>NC_133659.1:265993487-266636292 GCF_037893015.1 Macrotis lagotis | reverse complement strand
TACTCTAGGAAAGCCTATGGAATTATGGATGCTGGACAGTGTAATGAGACTGTAATTACATTGGGGGATTTTAGTAACTTGATCAACCAGGAGAGTGAAGCTTTTGAAAGTGATTTACTGAGGTCATCATAGCCCTCAATGTCATTAGAACCTGGTAGGCACATTCTTAGCTGCATTATTTATTTTTTCTACACAGTATTGTTCTAAAACACATGCAAAGGAAATGGATTTATTTCTTGGATTGTTGACTTAGGTAAAACTTATGGTTTCCTTCCTAGGTAAAGAAAAGAGCAAATCCTTGTGCTTGCCAACTATCTATGGCTCTCTCCCCCAAGTATTGATTGATTCTGTTTTTGTAAAGTGCCTTTGGAAACCATCATCTGAAATGTAAGAATAGGGTCATAAAATATGAATCAAAGTTACCCATTACAGACTCATTTTCATCTCTGGTTTGTTATATCCTGTATTTCTTCAGTGTGGGTATTTTTGCATCTGTACAAGTCACGATCCCTTAATGCCTTTTCATTCTGCAATTCTCTAAACATGATTTCAACCATAATACTCATTCTCTGCATCAATTGTATTGAATTACAATTTTATGTTTAGATTCTTCTAATACCTGTTTTTTCTCTCTTTTTTTGGAGAGGGAAGGCATAGAGTTAGTCTCTTTGAGAGAAATTTCCTCTAGCAATGCAGATCAGCTAAATTAAATTAGTCTGAGAAAGTTGTCTGGGGTACAGAGTAGTCAAATGACTTGAACAGAGTCAAACTGTCAAACTGAGGCAGAATTTGAACCCAGGTTCTCTTAAAACTGAAGTCAACTCTTTATTCACTATGCCCTGCCACTTTTAGTTTAATTCATGGTCTACAACAATTATCTAAATTATAAATTCAAATTTTTTGTTTTCATTATTATTCTAATTAATTACTTATCTGTCTCTAATTACAGAAACAAAATCTAAACACACCTCAGACTTAATACTGGTTTGTTCTCACTGGTACCAAATTAGTTAAAAATTTAGCTTTAAATTGAAACAATTTTAATTTTTTAATTTTTGCAAGTTTCATAGTTTATTCTATCCCATTGAATGTTTGCAAATGTGTTTTAGTGCCATTTACTATGGAATATATGTGTGTGTATTTAATTTAGACACTTTAGAAATATTCATCAGTTTCTTAGAAGCCAAAATGAGGACTTCATTTTACTTCTTCCCTTATCATCAATACCATCATCTTGAATTTCAGCTTTTAGTTGTTTTACTTTGTATTCAGTCAGTTGCATGGATATTTAAACAAAAAGGTTTGGGCTGTTTAAAAAGGCAAAGGTTGTAATATAGAATATACCAAAATTCTTATTGCAATTTTAAGCTTAGTTCAGCTTTAAATTGGCAGGTAAGTGGATTAGTAGATAAAAGTATCAGGTCTAAAGTCAGGAAGATCTGAGTTCAGATTCAGCCTCAGATATTTACCAGTTGTGTGACCCTGGGCAAGTCACCTAACTTCTGTTTGCCTTAATCCACTGGTGAAGGAAATAACTATTCTATTACCTTTGCTAAGATAACCCCATGGACAGTATAGTCCATAGGGTCACGAAGAGTTGGATACAACTGAACAACAAGCCATAACAACTTTAAATTACATTAAGGCATTTAGGATATCCTGTGTTATTGAAGTTCTCAAAAATATCAAAATCTTCTTTTGACAAAAGAAGAAAATTTTTGACTTTTGAAAAAAATTCAAGTTAAATATAAACAAATAGGATATTTTGTTACTGTTTGGTGACCTATTGGTTTTCCTATACTCTTCTGTAGTCAGCATATGGAGTATTCTGTTCAGATGAAGGTATCATGCTTTAGGAAGGACTTTGATAAACTAAAGAAAATCGAGAGAAAGTTCTCTAGACTGTGAAGGGTCTTGGGCTCCTTTCACATGAGGATCAAAGAAACTGAAAAATATTTCTTCTAGGAAGAGAGGACCTATGGGTAGGTGAAACAGTTGTTTTCACTTGGAAGAAAGATGCAAATTTAAATCCTACCTCAAATATTCATCTGTTGTGTAATAACTTCTTTTTTTTAAACTTTTTTTGCAAGGCAAATGGGGTTAAGTGGCTTGCCCAAGGCCACACAGCTAGGTAATTATTAACTGTCTGAGGCCAAATCTGAACCCAGGTACTCCTGAATCCCAGGGCCAGTGCTTTATCCACTACACCACCTAGCCGCCCCAAGTAATCACTTCTTTGTTTCTTAGTTTCCTCATCTGTGAAATGTGGGTATATAATATTACTTACGATAATGCATGTGAAGGGTTTTGCAAATTTTAAAGTGCTATAAAATTATCTATTATTAGTAGTTATTATTGGATATTGGATCCCCCCCACCCCAGAAGTCTTCCAGAAAAGTTGAATGGTTGCTTGTGTGGTATTTTGCATATAACAGGTATGGGTTGGATTAGATGACTACTGAGATTGTTCCAGCTCTAAAACTATGTTCTCATGAATTCTTAGATTCTCTGATTCATGTCACATAACATTATTATTTATTGTTTATATTTCTTGCTGGTTATTAAGATTAGTATAACTTTTAAAAATAATAATGAAGCATTTATAAGAGGGATTTGGGCTTTTTTGCTTTTTTTTTCAATGTGAGGGAGGAAGGAGGGAAAATCACATTTAATTTTAAAAATATTCTTGTGTGAATATGTGAATATGAAGAATAATAATAGAATGATATGGTCACAAATTTCAAGAATCTTAGCAGTTCAAAAAGATAGTATGCCTAAGGAAAAAAGGTAAAGAGGAAAGAAGGAAATAGACATTTATTCAGTACCTACAAAGCTAAGTGTTGAGCAAATATTATATCATTTGATTTCATACCTCTTAAAGTACAAGATAAGAAAGTTTACAACAAATAAAATAAAAAAGTATGTCCCATATTGGGTAGAAACTTTATGGAATCACTATCTCAATTACCATATTCTCAATTCACTAACTTTGTATATGCCAGAAGCTGATTTTGTTAACCAGTTATGTGGAACTTGAAATTCATCTTCCCATAGAATCAATATTAGAAATGTTGGGGGGCAGCTAGGTGCAGTGGATAGAGCATCAGTCCTGGAGTGAGGAGTACCTGAGTTAAAATCCGACCTCAGACACTTAATAATTACCTAGCTGTGTGGCCTTGGGCAAGTCACTTAACCCCATTTGCCTTGCAAAAACCTAATAAATAAATAGATAGATAGATAGATAGATAGATAGATAGATAGATAGATAGATAGATAGATAAATAAAAACAAATCTTTTTTTAAAAAATTTTAAAAAATGTTGGGTAGATTCACTGATTAAGTTCACAATAGCTTTATTCAACTCATGATATAGTGGGAACAATTCATCAGCAATAAAAATTACAGGGAACGGCTTTGCTGAATTGAATTGCATTGAGAACAATATTGTTATAATCCTCGCAATTCAAAAGGACAAAAGCTAGAAATGTATTTTTATTTATTTTGAATAATAGTGCTTGAGAATAAATGTTTAATTAGAGGAAGATAAAAAGGGATATTTCTGTTGGGGATGTCTGGTCATTTAGGGAAATTTTGGAGCTGGTGGTATTGATTTTTATTATGTCTCATGTCAATTCAAAACTTATGACATTTCCTTTCTCACCTCCTGATGTATCCCATGCACTATTCTTCTGCTTCTGCTTTTCATCTATGATTAAAATTTTTTAAACTCTAAAAATAGATTTTTAAAGGTAATTTTCTGAGATAATTAGTCAACAAGAGCAAAGAGAGGGGAGTGTGTCTCCATGTGAGCACAATCATGTATTTGTGTATACATATGTGTGTATAGAAAGGTGGAAAGGAGGAGTGAGATAAAGCATATTATGCATAATTTATAATAACAGCAATAATATTCTTGTTTATTCTTTCATTATTCTGTAAATTTCAATCATATTTTTCTCTCAACCCCTCTTTCCCTTTTTTTATTAAATCAAAGGATCCTAATTTTTTAGGGAGTACACATTTAAAATGTCCAGATAATGACCTAAGAGGATTATAGATCTTGAGCCAAAATAGACCTTAGAATCAAGTCCATGCCCCCCCCATCCCCTTGATTTTACATATGAAGAAGCCAAGGCCCAGAAAAGTGAAAAGACTTGCCCAGGGTAACACAGTTAGTAAGTGACAAAGGAGGAATTTAAAACCAGGATTCCAAGTCCAGTTCCCTATCTACTTTACACAACATTTCCTCTTTCAATCATTTGTTAAACACAATAGCAAAAATAATAAGAGTAAATAATAAATGAAAGTTTATAGAATGATTACCCAGATGATCATAGTACCCCAACAATCTGATGATGTAAGTACTAAAAGTATTTGGGGGGGGGCTTGATTTTGCAAGGCAATGGGGTTAAGTGACTTGCCCAAGATCACAGGGATAGGTAATTATTAAGTGTCTGAAGCTGTTTTTGAACTCAGGTCCTCCTGACTCCAGGGCCAGTGTTCTATCCAATGTGCCACCTAGCTTCCCCTTACAAGTATTTATATCCCCATTTTCTAGAGAAGGAAACAGGCTGACAATGGTTAAGTGATTTGCCAGTGGTTACACACCTAGTAAATGCAATCGATGGACTTTGAACCCAAATTTTTCTGACTTCAAATCCCAAATGTTGTTATCCACTATACCAAGGGGATAGATTTAATCTGATTTGAGAATTTGATTAAGGGAAAAACAAAAAGACAAACATCTTTATTTTCACTATAATCCACTGGAAATTTGGAATTTCCCTCAATTATTAATACTGGTGACAAATCACATTATTATTAGCAGTCCTTGTGATTTTTACCTCTAACTGAACTCAGATATTTTCCTGTCACATTATAGTTATTGCAATTTATGTTCAGGACTACTTCGAAATTACTCAAGTCATTAGTTCTACCTCAAGATAAATTATTATATCACAATTTTTCAAATATTTTTGATAACTGTATTTCAATATGGTTTCCTTTGTAAATCCACATATTTTATTTTATATATTCAAAAACATTATCTTAAGAAGAGATACAGGGGCAACTAGGTGATGCAGTGGATAGAGTACCTGCCCTGGAGTCAGGAGGACCTGAGTTCAAATCCATCCTCAGACACTTAATAATTACCTAGCTGTGTGGCCTTGGGCAAGCCACTTAACCCCATTTGCCTTGCAAAAATCTAAAAAAAAAAAAGATCCTTATTATATACCATATTGTTCAAGGTTCCATGACATAATAAAGGTTAAAAAGCTTATCACTATACCAAACTCCCTCTTAATTTGCAAGTCAGGAGTGTGTGTATGTCAACATGTATACACACACACACACACACACACACACACACACACACACACACATATATATATACCTATAAACATATACATATTAAAATATATGCATTTATATATAAATATATATATGGACTTTTTAATAGAGACCAAAAAAACCCAAATGGCAATAATAACAAGACTAAGTTTTTGCTGACAAATCTATAACAGATTATTATGAAAATAAATTTTGCAGGTTACTCTATATCAACTGCACTTCAAAAACAAATTAATAAACCTGAACTATGGATGAGCTTTTTTAAAAATGAATTTTGCATTGATTTTAAGGAGGCATTTAGAATAATTTTAGACATTTTATCTTGAGTTCTATCAATTTGTATAAACTGTTTGTTTAATATAAACAATTCTATCATCATGGAAAAGTATGTAAATACCTGCTCTAAATCATATATCTCTGTAGATGCTTTCAAGGAGAAAGGCCATCAAAAACAGAATGTCTACCTAGATTGGCCATAGCTTTAAGCCAGTATGACCCTTCTTAAAAGATCATGTCATCTAAATCTTATATTATCAAAGCAAAGTTTTCGAAGATGTAGATTACTAGAACTTGTTTTCTTATTTGGGTGCTTGAATTTTGTTTTTTTTTTAATTTTTCAGATTGATAATAGAATAATACAGGTGACATCACATTATTATTAGCAGTACTTGTGATTTTATCTCTAATTGAAATCAGATATTTTTGTCACATTATTAGATTAAGATCTACTATATAAGATATCATTTTCTATCCCAATAATTCTGAATTTCTGACTTAGGAACAAATGGAATGAAGAGAATTTCTGATATAGAAAAATGCATTTTCCTCAAAGGACTGGCATTGATTTTTGTTCTTCAGCAATTTCTGTTGTGTCTGACTCTTTGTGAGCCTATTTGAGTTGGCAAAGATATCCAAGTGGTTACCCATCTACTCCTCATTTTACAGATGTGGAACTGAGGCAAACAGTATTAAGTGACTTGTCCAGGTTCACATAGCCATTAAGTTTCTGATGTCACATTTGAACTCAGATCCTCCTGACTCTAGGGTAAATATTAAATCCACTGCACCACCTAGCTGTGTATTATGGTGATAAGAAAGGTCTTTCCCTTTTAAAGCCTGGCTGAAAGAGCTGGAAGAATGTTCAGATTAGAGAAGAGACACTTATAGGGAACATGATAATTCTTTTCAAATATTTGAAGAACCTATCATATAGAAGGCATAACACCTTTGTTTTGCTTGGCCCATAAAGACAAAGGGAAATTCATGTAAGTTGGAGAGAGGAAGATTTAGACTTAGTATATAGAAAAACTTCCTGAGAATTAGAGTTATTCAAAAATGTAATAGAAGATGGGGCTTTCCCTCACTGAAGTCCTTCAAAATCACAAAATTCAAGAGATGGGAGTTCAGCAGTCTTGTTCAATTTTAACCTGAGAAGAATCCCCACTATAATATACACTTAGGTGATCATCTAGCCTGTCTCTGAACACCTTCAAGGATGGAGAAAACATTACCTTTTTTGGGGGGCCAGGCAATGGGGTTAAGTGGCTTGCCCAAGGCCACACAGCTAGGTCTTTATTAAGTGTCTGAGGCCAGATTTGAACTCAGGGACTCCTGAATCTAGGGCCAATGCTCTATCTACTGTGCCACCTAGCCACCTCAAAAACATTACTTTTTTAAGGAAGCATATTGTAGTTTTGTTGTTCTTTGGTCATTTTCAGTCATATCCTATTCTGCAAGACCTCATTTGGGGTTTTCTTAATGGAATGGTTTGCCATTTTCTTCTCCAGCTCACTTTAAAGGTGAGGAAATTGAGGCAGAGTTAAGTGACTTACCCAGGGTTACCCAGCTAGGAAGTATCTGAGGCAGGAGTCAAACTTGGATATTTTTGGCTCCAGGTCTTGAACTCTATAGATTGTGCCACCTAATTACCTAAAAGTCTCAAAGACCTAGATTTAGGCCTCTTTGGAAGATATTAACTCTGTAATCCTGGGAAGTCACACCAACTTTCTATTTTTGAGGCAGCTCTCTAAAGCTCTAATATACAGAAAAGGTACCAATATTCATTGATAAAAAGGTTTTTCACCTATACCAATGAAATCACAAATCAGGTCTAGCCCTTTTATTTGGGAAGATTCTGAACTACTTGAAATGATTCATGATAAAGTTGAGCTTGCCAGCTTCTATTTGATTGTCTCAGTTAATTCATTTCTTCTGAAGAAAGTTTTGAGGCTTGTTCAAGTGATTTTTTACCAACTATGCTCTCCCACTGTAACATTTTTGATTCTTATTCCCCCAATGTCAAAGGGAATCAAGAAATTAACTCATAATTTTATTCTATCATTACATTACTATAGTAAAACTACAAATGTTCTATTTGTGTCCATTATGCTTAACAGAGTTCAATCATAATCAACAAAATTGAAAAGAATATGATTTTATGGTGATATTGAGTAGGTAAATGGATGCAACTGGGGGATAATAAAATGGAACATAGAATTTTAGAGTTGAAAAGAAATTTTAGATATCACCTCTGTCATGATAACTTAAAACTAGGTTGCCTTTTCATAATGTGGCATATTGTTTATGTTCTCCAAATAACAGAGTTTTACAGATGCTTCCAGGCACCCGATTAGACATGCTTGACATTTTCAAATATGTGGTTAGTTTAGCACCTCTCAAAAGAGAGTGTAGAGTGGGTGAGGTGACAAATCGTCAGACATCGACAATTTTCCAAGAAAATGTGTATGGGCGACTACAATTCCATTCAGGCAGTTCTAGGTGGAAGGAATGTATGAGTAAGAATAATTAATTCTTTAACTTGAATCAATAATAGAAAGAACATCATTTGTCATCCGCATGAAGTCTTTAGATACAGCTTGTGGTTTATAAAGCATTTGAGGAGGTAGCAACATCCTGGGGAGGGAAGGGGAGGGAATTGGAAAAGGCAGGGGGATTAGAAAACAGTTTTTAGAAAATGAACAAAAAACGGTGTTATTTGGCTCTGTGGGAAAAGCTTTGGAAAGTTAAATCAGTAACGATAATCTTCGTGCCAGACCAAAATTTATTTCCTTAGTTGTTATGAGTTGAAACAAAAAGTGCTGTATAATTTTCTTAAGACCAAAAAGCATGCTCAGTGGCCTAGGTCATTGTTGCTTTTGTATAATTTGCTTTAGGATATTGCCATATAATTTATTATTTAATGAAATATGTTTGTGGTTGACAGAGTTTAGGAGATGACCATGAGACCAGATGGCATGGTGGATAGAATACTAGAGTTGGAATCAAGAAGACCTGGGTTTGAATCTCACCAGCAGTGTGACCTTGGACAAGTCTCTTATAAAATGTAGACAGTAGCATCTCCCTTGAAAAATTATAAAGATCACATTAGAGTAGGTATACAAGGCATTTTTCAAACTCAAGAATGTTTCACGAATGTGAGTTGCTGCTGCTGCTGTAATAGTGATGATGATGATGATCTAGGACTGAAAGAGAGACCTCAGAAGGCACTAGACTAACTTCCTCATTTTATGTTTGGGAAAAAACTGAAACCCAAGGAGATTTCAGAGAATATTTTCCCAAATTAACCCCTGTAAGAAAGATAGAGAGGCAGGGTATCAATACAAGTCTCCTTTCTCTAGAGCCAATGTTCTTTTCATTGTACATTTTGTGTCTTTCTTAATAAGAGTGAAAAAAAAAAGAAAAAAGTCTTTAAAAATTTATAATTATCCTGGGACAACTAGGTGGTGCAATGGAGTCAAGAGGACCTGAGTTCAAATCTGATCTCAGATACTTAATAATTACTTATCTATGTGACCTTGGGCAAGTCAATTAACTCCATTGCCTTGTAAAAACAACATCAACACAATTATAGTTATCCCTTTTTAAAGTTGACAAAAACTATTTAGGGAACATATTTTAAATTCAGTTTCTAACCTGAAATTCATATGGCTAATTACATCACAAGCTTCATTGCCAATTAAAGCCACTCATCTGTACTTCACTAATCACAGAGGGATCAAGTCAAAGAGTATGGATGACTCAGTATATCCTAAATACCCCTCTTATTTTTTCTTTTATATCCAGACCTATGATTTCCAATCTCATTACCTGTATGACATTGAGCAAATTATTTACTCTCCCTGGGTCTCAGTTTCCTTGCCTGTAAAATAAGGGAATTGTATTAGATGGTCTCTGAAGTCTCTTCTGGCTCTTGATCTTCAAGCATTAAAGACAAGCAACTCATTTAGATCATTTAGTTATGGAGAATTGCCAAGGCACTGAAAAGTTAAATGACTTGTCCAGGGTTATATACATTGTTTAGCAGAACCTGATTGTCTTCCTGACTCCAAGATTGACTCCCTGTATTATTCTTTCTCTATCCCATATCCCTGACTTTTAGATAGCTAAAATCACTTTACATGATAATAGACTAATATCATTCTTTTTGACATTTATTGAATATATTTTAATCATAAAAGACATGATTTTATAATATAAATGATATTTTCACATATTTCTTATTCAACATTATTACTTTTTTGAAAAGTATTTATTGCTGTTTTTTAGCTTCTTCCCATCTCTGCTTCTTTATTTATGTTTTTCCTGATATATACTTTTCTTGCTATAAATTGAGTTCCTTTCTTTACATCTTTTCACTTTTTTTTCTTTTCTATTTTCTTTACCTTATGCAGGCCTATTTACTTTTAATCCTTTTTTAAAAATTCAGGCTAGATCCACAGGGGGAAAAAATGCTCCCTTCTTTGGTTCATTATGGCTTAATTTCTGAATGAGTTTTGAAATTATAAATCATGTTTCCCTTGAAATTTGATTCAAACTGTATTAGTTATAGGTCAGTAAGTCTTATAAATTTGCTTCCTTCTTTTTGGTCCCCCCCAAAATACATACCTTCTGCATTCATGCAGATTTGAGATGTTGACTGGAATGATGGAAGTTAAGGTGATTAAAAATGCATAGCCCTGGGAAAAGAGAGAAAATCATTGTTTCCCTAGAGTCTCGGACAATGACTGTAAGTGCTTGAATGAAAATTAATAAGTGCTATTTGATTGGTTTATTAGATAATTCCATGATAACCTTTATGAACTTTAACTGTTTAACTTCCCTAGACCTTAAGTTTCTCTTCTTTAAAGTGAAAAAGTTAGAACTAGATCATTCCTAGGACTAGTCCACCTCCCAATACTATGATCCTGCATAAATTAGCAATTCTTTGTGGGACTTTGGGAAATTTATAGAATCAAAGAATCTTTGATTTGGAAAAAATTCCAAGATTGGGACAGGGTCCTGAATTCTCCAAACCATCACCCATAAGAAGTTATTTAGCCTCAACTTGGAAGCTCCACTTTGTCAGAGCACCCTTTCTCTTGAGGTAGCCCAATTCATCTGAGACAGCAATTTTATTAAGTACTTCATATGTCTGATGAAACTTTACAATTAGCTAAGGAAAGGGAAAGGAGAAAGGGAAAAGAAAAAAGCAAATGAATGCAAAATTCTAATGTATAGCAAGGAGAGATAAAATTCTAATGTATAGCAAGGAAAGACAGTTATTTTTAAGGAGCAATGCAAAGAAATAGGAAAAATACTATAGGATAGGGAAGACAAGAGGTCTCTTCAAAAAACTTGGAGATATCAAGGGAATGTTTCATACAAAAATGCTCATGATGAAATACAAAAATAACAGGGACTTAAGAGAAATGGAAGAGATTAAGAAAAGGTGACAAAAATATACAGAAGAACCATATAAAACAGACCTTAATGATAATAATAATAATAATAATAATAATAATAATAATAATAATAATAATAATATTAATAATAACATTTCATTCTTGAAGAAGACCATGACATCAGGGAGGTGATACCATGACAAACACATTGGATTTAAGTGATGGGATGCTTCACTTTCCCCTTCAGAACCCTCTTAGATCCAGTGGCCAGATATGAATCAGGATGACTGGAGATGACCCTGGATATAAGGCAATCAGTATTAAGTGACTTGCCCAGGGTCACACAGCTAGTTCTTACTGAGGCTGGATTTAAACTCCCATCCTCCTGTCTCCAAGGTTAGTGCTCCATCTACTGTATCACCTAGCTGCCTCTAAGACAGTTCTTAATATTACTGATAAGCATGTGTGGTAGATATCCTGGAGCAACACATCCTGGAGAGTAAAGTCTAGTGGAAGCATTGCTAACAATAGGATTAGTGGAGGTGATAGAATTCAACTGAACTACTTAAAGTCCTATAATATGATGCTGTTGAAATTCTTCACTCAATGTTCCAACAAATTTAGAAAACTCAGTAGTGACCACTGAATCAGAAAAGGTCACTTTATATCCTAATCCTAAAGAAGGGCAATGCCAAAGAATGTTCAAACTACCCAAAAATTGCACTTAAGATTCTGCAAGCTAAGATTCAGCGAGATGCAAATTAAGAATTATCAGACATACAGGATTGTTTTCAAAAAGTCAGAGGAGCTAGAGACCAAATTGACATTTCCTCCATTATGGTAAAAGCAAGGAAGTTTAGAAAAATATTTTCTTCTGCTTCACTGCCTACATTAAATCCTTTGACTGTGTGGATCACAACAAATTGTGGCAAGTGCTCAAAGAAATTACCAGATCAATTTACTTGTCTCCCAAGAAACCTCTATGTGAGACAAGAAGCAAAAGTTAGAACCAAGCATGGGACAAGTGATTAGTTCAATATTGGGAAAGAAGTGTGACAAGGCTGTATAGTGTCACTTTATTTATTTAACTTATATGCAGAGTACATCATGTGAAATGCCAGACTGGGCAAATCAAATGCTAAAGTTAATATTGCCAGGAAAAATATTAGTAAGCTCAGATATGCAAACCACTGTAATGGCAGAAAATGAATAAAAATTAAAAAGCCTTTGATGAAGAGGAAAGTGGACAGTATAAAAGCTGGCTTAAAGCTTAACATTAAAAACAAATAAACCAAGAAACCCTATGATCACAAGGGCTGGTCACACTATTTTCTGATAAATAGAGGGAGAAGAAATGGAAGCAGTATCAGATTTCATATTCTTGGGCTCAACAATCACTACAGAAGGTGACTGAAGCCATGAAATTAAAAGATGCTTGCTTCTTGGAAAGAAAATTATAGCAAATCTGCCCAGTATACTAAAAATTAGAGACATCACCTTGCCAATAAGTTCATATAATCAAAATCATGGTTTTTCCAGTAATAATGTATAAAGTTGTACTATAATGAAAGCTATGGTAGAATCAAAATTCCCAACTATGGTGCTGGAAAAGGTTTTTGAATGTTTGCCATCCTTGGATAACATGGATAGCAAATCAATCAATACTTAAAGAAATTAGTTCTAATTATTCATGGGAAGAGGCAGTTAGATGGTAAATGGACAGAGCACCAGACTTGGAATCAGGAAGATCTGAGTTCAAATCTGGTCTCAGATAGCCATGTGACTCTGGGGTCTCTTAACCCTTTTTGCCTCAGTTTTCTCAACTGTAAAATTAGTTGAAAAAAGGAAATGGCAAGGCACTTTGGTATCTTTGCCTACAAAACTCCAAATGTACTTCCGAGAGTCAGATGTGACTGAAATGAATAATCAAAACAACAAATTCATTGGAAAGATAAATACTGACACTGGAATTTAAATCCTTTAACCACATGAGAAGATAGGGTTCATTGGAAAAGATTCTGATGCTGGGAAAGATTGAAGGTAAAAGGAAAAGAGGATAGTAGAGGATAAGATGTATAGATAGTATCTTAGAAACAATTAATATAAACTTATACAGATTTGGGGAATTAGTGGAGGATTGACATTCCTGGCTTTCAGTAGTCCATAGATCATGGAGTGTTGAATATGACTGAATAATCAACCAATCACAGTAAGAAATGTATGAGGTTATGTAGTATGCTCTAGAAATATAAAGACAGAAATAAAACAGGCCTTGCCCTAATGCAGTTTATATTACTCCAAGGATCTCTTTGTCTTGTCACATTTCTGTTGTTCATTCTCTGGGATAAAATAACACATTCATTGTCCTCCAAAAACCAGAATTTTAATAGCCTAAAAACAGCCATCCTGTCCTTGTTAAGACTTCCCTAAACTAAATAACTCCAATTCTTTTGACTTAATCTTGATATCTAATAATATCTAATATCATTTCCATCCTAGTCCCTTCTCTATACATGATTCAGTTTGTCAGTGTGTTTAAAAATATGGAACCCAAGATATAATATATTTTGACTACAGTATATATTAGGACTCTCCTCTCCCTTGTCTTGAACTTTATATTTTTATTAAATACTGTGTAAAATGATACCAGGCTTTATGTCCACCGATGTGTTACAGCATACAATCCATGACAAAATCACAGCAAGACATTTTTGATTCCCTATCCCCCCAAACTCCTCAATGTTCTCATATCTCTTCTGAACTTGTTTTTAGAAAATACAAGCCTAGAACTTTACATTTATCCTTATTGAATTTCACCTTATTGAACTTCTCCTTATTAGAATTTCTTTTGTTCTAGCAAATTGAGGTTCTAATGGTATCATACAGCATGCTAGCTTTATTCTTCAGCTTTTTGCAAACATTTTTTCGTATTTTATTTCCAACTTTTGTCAAAATTATGTATAGAATATTTTTTAGGGTTTTTTTTTGGTAAGGCAATGGGGTTAAATTCCTTGCCCAAGGCCACACAGCTATGTAATTATTAAGTGTCTGAGGCCGGATTTGAACTCAGATACTCCTGACTCCAGGGCCGGTGCTCTATCCACTGTGCCACCTAGCTGACCCATGGATAGAATTTTTAACAGGCTAAGATGAAACACAAGCCTCTGAAAATATTCTATTACATTACTGTTTCTTGACATTGACTGAGTACTCCTTAGATTTGGATATCCAACCAGTCCTAAATAGGTCTAATTGGGATATCAACTAACTCTCTTGTCTCTAATGTTGGCTACAAGATATTCTGACAAGTGACTTTGATGAAATCTAGATATGTAATGTCAAAGGTATGCCCCTGATTTACCAATTTAAATTGCTTTTTTTAAAAAAAGGAAATATTAGTATGATTAGTCTTGTATGACCTGCTTTGTATCAGCCCACAGTGATTTACAGTCATCACCAATGCCTTTCCTAAGTCACAAATCATCTCTTTTTTAATTTGCTTTGAACTTTTGCCATAAATCTAAATTAAACTTCCTGACCTATAATTCATTAATTTGAAGACTCAAACATCATCATCATCCCTTTTTTTGGAAAATGAAGACAACCTGTATTTATTTCCACTCAAGATATATCTCCCCATCTCTAATTTTTCTCTTTCAGAATTGATTTCCTTCCATATAAAATGATTGCAGAGGGGTTGGGAAAAGAAAAGGGTGAAATTCTATGGATTTAATTGTTTCATTTGGAGACAAACCTCTTGGATCCCAAGAGTTTATTTGATATAAGGAATGTTGGAGAATTCGTCTGGTTACTTATTAAAGGGTAGCTTATAAACATCTTCATTCATTTTCCAAGCTTTCCTATTCAGTTATTTCACAATGAAAGCTATTTGCTTTCACATGCCAGACAAAGAGTGATTAGAGAATTAACCTATGACCTATAATAAAATGAGTAGATGACTGATTGCAAAATATGGGACAAAGTTTCTTTATCCAGTCTTGTTTAAAGGCTATTGAGAAAGATTTTTGGTAATTTTGTTTTTATTTTAAAAATGAATATAAATGACTAGTGAGATATAACTGAGGCAGAATGGCTATTTCTTATTTCTCATATTTTTTCTTTGATAAACACTTCAGAAGAAAATGATCCAAGCAAATCTAATTAATATCTTTAGACCTGCATTTACAAAATCTACAATGCAATCATTATTTATCACTAATTGCCATCTCTATATAGAGGCTGGGGTTTCAAGATTGGAATTGGGAATAACAATAGAGGAATGATCATAGGCTATAGATTTAGAGTTAGAAAAACCTTAGAGGTCATCGCATCCAGTTTCTTCACACAGAGTTTGTGTGACTTGCCCATGGGCTAAAAAAGTATCTGATACTAGATTTGAATCCATGTCATCTTGATTCCAATTCTAGTACCCTACCCACTATGAAAATCCCTCCAGTGTCATTTATTAGCCACATGGTTATTTAACCTCTTTATATCAAAAATCAGAGATTAATTTTTATTTATGCTAGTGAAGAAAGAGCCCATGGAAGACTTCCCTTTGCTGATTGAATAATACCTCTTTCATTTATTTCTTTACCCATTCATGTATTATTTCTATATAGAAGTTTCTCATATCTCCATTTTCCCATACAGCTTCTCCATAGAGTTATAGTCCCATATTTCTAACTAACTACTGAGCGGTCATAGTTGGGATTTCCAATCATCAAACTCAATATGTTCAAGTTTGAATTCTTCTTACACCAAAGAACTGCTCATCTCCCTAACTTCCCTTTTACTTTTTAGCACACCACCATCTTTTCATTGATCGGGGCTCTTGTGTCATCTTTGAGTCTACCTTACTAATCACCTCCAATCAGTTAACAAATTCAATTGCTTACTCCTAAATTTACAGAACACTACTGCCTGATGGGACCCTTCTTGTTGTTGAGTTGTTTTCAGTTGTGTCTGACTCTTTCTGACCCTATTTGGAGTTTTCTTGAGAAAGATAGTGGTATGCTCTGCCATTTCCTTTTCCAACTTATTTCACAAATGAGGTCAATAGGATTAAGTGACTGGTCCAGGGTCACATAGCTAGTAAGTATCTGAAGGCTGGATTTGAACTCAAATCCTGACATCAGACCTGAATTCAGGTGCTCTTGATTCTAGGGCCAGTACTTTATCCACCTAGAAAGATTCCTAGGAATCATCTAATATATCATCTCAATAAGGACCTATAAAGATTAAATAATTTTCCTAAGATCATACAGGAAGTAAGTAGTAGAGTTAGGACTCCAATTTCAACCCTCATGATGCCCCACAATACAGGTCTTTTGTGCCGCTTCAAAGCATAACTCAAATCTATCTTCTTTCTATTCCCTCCTGCAATTACCCTCTTTTTTCTTTTCATTTAGACCATTATAATAACCTCCTAACAGGACTTTCTGCCTCTAGTCCATTCACTACTTAATCCATCCTTCACATAACCATCTAAATAATTGTTCTAATTCGCAATGCTTTTCATATAACTCTTCTTGATTATCAAAAGACCGTTTTAGGGGCTGCCAATTGAACAAATGATGAATACACTCTTGATTCTGCTATTCAAGTCTCTCCAACATATCTTTCCAGCTTTAAATTCAATTTATCCCTCTTATTCCCTAGTCAATCTCCTTATCATATTTTTGTCCTGCCACCTCTTATCTCTATATCTTTGTTAGAAGCAAACCTTTGCCTACTCACTCATTAATTAGACATTTATCGTCTCTTCTGTTTGAGACATTTTGTTAGGTAATGAAAAAGTAATGATAAAAAAAAATGATGCAGTCTGCCCTTGAGCAGCTTACATTCTGGTTATAGTTACATTTTGTACAAAGATAAGTATAACACAAGGTAGGCTATGGTGAAATAAGAAAGAGTTTTCTAGACAAAATGGTCCAGGAAAAAGTCAACGAGAGAAAGCATTAGTTTTAAATCTCCCTATAGGGCCTATATCATATGTTACCTCTTTTATGAAGTGCATTCTGTAATATCCTCCTACTTCCTCCTACTCTCTAGTTTCTACCTCAGAGTATTTTTCTTGGACTGGTCCTCTTCAATTACTGTATTATATTCTCTCTTGTACTCAAAATATTCAGAATGCATTTTTGATACCATTGATCTAGATGACTCCTACAGTGATATGCAAGTCTTACTCTATTGATGCCTTTCCAGCTTCTAAGACTCTTGTCCATATTCTCCTAAGAAGTTTTTCCCAGAGACTTGAGAGCCTTTCTTACTTTTTCCTCAATTTTGAGGGGAAAATGAGTCTATTACTAGAATCATTCTAAAAGCTTTTCAAGAATGGTAGAACCTAATCCAGCCTCAGACACTTAATAATTGACTAGCTTTGTGACCTTTGGCAAGTCACTTAACCCCATTGCCTTAAATAAAATTTAAAAAATTTTTTTTAAAAATGGTAGAGGGGCATCTAGGTGGCACAGTGGATAGAGCACCACCCATTGGAGTCAGGAGTATCTGAGTTCAAATCTGGCCTTAGACACTCAATAATAATTACCTAGCTGTATGGCCTTGGGCAAGCCACTTAACCCCATTTGCCTTGCAAAAACCTAAAAGAAAAAAAAAGAATGGTAGAACCTGCTAAAGCTTGTACACCTGCTCAAGGTCACCTTCATGAAATGATGAGGTATTGGACTGTGAAGGTGTTTTTATAGCATAACTACTTGTTTATGCATCTTTCCCCTCTATTATGTTAAAAGCTCCCTTAAAATAGGACTTGAATCATGTTTACTTTTATATTTCTAGGACAGTATTTTACACATAGTAAGAGTATAATAAATGTTTGTTGACTTGAATCATTGTTGAACAAAAGTATTATTTTGTTACTCAGGAAAATGACTTGTTTGCTTCAAAAAACATTCTAGCATATTTTAATAAAAGTTGTAGGAATACAATTTAGTTTTTCAGTCAGTTGGAATGAGTCTCCTAAAGATGAATCATTCAATTCATATTGTCCTAATGTGTGGTTTGTTTTAGTGGGGTATGGACAAAGCATTTTGAGTGGGTTATTGGAAGATGAAGGCAATCAGTATTTTAAAATTCCACTCCTTGGGTCCTATTCAGCTTGAGTGTTTTTCAACTTTACTGTTTTTAATTCTACAGTTTAAAAACAAAACTCCTCAGTATTCCAGCAGAAAAATTGTCTTTTGACTTGGAACAGGTTGTTCCCTCTATTTTCTGGTCTTTTAATATTTGAATAAGAATATGGTGATAGTCATATCTTTCATTTAGAAGTATCTGCTTTTCCATTTTTAAGTTCAAAGTTTGTTCAGTCTTCACTGATACTTTCATCAATTTTAGTTTTTCAGTGAATAAGTATTTATGTAAAAATGTGATATATTCCAAGGAAGATGCAAAGGATCCTAGGCAGGATGCAGTTGTTGCAAAAGAATACAGAAAAGCTGCTGATCCATGATGGTCAAAGGAATTTTCATTCTTCCAATTTCCTTGAGCAGTAATATCACAGGTGTAGGAAAAAAAACAAAATATTTTAAAGAATTTTACTCCATTTGCTATTTTTATACAAGCATAGGATCACAAATCTAGAAAACTCCTTAGAGATCATGTCGTCTGAGTCCCTCATTTTTAAGATGCAGAAGTTAAAGGAAAAGGGAGGTAACAAGCTCCAAAATCACTTGTAGAATAACAAAGCACAACATCCATTTAAAACGATGTCTCCTCCATCCAAAGTCAGGGTTCTTTCCATTATATTATGCTGCTCCCCACTACTCTCATATAAGATACATTTCCTCCATATATTTTGTGAGAGTTTTCTTCCTCATTTCTCTTTTATCAATTAAAAATAGTGAAATATACTGATATTATAAAAATAAACCAGTTTACTTCCAGAAATCCATATGCTTGTTTAATTAATGTGTTATTTGTACAGTAAATAATAGTACAAATATCATTGTGGGAAAATTCACACTAGTAATTGAGAAATAATGCATAAAACATTTCTTTATTTAAACAAATGAATCTCATTTTGCTTTATTGTTTGATGCAGAGTAAGGCAGAGGAATGATGAAGACATTCTTTTATATTCCTCTGATTTTTTTTCATCAGTAGGAGAACAATTGCTATTCTGTTTTTCTCTCTTTACAGGTTCTGTACCGATTAAAAGAAAAATTCCAGTTGTCTCTGAGACAAGACAAGCAGAAAAACCAAGAGATCCACCTATCCCCCATCCCATTACAGGCCACCCAATCTGATACAAAGACGGTCAACAGCATGGTCCAACCTGAGCACACCCCTAAAGTGGTGAATGTCATAGTGGATTCCCAAGGCCGATGCACTCCTGAGATCAAACCTGCTATTACTGCCAGTCCATCGCCTTTCAAAATGAAGCCTGTAGGACTTCAGGAGAGGTATGGAAGTGTTTCTGAACCCACTTTCAAATTTAGTCACAGCCTAACTACACATTTGCCAGTGAATTGGACCTGATTGATTGATTTAGTCTTTTAATTTCACCTGGAAATGTTTGTATCAGTAACAAGACATTCAGAAATAATAGTTCTTGTCACTATAGAGGCAGGTCTTATAGAATGAACTCACTGAGCTGTTTAATCACTTGTGATTCTTCTGAATTGTCAAAGTAGCAAATAT
This sequence comes from Macrotis lagotis, assembly GCF_037893015.1. NCBI lineage: Eukaryota > Metazoa > Chordata > Mammalia > Peramelemorphia > Peramelidae > Macrotis > Macrotis lagotis. The sequence goes on along the minus strand of NC_133659.1, from coordinate 266,616,598 downwards.
CACAGGTCTGGATCTCTTGTAAGAAAATTAAGTCTTTCAGACATCACAATTATGGAAGGAATTAGGTTGTTAACATGTTCCATTTCTGTTTCCATTGTAGTGTGAATTACTAATATGGCATCTGAGAATATTGATATTCTTATATTTATTGGCTCATTTATTCACAATTTATTTATAAATATCTACATAATTAGAAACCTCATAATGAATTCTAATGACCATATAGTCCTATTTCTCCAATGAAGCAGGTTGTAATCTATATCTCCTAGAAGGTTTCAAAATTTGAGAGCTAGGGGGTGTTGTGGTGATGAATATCTAGGACTTTTGCTGGTAGAGTGGGCCACAGATTGGGGAGATGTAAGTTAACCACCCTTCTGGCCTATTTCTACAACATTAGCTGGCACCTAGCAAGAAAGCTGTGATGTAGAGCTAATATCATTGAAATTAATATTGCCCCAAGCTGGATTGATCTGGGCCCTAGTAGTGGGTCATTTGAGCAAGAGGAGTGTAAAAGTAGTTTTTGAGATTTTAGTAAATACCTCCTGAGACCCCTTGCTGACTATTTTTTGACCTGCCAGATTTTGTTGTTTTAAATCTTCTCAACTACTTTTAAATCATATTAAGAATTGCTTCTACCTAACTGGAAAGATTTTAGTAAAAATAAATCTTTGTTTAAACCCTTTGACTCAGACCAGTTCATTATACTGGATATAGGTTAGTTAGCACCACAACTTGTCTGAGTCTGGCATTATAACCCAATCATCAGGCCTGTCCTCAAAACCTTTCTAATTTGGTAGGACTTAATTGACAACAGTCTTTGACAATATAAGATAAAATTTTTCCCTTTATAGAAAGGAATTATTGTAGGATTTCAATAAATAGAACTACCCCTTTATAGTGTTTAATTCAACATCAAGTTCAGAGGGAAAGTCACTTTACTTAGAAATGCATCTATAGGGGCAGCTAGGTGGTACAGTGGATAAAGCACCAGCCCTGGACTCAGGAGTACCTGGGTTCAAATCCTGTCTCAGACACTTAATAATGACCTAGCTGTGTGGCCTTGGGCAAGCCACTTAACCCCATTTGCCTTGCAAAAACCTAAAAAAAAAAAAGAAATGCATCTATATAAAGTCAGTGCTACTGAAAGCTTCCCAAAGTAGAGAAAGTGGGGACATTTAGAACTGGGAAGAGAAGGCTTAGTAATTAGAGGAATAGAAAATCAGGGCATGATTAACTTTCTCAAATTTATGAATAGTTATTATAATGAGGAGGGAGAAGACAAGGGAAAAGATATTCTCCATGGAGTAGATTATAACTAATAATGTTTGTCCTTCATTTTTGAAGAAGATCATAACATCAGGGAGGTGATGCCATGACCATATGAATTGGATTTGAGTAAGAGGGATGATGCATTAATTCACCAGCCTCACTTTCTCCTCCAGAGCCTAGATTCAGTGTCCAGATATGAATCAGAATGACTGGAGATGGCCCTGGATGAGAGGCAGTCAGGGTTAAGTGACTTGCCCAAGGTCACACAACCAGTGTGCCTGAGTCAAGTGTCTGAGGCTGGATTCAAACTCTGGCGCTTGAGTCAGGAGGAATTAATTTCAAATCCAACCTCAGACACTTAATAATTACCTAACCATGTGAACTTGCACAAGTCACTTAACCCTATTACCCCCCAAAAAAGGTTAGGTGTTTAAAAAAACTATAGCTAATGGTCTAAGGGTGAAGGAAGCAGTGTTCTGTGTAAGATAAGCATGAATTCAACAAACATATACAGAAGCACACACACACACATATACACATATATACATATACATATATATATATATGAAACATACATGCAAAGTTATTTACAGGTTGTCTCTCCCATAAAAATATGAGCTCCTTGAAATCAGGGACTGCCTTTTACCTTTCCTTGCATTCCCAAATCTTAGTAGTATATTCAGCATCTAGTAAGCTCTTAATAAATACTTGTTCACTGATTCATTGAAAAGTCACACAATTAAGACTATTAAGAAATTAGATCTGTGACTGCAGGAAATACTGAACATCCCTAAACTGGAAAGGTTCAGAAAGAGGCTCGAGTACCACTTGCTGAAGATATTACAGTAGGGACCCCTACTTCAGGGACTTCATAAGGTGATCTCAAATGTCCCTTTCAACTCAGTGATTATACCATTTCTCTAGCTTGCTTTTACCAGATCTCCATTTTCCCATTATTGTTCTCTTTGTCTTAAGTTTTGAAGTCGAGTACATAATTCATAGAGCAGATGTTCAATACAAAAACTAAGCCTCATTTGTATCTCCTCCAATCCCTAATGTATAAATAGCACTTAAACCAACACTTTATCTAATTATATAATATACAAGCAAACATCCAGAAAATATGGTTTCAGACCTTCAGAAGGACAGAAGATAAATTTCCTCATCCAGAATCTTGCTTTGGTCTACAACATTGTCATTAGGCAGTCAGTACTATGAAAAAGTAAAATGAATAATTAGGCTTCTATCATAATAATAGAAGTAGTCTATGGTTCAGTGAAATGGAGTCAGGAAGACCTGAATTCAAATATAACCTCAGATACTAGCTGTGTGACCCTAGGCAAATCACATACCCACTGATTATCTGAAAAAAAAATGTATCTATTGGAGAAGAAAATGGCAAATCACTCCAGTATCTTTGCCAAGAAAATCCCCAGTGGTGTCAGAAAGGGGTCAAAACAACCGAAACAATAGAAAAACAACATAATAAAAGCTAGCATTTTTCACAGCACTTCAAAATTTATAAGGTACTTTACAAACATTATCTCATTTTATTCTTGCAATAACTCTGGGAGGTGAGATATTTTATTATTCCTATTTTACAAATGGAGAAAATGAGATGTTATGTGACTTGCCCAGGTTCACACAGCTAATAATAAATTCTTATTGATTAATTTATTCTTTCATTTAGGATCCTCTCTTCCATTCTTTCACTTGAATGTTTTGAACTGTTCTTTACTCATCTACCTGCTAGAGAAGATAAAATTTCCTCTGTCACCATTAATTAGAGATCTGGGTTCTAGTCCCAGCTGCACTTCTTATTAAATATATGACCTTTGAAAGCATTTTAGCCTTTATGAAGCTTTATGAAGTAAAATGAATTACACCACATGATCTCTAAAGTTCATTCTAGTCCTTCTAATTGCCATATTCATTAATATGTTGTTTGGCTAAAAAACAAGGCATAAGGAAAGAAGACAATGTGATGTAAGGTAGAGTCCTGGACTTGGACTTTGATTTGAATCCTGCATCAGATTTTCATCTTATCTATCTGTCTGTCTGTCTATCTAGCTAGCTAGCTGTCTGTCTGTCCATCTATGCATTCATTCATCCATTCATATATATTTATTAATCATATGATAGTGGGAAACTTTAACTTCTTAGGGCCTCAGTTTACTGATCTATATAATGTGGATAGTAATAGATCAGTTATCAAATATACATATATTGCTTCTCAGACCTTGAAGCACCTTTAAATATCAGCTTGGCAATGGGAGGAAGTACAGGCCTGTGATTTCAATGATATAGGGAAATCCCTGTGTGAAAACTTATTCAAGTAATGTAGAGAAACAAATCGTCTGTAGCTTAGCATCTAAAAGAGTTGTCTGGGGCATTAAGTGACCTTTCCATGGTAGCACGACTAACGTTAGTCAGAGACAGAGATAGAACTCTTGATTACCAAGAGACCCTCACCATTATACCATACATTCTCTTGTTTTCTATTATTTTTATTCTTACTGTATTCAAGTTTAATCTATTTGTAAGTTTCAAATATCAAAATATTAAAGATCCTTTTCACAATTAGAATGAATATTTGTGTTTGGAGACAGCAAGAATGATGACTTATTTCATCTTAGTATTAGTATTTCATCTTAGTATTCCATTGTATGGCATAGTGCCTTACGTCAAATGAAGAATGAATCAGTGAATGAATGAATACCATTATGAGTGAAACTTAGGTTTGTTCCTAATGAATAAAGAAAACAAATGTGAAGAAATGCCCTACTAGATCAATTCTCCCTTACCATTCAAATCTCACTGCCATGTCTCCTTCCAGAAACATAAACATAGTGGCCTTGAGAGAGACTGGTAAATGGTGTCAAGGGTGGTATGGAATATAAGCAGGAAAACTTCCCTGAGTGTATTAAGTCATAAAACTCATTTTCTACATGTGTAATATTGCAACATCAAGTTTTACAATATGACTTCTCTAGTTGCTTTAGTGAAGTGACTATCCTACATTGATGGCATAAACATCCAATTCCTTTAAACTTCCTACAAAATTATAATAATGGCATCAGGGATCAGTTCTATCACAGAAGTATCATTGTGTTACATAAATTTATTCTATTTAATCAAGAGAACTTAGTACATTCCTAAGAGGCAAGACAAGCAGTTGTGAAGAAAAATCATAAATATAATGCCCATGTCTAATTGAAAAAGAAAGGGTCACTCTGAAAAGCAAAAAAAAAAAAAAAAAAGAGAGTAAATGGATTAAAGTTTCACACATGAAGTGAATAATTTGCTTTCACTGTCTCAAAATAAATCCATCTAAACCAGGATGAGAATGATTCCCTTTTCATTATGTAATTTAATTATTCTGTCAGTCATCAAATTCTTTACATTTTTCCTTCTAGATCTCTCTCCTATCCATTCCTTACCTATTACCCCACCACCACCACCATCACCACTACTTGCAAAAATGGAAAATACTTATTTGCACCTTTCTGTTTAGGTGATATTTAACTAGCTGTTAACAAACCAGGAGAATCATCAATAAAGGGGAAATTTTGCATTATTTTCTTGTTGTTGAAAATTTTTATCTTAGAAACAAAGACCAAACAAGAATATTAAGGGAAATTTTCTTGTAGATTATATAGAGGCCATTATAATAAAAGCTAGTGGTTCCCTTTTTCATTGACTATCAGATAGAAAGTCCTTCGATACTCAAAGGTCTTCACAACTTGATCCTTTTATACCCTCACAGTCTTCTCACACTTGACTTCCCTTCCATTACTCTATGATCCAACCAATCAAGGAATGGCCAGCCCTACTGTCCTTGTTCTTCTTCAGGAATGAAATTTCATTTGCCATCTCTGTATCTATATATAAACTGACCCCCATTGCTATAATGCTCTGTCTCCTCACCTCCATCTCCAAGGATATACTCAAATACTAAGTTCTACAGAGACCTTTCTAGTCACCTCCACTTGTACCCTTCCCCACTTAGATTTCCTTTCTATCTACTCTCTATGTACCTATCTCCCTGTTGTCATCTCTATTATAAGTTCCTTAAGGATAGGTACTTTTTTTTCCCATTCTTTGAATTCTCCATGCTTAGCACAGTGCTGTTGTTCAATCATTTCAACTGTATTCAACTCTTCATGATCACTATATGGAATTTTCTTGACAAAGATACTGGGAGTATTCACCATTTCCTTCTTCAATTCAATTACAGATGAAGAAACTGAGGCAAACAGGGATAAGTGATTTTCTGAGGGATGCACATCTAATAAATGTCCAAAGCCATCTAGCTAATCTACCAAACATATGAGTGCTTAGTATATTTGCCTTAATTAAATGGATAGATTTCTTAACTGTTTTTTGCAAGATCTATAAGGAAAAACGGATTAATAATTGGTACAAGTTTCCTGGTGGTAGCAACTAGACTCCTACATGTTCTTGTGAGTTCTTGACATAAGAAAGATCATAAGTTTAGAACTGGAAGGGACCTTTGAATCATCTAGCTCCTCATTTTACAAATAAGGAGGAAAAAAATGCAACCAGGGAAATTAAGTGATTTCTCCAATATCACCCAAAGTATTAAACAGAAGAGGCAGGATTTGAACCCAGGACTACCATTTCATTTTCAGTATTGCTTCTATAGTATCACACTGCCTACAATATCCTTTGATATTCCTTCCCTTTACCATAGCACACTTTCTTTTTAATTTTCCAGTTGTGATGAAAAGATATGATACATATTACAACTATGTACACTTCAGGTACTTAAAAATAAAACTACTAGACTGAACTTCCCAGACTTTCTAGGGAAAGAGTCTGGAACAAGAGAAGGATTAAAACAAAAGCCCTTGCCAAGAAAATGTCAGATATACTGGCATAAAAGTTCAAAGTCCCTATTTACCATGACTCACTCCCAGAATACTAGAATGCAGATGTCTGGTGCCTGCTCCCCCTAGTGGAGAGCTATAGCATTGTTCTGTTGTTTTCTAGCTAATAATATTCAGATTCTCCATGATTCTCATAAAGCCATCAACTTTCCACAAGGAAATCAAAAGATGTGAAATGCATATGAATGAATCAAGAATCGTATTTCAGAAGAGGGAAAAACATTCTCATGAAAATCTGGACCATTGAGATAGATTTGTAGATTTGGAGTGAATGAATGAATGAAAAATCATTTATTAGGTGCTTGCTATCTTCCAAGAATTGCACTGTGTTAGGATTTCAAATACAAAGTAAGACATTGTAATCATTGTTATTACTATCATAATCACCATCTTCATCATTTTCATCATTATCATTGTGATCAACAGCATAATAAAACTTTCAAATAATACTTTAAGGGTTTTCAAAGAGATTTATATCTATCATCTTATTTGGTCCTCAACTTGATCCTTTTATACCCTCACAGTCTTCTCACACTTGACTTCCCTTCCATTAGGCAAGTTCTGTTTTTATCATCCCCAATTTCCAGATGAGAGAATTGAGGTTGAAAGAAGTTATGACATAGTTAGGAGGTCTGAGGTAGGAAAGGAACTCAGAAAGGGCAGTTAGGTGGTTTAGAGGATAGAGTCCTGGAGGCAGGAGGACCTGAGTTCAGATCCAGTATCAGACACTTGCTAGTGCTTTACTGTGGACAAGTCACTAAATCCTGTTTATCTCAGTTTCCTCATCTGTAGAATGAGTTGGAGAAGAAAATGGCACACAACTTCAGCATCTTTGTCAAGAAAACTCCATAGATATAAAGAGTTGTACTCACCTGGAAGAACGATAAAAAATAAACAGATCTTCCTGACTTTGTGTCCAGCCTTTAATCAACCTTCAGCTAAATTCAAGTGGCTTCAGTCACTTAGCTGCCACATGAAGCAGAGAAATGCACTGGAATGGGGTGGATGAGTGGAGTAATAAGGACCAGAAGCAAAGATAGTATTACTTGAAACAGTTCCTGAGCTAGAGGTAGAAAGAGGATTGGGAGAGTTAAGAATGTAACTGAAGATGGAGTAGTGACATGACCTCAAGGCAAAAGATCTGGATCCCTGGAGATATGGTTTGGAGATTGGAGCAACAGTGTTCAAGTAGATGATGGCTGGGGTGAAGAAGCCTGTTTTCAGGATCATAGAATGGATATGGGGTATTCTGGAGTCAAGTTATATTGGAAAGTCAATTATTAAATTTCAGTGTAAGTATATATATATATATATGTATATATGTATATATACATATATATATATATATCCTAGAATCCTGCAAAACATGATACTGTTTTGTTTATTATTAAGATAAGAAAGTGATAGAGAAAATGTTGGTATTGAAAATTATATTTAAAAGTGTGTTCTGCATATATCCTTTTCCCCTTTTCCCCTGATGAAAACTAGTTGCTTTAGAGGACTTCTAGTTTCTTCATTCTACATATAAGAAAATCAAGGCCCAAAGAGATCCTTTCATTAGTCGCAAAATGTGCACCTCTTCACTTTGAATCTATCACCTCTCTGTCAGAGGATGGGTAACATACTTCCTCACTGGTCCTTTGGAGACATGGTTGGCCATTAAATTGGTTGGAATTCTTAAGTCTTTCAAAGCTGTTTTTTCTTTAAGGGATTATTGTTATTATATGAATTATTTCCCCAATTCTGCTTATTTACTTACTAAAGCTTCTTATTGGATCTCTTGATCACAATTAGATCTGGTGTTACTTTTAGATGTTTTTCTGGAATGAATATGTGGGAACTGGCTTGCCTGCTTCTGTTCAAGCAGCCATCTGAGCTGGAAGCCTAGAGTTATATTTCTGGACATACCAAGTGTGTGGATTTATTTTACTTGATCATAATTATTTGTTACAAGAACATAAAAAAGATTCTAATAAAAGAGAGAAATTATGAACTATTAGAAAAAAAAGTTATCCGATATTAACTGGGCTTGAATCATGCTGAAAAGTTTCAATTCTAGATCACTTCTTTGTGAAAGCCAGTTAGTTAATATAGTATATGCTTCAAAGGCTGTCAGCTAGCTATAAAGGGATGGGGAAGTTGGAAATAGATGATGGAGGCTGGAGCAGAAGGAGAAAGAAGACACTGGAGTGGAGGCTCCAAGAAGGAAAAGGCTCTGCAGCAATATTTTAGTCTTCATCAGTTTTATCACTTTTCTACTTTTTCATAAAATATTTAAAGAAATGACCTCAGAGAGGGAAAAGAGAAAATACAATCAATCATCTCATGACCAGCAAAAAAATCATTTTGATTTTCCTGGTTATTTTTATTTTGTATTTTAAATTGTCTGATAATAGCAATAGGTGGGTTTTTTAAAAAAAAATTTAATAGGTACCATTGGTAAGGGTTCTGAAGAGTTGGGCAAAAAATTTAGAAAGGGTGTCTATTTTTTTCAAAGCTGAAAATCCACTAAAAGAAGATAAAGGAAAAAAATCTGGAAGCTGGGTTTTTTTTAATATGTTGAATAACAAATGGCAAATCCATGGTATGAAATGAGGTGGTAGTGTTAAGTGAAAACAAAGCAAAGTAAAACAAAAGAGAATACAGTTTTGTGGAAGTAAAATGGAAGCTGATGATGGAAATAAAGTACAATATAAATTAAATTAAAATTAAAACAGCAGGTAAAAAGAAATAGATAAAATAATAGATTGATGTTGGAATGCTGGTTAGTAATTTAATTTCTACCAAAGCAAATCCTGAAAATCTGATTACTAGAGGCCAAGAGAATAGCATTGGAAATGGTAGTAAAAACTACAGCATTTTTTTTTTGGTCTTAATTGGAACCCTTTACAAGAATTGTATTCTTTAGTATATAACATTTGCTATTACATCTGCCATCAAGAGCCTACACATTCTATCAGCTGCTCCCTTGGAGATCTCGAAAAAACCTTGGACAAGTTTTTAATTTTAACATGGTGTCATTGAAAGAGCAGTGGGTTGAAACCCAAAAACCCTGGGTTTGGATTTCAGTTGTCTCTCACCTTAGACAAATCATTTAACATCTCTGGTCCAATTTCCACAGCTGTAAAATAAGATCTCTAGGATCCCTTCCAGATTTTTTTAACCTGATCTAAATGCCCTTACCTCCCTCAACTGAGGGAGGGTGGTCATTTCTCAACAATACCAACTAAATGATTCTCATAATACATGAACCCTTGGGAAGGGCTGTTTCTTTCCAAAATGACTACCAATTAATGGGAAAATTGAAGTCAAGAGCAAAAGGGAATAAAGACATAGAAAAGAAGGAAAGAAAAACCAGGAAAGGTCTGGTAGGGGAGAGAAACAAGATAAAGATGAGAAGCAACTACCATCTCTCTCAAATTCCAATGAAAATGTTGATTTTCTTTCAGTTTTATAAAACAAAGATGTCAAATTTCATATTGTTATTGGTTGGAACATGCTGACCATTTTATTTAAAAAAATGATGATTTTGAATCATAAATGTATTTTTAGAGAGTGTTGTATTTATATCTAACAAGAAAAAAATTTAACTATTTTCTCTGAGTGGATTAAAAATATAGACTTGGAGTCAGGATGAGTTGAATTTGAAACCTGCCTTTAATACTTATTAACTATTTTCTTTACCTCTGTTTCCTGATCTATAAAATAGTAACAATAATAGGACCTACCTCAGAACTTGTTGCAAGGAGCAAATGAGAAAAGATACATTAAAAGCTTTATAAATTTAAAGCACTATTGATAAATATCTATCCTATGTTATAGAAATTTCATTTTTTCATTCAGTATGATGGGAGATTTTAATGTTCTATATTGCTATTGCTGAAAGAAATATCAATTCATTCTATAATCTATATATTCAAATTTGGAGTCCATTTATTCAATTTCTTCTACATGCAAGAGTAACAATCTAACTTGGTAAAGAAAAAGTAAGAATAACCTGAATTCTTGTGCTGGTTCTGACATACATTGGCTGTGTGATCCTATGCCAATCAATTACCCCCAGGCAATGCTCTTAGCTTAAAATTGCAGACTATTTGCCTATTTGAATTGGTTGAGGAAGTTTCCTCACTTGGAATTCCCTACACTTTACTTTTTTCCCATATCACCCCCCCCCCACCTTAAATGAGAAACACAGAGGGGGAAGACATGGGAAAATGCTAAATATAAACCAGTCACTTTTTAATGAAAATTCACATCTCTTCTTGTTGAAATATATGAACATGTCATAAATCTTAATTAACCCATTGAAAGAATACAGTGAAACTGTGAAACCTTGGAAAGATTTTATTCAGGCCAAGTATGGAGTCCAATTCCCAGAGCACCTTGGCAGCCTGCCTCCAGTGACAATCTGAGTCAGCATTTTGTATACTGGTACCAAAAGCCTTCATCCTGTTGGCTGAGCTATTTGCATTTAGATTGATGGGTTGCAGGGATGGTCTCTAGGATTTCAAAGTACGCAGTGTGTCTATTTCATCTAATGCCTCCTAATTACCGAAAAGGAAGATTGGTGCCACAATCAGCAGAAGTCCCTACATCATGATACAGCACATCAACTGCAGAGCTAGTTAAATTCAGCTTAAAGAAAGATGAATCAGCCACGGTAGGTGACTTTAAAAAATATTTGCTTTTGACCTATATATCAAGTCATTTTGAAATTGGCCGTCATGCTTCCCTGTAAATATTTTACAAGCATTTCCTACTATATTATACAGATTTTTAAAAGTACAATTTCCATAAGAAATAATTTGTAATCCTCTGGACTCAATTTAAATGTAGATGGAAAACTTAACATCATCTGAATACTGTATATGAAGTAAACCTAGAAATGCCTCTTGCTTGGCAAAACTCAACTTGAATCATGTAGGAATATTGCCATCTAGTGGGAACACAGGACTAGAACAGTGCAGGAGCTGCTAGGCTAAGCTATTTTCTGGTGGGATATGACCTGCTGGCTTCTTAGGAAAATCCATAAGCTTTATGTTCTTTGGGCAGGGGAAACATTATATCTTCTGGCATTTCTTTTAGGCAGATGGTTGTATTAATGATGATAAAAGCTCTGCAGGTTATGTGAGACAAGTCATCTATCATTAAAGTGTTTAATCGGTAGTCATTACTTTCCTTGGTCAACTCACTCTTCTGTTTCCATAAATTCATAAATATTTAAAGACATTTAATTTCCATAGAAAAATCATTACTATCCCATTTTAGTGCATCTGCTCCTATTGTTGAATTGTTTCTTTTCTTTTCTTTTAAAACGGAGTTTGAAAAGAAAAGCTACATGAATCTAGGCCAGAATCCTTCTCGTCTTTATCTTGTTTCTTTCCCCTACCAGATCTTTCCTGGTTTCTCCTTCCTTCTTTTCTATATCTTTATTCCATTTTGCTCTTGACTTCAATTTTCCCATTAATTTGTAGTCATTGTGGAAAGAAACAGACCTTCCTAAGGGTCCACGTATTACAAGAATCATTTAGTTAGAATTGTTGAGAAATGACCACCCTTCATCTTTTTTGACTCCCTTAGGGAAAAAAAAAGTTGCTTTATATAAAACAGTGATACCATGGAGAAAATACTGGTGATGAAGTCAGACAGAAAACCTGTCCCACCTCTGACTCTTACTATTTTAATTATATATCTTTAAATGGGCTAAGCCCACTGCAGATCTTTGAAACAGGAGGCTGCAACATTTCTCTTCCAAACATACCTTTCAGGGTACCCTGAGGCTTTGGAATCAGAATATACTCCCCATTATTCTTAAATTATTTGATTATAGTTTCCTCATTATTTTTCATTTGCTCTTGGAGAATTGTCTTTGAATCCCTGTTTTGAGAAGTATTGTTCTCTCCTTTTGTTAATGTCTATACATTTTTGATTTTTTGCTCACATTATGAAAAAAGAGGAAAAATTATTAAAAGTAATTTATTGGGGCGGCTAGGTGGCGCAGTGAATAGAGTACCGGCCTTGGAGTCAGGAGTACCTGGGTTCAAGTCCAAGCTCAGACACTTAATAATTACCTAGCCGTGTGACCTTGGGCAAGCCACTTAACCCCATTGCCTTGAAAAATCTAAAAAAAAAAAGTAATTTATTGATGACTTCTAACAAGTGTATGGTAGTATTTAAATGTGATAAATTTAATTGTCAGGTACATCGCTTTACTCAGTTCAGCTTAGATGTTGGGACAAAAATAGACTCAAGACAGAATAGTTAATACAAGGAAAGTTAACCTTAACACTGCAAGGATATGTAACAAGACACTTAGTTCTTCTGGACTCAGACCCCATAATCTCCATATGGAAATTCATTTGATCAGCAGGGCAGGATATAGTGAAGGACATGATAACTCATGTGGTCTTCAGAAATCCACCAAGTCCAATGGTTCAACATGATTTGGATTTTTTCTGTGATAAAATGACCAAGAAGCTAAGTCAGATGAGCCAAGGCCAATCTGTAGGTCAATCAGGTTGAGGGAGGGGCTAGCTTTGTTTCCCTGTGTTATGAATTGGAGGAAAAAAGTTGTGCCAGGGAAATATTGATCCTATCACATATCACAGAAACATAATGGAAATTTAACCTGAAACCAAGGCAGCTTGATTACTTTATTACAGGGGTTCTTAACCTGGAGTCTATGAGTTTGCTCTTTTAAAATAAAGATGTAGATAATTTGCATTTTAATATATAGTTTTCCTTTGTGATCCTATATATTTTGTTTTATGTATGTACAGACATTATTCTGGGAAGGGATCTGAAGATTTTACCAGATTGCCAAAGGCAAAATGGTTAAAATGGTTAAAAATCCCTTAAATCATTTGGCAATGCCTCTGGAGTCAGATAGAGGCCCACAAGGTAACAGTGGATAGAGTAAAGGATTTTAAGTTAAGAAGACTGAACTTTAAATCTTGACCCAAGTACACATTAAGCTTTGGAACCTTGAGCAAATAGCTTAATTTCTCTCTGTACCTCAGTTTCCTCATATGTAAAATAAGGATAGTTATAGTACCTACTTCAGAGAGTTGATCAAATGATTTAACCTATGTAGCATACTTTGTAAACCTTAAAGTAGCATATAAATTTTATTATCATCACCTTCATCTTTCTGACACTATTTATGTGACTGTGGGCAAGTCATTAAGACTGTGGAACTTCCTCATCTGGACAAGATAAAGGCTGAATTAAAGTACCATCCAGCCCTAAATCTGATTCTGTAACACACATTCTTAGTTTCTGCTCTTCAAAGCCCACAAGGAAAATATGAGTCCCTACCTCTAAGAAGCTTATGTTCTATGTGGAGAAGACAAAATACATTCATATGACATACATACAAAATAAATATAAGACAATTTTGGAAGTGAGGCACTCATCACTTGAAGAAAAAGGTATAGAGGTGAGAAGTTGGAATTTGAGCTGATTTTTAAAAGATGCTGAGTATTTCAGGAAGTGGAAAGAGGAGGGGGGACAATCTGTAAAAAAGGTTCAGAGTCAGGGCATCTGACTGATGTGTGTGAGAAAAATCTAGCCAGTCTGGACCAAAGAAAACCAAAAAGGAAATCATAGTTAATAAGTTAGGAAATAACTTAAGATTGGGATGTTATTATGAAGGGCTTTAAATACCAAACTAAGCAACTTGTATTAATGCCTATAGGTAAGGGAGAATCACTAGTGAGTAATGACCTAAAGAGGAAAAGGAGTCTTAAATCCACACAAAAAACTGTCCATGGAATTTTCTTGGCAAAGATCCTAGCAAAGATTCCTTCTCTAGATTTTTATATAGGGGTTAAGTGACTTTCCCAGGGTCACACAGCAAGTCTTCTAGATTTGAACTCAGGTCCTCCTGACTCTAATCCCTGTGTTCTATCCACTAAGCCACCTAGTTACATATACTTGGTTTCAAATGTTTAGCTGCTTTAGAGAAGTATGGGGGGGGTGGCTAGGTGGTGCAGTGAATAGAACACCAACCTTGGTGTCAGGAGTACCTAGGTTCAAATCCAGCCTCAGACACTTAATAATTACCTAGCCGTGTGGCCTTGGGCAAGCCACTTAACCCTATTGCCTTGAAAAATCTAAAAACAAAAAAAGAAAAGAAAAATAGAGAAGTATAGGGAAGGCATTGCCAAACAAAGGCTCATACGAAAAAGACAAAAGAATTTTACTGTTAATTTGGAATCAGTGACATGATTTCTCTTTTTCAGTCATGTTCAACTCTCCTATGGGGTTTTCTTAGTAAAAACACTGGAGTGGTTTACCATTTTCTTCTCCAGCTCATTTTACAGATAGGGAAATCGAGGCAAACAGGGTGAAATGACTTACCTAGTTTCACATAACTAATGAGTGTCTTAGATAGGATTTCAATTCAGGAAGAGGAGTCTTCTTGACTCCAATCTAAATGCTCTGTGCTAACCACAAAAGTTAAAATGACCTTATGCTGAATTACTAGAAACAGAGTGCTTGTGGGTGACCACTTACTTTTACTCTGATTGGAGACCGTACTTGTTCTGTTTCACATGCCATATCCAATCAACAAATCCAGGGTCTACAGGGGAGAATAATCCATGTAATGAGAAAGCTGCAGATTATATACAATGTAGGGATTTACATTTGAAATGACCTTCAGATGTTCTCCTTTAAGGAGAGAAGAGTGAAGGAATTATTACCTGTCTTCAAGTGTTTGACAGGTCTCCACCATTTAAAAGCAGCTCCAATTAGAGCTCTGATTGGACTCAGGGGAAAGAATAGGGATTAATAGGTAGAAATTTCAGAAAGGCATATTTGGGCTCCTTTTTTATTTATAGTTTCACAATAATCTGAATGGTCTGAAAATGAATGGAAGAGATTTGCTCAGAAGACTGTGGGTCAAGAAAAGATTGGATGTGATCAAGAAAAGAATGGCTGAGGACCTTGTTGGAGATGTTGAAAGGGGGACTCTTATTTAAGAGGGGGTGAAACCAGGGGTCTCGGAGATCATTTCCAAGTGTAAGATTCTCTGATGATGCCTCTTCAATACTCTCTTAAATAAATGAATTTTAAATTCTATTATTGTATAACACTAATGACTTGCTTTTCACACACAAAAATGGTTTTGGGGGGCAAACAGAATTCATATAAAGTGTAAAATCAGTTTTTGGAGCATCATTTGTTTGTTTTTAAGTATCCCATTGCCCGAAGTATAAATCATGAAGCTTTAGTATGACAATAGAATTAAAAACAAAGACTTTATTCTCATAAGTTTAAGCAAAATTTTTTTCTCTACCTTCTTCCATGTTCTTTAAAAGTTTACCTAGTTTTAAGAAACTGATGCAACTGCAGACTACTGGATTTTACTACATTACCTCCCAGTTGAAGAAACAGTCATTTCTCAGAATTCCATTCTGTGAAAAGTCAGAACACCACCCTTCTCCACAAAGAAGCAATGTGATATCATTATGATTGAAATACACCCCCAAGGTCTTTGACAGAGTTGCTGTCATACACATGTTTGTCATTTTTAGTACTAGTGATGGTTAGCATCTCAAAAAAAAGGTCACCAGGTAAAGGAAAAGATAAAAATATATAGAAGAAATATTTCCCAAGTCTTCACATACTATTTCAGATATGTTATGATTTAAGATATGATCATTTTTATTATTCAACATGATTAGCTAGGGAAATTGCACCATGATTAGAGTTATGCAAGAGAGAAAGAGGCAGGAGCAGCTAGAATATAGTGGGTCAGGAAGACCTGAGTTCAAATCCAGCCTCAGCCAACTGCTAACTGTGATCCTGAGAGAGAGAGAGAGAGAGACAGAGAGAGAGACACAGAGACAGAGAGACAGAGAGAGACAGAGAGAGAGACAGAGAGAGACAGAGAGAGAGAGAACGAACACTTTAGGAGGTCCTAAGATCTTTCTAAGGTCTTCTAGCAGAAGTTGGATAGCCAGTTGCTAAATATTATACACCACACTTCTTGTATAAGAATGCATTGAATTATATAGACTCTGAAACTCCTTCCAACTCTAAGATTCTGTGATTCTATGAATAGCTTTTGCCCTAAAGGAATATAAAATATAAAATAAAGGTATCAAGAAAGCCCAAATCCTAAAAGTAATGCACCTAGAATTTCCATTTCAAAGTGCAAAAGATACCACTTATTTTCTCTTTTAGATACAGAAGGGAAGGAGCTTAAGGAAAATCTTTTCTCTACCTTCTTGCTAATATGTTCTTCATAAGCTTACCACTAAATCTCCTACAGAATTTATGTTGCAAGTGATGGTTTAAATCTAGCCTCAGACACTAACAAATGATGTGACTTAGGATAATTCACACTTAACCTACATTTACCTCTATAAAATGGGTATAACAATAGGACCTGCCTTTTAGCACTGATGTGAGGATCATATGAGATAACAATTGGAAAGCACTTGGTACAGTGCCTGGCAAAGAGGATTATATAAATGTTAGCTTTTGCTATTTTCATTGTTATTGTTGTTTAGTTCTTTCAGTCATATTCAATTTTTTTGGACTTTTTTTGTTTCCTTAGCAAAGATACAGAAGTGGTTTAACATTTCCTTCTCCAACTCATTTTTTACAGATGAGAAAACTGAAACAAATAGGGTTAAGTGACTTGCCAAGAGTCATACAATTAGTATCTGAGGCTAGATTTGAACTCAGTTCCTTCTGACTCCTCCTGAACCACTCAGCTACATATACTTTGGTTCAAACATTTAGCTGTGTAAAAGCAGTGTGGGGAAGTCATAACTACACAAATGTTCTTGGGGAAAAGAGACAAGGCTCTAATTCTACTTACAAGTAGAATTGAATTAAGGATCAACAGGGTTGTTGGTGGTATTGTTCAGTCATTTCTGACTCTTTGTGACCTCATTTGAGGTTTTCTTGGCAAAGATCATAGAGTGGTTTATTTTTTCCTTTTCCGGTTCATTTAACAGACAAGGAAACTGAGGCAAACAGAGTTAGCCTAGGGTTCTCACAGCTAGTAACTTTCTGAGTTTAGATTTGAACTCAGGAAGATGAGTCTTCTTGACTCTAGGTCTTGCACTCTATCCACTGCACTACCTGGCTGTCCTATCATCATAATCATTTAACCTATTTTTCCCTCAGTTACCCCAACAATAAAATTGGGGACTGTTGGGAGTATCAAGTGAGACATATTTGTAAAGTGCTTAACAAAATGTGTGTCAAACAAGCTTATTCCATTTGAATTTTATGCAAGGACCTTTTCCTGAGAATTGAACCCATTACTTGTTAATAAACTGGAAAAAAAACTGAATTTGAAATCCCAAGTCTTCAAGATCTGAATTCAAAATCTAGCTCTCCTATGTACTATGAGTATGACATGGGTGCCAATCTTTGGAAGCCTCAATTTCCTCACCTGGAAAGTGAAAGGATTAGATTTAATAATAATTGAATTTTGGCTAAATCTCTTCTATTTCTAAAGTCACTTCACCATTGCAAGATTCAGCTTTCTCATCCATCAAGTGTAAAAAATATTATTTGTTCTATCTTCCTCATGGGTAGATTTGTATGGTTTTGAGGGAAGTGCTTTACAATCTAGACAATATTATAGAAAAATGAACTATTTGTATTTGTGAGGTCAAATGGTCAACATTTTTGTGTGGCATTTGACGTCTCCGAGGAGTGTAGATCAAAGATTCTATAATTAGGCCAAGTATTGTTTTCTTATTTTTTTTAATAAAGATTCATGTTAATGCCAATCCTTTTTTCCAGGATTCCCCACCTCCTTATACTATTTGGCCATTTGTGCTTTGAGTCCAAATACTAGGGTATATATAATCACGAAGGTTTGCTATTGAGATTTACTTCCTTTATTTTCAGTTCTCTATCTTTGAATCAATAGATGTGGAATCTGAATATTATAAACATGCCAAATTCTTCAGTGACAAAAGTATGAGAACTTAATATATTGACAGGAAGGGCCCCAGATTTCCTGTCCAAAATATAGTTGCATTGCATAGATTCAGTGGATAATTTTACTCCATTGTGTGGAACTGAACATGCTTTATTTATTCCTAATATAACTCCTTAGAATTGTTTTCAGGAAAATGTCAGGCTAATTGTTCAGTTCTGAGCTATACACCCCCTGTCACTCTCTTGAGAATATTCTTGCTAAAATACACAAAGGATTACTCCCCTTATCAAAAGGATTTCTCCTAAGCATCATAGGAAAGGTTGAAGAAAGGGTTGAAAGGCAATGGAAATCATTCCGAAATAAAAACTCATTGACTAAATCCTCCAGGGGGCCATGGTGCAGGAGCCCCAACTCCATCCCACCCCCCTAATCTTCTTTCAGTCTTGACAGGAGAAGGGCTCCATTTTCACCTGCTTTTGAAATATTCCTTCTACCACTTGTCTCAAATTGTTTCATAGTTGTTCACTCCCTTCCCTCTCCACCCCCATTCAAGTAAATTGATATTCCACCTTTTTAATATTCTCATCTCTTTAGCAGCATTATGTTTGTTATGGAAGCAAATGAAAATGAGGGGAGGAAGGGGTACATTAAAATGATAAATTATTTGAATTACTCAAATTAATTATTTCAATTATTTTGTATTTTCAATGAGATTATGAATTCATTTTAGTTGTGTTGTGACTGAGAAAATCAGAATCAAAAATATAGATGTGCTTGTGATCTTAGGGATCATTTAGTCCTCCTGGTCAATGTTTGGAAATCTTTTTTTTCTTAAGACGACATTCTTTTACTGAATCAGAATACTTTCCATATTGATGGGACACCTAAGCTTTTTCCTAGACTCTTCTGTAAATCACCTGTACGAATTTAATCAGAAACATGAAGTCACTTGAGGTATGTCACTACATCTCGGGGTTGGCCTCAGTTTTCTCATCTGTAAAAGGAAGGATTTATACTCTGATTCATTTATTCAGCAAATACTGAACAACAGACTTCAAAGTTCCTTCAACAACTTTTACTTTATCCTCTTTAATAGTCAAATAAGATTTCTCAAAGTTGACCAGTTCTGGTAAATATTGGCTTCATGATTGTTTTTTCTCTATGACTGTATCTTCAACTGGGAGGTAATGTAGTAAAATCCAGTAGTCTGCAGTTGCATCAGTTTCTTAAAACTAGGCAAACTTTTAAAGAACGTGTAAGAAGGTAGAGAAAAACTAAGCTAAATTCAAATTTAGCTTCAGATATTTGATATGTTGTATGACCCTGAACTTTACTTTTATCTGCCTCAAGTTTCCTCATCTATAAAATGAAGATAATAACAGCAACTTTCTCCCAGGATTTAATAATAGCATTGATAATTATTCTATAATAAATATTAATAAGAAATAATATTTGCAAAACATTATATAAATACTAGCTATTGTTGTAATGGTAAATTTATCTTTTTAATTATGTTGCCCATTCTCAAAGTAATTGCCAATTGCAAGTACAGAAATTAGAAAGGGCAAAGAACGTCCATATAGAAAGTTGAGAAAGCTTAGAAATGAAAGAATGATATTTTTAGGTTTTTATTGTTATCATTATTATCATCATCATTTACACAATGCTTTAAGTTTACAAAGTACTTTATTTATTAGGTTTTAGGTTTTTGCATGGCAATGGGGTTAAGTGCCTTGCCCAAGGTCACACAGCTAGGTAGTTATTAAGTGTCTGAGGCTGGATTTGAACTCAGGTCCTCCTGACTCCAGGGCCAGTGCTCTATTCACTATGCCACCTAGCTGCCCCCATACAAAGTACTTTATAATTATATCATTTTATCCTCATAACCTGCTTAGGAAGTAGGTGCTACTCTTCCCATTTTGTAGATGAGGAAACTGAGACAGACAGGTTACATGACCAACCAAACTAATAAGTGCCTGGGACCAGAATTTGAGCATTTTTCTGATTTCATATCCAGAAATCTATCCACTACACCTCATAAGTGCTTAATTTGGAGAGATATTATTTTCCCCAAATCATAACTGTTAGTTAATTTCTTGACTTGGAAACCAGTTCAAGACTATGACTAAAACCAAAACCAATATGAATTCTTCCCATTTGCCATGTTCCCTATATTACTAAAGTGACTTGTATCTAAGATAAGCCATCTCTGGCATAGAGAGCAGCTACAAGATTTATGCAATCAGTCCTATTATGTGACTTAAACTTATGTTCTATATTTAAAAATAATCATTATGATTAATTAGCTGCAAGGAGCTTGTTCCACATAATGTGGGCAGGAAGTAAGAAGAATGTGTTAAAGAATGGGGAATAAGAAATAGGAATATCATATGTGAGGAAAAGAATTAAAAGTGGTACAAAATGAATCACTCAACAGTGGATTCTTAGTCACATGATATAGTGAGAAACGAACTGGTTCTGGAATCAGAGGGCCTGGATTCGAATCCTGACTCAACTCTTAACTACTTCTGTGATCTTGGACAAGTAAGTTAAAGTCTCTAAGTTTCAACCTACCTCATATAAGATGACATGATTGAACTAGATTACCATTTGTGGTGATGCTCATCATATCTGAGGATTTATTATTTGAGAATTTTTTATTATTATATTTATTATTATGAATTTCCAACCCTAATTCTTTTATGGCTATCTTGAGTCAAAATTAGAATTACAGGCAGGGTGAAATCCTGAAAGGCCATGAATTAACCTGCATTTGTATACCTTCTCTGCTACAAATTAGTTATATGGCTTTGGATAACACCTTTGTGCGTTTCAGTTTATCTAATATTTTGCAAAAATGTGTGTGATGATACCTGCCTCACCTACTTACTGAAGAGTTATATTAAAATGCCAACAAGAAAAAAGCATTTTTTTAACAAAACTATTTTCCCATAGCTATACAAAAACAGGAAGGTTTTTTTTTTTAAAAAAAAGAAGAAACACAAGTCCATCTTTTAGAGAAAATATCACATGGACCCACACACTTCTGATATCTGTATGTTGATCTAGTTCCACATCACTAAAGGACCTTGGATTCTTTTGATCATGACTTGGTAGTAGGCAGGACAGACTAAGCAGGAATGAGCTAACTTCTAAACAACTTTCCCCACTCCTTTGAGATCAAAGTACTTACTCTAAATAATGCTTTTTCTCCTGCTGTTCCATTGGCTCGGCTAATTTAACCTTTTGTCAGTTTGCCCATCTTGATAATTTTCAAGTTCTAAGTCCTTAAAAGGACTAGGGCCATCTGATTATTTTGACATGGTCCTTATTTTACAGAGAGGTGAAACCACAGGAAGGCAAAGTGGGGTCCAGAGCCCATATTACAAACATTCTTTGTGTCTCCAGGTTGCCAATTCTACACAGGTGCCCTAGTGTATACTGGGAGAGACACTCTTATTATGTAATGGCAACAATAACCAATTAACCACCATAGTCAAAGCTCATACTATAGATCAAGAACTGAAAGGGTAGGTTGAAGTTATTTAGCCCAATTCCTTCATTTTAGAGATGAGATTTGTCCCATTAGAAGTTAAACTACACGGCGGCTAGGTGGTGCAGTGGATAAAGCACTGGCCCTGGAGTCAGGAGTACCTGGGTTCAAATCCGGTCTCAGACACTTAATAATGACCTAGCTGTGTGGCCTTGGGCAAGCCACTTAACCCCACTTGCCTTGCAAAAACCTAAAAAAAAAAAAAAAGTTAAGGTACTTGGACAAGGCAACACAGTAAGTGAAAAATGGAAATTCAGGTCCTGTCACTAGACTCAACACCTCTTTCCATAATAACATAGTAACATCAAATTTAGACACACACATTTTCATAATCTCTCTGTCTAGCAATAAACATTTTTGATGGTGTAGAAGCAGCTAATGACAAAGCAGATTAGAGGGCAAGGGCTGAAGTCAGGAAGACCTAAATTCAAATCCAGTCTCAGACATGTCCTAGTTGCTTGACCCTGTGCCAATCATATCTATCTCAGTTTCTTCCTCTGTAAGGAGGCAATCCATTCCAATATCTTTGCCCCAAAAATAGTCATGAAGAATTGGACTCAATTGAAAAATGACTGAATAACAAAATATCTGCCTGACACTGCATTAGGTATCAGAGATACAAAGACAAAGATAAAAAAGCCTCTGCCCTCAAAGAGTTTACATTGTGTTTAGAAGAAACATGCATGTATAGACATAAGTTTATTACAAAGTATATATAAAAATAAATACAAGGAATTTGAAGTAAGAGAGGCATTATTAGCATGGGCATCTTTCTAGAAATCTTCATGAGAAGGTGATTTTTGAACTGAATTTGTATTAAAAAAATGAAAAGAATAAGCTATCATTTATTGAACACCTACCATATGGAAGTCACTGAATTTAGTGTTTTAAAAATATCATTTCATTTGATCTTTTGAAGGAAACTAGAAACTAAGAGATAGGTTGAACATTCTAACCATGAAAATAGCATTATAAAAAACATCTTGTGTAAGGAACTGAATGAAGGCTATTTTATCAAAATCATAGTATGAGTGAAGTGAGGGATGTACCAAGAAAGTGTCAAATATAATGTGTCAAATACGGCATAGATAGGTATCAAATAATATTATATATAATATTACTATAGAAATAGTGATGTTTAGCCTAAATAGTTTTTGTTACTAATGTTGCATCTTATTAATGATGATAAAATAATCAATTTCAATAAAATGACAATTGAGAATGAGAAATGGTAAATTGTAAAAAAAAAAACAATAACAATGAGAGGTAGGACATTATAGTGGCTAGAGAGTCAAAAAGACATGAGATCAAGTCCTGACTCTAACAATTGCTGGCTAAGAGATTATGGGCTATACCTCTCAGTCTTCTAGGTAGCTTTCTAAGATTGTATCTCCTTCCCTACTACCTGGGTGCATCAGCCAGTCATTCTTACTTGTCTTGTCACTGGACTTTAGATGACTCTGGAAGAGAGTAAGGCTAATGACTGCACAACTCTGCCTTCACTTAGATCCAATTAACTCACCTGATGAGACATCATCCTGTGATGCCATTGACTCTCTTTAAAAAAATTTAGAAAGGTTTTATTTATTTTGAGTTTCACAATTTTTCCCCCAATCTTGTTTCCCTTCTCCCCACCCCGCACAGAAGGTAGTCTGTTAGTCTTTACATTATTTCCATGGTTTGCATTCATCTAAGTTGAATGTGATGAGAGAGAAATCATATCCTTAGGGAAGAAACATATAGTATGTGATATAGCATAATTATATAATAAGATAACATTTTTCGAAACTTTTTCCATGTACCCAGGCTACTCACAAAGCCTCATAAACTGAAAAACAAGTGCTCATCTATATTAGTAAAGGGAGTTTCTTCACTAGAATTTCCTATATTAATTGAATCATGAGTCTGTTCCAAGGAATAATAATAATCATTGTTATTTATATAGCACTTTCATAATTACATTATGCTTAGCTGAGTTCAAATCTGGCCTCAGACATTTACTATGTGACCCAGAACAAGTTGCTTAACCTGCAGTTTCCTCATGAGTAAAATGAGAATAATTATAATACTTATTTCCCAGGGTTGTTGAGATAAAATTGTAAAATGTTTATTCCAGTGTCTGGCACATGGTAAGCTCTACATCAATGTTAGCAAGTTCTAGTAAATTCTATCCCAATCTCAAGTGATATAGGCAGGTCAGTTCTCCAAAGGATGGCTGTTACAAGTGATATAGGCAGGTCGGTTCTCCAAAGGATGGCTGTTACAGAGATTAGGCAGCTAGGACACACAGTGGATAGAGCACTGGTCTTGGAGTCAGAAGGACACGAGTTTGAATCCAGACTCAGACACTTATCACTTACTAGCTGTGTGACCTTAGGCAAATCACTTAACTCTGACTGCCTCGCATCCAGGGCCATCTCTAATTGTCCCAATCCATCTCTAGTCACTGGATCCAGATGGCTCTGGAGGAGAAAGTGAGACTGATGACGTAGCACAACATCCCCTCACTCAAATCCAATTCATGTACTTGTCATGGTATCACCTTTCTTATGTCATGGTATTCTTCAAGAATGAAGGACAAACAATACAAACAAAAACAACATTACAAAGGTTAAGAGGCAGATTGTGGTGTTTTTCATCTAATGTTATTGCTCATGGGCATCCATCAGAGTACTTCCATTGTTGATTATCAGTTATGGTTATTTAATTAGCATTTAAAAATGGATAATTGTATAGCAAGAACAGTTTTGCAATGATATTTTCCCAAACCAGGGTCACTCGACCCTGAGTATATACAGCATTCATAGGAAAGTTCAACTTAGAGCACATGTTATAAAGTATTGTTAAGTAGTCTTTTTTTTTTCTTCCCTTCATGGGGCTATCATACTTTTATATTCCACTTGAATTTTGTTAGTTGAATAAGTTGGTCCTCATCAGGGCAGGTTTTAGGCACTATATTCTTTAAAGGTCCTGTAGGCTGGAAGATCCAATCCTATTAAGCAGCAAGCCACACTGATATGCCAACCCACCTACTGGGATGGTAGACCTGGCAAATATCTTGCCGTGTCCAGCAAGGAAGAATCTCAATCAAATAGGCTCCAGCAAGGAAAAGGCCCAATGAGCCTAATAGAGATTCGATATGCCCAACAGAAACGTAACAGACCCAATAGAGATAAAATCCTCAGGAAAAGCAATCTATATGAGAACAACATAATGACATCATTATAATGGTAGAAGGGTGTTTTCCCTTTCCAATATCGCATTTTACACAGCTGAGGCTCTTCATTTGTGATCCTATTCATTCTCATTCTTCCCTCTATTGTTGTATATATTTTCTGAGAGTGTGTTCCATGGTTATGGGGAAAATGTCCCATTATTATATTAATTTAATTCTTAACTATGCTGTTTTGCTCAATTCTCCTTGGAACTGAAAAAAAAATAATGATTGTGGGTCATAATTTTGAGTGGTTATAGATTCTCAGAGAACCCTGAGGTAGCTATTCTTAAAACCTCATCTGAGAAAGGGGGTTCATATGTGCTATGCTAATTATGGTTTATAAAAAGCAAATAAACCAGTTTCTTAGAATTAAAACAGAGATTAGAATCTTTACTTAGTCCAGTCCTCCCCAAAGCATGAATCTCTTCTACCATATCCCAAGCAAGGGGCCATGTTGATTTTTACTTGAATACTCAATAAAAGGGAGCTTATTCTTTGATAAGTCAACCACATCCATCTTCCTATCATTTTTAATGCTCTTTTTCCTGAAAGAAGGGCAATGTAGCCTAGCGTTCAGAGAACCAGCCTAAAAATCAGGAAAGAAGACATCTCCTTCTACACCTATTGTCATTTAATTATATAGTATTCTAGGCCACTAGAATGAAAGGGATGAGTTTGTTAGAGGGAGTCTCCTCTCTAGAATGTCCTCAAACAAATGAAATCCAATTCTTGTTTCTATATTTAACTATGAGTTGTAGTGGATAGAGAAATGGTGTTGAGCTGGAAAGAACTGAGATCAAATCCTATCACCCCTGAGACTAACCAGCTGGGTGATTCTGAGAAAGTCAGTCAATGCTCTAGAGGGTAAATAACAGAGAAGGCATTGACCTATATTGTTAGGAGGAGTCATTCCACTAGAGATTTCCTATTATGGCATCACAGATCTGTCCCCAATTCCCTCTGTCTTTCTTATCAAACAAAAAATTGTCTCTTATAAATTCCAGTCACTGGCTCTAGTTCTCAGCTCTGGGACTAATGAGAATAATAGCCTTTCTCCATAAGACAGCTCTTCAGGATTTAATGATTACTCTCACTCCCCTTCCCCCTCCTCCTCCAATCTTACTCTCTCTTGGCTAAACATCCTCAGTTCCTTTCAACAATCTTTTTGTGACTTGTTTTCAAGTGTCCTCACCTTGCCCACACTCCTTTCCTGTCTCATCTATTCTCCTCCTGAAATGTGTTAGCCAGATGTAGACACACAAAATGCAACCACTACCACTATCCTCCATTTATAATGTTGGATTTAATCTCTTCAAGGATGAGAGAAAATGTGGCCATAGGCCACAACAGACTCAGGGGTTTATGGCCTTTTGAGCTTTCTGGTTGTTATAGAAATGGGAAAATAGAGAGAAACAGGCAAATGCAAAATAGCTTCATGAGGGCTAGGGGTGGGGGGAAGCATTATCCCAGGAATTTGCTGGTTGGGCTCTCCACCTGAAGTTTTTGTTATATGATTTTATTTCATTTCCAGACTCTTATCTCAGGTTTATTCTTGTTGCATCAGTTGCTACTGGTTTTAACTTGTACACAGGAAACCACAATGCCAATCAACTCAGTTCCCAAGGTGACAGGAAATTCTGGTTGGTCAGATGTTGATTGTGCTGGCCTACAATGCTCCACCCATCACATTTTCTTCCTTTCTGGCTGAACTTAAGACAAATTAATCAGTGGCCAACATCTGGCAGACAGTTTGGGGGGCTTGTCAGGGGGTTGTTGAGCTGACAAGTTGAAAATTAAAATATAGCCAGCAAAAGTTGAGGAAACCATCCATGATGGTGCCAGTCTCCCTAGAGGACTGGAGAACCATCCTCAGGCATTTACATTGCAAAAGGAATTTTGTCTGATGGCCTGGCCCTACCAGCTCTATTCTATTGTCCCAGTTTGCCCCACCCTTTTCTGGAAATCACAAAAATGGCAGCTGGAACTGGAGAAAAAAGAATGTTAAGCTTTTTCACAGGTTTCCATTGATTGAGGTTCATCTGTGACCTCCTGCACAGCTGTCACATTCCAATCTACAAGGTCATTACTTCTTTCTAATTGTTCTGAGAAAGACTACATCTATACTCCTACAGAACTAAAGATTTTTTAAAAGTAATTAAATTCTGAGCTAAAAAGTAACTTTGCTTATTCTTTTCAAACAATAAAAAGCAATCTTGGTTTAATGGAAAGAGCACACTATATTTGGAGTCAGAAGACCTGAGTTTTCTATCCCTGCTCTATCTGTAACTGTGTGACCTCTAGCAAATTGCTTTATTTCTAGTTTCAAGGGATTAAATGATCCCTCCCAACTCCAAGGACCAAATAATGCTAATGGATGTTAAAAAGGTTTTAAGGAATCTCTTCTCTTAAAAACATTCTAAATAAACATCTAAAGACATCTAAAAAAAATCTTCTAAATACTAGATAACTTTGGGAATACTTAAATGCCAGTGATTTTATTGGTGTCAGTATCCCTTCCCTTCACTAGGACACATTGCAGTCTCTCCATGCCACCCCATTCTGTCCTGTTCCCTTAAGGATGATAGGGCAGGGATTATTTTGCTTTTTTCTGTATCTCTAGTTATTAGCATTGTAAGTACTTAATAAATATTTGTCAACTGACTGACTGATCTTATATCTTAGGCTCCTTTCAGTCTTGAAAAAGAAAATAGTCTTTCAACTGAAAGGTCATTAGGTCAAATATAATGAGCTAAAATTGATAAGAATCTTTCCCCTGGGCTAACGTGAATACAAGAGAATATACTGTATTAAGATCAAGTGTCCTGACAAGTTTTCAAGAAATATCTCTCTGCCCCAGCAGAGGAAGGTGACATTAAGATAAACCTAAGAAGGGCAGGTATGTTGGACCGGATAAACTTTTCCTGTTCTTGAGATATCTTGTATTCTTATACAGGAAAAGCATTCTTATTTACCCAAGGCAAAGCCCTGTTCTAGGCGCTAGTCCTAAAATCATTCTGGGTTCTGGAGACAGGGAAAGGGAAAAGTCATGGGTAAGAGAGTGGTTAGCAAATCTTGAAGCTATGACACATCAGAATGAATGATGGATTTGGAGCCAGTGATTCTGGCTTTGCCATTTGCTATCTACTTGACCATGGAGTAAATCTTTGACCCTAAGTTGTCTGATCTCTAAAATGAAGGGATTAGAGATATGTAGTTGCTAAGGTCCATCTCAGTAATAAGTTTCATAGGATCAAAGAGAGCAAGAAGGGATATCAAACCATCAGAACCAAACCTCTCATTTTACAGCTGAGGAAGCTGAGGCACAAAGAAATTAAGCCATCTGCCCAGCTAGCAAGTATCTGAAGGAGAATTTGTATTCTTTTCTTCCTATAACCTCAGATCTTATTTATTGGGAAATTATTGATTATCAATAAACACAAAAATTTCAATATTTAGAGAATTAGAAAGAAGTTTATGTAAAGAAACAACAAACTTTCATGTGTGATGTGTTTTTAAGAAGAGTGTGTGTATATGGGACAGTCACAAAACAATGAGAAAGGAACTATTAAGCTATTTTGTCCCTATTTTAAAAAGGGAAACACTGACCTCCAATTCAAGAATTTTCAAGTATGCTCTAGTAAGGATTTTGATTGTTGAAATTTATTTAAGTCTCAAAGGATGTGATAGTGAATTCTGATTCCAAAAATTTAGAATTCATATTAGATTTTTCTTATTTTAAATGTCATAACTGTTCCCTAACAAAAGTAACAGAATTGACTCCCCAAAGATTTCCTACCCCTGATTTAAAGAGAAAAAGAATTTCTACTTATTAACTTTGCTACTTGTGTACCATCACCCTGGTTTTTCTGATTGGACTAAGGAGAAGCAAAGCTCCAGAGTTCAAATTTGCTATTAAAACAGCCAGGCAAATAGGTACCTTTCCAGACCATAAAATGAATGAAAGAGCAAGTCCTAAAAAGACCAGTCAGTGAGCCAAGTCATCTCTTATTTAGCTCTCTCCTTCCCCTTTACCTCATTAATGCTAATATTCTCCTGGTAATGTTCTAAGAGAAGTCATGGAATATTACCATTTCTAAAAGAGAAGCATTGAAGATTACCTAATGGGCCCTGAATAGCCAATAAAAGTGAGTCCAAGACTCTGAGGCTCATGGTTTAGATTTTGATGCACATAGCAATTATTTTCTGTTCTAGCTAGAATTTTAAGGGTCTTCCCCTCCTAGATGATATTTTATTATGGTAAATTAGCATATATGCTGCCTGAATTCTTATCTTGCCATTAGTCATTGAGTGGATATGCTTCAAACAAATTGGGATCCGGGAAAGACCTTAATTTAGAAAGGCTAGTGCCACTCATTGCATCCAGGTCATAGCCAATCATCTTGCCATTGGACTTTGATGATTGAAGAAAGAGTGAGGAACAACTCTGTCTCACTTAAATTCAACTCATGTAAAAGATACTACCCTTGTCATGTCATTGGTCTTCTTCTAGACAGAAGAATGAACCACAACAAAAGATAGTAGAGAGTGAACAGTTTGCAACGTGAAGAATTATTCAGAATAAAAGGTCTGAATATCATTAGAGTATATGCTACCATTAAAAAGATGGGCCAAATATATATAACCAGCAAGAGAGACAACTGAGAGACAAGCAAGAGAGACATGTGGACCAGAGGTAAACCCCAAAGAGTGGGATAATGTCAGTTACTACACTGACATGATGGGTAAAGAACAAGAGTGAGCAGGCCTGGTTGAACTGTGATGGCCATCATAAGAGGGAATGGCAAATAGTTGCATTGATTAGCTCACAGATCCATTGATCTTTCAGGGGGTTCTTTTGCAGTTTCCCCCACAATCTCTGAATATATATATATATATATATATATATATATATATATATATAGAGAGAGAGAGAGAGAGAGAGAGAGAGAGAGATCAGTTCATACTCCGAGAACATGTAAAAGACAGTGTACCAAAAGAAGAGAGTTTACATTGCTCAATATGGATAGGGTTCAAGGACATCTTAGAGACCAAATTATTATTTTTGAATTAAAGTCTTTCTTTATAAATTATTTCATCTTATTTGACCCTTTTTAGTTTTATTCTTGGCCTTGGCCTGAAAGAAGATGGATACTGTTTAATTCAACCAGCAATGATTTGGTACTCAGCCACTATATGATAATCATTCAAAGACAGAAATGGAAGTCATTCTATTGGGAAATCAATCATGGATGTGAATATGTAAATGAAATATAATTTAAGGAAAACTGCACTAAGAACAAGGGAGGATCACAAAGGGTTATAATGCTACCCATCTAGGTGACCTTGAGCAGGTCACAATTTGAGTCTCAGTTTCTTCATCTATAAAATGAGGTTGAACTAGAAGGACTGAAAGATCTTTTCTAGCTGTAATGTTAAGAGTGATGACTTTAGGGAAGTAAGAATGAATTTAACTGAGGAAACCAGTCTTTTTTTAACACACTTCTACTAGTGATCAGTCCAATTTGGTTGTGAAATGACTATCCAAGGTTGGATTTTCAGTCTGTGGTCATGTAGCTAGCACATTTAGCATTTTTAAGGTTTACAAAGCTCATTTCTAAATATTATGTAATTTGTTCCTTACAACAACACTGGATGGTAAGTATTATATTACCCTATTTTCTAGTGAGGAACTGGAACCAAACAGGTTAAGTGACTTGTCCCAGGATCACACAGTTAATACATGTCTGAGGTTGGATTTGAACTCAGCTCTTCCAAGCTCCAGGTCCAGTGTTATAGCTTTTTATGTATCTACCAGAACCTTTGTTTATAGTGATTAACTTGTTGTTGTTACTGATGGTGGTGGTGGTAATGGTGGTATTCAATTGTGTCTGACTCTTCTTGACCCCATTTGAGTGATTTGCCATTTCCTTTTCCAGGTCATTTTACAGATGAGGAAACTGAGGTCAAGTGACTTGGAAATGGTCACACAAGTGTCTAATAATAATGTTTTGTCCTTCATTCTTCAAAAAAAATCATGATATCAAGGAAGTAATACCATGACAAGCACATGAATTGGATTTGAGTGAACGGTGCTATGCTAAGTCACCAACCTCACTTTCTTCTCTAGAGCCTGGGTCTGGATTCCAGATATAAATCAGGATGACTGGAGATAATCCTGAATGAGAGACAATCAGGGTTAAGTGACTTGCCCAATAGCATATAGTTAATGAGTGTCTAAGACCAGATTTGAACTCACATCTTCTTGACTTTAGGTGTGGGGCTCTAAACACTGTACCACTGAACCACCTTTACTTTACCCTAATCAAACTGTAATTTTGTCCTAATTTGCTTTGGGGAGGCAGTGTACAGTGATAGAAAGAATTCTACACTTAGAGTCAGGAAAGATAGGCATGTGAATGCCTCCCCTGGGACTTACTAGCTATGTGATCTTTTTTTTTTTAGATTTTTTTAAGGCAATGGGGTTAAGTGGCTTGCCCAAGGCCACACAGCTAGGTAATTATTAAGGGTCTGAGACCAGATTTGAACCCAGGTACTCCTGACTCCAAGGCCAGAGCTCTATTCACTGCGCCACCTAGCTACCCCTAGCTATGTGATCTTGCTGAATTCTGAGACTCCATTTATTTTAATCCATAGATTGAGAATAATAATCCCTGAAGTGTTTCCTCAGAGGATTGATATGAACCTCAAATAAAACAGTAAAAATCACTCTGAAAGCTTTTCAAAGATTATATACTATAAATATGACATCATCAGTCTGGCAAAATAGAGGGAGACTTGACCTTAGAACCAGGAAAAGCTGAATTCTAGTCTTTGATAGAAACTGGTCACCCTGGACAAGTCTCCTAATCTTGGTGGAGAGAGTTTTCTTCTCTGAGAGAGAAAGAGAGAGAGAGAGAGAGAGAGAGAGAGAGAGAGAGAGAGAGAGAGAGAGAGAGAGAGAGAGAGAGAGTTTTCTTCTCTCTTCTCCATATCACTGTCTTTGGAAAACCCTCCCCGATAAACATAGATCTACTATGGCTATTCTATAGGAACTTTGGCCAGCCAAATCAAATGGCCTGCAAGAAATCTAAACCAATTAGCGTCATAGGCTCTTGCTTCTTATTCCACTTACCTTTATTGAAAGAGGGAGTTTCTTCATTCAGAAGCTCCCACCCCCATAGAAATGTTAGTTGTTATTGTTCAATCCATTTGAACAAATACACTGAGGAGGTCTGATGGCACCATAAAGAAATAAGTAAGCTTTTCTATAATGCATTCATCTTCTATAGATTATAGATTTTTCTGCAAAACTTTTCATTCCAAAGCATTTATGTTTTACAACTGGCATAAAGATGTTTCTTAATAAATTGTGTTTTTTGGATCAATGAGTCATTAAACATTCCAATAATATTTTGGTTATTTCACATGAATTTTGTGGCACAAAGGATAGTCTTTTGAGTCAGGGACCTGAAGTCAAGAAGACCTGAGTTCAGATTCTGCCTCATATACTCATTTTGGGCAAGTTCTTTCACCTCTGACTGCCTCAGTTTCCTCATCTGTAAAATGGTAATAATAATAGTACTTATTACCCGGGATTATTGTGAGAAAGAATTTACATGTCCCATATAGTGCTTTGCAAACCATACCTATATAATTGCCAACTTTTAAATGCAAGTTTCCTATGGATTTGGGTTAGGGCAGGGAATAAAAAACACCCAAGATATATACATGAATGGGGTGGGGAGAGGAGGGCAGTCACCCTAAGTCCTCAATTCCTGGAGATCATGTCTTTATATGCAGTGTTCCTCTCTCTTCTCACTCATCTCTTGTCATGGTGTCCTTTTCGAATGTGATCTTTTCCTTGAAACTCTTCCAGCACCTAGCAACTATCCAAGACAACCAACCCATCTTTCTACAATCTCTGCTGACTATTTTTGGTGCAGGTGGGTAGAATGAGATTATGCTAGCAAAGAAATAGAAACATTCAAGACTTGTTTAGATAGTTTTTATATATTTATGTATCATGCATATTTATAATATTATATATAGATGTACATATATACACAATATAGACACAAAATGTTTCTGTTATATATTATATAATGTTATATGTATTATATTTTATATATATATACACTATTATATAGTATATTTATATAGTATTGCCTATAATGTTATATATATGTATGCATAATATATTGATATAACATATATTTTCATTTCCTACTACCACAGTATGATAATAGGGCTGGATTCAGGCTGGGGGGGAAAAACAGCCATACCATGTCTCTTCCTATAGGTGGTGTAGTTGGGCCAAATAACTACAGAGCCCAATTTCTCAGTTTTGTGAAATTATTTTGAGGTTGGCTGCTTTTTTCCAAGGATGGTAATGGTCCGTTCTTCACTACACATCACAGTTCCACTGTGAGATACTGGCAACCATTTTTTAAAATAAAAAGACCAAGTCAAATAAACAAGCCTTATGCTTTTTGATGTCTTTAGAGTTGACAGGGCAGAGAAGAATTCTCCTTCCCCAGATGTTCCTTCCTGCCTATTCCAGGAGGCAGTCCCACCAGGAAAGAATGAGTACACTTATACTCATTAGCCTTCAGGCAACAATAAAATATAATTTGATGACACTGAGGCTAAATTCATAGCACCGTTTGCAAGTTTTTAAAGCATATGTACTCAGCATGGATGGTTTTTAATGCCCTTCAGAGATTTCATCCTGGATATTAATTAGGAAGCATTTCTCTTCCCCCCCCCAACTTTGTTAGCACTGATAAAGATGTATGCTATGCAGAGGCAATTTAATTTGTCCAGTTAGCCTGGAGATACAAAAGTATTAGGACATACAAATCTCTGAGACACTTTGGAACAAGTAGCTAAAATTAAACAAATGAGAAATTGTTTCTTTTTTGAGAAATTATTTCAATATTCACAAAATCATATGATTTAGAGTACAGAAGAGCCTTAGAAGTCATTTAGTCCAGACCTTTGTTTTGCAAGTGAGGAAACTGAGGCTGATAAAATGTTGTAACTTGCCAGAGATCACACAACTAGTAAGCTGTATTAAAAAAAAAAAAAACATTTAAAAGCTAGACTTTTCTGGTACTGTTTTGTATAGATCCTCTCCTTTAAAAAAAAAATCTGGTTTTATCTATAGAAATTCAATTCAATAAGCATTTATCCATTTCCATATATATATATACTATGAGCTATTTTTCTTTTGTTATTCACTTCACATAGATTACCTTGCATTGTTAATGAAGTCTTCGGTTCAACAAGCCCTACTATGTGCCAAATATTGGAAATACAAAGACCAAAAAGAAGCACAACATGTAGATAGATAAATGTCTGTGTTTGTGTTTGTGTGTGTGTGTGTGTGTGTGTGTATTTGTTTGTAGAGGTGGGGAGTGAAGAGGAAAAAGAGAAGAAGAATCAGAAGAAAAGAAGAAATATAAGAAAGATATGATATTAATTCTAAGTACAATTGTGTAGAACAGAATAGGAGTCAATTGTATATGTATATAATTATGTATCTTTATATGTATATATATACACATATGTATATATGTATTAATAGGAGCCAATTGCATATCTATTTTTATATGTACCTGTTTATTATATGTGTGTATATGTATCAATAACAGTCAATTGTATATACATTGTGTGTGCATGTGCGTGTGTAAACACACACGCACACACACACACACACACACACACACACACACAGAGACACACTTGGCCCTTCCTTAGAAGAGGAGGAGACAGGGAGGAGGAAGTGAATTACCTTTGTGGCTCCCACTACCACTATTACCACCACCATTGCCTACCTGTATTACATCCTTATCCAAGGATGTGATCCCTCTGGATCTCATTTAGATTTTGTTTTAAGGAGAGATTGAAAATATGCAAAATTTTAGTTGAATCTATGTTAATACTGTATGTTGATACCCTTTTCACTAGCATAATTGAAGACCCCTCCTCAAGATAAGATTTTAAAATCCAAAACGGTTGCAAAAGAATTTTCAGGACAAGTTGGAAGGTTATGTAAGTTTATATTTGTGAACCCTTAGTTCCTGTAGTGTTGCATACAGCACAGCCTTATCGAGGATAGAACAGGATTCAATTGGCAGTACATTAAAAAGTCTGATTAAAAGAGGGAATGGCTCTCATGTCAGCTGTTTTTCCTCCACAGGATACTGAGTGATTCCTGTCCTGACCAGATACTGATTACTTAAAGCTTAGCCCAAGTGTTCTTGTCAAAAAAACTGTTTCCTTAGTGTATTTTGACTTGCTGAGGTTTGAAGAACTAGGTGTGGTAGGCTATAACCCGGATTAGAAGAGTTGTTAATGTATTTTCTCAATATATGAATACAACATTGACCCCTCTATATGTCTCAGGTTCTTCTCAAGCTTCTTTCTTTCACCATTCTAATTTGTTACTCTTTTCTAGTAAACTAAAAATTACTAGAAATGTTTTCTAGTAAAATTGTTGATAAGATTGAGATTGAGACATTTGATTTCTTAAGAACAAGGAACACCTAGCATGGAAAAGTCTTCTCTCAATGTAGATTGGAGAGAGCACTGAACCTGTAGCCAAGAAGATATGAGGTCCTGTTTCTGGGATTGGTTGACCTGTATTTAAATCTCATCATTATCATGTCATTACCATGTCATTACCATGTGACCTTGGGCAAGTCACTTAAGACCCATGAGTCTGAGTTTCTTTGTCTGTAAAACAAAATGACTGGATCCATTCCAGCCTTATATCTATAATCCTGTGAGTAGAGTTTTGAGGTAGTTCAAATTAAAAAGTAGTCAAGATTCTTTTTTAGGTCCATTCTAGCTCTAGAATTATAATTCAAGGATTGTTGGGTCTTTTGTCAAAACCTATGGAACTCTTTCCAAAGGGCGATAGTATGAGAAACACCATCGACTGGCTCCTATAGTTAGGTCTGTCTTATAATTATGTAGTGCTTAAAGAAAACATCGATTCTAATGCACAAACCAACGCAGTTTTCCAATTGATAAAAAAGGACTACAAATGTATCATTGACTATTTCTTTCCCATAAAAGCATTTTCTTATTCTCTTTAAGTAACTCTCTGTTGCCTTAATTCTTATTTCCCTTCATATACTTACAAATCACTTCCACACATGAAAGAAATAAACAGAAGCATAGAATGAATGGAAAATTAGGTCAATTTTGTTCCACCGTGTCTTTTCTTGTTAGTGTTTTCCAGTACTTTGGCTCATTAGTATGCTTTTTGAATTCTCTCCTATCATTATAAATGATTATGTTCAGAATACTGGTGTCAGTTTGAATAAAATATGATCATTTAATTGTTTAGATAATAGAGGAAGTTTTAAGCATTATTCTAGTGTAATATTTTCCCTTTATGGAAAAAAGTGAAGAAAAGGGCAAAAGTTTTTGTTGTTATTGTTGTTATTTCTTGTGGCATTTCATGAAATAAATATACCCTGGAGTTATTATCTGGAATGAAAAAAGGATATTGCCAGCAAACAGCCCAAAGGTGAGGAATTTTCTTGAGAAATATTGATAGAATGCTGATAGAATGAAGAAGAGTTTCTTGTCAATTAACTAACTCAATGACTGATAGTTAACATGAACAAGTTGAGAAGGAAATGAAGCATACTATCATAGACTTTTTCTCTGTTTCCGCAGACTTACTTCAATCTGTCCAACAGTTAGTTGACAAACTTTTATTAAGACCTTGGGAAGACTATCCCTGGAATAATTTGCTCTAGAAATTTTTGTTTCCTTAATTTTCTCTTCTAGATTAAAAAAAAAAACGTTGTTTGAATAGCAAGTTTTCTGAGTCTAACAAAAATTGTCATTGGGTATCTTGACCATATAATGAGTACCATTTCCTTTCTATGCTATTCCTGTTAAGCTTATTTTAGTGATCTTTAATGCTAGTGGTGAAAATAAGGTAACATAACTCTAAATATCATATGTTGTTTTCAGCACTGTATATTAAATAACAATATCATTTAGTCAGGAATCCCCAAGGAGCCCTCCTTGCTGTGGATGAGGTACTGTATGTATTGTAGCAGAAATCACACTAGCTGAGATTTAGAAGATTCACATCTCTAATGATAACTATCTGTGATGTCTTTGGGCCTTGGTTTCTATATCTGTAAAATGAAGGGCTTGGATTACAATACTGCTAAACTGTCTGCCCTTATTGAGAAGTTGTACACATAGTTCTAATAGTTCTGATAAATTGGGAGTTCAAATAGGCAGAATAGAAGATCAATAAATCTTTATTATGTCCTACAGAGTAGTTTATTTCTTATTAATATTTATTTGCTCATTTATTTATTTATTTGATTTTATTAAATGGATATCATGTGCCAGTCACTCAAGAGGAAAAAATGCAAAAACTGTTCCTTTTCTCATAATCTAAATGGAGAGGAAGAAGAGACTATATGTAAATTTAGTAGCTACAGACAGGATCAGTTGGAGATAATCTCAGAGAGAGTAAAATTAAGGAGAACTGAGAAAGAACTTTCTTGGAGGTTTTCAAGTATCAGTTGATACTTGAAAAAAGCCAGGGAAATCAAGAGGTAAATAAGGGGAAAGAAAGAGTTCCAGCAATGGGGAACAGTGAGGAAAAACTCTCAGAGTTGAGAGATAGAATGTTCTTTGTGAGAAACATTGAGGAAGGAGGTGTCATTGCATCACAGAGTAGGTGGGGGAAGAGGGGGAACATGAAAGAAAATGAAATGGAGGAAGAAGTGATTTAGACTTGATCCTAGAGGCAAAAGGGAACCACTGCAATTGATTAAATAGGGGAAGAAGGGAGGTGACAATGGATCAATTTGCATTTTAGGAAGATCCATTTGACACATGAATGGAGGATGGACTGAAACCAGAATAGAATTGAGACAAGGAGACCAACCACCAGGTTGTAAGTAGTCCAGGGTTTCCGTGATAAGGATCTGCACCAATATATCAAGAAGTATTATGAAAATTTGAAAGGATGTGGCAGCATGATTGGATTTTGAGTTGAGAGAGAGTAAGCAGGTATGGATGATAATTATATTGCAAGGCTAGTTGACTAAGATTGTGATACCTAAAGCAAAAGGGAAGTTAGAAAGAGGAGAGAGTTTGAAGGAAAAAGATAATTGACTTCAGTTTTGGACTTGTTAAGTTTAATTTGTCTGCAAAACATTACAGTTTAAGGTCACTGATAGGTAATGGAGATGTAAAACTGGCAGACCAGAGAGAGCTTAGGGCTAAATAAATCTGAGAATGGTTTCTATAGAGATGATAGTTGAATACATTAGAGATGATTGGATCACCAAAGAAAGTAGTACAGAGGGGGAAAAGAAGAGGACAGATCCTTGGGGGCACTCACAGTTAATGGACATGCCCTGTATGAACATCCAGCAAAAAAGAGACTGAAAATGAATAGTCAGTCATGTAGGAGGAAAAACTAATAGAGAATAGTGTCATAAAAACCTAGAGATAAGAGAATATCCAAGGAGAATAGAATGATTGACTGTCAAAAACTGCAGAGGGGCCAAGAAATATAAGGTTTGAGAAAAGGCCATTAGATTTGTCAATTGTGAGATCATTCATAACTTTGGAGAGAACAGTTTCAGTTGAACGATGAGCTAATCCTGATGTACATGGGAAATAGATATCTGAATGATGCAAGGAGGCCTGCTTTCTTTGAAATAAAATAAATCAATGACATAGATTATGTCTACACAGCAGAGAATAAAGTGGCTATCTGGCAGTCATCCAAATCATTTGATTATAATAGGTAGATTGAGCAATTAAGGCTTAAATGAGTACTTTGGCCATCTACTGAAACCAAATTAACCAAATAATTGCTAAATCTCTATTTCAATGTATGCTACATGGCTATGCTGTTAACAAATCAGCTTGATCATTTATATTCCATTGTTGTATTCATTTATTATTCCAAATGGTATGTGTAATTTTAATTCCATACCCACTGATTCATTTTTTATTGAAAACAATGGAGACACTATTGTAATGCTTTGCTTTGCTTTTCCTTTTTATTAAGTTGAAACATAATGATCCCATAGATTTTATGATTTGCCTCATGTGTTTTTCTTATCTGTGAAAGAACAAAAGGATTATATTTCCTAGAGCAGAATAAAAGTCTTTGTTAAATAATAGATTCTGTTTCATCTCTGGAAATAAGTCCAAAACTTCACACACACACACACACACACACACACACACACAAACACAATGTTCTCTATGTATCTTTTTTTCCCTCTGAGTGCTTTTCTGTGTGACTGTATCTCTAGCTCTGTGTGTCTCTATCTCTCCACCTCAACAATCTGTTCTCCAAGATATCAGTAGATCTATAATCTCATCAATATAGGCACCCCTCTGATGATAAAGAGAACAAATAATCTATGTTTGCCCATCAGCTTTTCTCCATAAATCCAGAAAAGGGGTCTATCCAATATTACTGAGGATTTTCTCATTATCTTGCCACTATATGGATACCAAGGGATATTTAGAGTGCACATCAATTCTGTCTTACTCTCATTGTCTAATTGACTTTTCTTTGGATATACTTCTCTTTTCTACTACTTCTCTAGTTTGTGTATTGTACTGAATATTGCTCATGTACACTATGTACCTCTCCATTTCCTTTGGGTAATATTTAACTTTATTTCTTTGGAGTCTGTAATATTCCATGACTTGAAGTCATACATCTTCAGAAACAATATCTATGCTAAAAAAAACTGTTTCATGGAGGTCCTTGGACACGTAAAAATGGATAATTTCCCTAGAAAAATTCACTTCAGTTTCCTCCTCATATTCAATTCTTGCCCAGTTCATTTACTATTTGCATTATACATATAAGATATATGTGTGAATATATCTTTATATATATATATATATATAATCTATATAGATATAGATAATAGATAGACAGACAGACGGACAGACAGACAGACGGACAGATAGATAGATAGATAGATAGATAGATAGATAGATAGATAGATAGAAATGGATGAGAACCACGAGTTGTCCATTCAATTATATATTGTAGGCTGGACATCAGATATTCATCATCTCCTTGTTTTTTTCTGCATGAATAGTTAGACTAAACTCTCATGTAATTATGAATTACATCTAGGAGGCACTGCAAAGTTCTGAAGTTTGATGCAATCAGTACAGTGTCATCTAAAAATAGGAGTCTCTGGAGTACCTTGTGATGGGATTTGGATGTGACACTGAAGATCATCAATGAATAAATACATTAGTGAGTGTTCTACTCTTCATTTGATGCCTTGCTTGAGAGTAATGATTAGAGGGTCATTGTTATCTCTCAAGAAACATCATTTGACATTGATATGGCTAACCTAGGGCAACTCTGATTTAGAATGGAAACTCCTTTGTAAAATCTTATGAGCAAGAGTGGTGGGAGACTATAACTGAATCACCTCATTAAGTACACCAATCTGCCTGATCACAATGAAGTTAATAGAACCTCTATTCTAAATTGGGATTCCTCCCTATTCATCTGGCAGGAATCATTTCTTGTCTTGGTTAAATGACTACTTGCAAGGTTATTTTCATAATTAGTTCATTTGACTTTCAGGGGAAAGATGAATGATTATGAATGGTACAAATCATTGGCAAATATGCTAGAAAAAGAATTCTATTGTTGTACTTATATTGGCAGAAATGTGATCTTGGTGATCCAATCAACCCTTCTAACTGCAATCACAGCCAATGTGTCTTTTCCAGCTAATTGATGTCTTCCTTCCACTTGGGGAGTTAACAGGACTTTAAGTGCAGTCCTTGGTATAAGAGAAACTCAACAAGCTCATTGGATCCCTCAAGCCAAAAGGAAGTCACTCCCTTCTCTGAAATTTCAAGGTGAAAGGGCAGCAGCTCATAAAGGTCAATAGCCATCCTTTATTCTCAAAGTTAAACCAACTAAAGCACAGGAATGGGACACAGGGTGGTACCATTTGACATGGACTCTGAACAAACAGTGGAGTGTATATTTAAAGAAATGACTGATCTTGGATAAACAGTTGTGGAAAACTTAGAAGATAGTAGATTTTCCTAATTCTGACCAAGTTCATTTGAGGGCAAAGGCAGCCCTGGACATAACCTTATTGATACCTTAGAAATTGAATTTGCTTTATGACAAAATGATAAATGAAACTCTATCCCTAGAGTTTTTAGTTAGACACAGTATTTGACCTAATAAAATGCACATTTAAAATGCTTATCAAAAGTTAAGATGGGATGATTTCAAGAAGTTTCTAATAAATTAATGAAACCATATTTGACATGTGACTTATTTGATTTTTTAAAGACACATGCCAGGACATACATACCTAGGCTAATGTTAGACTCCAACAGGCAATCACATTAGAAGCAAAAATAATTCTTCTTTTAGGGCTAATAGACCCATTCCCACTAGGGTAACACTAGAAATCTACAAAAGAACCAGGTCATCCATTAATGGAGTATTAATGAAATAAGGGAGCTTAGAGGGTATCTAATCAAAACCCCTCATTTCACAGATAAAGAAAGTGAGGCACAGGGAGAATGTTAAATTGCTTGCCCAGGTCCTCCAGGTAGAATTCAAACCAAGGTACTTGACCCCAGATCCACCACCCTTTTTACTGTACCACTCCTCATTCAAGGAGTTGAGTGGTCAGTCATGTTCAGTGCTTCACACTTTTCATCATCCATTAAGCAAAAAAGAAAAAAAGTTGAAAAACAGACAGATGGAGACACAGAGAACTGAGAGAGAGGCAAATAGAGAGAGAGAGAGAGAGAGAGAGAGAGAGAGAGAGAGAGAGAGAGAGAGAGAGAGAGAGAGAGAGAGAGAGAGAAGACAGAAGCAGAAGAAGAAGAACAAGAACAAGAAAATGAAGAAGAACAAGAAATTCTGAAATAATTATAACTGACATTTATATAGTTCTTTTAAGTTCATTTATAGTTCATTTAAGCCTCACAGTAACCAGAGTTCAATGAACTTGTTGGATTTCTCTTTTGCAATGGATTTCATTTAAATCCTGTAAGGTCCCCAGATGGAAGGAAGACCTCAATAGATTGAAAGCACTCTTTGTCCACAATTGCAACTAGAAAGGTTGATTCATTCAGTTAAATGCTCTTCTAAAGACCCTTTAATGACTTGTGCATGGTAACACAACCATTATAATGCAAAGATGTAATTCAATGCTGTATCTTTCTGAATCTGGCTCTCCTATTGTTACTCTTAGGATCTACTGTGTGTTTATATGAAGAGAGAAAGACAGGATCATTGAACAGGATACAGGTCATCAGAATACAATGGAAGAATGAATATATGCCCACTAAGTAGTTCTGTTGGGACTTTTACTGATTATGTCTAAGCTGTCAATGAGCAGCACAAAAAAAGGCACTTAAAATTGCAATATGGGGGCAGCTAGGTGGTACAGTGAATAGAGCACTGTCCCTGGAGTCAGGAGTAACTGAGTTCAGATCTGGCCTCAGACACTTAATAATTACCTAGCTGTGTGGCCTTGGGCAAGCCACTTAACCCATTGCCTTGCCAAAAAAACTAATAACAAAAAAATAAAATAAAGCTCCAATATGGCTGTCCCATAATTCCTTTCATGAAACAGTGAAGATGAATTAGATAATTTACAATGTGTCCCCAAATTCCTACTGCAGTTTAATCTATTTAATAACTTTTTATTGAAATATTAATTATATTTATTTAATCATAATATAAATTGTAGTATAATTATATAAATATAAAGCATAAATAATTATATATGATAATTTCATATGATTAATATATAAAATATATTGTATATATATTATATATTTATAAATAGTTATATAGAATGAATTGTGATTATTAGTTCTATATAACAGTGTTGTGGGCAGTTAAGTAATGTAGTGGATAAAATTCCAGATCTTGAGTCAGAAAGACTTAAATTCAAATCTGGCTTCAGATATTTGCTAGCTG
The DNA here is from genome assembly GCF_037893015.1 of Macrotis lagotis. NCBI lineage: Eukaryota > Metazoa > Chordata > Mammalia > Peramelemorphia > Peramelidae > Macrotis > Macrotis lagotis. Next base: position 266,573,728 of record NC_133659.1, on the reverse strand, counting down.
TGTGACCCTGGAAAGGTGCCTTGTTGCCTCAACTTCTTCAATGTTCAAAAGAGGATCAGAATAGCACCTACATCTCAGGATTATTGTGAGAATCAGGTGAAATAATATCTGTAAGTCATACTGCCTGGACATAATAGTAGGACTTCATAAACACATTTCTCTTTTATTCCTTCTTTTTAACGACATAACCAGTCCATTTCTCTTGATAGTCATAGATGTCTCTGATGATAGCCTTTAAAAACAATACTTCTGTATTTCTTTATAATGTTTGTAGCAACCTATTTACACTAATGATGCTCATCGCCATTCACCGCTGGGTGATCAATACTTTTTAATTCCTCAGACATTTCAGTGTTCCATGACTTGTATCCATAGAAACTCACCAGGAAAATATTGATATCAATAGAATAAAAAAATTTGACAGTCATAAAAGACCTCAGAGACCATCTAGTCTACTCAAATGGAATTTCTTTTTTAACATACCCAAAAAGTAGTTGGCTTTGCTAAGACTTCTAGGGAGAGCACCCCATTCCACTTTGAGGCAATTATAATTGTCTAAATTAGACATTGGGAAAAATAATGGGTCTGCAGTTCAGTCAGAAGCTTGTTGTAATTAAAAGCACCATGTTATTTCCCAAAGACAATCCAACCTGTTCTCTTCCTCCTATTCACTACTGGACCCAAGTCAAAAGAAGGCACAATTGGGGTTGTGTCTCTTTTGGGCTCATCTTCTGTTTCTGAAGGCTGTGCCTAAAGAGTCACCCAAAGACTCTGAGCTATTAAAATGTGATTAAAAGAAGTGTTTGTCCTTTGCAGTGATGACACAAATATCTGATTTCTGGTCTGTTCAAAATTATTTACATGACTTTATGCCATACACTTCACCATAGCAAATGCAAAAGAAAGTGCACTTTTACAAATCCTTGAAAAAATGCAAAAATTAGTATTCTCCTAAGGAGCAGATTCATTTACATAAGATTGCAGGATACCATTCTGAGAATATAGGCAGAAAATACAATGAGAAAAATATTCAGAGAGGCTGAAATTGCATATTTTCAGATCATACATTTTGGAATATAAAGCTGCATGTGACATTTAAAAAAATCTTATTCTTTAGGTTTTTATAACCATGTGCATCACATTCGAAGTATCCAATTTAAATACGTGTGAATATTCAAAGACTGCGATTTTGTTAGTATGGAAACTCCAGTATAGGAATATATCATAGAGATTTTCCTGATCTTCACAAAGAGCAAGTAACTTGTCCAGGGTCCTTCATTCTCAATAAGAAGAATATGACAACAAGGAGGTGATGCCATGACAAGCACATGAAGTAAATTTGAGTGAGAGGGATGCTGTGCTAAGTCACAAGCCTCACTTTCTCCTCCAGAGCCATCTAGATCCAGTGACCAGAAATGAATCAGGACAACTGGATGTAAGGCAATCAGGGTTAAGTGCCTTGTTCAAGGTCATACAGCTAGTTACTGAGACTGGATTTGAATTCCTATCCTTCTGACTCCAAGGACAGCGCTCTATCCACTGCACCAAATAACTGTAGAACTGGTAAATGGGGAAGGAGATTATCTTCCATCTACTCCCTATGTGGTTTGCATTAGTTATTTATCATTGATATCAAATTGAAATAGAAATGAATCCCTGCATCTCACATATTAACTCAAAAAAACAAGCTAATATTATCCATGTTATATTTTACCCTTGTCTATTTTTAAACATTTCCAAATTTAAATTTTCATCTGGTTCCAAACTTACTCAGGAGTTCTGCAGGATCATGATTTCACACCTCCCTTCAGGTTGACTCTCCCATTAGAATGAAAACTCAGGAGGGAAGGACTGTTTTTGTTTTTCTTTGTATCCTCATAGTATATAGCCCAGTGTCTGCATATAATAGAAATTTTAAAAATTGTTTTTAACTGGCTGTTGATTAACCAATTGACTCCAAGTCTGTTACTCTATCCTCCAAATGTGGTCATTTCTAAGTTAAACATATGCCTTTTATTGTGTCATTGTTCAACACTTATGGACAAATGTTTCCTGATATTAGTTTTCCCAATGATGGCTTAAAGGGAAAGAAAAGCCATCTTAATTGGAATGCAATTCTCAGTATCAGCTGCTAGTACATGCCATTTGATGACATTTCTGCTACTTTCTTTGAAGTTGGAATGAAAAGGGGAAAAAGAGCTCGCCCACTTCAGAAAGAATGCCTCAACTCAAGTTATCATTAGTAATGTTTCTCCACTGTTGCATTTGCTGAACTAATTTTCTCAACTAAGAAAAAACTAAAAATTGAAAGTTAAAATTAGAGATGGTGTCATTTCAGTCTTTTGTTCAAAGGAAAACAACCCTTTCACCATTAGTGACTGACAAGACAATAGTAAAAACTAAAGAAAAATGGAAAAATTTAGTTGTACTTTATTTTGAGACAAAGAACTATTTTCTCCCCTTTTACCAGTAAATAATGTTTTTTTTAATAAACGTAATATTGGGAAATAGGCTATATTTAAATAATACCCTATGACATGTGATCTGTGACATTTACCATGTTTATAATTCTTGCATTGCTTATTTTTCCCATTCTTCTGAACAGGATTCCCAAACATAGAACCAAAATTAAACCACAAATGAAATCAACTTGGCTTTGACCCAAGAAGCCAACATTCAAAAGAATGTCCCCAGACTATCAAACCAAAGGTGGTCTTGATACCCCTCACCTTGGACCCATCTCCCCCCTTTCAAATCTGTGATGAAGTGCAAATTTTTGTGGGACAAGCCACCCCTCTCTTTCCTCCTCTTCCTCCTCCTCCTTTTCCTCTTCCTCCTCCTCCTCCTTCTCCAATCTTTTTTTCTGCAAGGCAATGGAGTTAAGTGACTTACAAGTGAGGAACTGAAGCAACAGGTGACGTGTCCAGGATCACACATTCAGTGAGAACCTGAGAACAGATTTCAGGTCTTTCTGATTTCAGGCTTGGTGTTCTATACACTGTGCCACTACTTGCCCACTCAGAATTATTGCTAACCATTAAATTATCAGACTGCAGATAGACTTTGCTGGACTCCAGAAAAAATTACGATATAATACACCAGTCATGAGACTAGGGTGAAGAGGATAATCCTCATGGAACATCTATTGGATACAGATATGAACATGGATATGGATATGGTATAGTATTCAGAAAATACTCCCAAAATCCATAGTAGAGCTATTTAAGAGAAAAAAATCATGGTAAGAGTAAAGTTATAGCCATAACTTATGCAAAATGGCTAGTTAAGGCACAATTAGAAGATGTAGAATAGGGACAAATGAGAAGAAAAAAAGTGAAAAAAGAAGTTAAGATTGGGAGATTTGTTGATAATAACATTAAGGGTGTGGAAGGGAGTTAGAGGCCAAGGTCAAGCAGCACTCATACAAAATCATTTCAGCTATATAAACATAAGATCAGAGATTTAGAACTGGAAGAGATTTGAGCACAACCACATTTCCACCTCACTAATTGCTAACAGAATCATTACTCAGTTACCCTCAATGCTCATTATTCCAACAAATTTGCAGTGACTCTTTCTAGTTATGAACCATATTGTAAGTTGCTGCTTCAGTGATTTCTTTATGCATTGAAAGAATGAGATGGGCTCCCGAGCATAAGATTTAAGATCATAAAATTACTCAGAGTATTGAGGGAGCCACCTGAACTGAAATACAAGACTTTTTCATTAAACTGATTCTACTTTTCTCATTATTTATTCCTAGCATTCTTAATGCCAGTCAAGAGTTCATATGGAAGTTGAAGAAATAATAAAACCTAAGCAGTGGGCATTTCTTTCCCTTCAATCAAGGATGGAGGGCATGTTTTATGCCAATGACCATTTGGATATTTATAACCTCATTTATGGGCTATTTTTGGTCAAAAATTTAATTCACTCCTAAGAAGTTCCTAAATTTATTGAATTTCAGGTCCCACCTATGGCTGCCTTGGTAAAGCCAAACCAATACAGTCTGCAGGTTGGCAGTTCCCCACCCCTACTTTAGTCTAAACCACTCATCAGAAATCCCAAGTTTTCCATAGCCCAAGAATCTAAAAACAATTTATTCTCTTTCATCATTTCTTCCTTTTCTGGTAGCCAAAGATATTTTCTAATAGTGGTTTTAATGACTATCAAAAGGTTTCTATATACACATATGCACAGAATAAATATTATGCACTTGGAAAAAAATCTTATTTAATGTATATTTCTATTATTTAATGTATATTTCTATTATTCACAATAAGAAAGATGTACAAGTGTATAGTAAGTTTGGCCTTGCCCCATATATGTTCAAAAATCTGAAAATTGTGAATGCTTTTTCAAACATTCTAACGTATTATCAAATATTTGATAGTATGAGATATATCTCTGCCATACTATAATTTGCTGCTAATCCTTGGTTCAGAGACCTGGAAAACAGCTATTTTATTTATATTTCTTGGTTGTGATGCATTTCTTTGGTCCCCAGAGTGTTCTTTATTTTCCCATTTCCACAGCAACAGCTGCCACTCAGTTTCAGACTTCCTTAGTATGGAACACACCCAACAACCAATAGAAATCATGCCATGCACTTCAATGAGGAAGAGTTTTAGGCATTCAGTTTGGATTTTAGGTCACTACTTAAAAATGTAATGAACCTCCTGCTTATTGTTCAACATTAATCTGTAAATAATTGGGGACAAGAAGAAAAAGGAACACTGTTTCCCACATTAATTTCCCTAAATTGTGAGGACTAATCTTTTTTTAGTTTTTAATGAAGAGATAATTTGTTATCTTTCAAAACATTAGTCTGATATATATTTATCATTTCCCCAATATGACATGTTCTTTGGAAAAAAATTCATCAGGGGAATTTCACAAGTCTTATTTCCATTATTCTAATCCCTAGAAATTAATGCTACTTTACATTTATATAAACATGTACTTTTTTCTTTTCTTTCCTATCCTTTCCTTTTTTTTTCTTTTTTTCCTCTTCATCTTTCCTCTCTTCTTCTTTTCTCTCCTCTTCCCTCTTCTCTTTTTTTTCAAGGCTTTGGAATTTCTAATTATCAAAAACTGTGGCCTTCTTTCCTTGTCTTTGTTAAATCTCCTTAATTTCTTCAGCTATACAGTATCTTATAATCTTGAAGATCATTACCATCCTATTCAACCTTGTCCCAATAGTATCTGATAAATAAATCATTAGAGCATTTATTCCAAAGAATTAAAACTTAAAGGTCACAAATATTTCATAAATGTATCCCTTTTACATAAAAACTAGTTCATTAAATAGGTCGTTATTAAAACTAGCCATCTGGGAGCCATCATAGTAACTAATTTCTCCTCAATCTAATGATTTTTTTAAAGTATTTCCCATATTATTTTCATATTACAAAATACAAAGGTGCTTTGAGATTATGTATTCCACCTCTTGTACAATTTGTGTTCCTTGCCCCAGGTGTCAAAATTGCTGCTTGTGCTTCTAATTGAGTGTACCAGTAGACTTCCTGGCAATCAAAAGCAAGCACCAAATTTAAAGTTTGATCCAACAGGGCAGAATTCAACAGGATTATCATCTCTCTGATCCTGAAATCTAGCTTTGATTTAATGAAAGTTAAGATTGTCCTCGCTTTGGTTTGGTTTGGTTTGGTTTGGTTTGGTTTGGTTTGGTTTTCAACTGCTATTTCAAAATGATTTATATTGAAGTTGTAATTATATAAATTACTTTTTCAACTTTTGATATGAACTACTTACAGTCTAGCTAGGCCTCCCTTTTTTTATATTTGTGAAGTTGGTTCTTGAACCCAAGTATAAACAAGATCCAAGATGTGTTTGATGATAATAGCAAATATTCAAATGAAAACTTTGAAGGCTGAAGTAGAAAAGGGTTCCATGTGAACAGTACTTGAAGGGGCAGCTAGGTGGTGCAGTGGATAGAGCACCGCCCTGCAGTCAGTATGACCTGAGTTCAAATCCAAACTCAGACACTTAATAATTGCCTAGCTGTGTGACCTTGGGCAAATCACTCAACCCCATTACCTTAAATAAGTTTAAAAAGAAAATTTGAACATGGTGCTGTTCTAAAGGGATGGGTAATGGCTTCCATCACCCGTTGCTGATCCAAAGAAAGTAGTGTTCAGATAGAGAGGTCTTCATTGAGCTCTCCCTTAGAACATCAAGTGACAGGTTAGCTTTACCATACTGTCAAAAGTTTGTTATTATAAAATTATTATATCAATGATTAGACCATGGAGAAATGGATTAACTTTATTGTTTAAACTGAAGAAGAGCCCTGGTAATATAGAAAAGACCTGACTCTAAAAGATTAAGGTCTCCAACGGAACACCAACCATCCTGATCTTACTGTCAGGCCACTGGACTCACATGGAATAGTGAGAATGGCATCTTTGCACAATGCCACCTCATATAATCAATCTTATGTGCAAGTCAATGACATCTCCTTCCTGATATCATGGTATTCTTCAATCCTGAAGGACAATTACTAAGGTTCCTGTGAAGGAATTGTGTTTGGTGAATTCTTTTTTATTACATTCAACTCAAAATAAGATCTTTAAGATTTTGGGGTAGATTCCAAACCTTTTACTAATCATGCTTGCTATTCCCCTCAACTTTTCTGAGGGTTTTTTTTTTGGCTAGGAAATGAGGTTAAGTGACTTACCCAAGGGCACACAGCTAGGTAATTACTGTCTGAGGCTAGATTTGAACTCAGGTCCTCCTGACTCCAGGGCTGGCACTCTATCCACTGCAGCACCTACCTGCCCCTCCTCTCACCTTTTTAAAATATTAAATATCACATTTTTTAATATATCTATGTGTATAGATAGAGGGAATAAGCAGAGTTCTGTGGAGTATTCCAATGGAACATTCAACTATTAATGATTACTCCTCAGATACAACTATTTAACCAGTCCTTAATCCATATGTATATATATATATATAACCAGTAAGTTCAAATCTATATGCCTTTGCTACAGGAATAGCAAATAAGAAACTTTGCCAGATACTTTATTAAAATATAGATAAGATGATCTACGTCATTTCTCCTTATCTACTAATCTAGTAATTATACTCAAAAAGTAATTGAAGTGAATCTGTCATGATCTGTTGTTAGTCAAATAATGCTCATGGTTATAACTTGCTTTTTATTAAGCATGCCTTTAATAATATGTTCTAGAATTTAGCCAGAAATGAGAAGTCCATTTCACTGCCTTAGAATTCACATATTCCATTTTCTTTATTGAAAATTGAGATAGTGGACTATATGTGATGCTACAGTACTTATATACTTCCCTATGATCTTTCAAAAATTGACACTCAGGAAGACTTACAATATTGAAATCATCTTTGACTCTTCCTTCTTTCACATCCCACCATATCCAGTCAATGACATTTGAAGAGACTTGTCTCCCATTTGACCCAGGATAATAATTTTTCGTCCATAGCAATTCTTTTTTTTTGTTTTGTTTTGCTTTGTTTTTAGCAATAGCAATTCTTAAAGACCATCTTCAAAATTTTAGAAGAGTTTTGGGCTATGTTGGTGCAAATAGTATCCACAATGATGAAATTACAGGTATTCAAAGTATTAAAATAAGCTCATTTCAGTAAGTGTAACTATGTTTCTTTGAAGGAATTTTGTTTAGTTGCCATAGTCAAATCTGGAACCCCATGAAAAAAGAAAGTCATCAAATTCTTCTTTAAGGAGCTAAATATTTTAAAGTAATCTTTAAGTAATTACTTATTTTAAGTAATTTTGCTAACACAAAACCAAACTATTTTCAAATGCAGGAGAGGCTCCAATGTATCTCTTACTTTGGACATGAGTGGCTTGGGAACCATCGAACCTTTTGTGGCTGTGCCGACTCCACGGGAGAAAGTAGCAATGGAGTACCTGCAATCGGCCAGCCGGGTCCTCACAAGGTCACAGCTGAGGGACACCGTTGCAAGTTCTCATTTACTCCAGACTGAATTTATGGTGAGTCTTTCCCCCTATTTTAAAAACTGCACAAGTTTAATATCTGTATCTGGGTAGGAAGGGGTATGACACAGACCTTGAGATTTTATGATACCTCACTCAAGAAGGCAAAATCTGTAGAATGGGAGAGCAATCCACGTTGCCCATATTCTCAAAGGAACTCAAATCTTACTCCCTCTGTAAAGTTGCTTATAGCTACTTCATAAAATCAAAGTTAGCGCAGGCACCTAGATGATCCTTCAAACTAACAAAGCTGATTATATTAGGAGGAAGAGCAAGACAGCTAACTGAGACTTCCGTGTCACTGAGCCATGTGTCTCTGGGGAGTCTGGTTACCTAGGTAGTTATCCTGTGTCTGTGTTTGTGTTCCCTCGAGTCATGTGTGCCTCTGGAGAAAGTCTCATACATGGAGCTATACAGAATGAGACCAGACAACCTAAGGCAGAGATGTAGCAAAAGTCTTGGATAATATTACTAATGCTGTCCCATAGTTAAATGAAAGCTGCATCCTTGGAAACTTCATTTGTGTTCTTTCTTAATCTCTCTGGCATGTCTATGACACAGGTCACAGGATGTTTATGGCACAAAAGTCAGGAAAGGTGTGTTTTTTACCATGATGGAGTTTGCTTAGGGAACTCATTCTCCATGTTTTATATCAATACATGTCTCAAATTAGTATGCTTTTTAAAAATCATTTTTCCCTGACACATGACCTTGAATTACTATGGAATATCTAATGGACTTAATCTACTATTCTGTGATCAGATCCATTATCAGAGAAATGTTTGATAGAGTCACATAGATCTAACTAAAGAATTCAATTAGATAGAACAAGCTCACCTAAATATAGTTCTGCTTCTATTGACAATTTCATGCATATTTTTATCTTTTTCCTCTAGGCACTGACTAGTTCAGTTTTTCTGTTATAGCTAAGATAATCAAAGTGGGGAAAATGCCAAAATTTACATATTCTCCTCAGTATTTCTTTTGTTAGACCAAAGTCTCTTTCTCACAATGAAACTTGACTTTTCACAAATTTGCAGACTGACTAAACATAGTGAAAATTTCAAATGAAATATTTAAAATCTCATTCTTTACAAAATTTTGTCTTATATAATATTCTTCAGAGACTTCTGGCATAGATTTTATAGCATAATGAGTATATAAAAATGAAAATTGTGGTGCAGATTTACAAACCATTTTAATTATAAGTAATTAGGAAGTTATTGTAGTTGTTGCTAATTTGCATGGAAACAATTTTTTACCAAATCTTACTTTAAGTTGTTAAATGTATTTTAAAAGTATGCCTATGTTCATATAGGAAACTCCTTTTGAACAATTTTTATTAATGTAGATTTACAACTATTTTCTAACTTATAATCAGTGAATTATTTATTGATTTGCCCAATCACCTCTGTGGGTAAGAATCAGGATTTGAAAATGGGTTGGTTTTTTTTTTTTTACTTCAGAGTCAGCTCTCTCTTTTCCATTATCTTTCTGCCTTTTATTACACATATCCTAAAACATTGTATCTTTGAGAAAGCTTTTGATTATTGTCTCTTTCCCCTCACACACCCCTTTCACCTATAAACTTTGTTATATACATCAATTTTTGAATCTGATCTTGATTTATAAATTGTAATCTCTAACTGATTTTTATCAAGTCATTCGAAATTTAGGTCATTTACTCAGGTATTCATTTTCTCACAAAGAGTTTGTTTGAAGAAAGGAATTAAGAAGAAATAATTGATGTAGAATATTCATGTTTAAATTTGTTGGGCCCACATGTAATTAACCTTCAGTGCTAGAATTATGAAGTCTTCTTTCTATAAAGGGAATAGTTTGTTTATGAAATTTTTCTTTTAAAAATATTATTATTGTTATCTTTTTGCCTTTACTTTACCTATATGACCTACTAGGTCCTTCCTCCTCCCCCTCTCAGAGAGTCAATTCTTTTAAAAAAGACTAAAGATGAGAATAAAAAACATTTCAGCTAAAAATCATACTGACTAACATCAACATTCAGTTTTCTATACTTTCTATTGAATTCTCAACTCCCTTCTTCAAGACCAAGTTTGGCATTATAATATTTCACAGTATTGTTTCAGTTCTTTTGTTATTGATATTCTTTCAATTTGTAATGTTGTAATCTTTGGATATGATATTTTTACTGTTCTCCTTATTTCATGTCATTGTTTATATTCATTGTTTCTCATAATTTAATAACATTTCATTCATATTCTATAATTTGTTTAGCCATTCTCCAATTGATAATTATGTTTCTAGTCTTTTGGTACTACAAAGAAGTGCTGCTATGAATATTTTGGTATTTATATAGGGTCTTTCATCTCTGAGTCAAAATTACTTTTTATCCTTCATTTTGTTTCATTTATCCATGTTTTAAAAAATTTAACCAGTACTAAATGATTTTGATAATTATTATCTATTGTATAAAGTCCAAAGGTATTATTCTGCTTTCATTACTATTTTTCTCTCTATTGTTTTGAGATTCTAAATCAATTCTTCCTCCAAAAGCAACTTTCTACCTAGAAATTTTATCTTACTCTCTAAAGGGTCCTCCTAGTCATTTGATTGGTATAGCATTAAATCTATGAATTACTTTAGGTAATATTATGATTTTTATTATAGTGGTATAACACTGATTGGAAGGAGCATTTTCATGCTAGTCGTCGAAGTGTCTTGATAAATTGACCCTGAGAAAATTTATTGATTTTGTCATTCTTTTGAATGGCACTCCCTTTTTCTTATTCTTAATAGAACATTAGCTCATTCACACCTGAAATAGGAGTCCTTTATTGTTTCTCATATACCAAAGTGTTGTTGAGAAGAAATTGAGAAGCATAATGTGGACATAATTGTATGGTAAGCGAAAAAGAGTCTATCCTCAGAGGATTATAAATTTATGTAAAGCTATTCGATTATAAATTACATAAAGATATTTAAGTATTTACTAAAATATCCACAGACTTCAAGAAGTCATTAATGTAAAAGACCCAGAAAATATCAAATCTGGACCCTTATCATTTAACAATGCTCCTTTTTTAATATCTCCTTTTTAATGACAATCATTAACCCATCTTATAACCTCACGAAGAGAGATTCTCTTTTTAACTTAGTAGTAGTATTTCTTGGACATTGTCCTTTCAACTAGTCCTTGATTTGTTTGTGGATGCTAACACCCTAAAGAATGAATGTCTTTTTTTTTCTTTTTTCTAAAATGGCTTTCATCTCAAGAATACCTATATCTCAATTCAACTCAATTCAATTCAACAAAGACAGTGTGCAAAACTCTATGCTAAGGAGGTGGCTCCAAAGTTTAACTAAGACCTTGTCCTATCCTTCATGAATTACATCTAGAAGGGAAATCTAACACATACAAAAAACCAGATATTGTAGGAATATTGATCTTGAATTGGAAAGGTTTCATAATTCCAATCTTTCATTTTGTAGATGAAGAAATTGAGATCAAGGAGATGAAGTGACTTGGCACAAAGGTTCCAATTGACAAAAATATGAATTGAAACTCATGTGCTATGATGACAAGATCAGAATTTTTGCCACTGAATCATACTTCATCACTATAAAATAGTTAAATAATAGATGATATATTTAAACGAGAAGTGCTAAACCTGGCTCTGAGTTTGAAAGAATTGAAAAAAATTCTTCCTTTTTGCTGGATTTTGTTTTTACTTTTTATCACCAGTGCTTACCAACATACTTAAAACACAGTAAATTCTTAATACATGATTATTTCATGTTTGCTAGGTAGAATCATTGCAGAAGGGAGGAACTGTGGTTCCTCACATTTTGAGACAGATGATACATTGGCTAATTTTTCTGAATTACTTCTTATTTCTTTCTATTTTTATTCTTTGTTGCAAGGAATGGTTCAATGGATAGTGAAGCAGTGATACATTTGGAAATTAAAGTAAATTAAGCACAAATGATATCCATAAAAGTTTATAATGTAAAAGTAATATTATAAGGGAGAAGAATTATTATTAATATGATGCAGTTAGGGAAGGCTTCCTGAAAGAAGTGGTTTTTGAATTGGACTTTAAAGGAATGGTAAGAATTCAAGGGGCAGCTAGGTAGCTCAGGGGAGAGTGCTAGGTCTGAAGTTAGGCAGACTCATCTTCTTGATGAGACTTCAAATCTGGTCTCAGAGGTTTGCTGCCTATGTAACCCTGGGCAAGGCATTTAAACTTCTTTGCTTCAATTTCCTAATCTGTAAAATGGACTGGAGAAGAAAATGATTCTAGTATCTTTGCCAAAAATCCCCCAAATGGTATCATAAAGAATTGGACACAATTGAAATGACTTAAACAACAAGGAATTCAATGTTCATAGCCCAGAAAGGTTGTGGAGACAGCTTGGTATAGTATAAGCATTATGACTTTACAATCTAAAATTCTGAATATGAATAAGACAGTTACTGATTATGTGACTTTAACTTATCCTCTTTGTGGTTCAGATTCCTCATCTTTCATAATCCTTCCAACTTCCAGCACAATGTTCTTTGTTTGACATTAAAGTGCTTCCTGGTCCCTTGCTACCTTTCTAGGCTTTTTTATATGCTAGCTTTCTAAGAACTCATGAATGCAACCATTTGGGTCTATTTGCTGTTCCATACTCATAGCACTCTATATGCTATATTCACACCTTTGCCTGGCAGATCTCCCATGCTTGGAAGGCTTTCTTTCCTCACTTCTGTCTTCTTTCTAGACTCAGCTCAAATGCCATCTTCTGCAAGAGGTCTTTGTTGCTTCCTACCTCATCTGTTATGGGGGGGGGATTGCTTCTTTATTTTCACTTGCTTCTGACATTTAGCATTTATTCAATTACTTAAAATCATTTTGCTGAGAAGGGATCCTTAGGCTTTACCAGATAGCAAAGGAAGTCCATGACTTTCTTTCTAAAGTGATTTTACGTCTTCTCTGTGTCTTAAATGTACCTACATATGTGTGTGTATGTATGTATATTATCCTCTGCATTAGAATGTAAGCTCCTTGAGGGCAGAGATTTGCTTTGCCTTTCTTTGCATCCAGACATAGCCAATAAATGCTTGCTGATTGATCTATCTTTAAATCTATAAAATGGAGACAAATGAATGAAAAAGCATTTATAAGTGCTATGTGCCAGATATAGTTCTGGCATTAGGTTTACAAATGGGAATGAAAGATTTCCTTTGCCCTCAAGAGACTTAACATTCATTCTAATGGAGGAAAGATCACAAAAAGGAATGAAGAGATTTACAGGGATGGGGTCTGGATCCATAGGATAATTAATTTCTATCCTCTCCTCTCTAGAAGCAATGGAAGTAATGATTTACTTTATTCCTTTTTTAGCATTTTATTTTCCCCCAATTTCAAGTAAGAGTAATTTTCAACAACTGTTTTTAAAATTAAATTCCAATTCTCTCTCACTTCAACCCCCTTGAGAAGGCAAGTAATTTGACATAGATTATGCATACATAGTCATGCAAAGCATATTTCCTCACTAGTCAAGTTGTAAAAGAAAATATAGACCAAAATAAAAATCCAAGAAAAATAAAGTCAAAAAAGGATGCATCAATCTGCATTCAGACATCATTAGTTCTTTTCCTGAGGATGGATAACATTTTTCATCATAAGTCCTTTAGAGTGACTTGGATCATTGTATTGCTGAGAATGATTTGCTTTATTCTTAGAACAAAAGGTGGAAAGGGAAGAGAGAGGTGAGTCTGTTCCCACTCACTCTCTCATCAAGCTCAAACCCAAAGTATGATTGTAAAGATGAGCATGTTAACTCACACAGGGAGAAAAGAATGTTCTCTTGTCTGAAGATAGGTATATTTAGCTAGACAGGAGGCAAAATGTCCCAAGAATTCTGAGGATGATATTTACTTGTATTATCCCTACCGGGGTTGTAAGGAAATTGCTTACAAAAAATTAAAATACTATATAAATGAGTTATTCTAAGCCAGCAAAGACATGGAGGTGACAAAGTAGAGGGTATGCACAAGGGAAACTATAGTATATATAGAAGAGAATAGTAGGAGATTAAGGTTAAAAAAGTATCATAGTATCAGATTATGGAAGCCTTTGAATGCCAAACTAAGAATTTTATACTCACTAAATAATAAGGACTCATTGAAGTTTAAGATTTTTTTAATTGTTTCTAAGCAGAATAATGTAAATACATCTTTATATGAGAGATAAGTCTTACAGCAATAAGAGATTGTTGCTCATCCTTTGTTCTGGAAGAGGACTAATGATATCAGGAAGGTGATGTTTTGATTTTCAAGTAAACTGGATTCAAGTGAGGCAGATGTGTACAAAGTCATCAACCTTACTTTCTCCTCCAAATTATCTGAATCTTGACAAAGATCAAGATGACTGGTGATGACCTTGGATGCAATGGGAGACCTTGGTCTTTTAAAGTTCTTTTCCAGGTCTTAATTTGTCTGAGACAACACCTAGTCAGTGATTAAAGGTTAAGCAAGAATTGAGGCAAAAGATGACCTAGTTTACCTCCCCAAAAGAATAAGTACAGGAAGGAAAGACCCTCAGAGTTTCTGACCAGAATAGAAACAAATTTAAAAGTTACTTCTAGAGAGGGGAGGAGAGTGTAGAAACTGGTTATCCTATAAATCCAGACCCCCATCCCTGTGACTGACTCTCTTCATTCCCTTTTATGATCTTTCTTCCATTAGAATGAATGTTAACTCTCTTGAGGGCAAGGGACATCTTGCATTCCCATTTGTAACCCAAATGCCAGAACTATATCTGACATATAGCAAATACTTATAAATGCTTTTTCATTCATTTGTCTTCATTTTATAGATGTAAAGATCAATTGACAATAAAAAAAATACAGTTCAAGGGAGAATTTGAAAGGAGAAAAGATTAGGAAGGCCTTTTCAGGGATTAGTAATCCAGGACAGACCATGTGAGTGTCAATATTAAAATGGTAGTTTGAGGAATAGAAAATAAGGAAAAAAATAATTTTGGTAAATGAAACAAGCAAGTGGGGACTTAGGTCTAAAAGTTGACCATAAAATAACTTAGACATTTGTGTTATGAAAATAACATAAGATGGGGCAGCTAGATGGCACAGTGGATAGAGCACCAGCCCTGGAGTCAGGAGTACCTCCGTTCAAATCCGGCCTCAGACACTTAATAATTACCTAGCTGCGTGGCCTTGGGCAAGCCACTTAACTCCATTGCCTAGCAAAAAAAAAAAAACCATAAGAAATACATTCGAAAATTTATTCAGTCAGAAAAGAAATTTAGTTATTATATTGGCTACTAGATAGATGTTATTAACAAAGCCCAGAAACCTTTAGCCTCTTAATGAATTATTCTTGCCCCCTAACTTACTTGGAAGTAACTAAACATTTCCAGCTGCTGAAGGAAGGTATACACACACACACACACACACACACACACACACACACACACACACACACACACACATATATATATATATATATATATATATATATATATATATATATATATATATATAGTGCATGCTCCATACAGTCTATTTTGCTGAAGTAGCACTCAGCAATGAAAGGAAAATGAAAAAGAGAAATCAAAAATTTACCCAGAAGATGTGTCCTTATGAAGATTCCCCCAATATAGTATTATTAGGTACACTAATCTAATGTATTTTATTCTTTGTAGGAAATACCAATGAACTTCGTGGATCCCAAAGAAATTGACATTCCACGTCATGGAACTAAAAACCGCTACAAAACCATTTTGCCAAGTGAGTTTTTATTTAAATAAAGGTTTCTGTTTCTCATAGATTTGTAAGAGCTTTATGAATCATCTCATAATAATGCCAGAAGAGTATAGCTTAAAATAAGACTATATTTTGCAACATTTTTAATGGGTAAATTACCTAACCTTTTTAAGTCACAGCAACCTCACCTGTAAAATTGATGGTTTAAATCTTGGCCCCAGAAAACTCACTCCAGGAACTTATTCAATAACTGATATTAATAAGATTTCCTCCAGTCATTAGAGAGATGGGTGACTATGGAAGCCAAATGTGGTATACACCATCAAATGCTATTATTCTGTTATTTTACTTTAAATGTTTCATTTGTTATTGCAAGAGAACATTTATTGTGAGGGAGAGGATGTTAAGGGGAAAACTACTTTGGTGCAAAAACAAAATATGGCAAATTGTTTTTTAAATTAATAAAATGTCTGATCTCTAAGGATCTTACCAGTTTTGATACTCTATGCTAGACTGCTCCCCATTCCTATTAAGAAGATTTTATCAAGACTAGATAACATAAGAAATGAGGGCTTCCTCATTGAATAAATAACAGATAAAACTAATGTTTACACAAAACCATAAATGAGACAGGGTGATAGACACTGGAAAAGGAATAATTGGTCCCTCATTCCTAAGACTTCTCATTCTGTCTTAATGTGTCTCCTAAATTTTAGGAAAATGCTTTCTCAGTCCAATAATAGTCTTTGTAATATGGCCATTTTAATTCCAATTACTCCCACCCCCTGACCCAAGATGTTGAACCCTGACTGTGATGGTAAGACTAGAACACTAGAGGAAAGCCTTCAAAGGAAAAATATTACAGAATCTCTGCTAATGGGGACCATTGGGAAACAAAAATCTGTCTTTGCATTTTCATTTCTGGTGAAGCTAGAAATGCTTCATTAACTTCATTCCACTGAAATACATCTTTAGCTAGTCTGTATGCCACAGTCTGGTTACCTGAACTATGATCTTTGTTGAAAGATATACCATAGTAATCTATGGCAGCAGTTTAAAAGTAAATCAAATTCTATGTTGGGTAGAATTGGTTCTTTTCTAAAAATATTTTTTTGGGAAAAATATCTGCTGAATTTTTATCTCATCTTATGATGTTTGCCCCCCAAATACTCATTTGATCCCAAAAAAGGTTTTGGAAAAGATTTGAATTATTAAAAATACTATAGCCCTCTCTGTTTCCTGTCCTGATGATATCAAGCTAGTGCTTTTAGACTCCTATGTCAGCTTTTCCATTCCCAGAACTGGGTGGATCTCTTGATCTAGGGCACCTGTGGTGACAACTGATGTTGTACATGATGGATTTTCTGTTGAAAGTGTCTGTAGTCTGGGTACCCCACCCTCTGCCCTGCTGAGAGATTTCTAATTTAGAAAATGTAAGTTGCTCAAGTCATACTGTTCCGTGGGAAATACTATCTGGGGAAGCTGAATTGATTATGCTGTACCATGTGCTAAAAATTACTTTGGAATTATAGTGGGAGTTAATTATATTAAAATGTGACTCAATTCAATAAACATTTATTAAGTCCCATATGTATACAAGGCATTGTGCTAGATGATGGGGTTATAGAAATAAACAAAAAGTCTCTCTGTGTCTGTCTCTGTCTCTGTCCCTCTCTCTCTCTCTCTCTCTCTCTCTCTATCTATCTATCTATCTATCTATCTATCTATCTATCTATCTGTGTGTGTGTCTACCTATCCTCTATCCACCTATCTATAATTTATCTATTTATATATATGGACTTGGAGTCAAAAAGACCCATTTTCAAATACTACCTCACACTCTTACTAGCTATATAAGCCTGAGCAAATCCCTTAACCTCTAAGGGAAATCTTAGTTTTCTCACCTGTAAATTGGGATAACTCATGGCTCACAAGGTTGTTTTGAGATCCATATGGTTTAACAGATGTCAAATGCTTTGTAGAACATAAAACAGTCAATAAATATTTATTAAATTCCTGTTTGCCAGACATTGTGTAAGGTGCTATTATTATCATTCTTGAGAGATATAAATAATTGAGTAAAAAGTAGTAGTAGGAGTGATGATGCCAATTCCTCATTTGTTGGACTGGGAGGGCAGCTAGGTGGTGCAATACATAGAGCACTGGCCTTGGAATCAGGAGGACAGGAGTTCTAATCTAGCCTCAGACACTTGAGGCTAACTGTGTGACCTTGGGCAAGTCACTTTACTTTGATTGCCTTGCATCCAGGGCCATCTCCGCTTGTCCTGATTTATATCTGGCCACAAGACCCAAATGGCACTGGAGGAGAAAGTGAGGCTGGTGACAGCACAGCATCCCCCTCCCTCAAATCCAATTCATATCCTTGTCATGGCAGCACCTCCCTGATATTGTGGCCTTCAAAAATGAAGACAAAAATGATGTTGAACTGGGACAAGTCCAAGTCACTTGAGAGCAGTTAGGAGTTTTTGTCATCTCAGAAAGGTTTCTGAGCTTAGACCCTGTCCCCTTGCCAAACATATGTCTTGCTAGGATGATACGGGGAGCTATTCTTTGGTCCTCAAAGACACTGAAGGCTATCCCAGTTCATCTTATCAGTATTTCTATCATTATCTCTGAAATATATGGATATATGTGATAATGTGTTCTACAGATACACATGTATATATATGCATATATATGTGTATATATATATATATACTAGTGGAATTTTAATGTTAATATATAGAAAGAATATTATGTATGGATATATTTATATTTTATCTTTCTCTCTCTCTACACACACACACATATATATATATATATATATATATATATATATATATTCATACATGTATCACACTCTCCTCTGTACCACCTTACGATATGGCTTAGGCAGGCACGTTCTCTCCTATATTACCTGGGGATAGTGAATTTATACTTAAAGTGTTTTTTTCAAATCTTGAATCTAATATATTTTTAATGTTATATAAGCAAACTCTTTACCTCTCAATTAACCTCGGGCAGCACTCTAAAATTCCAAATCACACATAATTTGATAGTGCACATAAATAGAGAAATTTCTTCTTTTTTTCAGTTTTTACCAATCCTTTTTTTACAATGTTTTGAGTTTTGCAATTTTTCTCCTTCTCTCCCCCAGCCTCTGATATAAAACAATCTGATATAAGCTCTATATTTATAGCCATGCTAAACACAGATCGATATTGAGCATGTTGTTAAGGAAGAATCAGATCCAAGTGAATGAAAGAAAACATTAGAGAGAGAAAAAAAGAGTTGATATATAAGAATATATGACAGCTTTTATAGATAACAAGTTTTGGTTTTCATTTAAACTCCACAGTTCCTTCTCTGGATATGGATAATACTTTCCATCAAATCTTTTAAAATTGTCTTTGAGTATTGTACTGCTGAAATAAACGAGTCTATCATGGTCGATTATCATCCCACATTGTTAATGTGTATAATGTTCTTTTGGTTCTGCCTGACAGTACTTTCTACATAGCACTGACCTCACCAACTTCACCTTTAAATGTCTTTCAAGTTCTCAAAAATAGTTATCAGATTTTCCAAGAGTAAAATATCCCCAATTCCTTCATCCAGTCCTTATAAGGAATGGACTGTAGACCCTTCATCATTCTGGTTATCCCTTGGATGCTCTTCTCTTATCAATGTCATTTTTAAATGTGATGCACAGAACTTTAACACAATATTCCAAAGGTAGTATAATCAGAGCAGAGTACAGAAGAACTGTCACCTCCTTATTTCTGCAATACCTCTCTTAATTCAATACCAAGATTGAATTAGTTTTTTTAGTTGTCTATATCATTCCTTAAATTGTTCAAGTTATTTCTCAGATAAACTGTTGTCTGTGTCTTCCTCAAGACTTCTTTTTCTTGAAATCAAGAGTAAGACCATAGGTTATCCCTCTTAAATTTCATCTTCCCCAATTCAGTTAATGGTGTGCTGAAGCCAACTCATACTGGCTCATGACAAACATTCTTAAATTTTCAATGTGACCTTTGGCATCTCCGGAAACTAACCAACTCTTTGTCATGATTTGATTTATTATTATTCTAGACTTAATAAAGTGAAAGAAAAAATGTTAATGCATATTAAATTTTTAAGTGTGTCTTGTATCCAATTTTTTTAGAGAGTCAGTTGGCAAACATTTACCAGGACACCCCTGGATTCTGCCCCTTTTCCTCATCTGTCAAGATCTTTTACTCTCTTTGCCTACAGACTCTTAACATTCAATATGTTAGCTATCCCCTCCCAGTTTTTTACCATCTGCAGATTTGATAAGAATGACCTTTGTGCCTTTATCCACATCATTGCTATTCATTCTTTAATGCTCTTCTATCACTATTTAAAACAAGCTCTTTTAATCCATATGAGTCATTACTTCTATCTCTTCCTTTAAAAGCATGAGACTAATTATTTTTTGGGGGGGAGAGATAAAGGGAGAATGATTTCAAACGATATTATGACACAGGATTCAATGCCACCTAACAAAATCTTTTTTTGTAACATACTTCTTTGAAAGCATTTCAGTGAGCAGTTTGTAGACATTCTTCATATTTTATATCCTTTATATCCTCTACATATACATTACCATATGTTTTAGTGCAGATACTCCTTTTATTTTATTTTAAATTTACTTATTTTCCCAACTACATGTAAAGATAGTTCTTTTATTTTAAAGAATATTTAATTAAGGTATACATTCACATTAGTTAGAAGGGATCATTTGTCCTTCATTTTCAAAGAAGACCATGACATTATGAGATGCCATGACAAGCACATGAATTGAATTTGAGTGAGGGGGCTGCTGTGCTAAGTCACCAGTCTCACTTTCTCCTCCAGAGTCCATCTGGGTCCAGTGGCCAGGTATGAAAAAGGATAACTGGAGATGGCACTGGCTGCTAGACTGCCAGGGTTAAGTGACTTACCCAAGGTCACACAGCTAGTGTCAGAGGCCGGATTCAAACTCCCATCCTCCTGGTTCCAAAGCCAATGCTTTATCAACTGTGCCATCTAGTTGCCCAAAGGGATCATAGGTATTTGTTCTACAACAAGTGTATATTCAATATAATCAGGTCACCCATTCATAAGCAAAGATTTTGGTTGTTGAAAGAGACTATACAGATGTATATTTAACAACTAACTCTCCAGTATGTTTAACAACTAACAACAGTCAATATTTAACAACTAACTGTCCAGAAAAAAATATGTATTCATGGCACATTTTTAAATTTGATTTGTTTATGACCAATTTTATCCACCCTTTTATTAAGGCTTAACAAAATAAATGAACAAATACATAAATCCAGTTCTGATTTGTAGCACTTACTGTTTTCTGGAGTATAAATGCTTGTTCTGACATCTTTACAACTGGCTCTAAGACATCCCTGGGGCAATATCTGAGAAATATATTGAAATATTATTGGATTATATTTTTATTGTAATCATATTATACCATAGTTACCACACATAGAAAAAGAGTTATGCTATATATTCACTGTGGGATATTACCCTTTCAAGAACTCATTTACCCACACAGTTATGATGATTTACCAGTGAGCTATAATTTACATTCACATTATGACACATAATAATAATACAAGTAATAGCTGACGTTAATGCAGTGCTTTATAATTATCATCGCATTTAACTTTCACAACAACACCAAGAAGTAAGGCTATTAAGATCCCCATTTTACAGATGAGGAAACTGTGGCATGCAGTGGTTAAAGTACTTGCCCAGGATTGCACAGCTAGTAAATTAGTTAAGACCAGACTTGACTCCAAGTGCAGCCTTCTATCCACTAGGCTTCTAGTTGAACCCTAATATATAGAGATTAAATGATTTGCCTAAAATTTTACAGCTATAATGAACCACAGATGCAGGATTGGAATCCAGATCTTCCTGACTTCTAACCTAAACATTCTGTGAATTATAATGTTCCTATTCAGTATTCATAACTAAGAAAATATACTAATAGTGATGCTGATGGGGGTTTGGGGCAGCTAGCTGAAGCAGTGGATAGAGCACTGGTCCTGGAGTCAGGAAGGCCTGAATTCAAATCCAACCACAGACATTTAATAATTACCTAGCTATGTGATCTTGGGCAAGTCACTTAACCCCATTGCCTTGTAAACACCAAAAATAAATAAATAAGTAAATTGGGAGTTTTAAAGTAGAATCTGTAATTTAAAAATAGACGATAGATAGATAAAATATATCCCAATATAGTTAGTTTGCTTTGTATTCTACTTTATGCATTTAAAAGACATTATTCTGACAAATGATCCATAGGCTTTACCATTCAGTCAAAGGGGACTGGGAAACAAAAATAACCAAGAATCTTTGGCTTTTTTTTTAGCCCAAACCAATATACTTTAAATTAAATACAGTTTGGCAGAAAATGTATGGTTTCTCTTTTACTAGTATTCTGTTATGTTCTTGATTTAAAAAAAAAGTTGAGAACCATTGAATCTTGGGAAATACTGTAAATTATTAATTTCTATATATAAACTTAACTTAGCTGCTAAGCAGGGAGCCTGCCTAAGCTGTTTTATAGGGTAGAGGTCACACCACATCAGGTTCATCATAGGCATTGTAAAAACTAAAGGAAGTCGGTGGATTTTTTCAAGGCTGAGTGGTTTAGGGTGTTTGTGGAAACTTCTAATAATCAGTGTGTACTGAAAAGGAATGAGAAGTTTCCTGTCCTCATATTGCTAAGAAAAGCAAATTTTCCTTACTGGAGAAGTCTAGGAGGGAAAGAACAGAATTTTTATTTCTCCATTGCAGAGACTTTCCAGGTCATTCTTGCTTGTAATTACCATGCTGAGAGAGAGAATTCTGAGTTATATTCTAAATACTGTGTAAAGGACATCTTGTACTTAATATTTGTATAATTCTTCTCACAAATATTTAAATACTTCAGTGATTTGTGATTTATTCATGTCAGCACATTAACCCATATTTAAGACCCTCTGTAATTTGGCAGACTAGAGAGTGTTCATAAGTTTCTATGGTCCCAGATTATACCTTCTCCCAACCAAGCTAAGGGTGAACCTCTATGAATTTAGGAAGACCTGCCTGCAGGCAAAAAACTCACAATCCATCTCCAGGAAAGAATTGACATTTTTTCAATTCAATTTAATTACATATATTTACACCTTTAAAAAATACCCACTATGTGTAAGCCCTTTATAGCAATACCATAGAGAGAAGAATAAAACAGCCCTCAAGGAGCTTATTATACATTCTCCATGTAAACAAATAATTAATTAAACAGTACATATAAAATTGAGGCAGTATGAATCACCTAGCCTTGGAGGCAGGAAAACCTGGATTGAAGTCTTCCCTCTTGATATAAGGACAACTGACCAGTGCGACCCCAGATACTTTACTTATCCTCTCATTTCTCAGGTTTCACTCAAATGTTATTAATTGCAAAACAGCCAACGATCTTCATTTAGAAGATCCTCACTTGGAATTTCCTATTGCAATAAAGTCATAATTCTGGGTGGGGGGAAGACAGAGAGAAACAGAGACAGAGACAGAGACAGAGACAGAGAGAGAAAAGAGAGACAGAGAGACAGAGACAGAGAGACACAGAGAGAGAGAGACACACACACACAGAGACACAGAGACAGAAAAATGCAAAGTAGATTCAAGAGGGAAAAAATAAGGTAATAGATGACTAGGAGGTGGTCGTGGAGGAGGTGGTCTCTGAACTGTACTTTGAAGGAAATGAGGATCTCTACAAGGTGAAAATGAATACATTTCAGACACATGGGACCACTTATACAAAGATCTAACTCCATCCTCCAAACATTTCATAAGTATCTACTATGTATAAGATACTATACTGAGGTCCTAGGGACACTAAGGCATGCCCTGACCTCAAGTAGCTTCTATTCTACTTTCCACTTTGATAGGAACCACAGTCTATTAAGCTACAGGGTTAGCCTTCAAGAATCTCAAATAATCTCTATCCCATGATAAGGCATCTGAAGAGGAAATTAGTGAAAGAAGACAGAAATCACTGATTTATTTTTCTAACAATTTGCGTCTTGAAGGTTTTGTTATCTGATTTCCTCTGCCTGAAAAATGACCCTAGAATGTCAAATCCATTGCTCCTCAGATTTTGGCTGAATCACATGCAATGGCAAGCAAGTCATTGTTTTGTCAGTGAGTAGTCTGCCTTGCATGAGTAAACCATCATCTAGCTAGCCAGAGCAGTATGATAATATTATATTACATAATATAGGGACACTTTGATTCACCTGTTCTTGGCATAATCAATAGCATTGCCTGCTGGCATATTCTCAGACCTGAGAGGATTCATGTTTGCCAAGTTGCCCAGGGAGGAAAGAGTAGAGTTATAGACTAGCTCAATTCTATCCTGACCTCCGGCATTTGATAAATGAGTGTCCTTAGGTCAAGTAATCTCATTCTTCTAGACCTTATTTTCCTGTTTTCCTCTTTCATAAATTGAGAGAATTTAGTAGATTGGCAGTTTTGAAACAGGGATCCGTGAATGTTCCAATTTTTATTGAAATTAAGATAATTTTCTCTCTCCTAATTCACAGAACCCTTGATATTGATCCACACACTTTGGATGAGGAAAATATATCTTTATTTCAAAATTGTTGCCTTTGTAATCTGTGTATTTTATTTTTGAACTTGAACACATGATTTGGAGGAGATTCATAAGCTTCATCAGATTGCCTGATCAGAAAAAAAACCTCTGGATTGAAGAATGATGATTTCTAAACCAGTATCTGGTTTGACATCAGTGTGCTAATTTAATTTAAGTTATTCTGAAAATTTGACTTTTCTCACACTTACTACTGATCACTGATCATCCTTCCAATTCCATGAATCTTTGAGAAACTTATTTAAATGGCATGTAAGGAATTGTATTGGAAGTATTTTCAGTCAAAGAATATATAGAAATGGGTGAAGCCAGGAAATATTCTTTCTAATTTTTGGCACAGATCACAATCCTCTCATTTCCTCTGACTGCCCTTTGGTGTGGCCAAGAGATGCTCTTTTTATTCAAAGTTAGTAAAAAAAAAATCTGTCTCATCCCCCAGTGTAGAGCTACAAATAGATTTTAGCTCTTCTGAAGCAAAATATATTGACATTACCACTCCATACCAGATGATAGTCTTAAATACCTTCATTCCAAAGGTCTAAGACAAAACCCTTCATCTTAATAGAATATTACATCATGCCCATATTACCTTCTGACTTGGCATCATCATGTGCTGATTTAACAATTCATTTTGACTCTTCTGAAATCTTCTCTTTGTCCACATTTATGACTGGTCAATTATAATCCTAGATTAATTAATTATCCTGACATAATATAATATATTGTCTCCAAATATAGTTGTATTCCAAATGAGGCAAAATATTAGTCTGCTTCAAGTAGCAGAATTTTGGCCACTGCAAAACCATCTAATTAATCAACCAACATTTGCCAGGTACTATACTAAGCTAGAGGTTACAAAGACAAAAGAAAACAATGTCCCTGCCCTTCAGTAACTTATATTCTAATGGAGCAGCCTATATACATATATATATATATATATATGTATTATATATATATACATATATATATAACATGATGTGCAATGCTATAAATAATAAGAGAATTCATATGACACAAATACAATTAATTTTATTTTATATGTTCTAGATAATATTATATGATTTACATATGTATACATAAAAACATAAGACATATAAAGTAGATGTAAAGTAATATTAACATTGGTAAATGAAACTTTTAAGTATCATAAACCACTTTGGCAGTCTAGTTTGGCTATGGACCCTTTCCCAGAAGAATATTTTAAATGTCAAAATAAATTGCATGGGTTACAAAAATACAATTATATTGAAATATAGTTATTGATATATTTTTTAAAAAGTTCATGGACTCCAGGTTAGGAATCTGTGGGAAAGGTTCTGGCTTCCAAACTTTCCTTCTGCGGTAATAAATTTCCCATTGCTTTGGATATTCAAGTAGAGGATGTCAGACTGTATAGCCTCCTGCAGAGTATGGCATTGAACAGTCTTGAAAGAAGTCACTGATTCTAAGAAGCGAAGGTGAAGGAAAAAGAATCTTTTAAACATCAAGGAGAGTTATTGGAATGGCAGGAAGAAAGTACTGTATGTATATAGGGGAAAAAGAAGTAGGCTACTATGGCTGAGCTATATTTCTTTGACATTTCCTTTCTCTGCCAAGTGCCTCTTATTTCAGAGTCATTCAGAATTTTCAAGTTAGCTCCAGATATGGGGTTATGAAAGATTTGCATTACAAATGATGTAACTCATTTCTGGACAATTGATGAAGATTATAGAAAGGATGAACAGAAGAGAAGTTTCAATTGCCCCATTGTACCTCTAAGGGAATAGAGCTACAAGAGTTCTTCAATCCAGGTGGCTTCCTGAGCAGGGCCATTACAGGAAATAGCTTGGATAAATGTTTGTTGAGTTGAATTGAAATGACTTAAATTCAGAGAAGTCAGGCGAAATTTGTAAGTAGTTAGTGGATATTGACAAAATGACTACAAAAATCCTGTACAATTTTTACATATCAATAGCTAAGCAATGAAATGGAACATACCAGAAGCAATAAATTATCTAACAGCTACTTTCAAATACTTCAAGGATGTTCATGTGACAGAAAGATTAAATGCTTTTGGAGTGACTCCAGAAAACAACACCATCAATGGGAAATTTGGGTCTAATATAGGAAAAATTTTTCTAGAAATTCTACTTAACAATGTAATGGGCTTTGTTACAATGTAGTGAGTTCTCCATTGCCTGAGATATTCAAGTAGAAAATAGCTATACATTTGGCACAGATCACAGAAATATTTTAAGGCAATGAGGTGAGAAGTGCAGGTAGGAGTCCTTCCAACTCTTAAGATATCATGATTCTGTGTTATCTGGTATTCTTCCCACTGAAATTTGAGTTCACGAGGAAACTTTTCCAGGTAAATGCTTAATTTTCTTTTTTCTTTTAATTATTAGATCCTCTCAGCAGAGTGTGTTTGAAGCCAAAAAATCCAACTGATTCTTTGAGTACCTACATTAATGCTAACTATATTAGGGTAAGTAAATAAAATGTGTTTCTTTTAGATGGTCATAACAATGTCATTCCTGTGGACCCTCTCTCTTATAGAAGCAGCCTAAGATTAATTTGATTTCATTGTTAACTATTCTTGCACCTTTTTCTTAACTGTTAGTGTTTTTAGTGGTGCATTTATTTTATCTTCCCTACCTGGGCCTTGGAGGCCTCTTGTTCTCATGGGTTGTACAAGTGGGTACTTAATGCTATGCTTGGCTTGCTAGAAAAACCACCACATAAAATCTGAGGCGATATTTAGTGACATTCTCCTAGTCTGTGTTGCTTTTGGACTCAACTAGTTATTTTATTCAGTAGATCTTTCACCTAAATTTCTAGAGCAAGACATGAACATAAAGCCAATATTTTTGTCTCTGCATTTAAACCAGGGTTACAGTGGTGAGGAGAAAGCTTTCATCGCCACACAGGGGCCCATGATTAACACCGTGAATGATTTCTGGCATATGGTCTGGCAGGAGGACAGTCCCGTCATTGTTATGATCACAAAGCTAAAAGAAAAAAATGAGGTATGATTTTTATGTTTTTGCCAACATTATGTATGAACCTACACTGATTGAAAGATCTTCCATTAATAAAAATGGCATGCTCTTGACAACAGACCTTTTAAAGATGGGAATTTCCAAGTATTTAAGGATTAGGCCATTTTTATACTTTCAGATGGTCTGCTACCAACATTCTTCTCAGAATTAGGTAGATTTCATCCCAAAAGGTCAAATTCTTAGCACATCCAAAAAACATCTCTACCATACTATCACCAAAGATTCATAGATTTAGATCTCAAAAAAGATCTTAAAATCCATCTATTCCAACCTCCTCAAGTGAAGAAGCTGAGGCCAAGAGGTGTTAAATGATTTGCCCAGGTTCACATAGCTCATGTCTAAAATAGGACTTGAATTCTGATCTTCCCAACTCTCATATTCAGCATTCTACTTATTATATCATTTATCATATATATGTTGGAGATAGGAAAATTAATACCTACAGATGACTAATTCCTACCCTAAGATCTTACACATACTTCAAAGAAAGGGGGAAAAGAATCCAAGTTTCCTATCCATTTTAGGGAAATCTGTAGTGGAGAACTGGTTACAGACAATTAGAAGTTATAGTAGATAAGAGTATTGACCTTGTATTCAAATTCTACCATAATATGTGAATTCCTGTGTGGCCCTCTCTCAGCCCTAGTATCCTTATCTATAAAATTAGGACAATCAAAGTACCTATCTACAGGGTTGTTGTGATGATCAAATGAGAAAATGCTTAAAAACGCCCTTTGCAAACATTAAAAGCATTACATAAAAACTGTCATTATCATGATCATCAAATAATAAACTTAGAGCTGGAAAGGGACCTTCGAGGTCATTGAGTTCAACTCCCACTTTTCTGTTCATTCATTTTTTTCAGTCAAGTCTGATTCTTCATGACCCCATTTGGGGTTTTCTTGGCAAAGACAATAGAATGGTTTGCCATTTCCTTCTCCAGCTCATTTTACAGATGAGGAAACTGAGGGAAATGGAATCACAGAACTAGTCCAGAATCACAGAACTAGTCCAGAATCACACAACTAGTAAGTGTCTGAGGTTAGATTTTAATTCAGGAAGATGAGTCTTGATTGAGACACAGACATTAAGTGCCTTGCCCATGGTCATACAGTTAATAAGTATTTGAGGCAGAATTTGAATTCAGAGCATCCTGACTCCACATCCAGCACACTATCCACTCCCAGCAAAATAAAATTGTCTAATTTCTTAAAGTATTAGCCTCGGTTTCATCCATCCTTCAAGATACATTGAGATCAACATATATGTTCATCACCCTTCTAAAACTCTGACATTATTTCTAGAGCAACTTCTCATTCTACCCCATTTCAACCAAATACAAGAATACCTTACTCCACCTCAATATTGAAAAATGAACCACCTCAAATTCCCTGAAGTCTAAAATTCTACCCACCTACTCCCATCCTTCCACTCTTTCATCACCTACATTCTAGACTTAATCTTTATCCTTACTCTGATCTTTAGGCTTTTGATTCTTATCTGTGATGTAAATTTATCTCTGGCTTAGGTAACCTAGATCCTAGGTTCAACTGATTCCTCTATTTGCTAG
The DNA here is from genome assembly GCF_037893015.1 of Macrotis lagotis. Taxonomy (NCBI): domain Eukaryota; kingdom Metazoa; phylum Chordata; class Mammalia; order Peramelemorphia; family Peramelidae; genus Macrotis; species Macrotis lagotis. The sequence continues at coordinate 266,544,668 of NC_133659.1, read as the reverse complement.
TTAGCATCCTAGAATGCCTGCCTCCCTTAATGACTCACTGGAACAATCCACAAGCCTCTAGAACCTACACTAATCAGTTGCTCTACTTTGGAACTTCTGAGCTTTATTGGAGCAAATCATAACTTTCGGGTTTCTATTCTCAGCTAAGCTTTTACTGCTTCTCAATAATCCTTTTATTCAGCTCAACTCCCTACTTGCAATCCCAACAGATGACTTCATTGCCTTTTTTTCCTGAGACCCTCGAAGCCACTGAAAAATAAATTCTTTCATTTTCTGTCTTCCATATCCCCAAATGTATTTGTATCTTCATTCATTGACATTTCTTTTTTTTCCTGGCTCAAAGAAATAAGTATTCCATCATTCCAAGGTTTCCTTCTTCACCAGTGCCTTTTATTCCATGACTTCTTCCCACTTCCATCTATCTTGTTTTATTTAGCATTGCATCTCTCATAGCATTTTGTCCAGAGTTTTATACTAAACCAATAAAGGATAGATTTAACTCAGTTGAACATTAGTGCTATTAAATATGCTAAATTTAAATAAGAGTACAAGATCGCTGAGCTTTCCTTTTCATCTTTTTTATAAATATTGAGTTATTTACACTATATGTTAATTGCATTGAACACAATATAATTGTGTTGAACACAATACAGTTTACATTATATTCTAATTGCCCAGTAAATATAAGAAATAATTTCACTTACTTTTATACAAGACAAAATTTGTCACGATGTCTTAAAGGACAAAGATGAAGAGATTTCCCTTTCTTCTGTCTTTTCTTTTTTTTTCCTTCTTTCCTTCCTTCCTTCCTAATTTCCTCCTTCTTTCTCCTTTTCTTTCCTTCTTTTTTTTATCCAGGACTAGGATTTCAAGAGTGTTGGAAACTTCTAGTGTGAGAGACATTTACATAGTCAATCAATCAATTAATAACCATATACCAGGCAAAGGTGTATGATCTTGGGCTGCATTAACAATTGAAAGAGGTTAAAAAAATCCTATGTAATCTGACTCAGACCATGTTTGAAATATTATATTTTGTTACAGATGCCACATTTTAGGGATGTCATTGGCAAACTGATGTGTTCAGAGAAAGATGACAGGGATAATGTAAGAAAACAAGGAAGCATATCAGATAAAGGTTTTAATAGTAGCTCAACTAAACCTTGAAGGAAGAAAGAAATGCTAATAGATACATTTCTTCTTAGAAGAACGATGGGGAAGGAAGGACCTGTGTCTTGGGAATTTATTTTTGGCAGCTGAGTACAGGAAAGATAGGAAAGAGAAGAGTTTGAGGGCAAAAGGATGAATTAGGAGTTGAGGAAAAAACTGGTAGAGGATTCAACTAGGAAGATAGCCGAGAAATATTATGGAGATAAAATTCCCAAGACTTGAATACTAGTGGATATGGAGGATAATAGGAGAAAGAGTTAATGAAGGTATTTTCAGCAAAAAAAAAAAAAGAAGGAAATCGAAAGTAGGATGATTAGGGAACAAAATTATATTGTATTTGAAAAACCTACAGAATGCAGGTGCTGACTATGTAAATATTCAAATATAGATATGAAGATGTGTGTATTTATGTGTGTGTATGTATGTGCTTATTCATAAATAATGTATATATTATACAGGCAAATGTATATGCATACAGTTATGACATATGTGTATATCTTTGGGTGTCTCTGTAGGTTTCATGGGTGTATGGATGTACATATGTGCCAGTTAATGCATTACAGAGTTCCAGAAATGAAATTCTATTGACATGACATCAATGCAGATAGAGATTTGTTTGTCTGCCTGTGTATCTATCTCATATGATTATGAAATTATAGTTATATGGGCAGCTAGGTGACTGAATGGTCTGGAGTCAGGAAGACTCATCTTTCTAAGTTCAAATCTGGCCTCAGGCCTTTACTAGCTGAGTGAGCCTGGGCAAGTCAATTACCCCATTTGCCTCAGTTTCTTCAAATATAAAATGAGTTGGAGAAGGATATGGTGAAATCCCATAGTATCTTTACTAAGTCAACCCCAGTTAGAGTTTCCAGAGTCAGATATGACTGGAAAATGACTGAAAACCACAGTGTATGCATGAATAGTTAATAGTTGTTATAGTTATGTAATTATAATTATGTATATATATTTATAGAGAGAGACAGTATGTATATATAAATATACTATATATATATATATATATATATACACACACACTAGTTTATAGCATATGTATACACATGTGTATAAATAGAGATAAAGACAGAGATAGAGACCTACTTGGGTTTCATCTCCAATGAGAAGACACTTGAAGGGGTGGCTGGGTGGTGCAGTGGATAGAGCACCAGTCCTGGAGTCAGGAGTACCTGGGTTCAAATCCGGCCTCAGACGCTTAATAATTACCTAGCTGTGTGGCCTTGGGTAAGTCACTTAACCCTTTTGCCTTGTCAACAAAACTAAAAGAAAGAAAGAAAGAGAAGACACTTGAACCCATGAGAGTCAATGGCATCTATAAAAGAGAAGTTTGAAGGCAAAAGAGAAGAGGATCCAGGACAAAACCCTTCATAATAGCCATACATAATGAAGATGGGGATGATTCATCTTGCAAAAAAACTCTAAAAGGGCAGATAGGTGGGAAGAGAATGAGGAAAGAATAATAACAGGGAAACCAAAGGACAAAAAATTTCCAGGAGATGGAAATAATGATGATGAGTTGAATCAAAAGCTACAGAGAAGCGAAGAAGGATGAGGACTAGGGAAAGGTCATCAGATTCAGTAGTTAAGAGCCCAGTGGCTCTTTTACAACAAAGTTTCAGTCAAGTGATGATGTCTGAAGCTGGACTGAAAGGGACTGAGATGGTAACGAGAGTGAAGTGAAGGTCACAAGTGCAGGTGATTTTTTCCCTAGGATTTCATCAATTTAAGGAAAGAAAGGTGTAAGGTGAAGGGGTGGAAAAGTCAAGTGAATAAGCATGCATTGGGTGGGGGGGGAGGAATGGAGTAGTCCTGAGCATGTTCATAGACAATGGGGCTTCACTGAATTGTCTAAATTTAATGGCAATAATTCTGTAGTCATCAAAATAGCTGACATTTCTATAACCTTGAAGATTTAGAGTGGTTATTGCATACATTATCTTATTTGCTCCTTTCAATAACTCAATGAAATAGGCCATACAAAAACATACCTACTTAAAATTTGAGTACAATGAAGCTTTGAGAGGTGATATGATCCACCCAAGATCCCATAAATAAGTGTACAAGCAGAATGTAAATGTTCTTTCCATTATTTCACAAAGCCTCTCCAAAATGAAATTCTGGGGTACAACTTTTTATCAAATAGTACTAATAATTGACTCTTTTTCAGTGGCATAAGAGAAGAACATTTTATAAATCAGATTTGTTTCATTATATGACCTGTCATTTACCATTCAGTCTTTCTTTTGCTTTCAACTATTTTAATATAAGTTCAGCTTATAGCACAAGTTTAAAATAACATTCTTTCCTCTTCCCTTTCTACCTATCAGCTTCTCTTTCCCTCTGCTCTTCTTTTTTTCTTTTCATTTCTCTTCTATCTTTTCTTCCCTCCTCTTCTTTTCACCCTTCATCAATTGCTTCTCTCTTTTCTGTTCCCTCCTTCTGCCTCCCCCTCCACCTCTGACCTCTTGGTTTTGTTTATTTTCATCCCTTTTCTTTTTCTCTATTCTCTGTTGGTCCACAGTGTCATCCATTACCTTGAAGTCTGTGTCCACCTTAATAGATTGTTTTTCAATTTTCTCTTATGCCTCTGCCTTCCCCATTTGTCTTTTGTCCTTATTCTGCCCTGGTGTTTGTAGTCCTTATTCATCATTTGTCCCTGTTCACTGTCAATCCTCCTTCCCCTACCTAGTCCAGCCCTCTTCCTCCCATTTATCAGGTACTGCCAAGCTCTCAAAAAGAATGCCATGGAGATAGGGATGCTTCAAAAGAAATTATATACTAAGGGAAATTATGCAATGCAAAACTGTAGAATTATAAAGATTGAAAGACATCTTAATAAATTCATGATACCATCTTCATAGTTCTTTTTGTAAATAGCTATGAGATTGTATTCTCAAACTGATTTTAGCCTTCTATATTCTTTTTCTTTCATCTCAAGAGATTTAATGAGGAAAAACAAACCCAAATCACTACTTTAAAATCTGTTTACATTAATGTAGGTGTTCAGGGGCAAAAATAAATAAAATCTAAAAAAAATTATGAGGCACAATATTGCATAAAGATTTTAGGATATATTAACATCATTGTGAAAGCCTATTATGAATTGCCTTTTATTCAATTTGTCAGCCTAGTGGTACATATTCATTTTCTCCACTCTATGGTGTAAGATAGATAAACAAGATTCACTGGATCTCTCATAATAGAATTTTACTGTATCAGAGAGGTAAACTATGTCAATCAGTCAATTTGTATCAAATAGGATACATAAATGACACATAAATTATAATACCAGTTCAAATCCAGCCTCAGGCACTTCCTAACTGTGTGATCCTAAGCAAGATACTCACTTCCCCCTGTTTGTCTCAGTTCTTCATTTTATAAATGAGCCAGAGAAGGTTGGCAAACTAAAAATATCTTTGCTAAGAAAACCCCAATGAGTTCACAAAGAATCAGACATGACAAACGATGTTTGCAGAATGAGTTAGTGGAGGAAGTTCTCAGGAATTCCTTAGGGAGACAAAAATCACAGGTCATAAAATAATAGCTTGAATTTATGTAAGAATAATTCACATTTATTTTAAAAACAGTTATATAAAGTGGTTTCTTTGCCACAACCTTACAAGGTAGGTAGAATAAATAATTTTGCCCCTGTTTTCCATGTGAGGAAATTGAGACTCAAAGAGGTCAAAGGATTGGACCATGTTACAGCTCAGATTCAAATCTAGATCTTCTTTACTTCAAATTTAGAGCTCTGTTATCTTCACCATCTTTTTTCTACATTTATCTTGGCCTTCGTGGTTTAACCTTCACAGTTTAAGTGGTGGTTGTCTTCTTCTACCACTGCCATAACCAATCTTATCTATAATTCTGGCCTTATCACCACATGCTGTGAGTGTATTTAGAAAATATATTATATCAGGGCAACTTGGTAGTGCAATGAATAGAGCACTGACCCTGAAGTCAGAAGGACCTGAGCTCAAATCTGGCCTCAGACATTTAGTAGTTGTGTGACTCTTGGCAAGTCACTTAACCCCAATTTATCTTGCCAACATATAAATATAAATCTATCTATCTATCTATCTATCTATATGTATGTATTTACGTATATGTATAGTCACAACTTTATCAATGAAAATATCTTTGCACAGGGCAAATTCTACCAAGATCCCTTCCTTTATCTGTTCTAAATGGTGCAGTAGATAGAGCACTGGCCTTAGAGACAGGAGGACAGAAGTTCAAATCCAGCCTCAGACACTTTACAGTTACTAACTGTGTGACCTTGAGCAAGTCAATTAACTTTGATTGCTTAGCATCTAGGATTATCTCTAGTTGTTCTGGTTTGTATCCAGCTCCTATATCCAGATGGCTCTGGAGGAGAAAGTGAAGCTGGTGACTTAACATAGCACCCCTTCCCCCATGGCATCACCTCCCTGATGTCATGGTCTTCTTTGAGAATAAAGGACAAACAAATCAAGTGGGATGACAATTTTTCAATTCCCATCCCACCTGCCAATATTCTTTTTAAGATTATATAATCAGCATTAGAACCAAATGGAGGGGAAGCTAGGTGGTGCAGTAGGTAGAACACTGGCCCTAGAGTCAAGAGGACCTGAGTTAAAATTTGTCCTCCGACCACTTAATAATTACCTAGCTGTGTGATCTTGGGCAAATCGCATAACCTCATTACCTTGCCAAAAAAACTAAATAAATAGATAAATAAACCAAAAGCTAGGTGGAGATTTTTATTTTGTCTATAGGTAAGACATAATAGAAAGTGCTAGGTTTGGAGTCAAGAATTACTGGGTTTGAATCCTAACACTGACCCCAGCTGAATGACTGTGAGTAAGCCATTTAAATGCTCTGGACCACAAGTTTCACATCTATAAAATGAAAATATTATCTGTAGCATCCTTGGGAAAGTTAGATGAAGTAAGGTATGAAAAGCATTTTGCAAGATTAAAAATGAGTTATAAATGTCATCTGTTTAAAGTGGATGAAACTTTTCTGACTGTTTCTTTTGAATTTTTTAAGCAGACATGATAAAGAATCCTTCCTTTTTTTAACCTCTTACCTTTTAAGAAGCCTGGATTATTACATAGATACTTTGAATTAATATGTCTACACTATTATTATTATTTACATTCTTCCAGTATACCCTACTGTATGTACTTTCAAAAGTATCAATGCTATCTATAGTACTGGTTGTCAAAGTAAATATGGGGGCAGGTTTCCTTGTTGACATCTAATGAAATTTCATAATATGTCTAGACTGTCCAAAAATGTGTAGATGATATTATAGAGGAAACACTGAAATGTCAGATATTCAAGCAAAACAGAGAGAAGAATAGCTTGAAAGAAATGTCTAGTGACTTTCAGACTATAAGGAAACCACATGTTTACCAAAGTTGCACTGACTTTCAATTAGTATTTACAGTCATTGTTTTGGATAGACAGTCGTCATTTCCTTCTAACTTAGAGGGAGGAGGCATCCTTCAGAATTCTCAGACCTGATGTTCTCATAAACTATCTTGGCATTTCAGAAAGAAATTCTGGGCAAGAAATCTACCATATTTTTTCATTTTTTCCAAGATTTCATAACCACCTACTTATGTACAATCTAAGAATAATTGAAATATGCAACAGGAGAAAAATGGATGGAACAAAAATTCTTTTAGTCTTTAAGGATTTCAGAGATTTAAAAATTTGAATTACTTCAATCAGACAGACCTCATAAAGAAGGGAACTCCACTGGAGAGAAACCAAATGTGCCAAATGCTGGTGTTTCGAGTTTGTTTGTTTGTTTAATTGCGCTACTCCATTGCTAGAGAAGAGACATTGGCCAGAACCAACAATGATCGAGAGCGATCAGTCCAAAAATAACAAATGGTATTTGATTACATCCACATTCAGTTGTCAGGCAGATAAAGCACAGGTGAGTAGCTGGAGAAACTGAATTTCTTGCAAACACCTGTTAGATAGTGGAAATGCAGAGGTAAAAATTTTAAAACAAAAACCCATACAGTAGTGGCCAACTGAGGAAGCAAGACCTTATAGGGCTAGTGATCTCACCAGCTAGAGAATATCTCTGGGGTATCTAGAAAAATCTGACATATCCAAGAAATGTTTTTATGTAACTGGAACATAATTTTAAATAGCGTTTGTCCTTCATTTTCAAAGAAGACCATAACATCAGGGAAGTGATGCCATGAAAACTACATAAATTGAATTTAAGGGGGGAGGGAAGACTGCTAAGTCACCAACCTCACTTTCTATAATATAGCTATACTTTTCTATATTTCGTTGTTTAATTTCTGTATTTTGTTGTTTAATTTGACCCCTTTACATTTTAAATTGTCTTCATACTCTTGTTGTATTTTAAAAAATTTATCATTCTCAGAACTCAGAGCTACATTCATTCCACAAACAATAATGAGAGAAGAACTTTAAGAATAGAGGTATAAGGGTGGCTAGGTGGTGCAGTGGATAGAGCACCAGCCCTTGAGTCAGGAGTACCTGAGTTCAAATCTGGCCTCAGACACTTAATAATTACCTAGCTGTGTGGCCTTGGGCAAGCCACTTAACTCCATTTGCCTTGAAAAAACCTTAAAAAAAGAATAGAGGTGCAGTCCTTCTCAGGGTACATTCCGGAATGAGATAAATAAGGATTCAGGTACCATTATTTACCATTATTACCTCTAGGTAAATAATGGTTCTTAACCAGGTTATCGACAAAGGACCCATGGATTTATTGCAGAGGAATCTGTGAACTTGGATGGGAAAAATTACATTGTCATTTTTAATAACCTATAACTGAAATTTAGTGTTGCCTTCAATTATGATTGTAGGTAACAATTGTTATTTTGAGAAGTGGCCATTCAGAGATTTCACTGATGGTCAAAGGATTCCATGCCACACATACACATATGCCACACACATTTATGTAAGTATGATTAAAAACCTCTGCTCTACAGGAAAGAGAAATATGATGTAGACTTCTTGAGGTCTTTTCCCAATATTATAATAATGACCAAGGTTATTTTTCTAGCTGGAGAAACACAATCTTTAAGTGACTTGCCTGATGTCGCACAGGTGTCATTGGAAAAATAGAGCTACAGAGTGGGAGAGATGCTACAGAATTAGAGAAGCATAAATGTGGCTTCCTATTGCCTCCAGTAGTAAATAAAATGCTCTGTATGGCATTCAAAACATTTCATAACCTAACCCCTCCTATTTTTCCAGTTTTTTTATTCCTTACTCCCTTATACATTCTCCCTGGTAAGTATTGGATTCTTGTCTGTCCCATAAACAAGACCTTCCATCTCTTGGATCAGGACATTCTCTTTGGCTGTCTCCCCAAGCTAAAAATGCTCTTCATCCTCCCCTTAGACTACTGACCTCCCTGGTTTCCTTTAAATTCTGCCTAAAAATCTCACCCTCTCTTGTTCCCTAATCCCTCTTTTTTCCATTGTCTTCTTTCTGCTAATGATGTTCTCATTTTATCTAAATTTGCATTATGCAAATTCAATTTTATGTAAAGAATTCTCAAGGAAATCTGCATTTCCCCCCAAATCCCCCAAAACAGTTCACCACAGAAAACTGTACTCTCTCTGCTCCTGTTTCTCAACTTGGCCTGTGACCTCTCACCCACCCAAAAAACAAACAAACCCTCCAAGACATGTGAAGAGAATGCCACTGCCACAACTTTGGATCAGGGACCTGACTTGAGAGGCAGACCCCACTTGACTGGCCTAGGATTCTCCTCTTGCTCTCACTTCTTCATTTCCAGCTCCTACATGTCTTTTTTTTTCTTTTTTTAAGTTTTTGCAAGGCAATGGGGTTAAGTGGCTTGCCCAAGGCCACACAGCTAGGTAATTATTAAATGTCTGAGGCTGGATGTAAACTCAGGTACTCCTGACTCCAGGGCCGGTGCTCTATCCACTTCACCACCTAGCCGAGCCCCCTTACATGTCTTTAAAACTATTTGCTGGTACCCTTCCTCAGTGGATGAGTGAACCCTTTTCTGCCTTTCTCCTTTCCTGCCTTTCTCAAGTCCAATGGCAAATTTGAATTATATTTTTAAAAAACTGCTTTAGTAGAAGTCTATCAAATAGTCCAATTACATAAAGCAATTGTCTGTAATCCCAATTTATTCTGTAAATATCTTGCTTTACATACATTTGTTTGCATATTGTCTTCCCCCTTAGATTGTAAACTCCTTATAGACAAGAACTATTTCTTGACTCTTTTTGTATCTCCAACACTTAGCACAGTGCCTTATACCAATGTTTCTTGATTGCTATAAGTGGGAATCCTGCCTCTTGTTGATCTCTAATGACCACAGTCTCTGGTTGGCACTGACATCCTGGAGGGGGAAGGTTCACATGCTTTTTGGAGGTCTAAGCACAAAACTTCTAGGAGGAGCCATTCCTCCTGGCAAGTCATCCTGGACATGGCTCCCAAGAGGTATGTTTGATATCCAACTCCATCCTGAGTCGAGGGCCATTCCCTTAATGGACAAAGCCAGAAGGAGCTTTTTCAGACCCTGCCTTCTGATAGTGAAAAGTATAAGGTATCCCTTTCCAATACTTCATTTCAGGGGTCTCATTTTCTAGCCAGGCCTCCATTCCGCCTTAATAATCAGTGAGCTTAGAGAAATATTAAGCATGCATATTAACCTAATTCTGTTTGTTCTTTCTTGACACATTTGTCCCTCAGTAGGGCAACTCTGAAAATTAACACATATTTAATTTAATTATCTTTTTAAGGCCAAACTCACAGAGGTCATTTCCACTTGACTACTTAGTATCTTAGTGATCTTTCCTCCCTCTGAATTTCTTCTACACAGTGCTAATAGTATTTAGTTGGCATTTAGCAATATCTACCTCATATTTTAGTTTTTTGTATATACCTTTTTTCTCTTCAACAAACTTGTTGACTCATTGAGAGGAATATGTCTTTTATTTTCCTAGCAATAGCTAATATAGTTCCTTAAATATGCCAACAAGCTTGTTGATCAATTGACAATATTGCAGAAGGAGTTTTGTTAAAACCATAAATATATAATATTCTGCAAAAACTCAACAGAAAGTAGTTCCAACACCACATGGCTTCTTCTAAAAATGCAGTTCTCCCCAGGAGTGGACACTATGGATACAACTGGAGGGTGTGTTGGTAATGCTGAATCATTTTATAACATAGTCAGCCAAGCTTTCTAGTTATATATTTAGATAGCATTCTATTCATTTTGGAGGAAGCAGGTGACTGTTAACAAAAGGCTGGGAGAGTTGGCACCCTCAGGAGTTAGATGCTATTTCAGTTCTGATAATAAAAACAATTAAACAGAGATGTCTTGTGTGAACACAAATCAACACACTAGGGAAATTTTTTCCCTTCTTGCTTTCTCATGTACTTTCAATACATGATAAGAAGATTGTTGTAGTTTTTTAAATGGGGATTTCTCTTCCATGAATGAATAATGAGATTTGTCACCTTCAATTATGCTTCATATTTAATAGAATTTTGGGAGATAGAAAATAGAATTCTATTTTCTTTTATCTCAAACACCATTAAAATTTTCTATTGTTGGGACAATGGATAGAGCACCAGCCCTGGAGTCAGGAGGACCTGAGTTCAAATCCAACTTCAGACACTGAATAATTACATAGCTGCATGACCCTGGACAAGTCACTTTATCCTATTGCCTTACAAAAAAAAGTTCTAGTGCCCTTGATATGTAAGGAAAAGGAGAAGGACAGGTAGGAGAGGGAAGAAGGAGAAGCTAGGGAAGATGAGGAGGACAGAATGAAGCCCAGAAAAGAGGAGCATAGGGAGGAGGAAGAATAGAAGAAGAAGAAGAACTTATTAAATTTTATTTGAATTAATCAAGTACTTCCTATTCACATAAAAGCTGGGGGGGAAGAAAAAAACAACAAAGCAGTCCTTGAACTCAAAAACTTATATTTTACTAAGAGTGAATAAGGATTAATTAGATACGCAGATAAATAAATATGAACACAAAATAATTTTAAGAAATTAAATCAATCAATAAACATTGATACTTTGTGACACAAACTGTGTTAATAAGCAAGAAAAATTAGGCAGTTCCTCCCTTCAGTAAGCTCACTATCTAACAAAGGAGGTAGCATGAAAATAGATGCTTAGAAAAAGCGTTATACAAGATAAAAAAAGAAATTTTAAATTAATTTAAATTAAAAATGAGAAGGAAGGCATTAGATCTAAGAGAGCTTAAGAAAAGCTTCCTGTAGAAGAGAACTAACTACTGCCATTAGGGGAAGGAGGTCTTGAAGAAATCATGAAAGGCTTTATGAAGACTTAGGTACCTAATGTGTATTTTGAAGAACAACATTTTAAGAAGCAGGTTGGGGGTGGGGGTTGTCAGGAGACATGGAGACTATCAATAGAATTTCTCAAACCCACATCATTTGATGTGATATGTGGCTATTTTAATACAAATATTTTCTTTTTGCTCAAATTCCTTGGCATAGAACTTTCATATCTTTTCTCCTTATGTTCTTTATCTAATAGAGTAAAACATTCTTTACACTCTGCTTAAAGGACTTTTAAAAAAACACCATTCAATTGAATGGTTTTCTTCCTTCCTTTCTTCTCTCAACTCCTCAGGAGAATAAGCTATTGATCAAACTGTATTCTTTACACGAAGAATTCTGAATGTCTCAAAGAATGGAGGAAGGTCAAGGAGGAGAAGAGCATTAACTATATACGAGTTTTATTTATACTTTTCCCTGAAGACGTTTATCAGTATTGTACATCAGTTTCACAATGGCATGCTTGCCCAGGTTCTGGATGGTGGACAATGCTCTCGCAATTTCCCAGTCACCAATGGAGTGAAACAAGGCTATGTCCTTGCTTCCATGTTTTTAGCATGATTTTTTTAGCCATGTTAGTCAACATCTTTCCTGAAGACAAACATGGGATCAAGGTCAACTACCACAATGATGACAAATTCTTCAACTTGAAAAGGCTACAAGCCAAGACTAAAAGGGAGTATTGGTGCATGATCTTCTGTTTGCAGATGTTTGGGTACTTGATGCAGCCTCTGAACCTGAGATGCAACAAAGTAAGGATTGATTCTCTGATGCTTGTGTTAATCGATACCCTAACAGTTATTGATATCAAGAAAACATAGCTGCTCCATCAACCAGCACCACACCATTCATATATGGAACCATCGATTGCAGCAAATGGAGCAGTTTTGAATACTGGACATAAGTTCACTTGGCAGTGTACTTTCCAGGGAGGTACACATTGATAATGAGGTTGACACACATATCACCAGAGCTAGCTCAGGGAAGTTCTGGAAAAAAATGTGGGAGAGAAGAGGTGTTAGACTGACTACCAAACTGATTATCAAGTATACCCTTATTGTTATATACCTGTGAAACTGGACAGTCTGCCAGCACCATGGCAGGAAGTTGAATTGATTCTATTTAAATTGTCTTAGGAAGATTCTGAGGATCACCTGGCAGGAGAAGACACACACACACACACACACACACACACACACACACACACACACACATGCTAGTCCTCTTTTGAGCTAAACTGCCTTATCATTTAAACCTTACTATAGAAAGCTCAACTATAATGAACAGGACATGTTGGATGAATACTGAATGTACACTTGCCAAAAAGATTTATAGAGAACTCATGTGGGCTAAGCTCTCACTGGGCGGGGGGGGGGGGGGGGGGATCAGAAAAGCAATACAAGGACACTTAAGGTCTCTCTTAAGAACTTTGGATTCAGTTGTCCAGTATGGGACCACACATCATGGTATGGTCTCAGCAGACAAGGTACTATGTTCTATAAGCAATGCAGAACTGAAGAAGCTCATTGGAAACATGAGATGCACAAATTTAGAAAACCCACTCCAAGTGTTCATATGAACCATTTGTGCCTGACCTATGCCAGAGCATTCTAAACCACTAACTGGTCTGATCAACCACAGTCAGACACTCTGTAACTTGTCTCTAACATAATGATATCCTTTGGATCTTCTTTGATAACAGAGGACTCTATAACCTGCTTCTAACCAATTATTGAGTCAATTATTAATCCTTTGTTTACTTAACCCTTCTTCCCTCAAGTCTGAACCAGGGTATCTCAGGACTTAACTTTTATTTCAAATGACTTATACTTTGAATTACACTAATAGTTGTAAGAGGTGGAAACAGCCAAATTAGATGAAGAAAACAATCAGATTGAATTTTTGAATCATAATAGAGACAGGAAATGTCCCAGTTTAAAACCAGATATCCTGGACTTGAACCCGACTACCATCAATTATCTGTTTGATCTTAGTTAAGTTGCTTCTCTCTGACTTTTTTTCAGAATGATGTAGTTGGATTTTAGTATTCCAACTCTGAATCCATGATTCTCTAGCTCTGGAGTTCTTAACCTGAGGTTCATGATTTAAAAAAACACATATATTTAATACAATTTTAGTAATTTTTGTTTCTTTTAAGACATTATGCATTTGATTTTGTGAATTTAAAAATATTCTTCTGAGAAGTGATCCATAGGTTCCCCCAGACTGGCAAATGGGTCTAGGACATCAAAAAAGATCAAGAATCCCTACTCTAGGAAAACATATGAATGGAAGAAGTAATAAAAATGACATCAAGGGGCAGCTAGGTGGCACAGTGGATAGAGCACCAGCCCTGGAGTTAGGAGTACCTGAGTTCAAATCCAGCCTCAGACACTTAATAATTACCTAACTGTGTGGCCTTGGGCAAGCCACTTAACCCCATTTGCCTAACAAAAACCTAAAAAAAATGACATCAGATATGTGTTATTTTGAAATCCTAAACTGAAAGTAGTGAGTTGTCCTCTTTCCTTTTTTCTCACTTTTAATCTCTTCTTATCATTTTTAGAACAATAAATGATCATAGTGTAGCTGCGACTCAAAAATAACAGATAATGGTTTATAACCTCACACTGAGAAGCACTCAAACTTCTATTCTCCAAAAAGGAAAAAAAAATGAAATAAAGAATGTAGCCTGTGTTTAAAAATAAGCTATTGTATCTCAGAATGGAGATGGGAATGTTAATTAAGGGTGTTTGCATGAACAAGTCACACTTCATTGTCCTCCCAGTTCTGGTTGCCAATTGCTTTGCTGGTAAGGAGTCAAGAAAAACACTCTCTAGAGGCTACTGAAGTCTTAGGAGAGACGCATTTTATCAAGGAGGCTCGGAAGCCTATGCCACTGGGTGCTGGCTGCTTGATGAACTGGTTCTTTTCATCTCAGCAATGACATCTGGCCTCCCAGGGAGATGCATACTGCTTAAGTCTGCTAAAGGATAATGGGGCTCACGTGCCAAAAATAGGTGATGACTGAACTTTTCAATGACTTTTTATTTCCCCAATATGTTATTATTATTCTTTTGACTTTGTCCTTATCCTGTGGTTTTCTGAGTCGTAATAAAATAAGTGATGTCTTTTGAAAAAAGCCAGGTAGATAGGTCAGTAAGATTTACCTTCCCAAAATTGGTAGATTTAAACATTGTACAAGTTGGAAATGATAAGAGGATGAAGAGGTTTTATTTTAAAATGCTTCTTCTGTGTCTTACAATGTTGGTGTTCAGTTAAATTCAACCAGCTATGATTAATATAGATAACATAGATAACAAAATTATTTAAATTTAAGATTTAACATAATTATATAAGCATAACATTAAATTACTGTCTATCGGGGGAGGGGGAGGGGGAGGAAAGAGGAGGGACAAAAATGTGGGAAAAAAACCTTACCAAAAAAATGATTGTTTTGGAAAAATAAATAAATAAATAGTCAATGGTATTATAGCTTTCTTGAATTTTAAAAAAAATCAAAGTGTTCTGTATGGATTTGTTTTGGGGACAGAGATGGAGAACCCAGGATTTCACTTGGTGAAGTGGCTGCAATAGATCTTGAAATGGACTTTATGGCTTATTTCAGTATGACACAATAACTTATTTTTGTTTTGGTTTTTGCAAGGCAGTAGCTAAGCAATTATTAAATGTTTGTGGCTGCATTTGAACTCAGGTCATTCTGACTCCAGGACCAGATGATAACTTTTCAATATGTCTTCTTTCTTAATCTCTTTCCTCCCTCCCCTCCCTCCAGTTAATTCTTTGATTTTTAAGATGATTCATTTTCTGCTCTTTTTATGTCTATGATTAGTAAAGTAGTAGTTCTTTTAAAAATAAGTTTGTAGAAGTTACATTGCAAATGGATGTGAAGAACCAGATGTTCAGTAAGTAAAGGAAGGCTACCTGAGAAAGCAAATGACTTGGGTTCTATATCTTTGCTGTTAAAATCTTATTTTGCCTTCTATCCCTCACTCAAAAAATTTGTGCTTTTGGAGAGAAGTGAAAATCCTGATTGATGAAACAATATAGATCTATCTAAAGCTGTTATTTAGATATTTAATTTAGGTATCTAAATCAATGAGTTTGAGGGGTGGTATTTTATATGGTCATATGTTTTGCATATTGAATTTTTATATTCTTGTATTGTTGTTGAAGATAAACTATCTCCTTAGTAATTCAAGCTAACTAAATAATTATCAGGTTAAGAACACGTATGTCTCTATACCAATGAAATCACTATACATGAAAATGTATCCATGCTGTATATTTTCCATGTTTGTCAAATTCCTTTATCTTATTGCCAGTTTTCCAGCAAGAATGGATGGATGAATAATATGTTGTGAAATTGAGAGGAGGAGAAAAGGAAGGAGTGAGTGAGAAATTTAGACAGTCTAAAAATAAAAGGTGTCAATAAAATTTATTTTAAAATAAAGATGAGTTAAAGAGCCTTCTATCATCAACAGGTTCTCCTGCAACCTAGTCTAGAAAACTAGAGATCAACAAAATTTGTCTTACTTAGAAAAACTAGTGCTGAAAATATAATGGACCAATTCAATGTAGAGAAGGAAGGGAACTGCATCAAGAAAAGCAAAATCTCAGAGATTATAAATTTGATAGAAAAAAATCTTGCTACTTCTAGAAAATGTTCTATTAGAAGCTTAAAGCAGAGTTTCAGTTCAGATTTTCAAAGTCTCTTACATAAATTTGAGAGAGAGAAGGAACCAAGTATCTATCAAGGCACTGTGTTAAACATTTTGCAAATGTTATCTCATTAGATCCTTACAATCACTTTGGGAAATGAAATTACTCCCCCCCCCCTTTTACATATGAAGAAACTGAGGGAGATGGAATCTAAGTAACTTGCCTAAGGCCACAGAGCTAGTAAGTAATTTAAGAAAGAGTCAAATGTAGGTTTTCTTGAATTCAGACCCAGCAGTCTAATTACTCTTGCACCTCACTGCCTGGATAAATAGATAGATAGACAGACAGACGTAAAGACATATATAGGGATATAGGTATCCTTATTTATTTATTTAGATAGATAGATAGATAGATAGATAGATAGATAGATAGATAGATAAAACATAAGGGAGATAGATATCCCTTTCTCCAGATATATTTATGTAAAATAGATAAGACATATATAGAAAGAGATAGGTATCTATATATACATTATATATATATATATATATATATATATTTAGCTAGCTAGGCAGATAGGTAGACAGACAGACAGATAAGCATCTATAGAGATATAGGTATCTCTATATTTATTTATTTATTTAGATAGAGAAGTCATAAGAGAAATAAGTATCCCTCTGTGTGTGTATATATATATAATTTATGTAAGATGGATTGATAGATAAGACATATATAGAAATAGATAGACACCTCTAAATATATTTATTTATATAGGTAGGTAGATAGATAGATGATGGATAGGATATATGTAATAAGATGTAGATATCAATATATTTATTTAGATTGATTGATGTTTGCCCTTCCTTCTTGAAGAAGATCAGGACATCAGGGAGGTGATACCATGACAAGTACATAAATTAGATTTGCATGAGGGGCTGCTGTGCTAACTCACCAGCCTCCAGTGACCAGATATGGATCAGGACAACTGGAGCTGGCCCAAGTTAAGTGACTTGATCAAGGTCACACAGCTAGTACATGTCAAATGTCTGAGTTCAAATTCAAACTCCTGACCTTCTGAGTGATTGATTGATTGATTGATTTAGATAAATCGATAGATAAGACATATATAGAGAGATATATAGGTACCTCTACATATTTATTTAAATAGATAGGATAGATAGATATAACTATCTTTCTGTATATTTATTTAGATATAGATATGGATATGTCTAAGGATATTGATATAGATCTATAAATATACACATATTTACTTGTATTTGTATAGTTTATATAATTTTTATTTATTTGCATTTATATAGAGATATATATGTATAAGCATATATATACCCATGATTATACGCATATACCTGTATATATGCATACATTCATGGATATATATGCTTATACAGTATATGTATATATTATGGATGTATACAGGCACATGTATGCACAAAGATATTTACTATTGAATATGTATACATATATTATACACACACACACACACACACACCTGGAAAATAATTTAATTGATTTGAGAAGGGGCAAGGGTGTGATGAAAGATATGTAATTTCATCCTTGTAACAAACTCTAGGTGTGAAAAATCCCTCCACAAGTACACATCAGCAATCTATAGATTTTGAGAATTACCTAAGATACCCAGAGATTAAAGAAATAGTTGATGATCCCCCAGTTAATATATATATATATATATATATATATATATATATATATATATAAATATATATATTTCAGAAGCTAGACTTCCCAGGTCTTTCTGATTCCAAAACCAGCTCCTACTCACCATGCCAAAATGCATTTTCTCAAAATTAAATTATTGTACAGGCTACAGTCTAAAGCAAATTCAACCTCTTGTCAGCTTACAAAGAAAGGGAGTATTTGATTTTTGTCTCTGTATCCTCAGAACACAACACAGTGGCTCAGACATAGTAGATATTCCATAAATGCTTGTTTGTTGATTGATAACATTGTGGAATCACTTTTACAATTATTTTAATGAGGCATTTTTCACAACTTATGTTTGCTATTTTTCTCTTATAACTACTCTCCTGGAAAATGTAATCTTCTGGAAATAATACCTATTAAAATTGCTTGGATTTGAGAAAACCACATTGTTCAATAACATAGTTTCTTAAAACAATTTGCATTAATTTGGCAAGATTTTTTTAAGATTTCCTCTGTAAACCTATTTATTTTATTTTCTGCATTTAACAAAGCCATTCTGAGGTAAGGGCCATAGGTTTCATCAGATCGCCAAAAAGGCCTATGGCACTATGGAAAAAAAAAGATTTAAGAAGTCCTGATCTCCAGTATTTGGCACTATTTTTGAAATAGATTTTGATTTGATGACAGCAGGAACCCTGGGTTAGAGTGGCAAAATAACACTTTTATTTTAGTCTGACTTCTAATTAAATCTGGTTAAATCAGTTTTCTGGGAAGTTCAAAACTGCTTTGATTCCATTTCTTCCTTTTCAATTTGCTTTCTCCTTGCCCTCTAGATAACTCAGCAATTGCTCTGGACTGAATTTGTTGTTAGGGGTTCCACCCATTTGAACAATGCTACTCAAGAAAAACAGTGAGTTCTTTAAATGAAATGTGTTCCAAGACCAATAAAAGCTCTTCATATTTTCTTTATTTTTCCTAGAAATGTGTACTCTACTGGCCAGAAAAGAGAGGGATATATGGAAAGGTTGAAGTCTTGGTTCTTGGTGTGAAAGAATGTGATAACTACACTGTCCGAAACCTTACCCTAAAGGTAAGAAAAATCCTTCTTCAAAATAAATATTAAAATTATAAAAAATCAAGTTTATTTCATTATATAGTAAAATTCACATCTATTACTAAAATTATTTTCTAGAAAATCTGCTTTGAAATCAGTGATACTTATTAAAATAGTCACACTAGATTTAAAGGAAATTCAAAAATTTTGTAATTATAAAATAAATTAAAATCAGGTCCTACATTTATTTTAACCAGTTTGAATATGCAAATCAATTTAATGAGTATAAATAGACCCTTACCTTTATGATGGGTCTTATGATTTTTTTCATAGATAAAGGATTCCTAATTTAATTTGTTGAAAGGCATTTAAAAATAGAAATTCAACTACTTTTTCCTATTTACAGCTGAGGTATTACCATAGTGAAGGGGGGAAAAATTGCTTGGACTTGACCATTATTAACTAAGACTTGGCAGCTGTGAAAAAAGAAAATCTGTGCTGGTGGGTGGTAAGACAAGAGAGAGGTGCTAATGAAATCTTCAAAAACTTAGAGTTAATTTTTAGTGACTTACCCCAGACCAGACTCTTTCACAGCAGGACTACATATTATTCACTGATGCTTGAGAATATCCTAGGAGATATGGTCATGAAATTATTTTCACTGTGTGATAATAGACCACAGAGATATTGACCTTATTTAGATCATCATGTAAAAGCTAAATAAAATCTGGATAGTAATTGATTTCTTTGAGAAACTTTTAGTAA
This sequence comes from Macrotis lagotis, assembly GCF_037893015.1. Classification (NCBI taxonomy): domain Eukaryota; kingdom Metazoa; phylum Chordata; class Mammalia; order Peramelemorphia; family Peramelidae; genus Macrotis; species Macrotis lagotis. The sequence continues at coordinate 266,524,952 of NC_133659.1, read as the reverse complement.
GTGGATATGTATATATATATATATATATATATATAATATATATAAATCTGTGATAAGCAAATAAATAAAAAGTTTATATATATATTTATGTGTATGGTTTTATGCTAAATATGTGTGATTTTAATAACTAAATGAAAGACATAATTAGTTCATTTAAAAGGATGAGAGGATGCCACATTCTCACATCTAAGTTAAAATTTATCAAAGTGAGGTCTTCTCAAAAATGTACACATTTCCAAATGATCATAAGACAATGTTAATACTGTAATGGATCTGTCTGTGATCTTGTCAATGGTGGATGTGTTGATTGTATCTCATCCATGCCTTCTCATCTTGTATGAATCTTATTGGACCCAAGAATTCCATTTCTAAATAAGGTATATAGTACTTGGAACACAATAAATCACTTTGAGGTTCAGTCCATGGACTGGATGTCATTCTGGTCCATTGTGTGACTGAGGTATGTTTTTGTTGCCTTTGTTACTCTTTTCAGCAAGGAAGTCACACCCAGCATGTGAAACATTACTGGTATACATCTTGGCCGGATCATAAAACTCCCGACAGTGCTCAGCCCCTCCTCCAACTCATGCTGGATGTGGAAGAGGACAGAATTGCCTCTTCGGGTAGAGGACCTATAATTGTACACTGCAGGTAATGCTCACATAGACCCTTTTCTGATAGAAGATTTCTAATTAAGAAGTAGGTATTAATAGATTCTCTAGCTAAGGAATAGGGATTTATGGACTAAGTATCAGGAAGCTAGTGCATTTCAAATCCAGCCTCAGACACTTACTAGCTGCATGACCCTGGGGAAGTCACTTAACCTTATTTGCCTCTATTTACTCATCTGTAAAATGAGTTGGAGAAAGACATACCAAACAACTCCAGTATCTTTACCAAGAAAAGCCTAGATGGGGTTATGACTAGTCAAGGACCAAAATAGCTCAACAACAGCAGCAGCATAGAATTTGCTATGTATGAGTTATCTTGAAAAGCAAACATTTTGGGGTGGCTAGGTGGCGCAGTGGATAAAGCACCAGCCCTGGAGTCAGGAGTACCTGGGTTCAAATCCGGTCTCAGACACTTAATAATGACCTAGCTGTGTGGCCTTGGGCAAGCCACTTAACTTCATTTGCCTTGGAAAAAGCCTAAAAAAAATATAAAGTTGAAAAGCAAACATTTCAGTGAAGCTAGATGATTCCATTGTTTTGAATTCCCTTTCATCATCCATCACTGGATATAATGATAAAAAGAACAACAATATTCCAGGCTTTATAAAATTCATCATATTTTATCCTCACAATATTCCTGTAAGGTAGATGCTATTACTACATTTTATAGATGAGGAAACTGAAGCTGAGGGAAGCTAAGTAAGTTTTCCAGAGTCACAAAGCTAGTAAATGAAATCATATTTGAACTCAGATCTTCTTTGGTCTCTAGGCCACAGTTCTCTATCTACTGAATCACCTAACTGCCACAGTAACATTATTGAGCCATTCAAAGAAAATTCTTCTTCTTCTATGTCAGTAGAGATGTAAAACTAATATCTCAACTTTAAAAAATAAAAATAGAAAATCCCCATGAATTTGCATCATTCCAATCTACATATTGCCCAATCAAACTGAATCAAACTAAGCTTATGACAAAATTATTCAGATTGTGGCCATGCCTCTTTGGAATTACATATAGATCTTTGCTTTATGGTACAAGGACTTATAGTCAGATACATCTCAGTTTGAATCCTGCCTCAGACACTTAGTTACTGTGTGACCTTGGGCAAGACATTTAACCTCTTTATGCCTCAGTTTCTTCATCTGAAAAATGGGGATAATAATAATAGTGATAGCACTTGATTTTCAGGGTAATTAGCATCAAAATAAGATGACATGTATAAGGTACTGTGTGAAATCTTAAAGCATTCTATAAATGTTATTATCATGCCAGTGACTGATAAATTCAATATGGCAGAGTTTAGAAGTTAATTGAATAACAAAAGACTAAATAGTCTCTCAAAAATAACCCCTCTTGGAAAACTATACTTTTTATTACCTTTGTTTTGATTTAAATTTATTTATGTGAGACCTTATGACCTGGTAACTAAAATACTAGGTTTGGTGTTGATCAGTTGTTTACTACTCTTTGTGACCCCACTTTGGAGTTTTCTCTGTAAAGATTCTGGAATAGTGTTCCATTTCCTTCTCTGGCTCATTTTACAGATGAGAAAACTGAAGAAAACAGGGCTAAATGACTTGCCTAGTCATTGGTTATGGCTTCATTCATTGTCACTGAACCATTCATCCCAAAGGACTTCCACTAACACAGCTAATAAGGGTCCAAGATTTGAACTCACAAAGAAGAGTCTTCTTGGTCCAGCGCTATATTCATTGTACCACCTTGCTGAAGTTAGAGAGACCTGGGTTCAAATCCTGTTTCCAAAACATAGCTGTTAGGAAAGTCACTTGATTTCTCTGATCTTCAATAATCTCATACACAAAATGGGGATAACAATACCTGGAGCCCTGAATTCACGGGATTGTTGTGAAGTTCAACAGAGACAATGTATTTAAAGGGTTTTGTAAATTCAAAAGAACCACAGTACTAGGCTTGGGATCAGGGGACCAGGAAACCCTATATTTTCAATCACAACTCTGAGAGCTACACTAGCAAGTTGTTAGACCTCCTAGTATCCCAGTTGACTCTATTTCTGGAAGTTTTCACCTTGGAGTTCATTACTCTAATTAAATCACAGTTCTGGACCAATAAATATAAAATAATAATTATCATGTTGTTTTCTTTTTCTTTTTTTTTTCCAGTGCTGGAATAGGCAGAACTGGGTGTTTTATTGCCACATCCATTGGCTGTCGACAATTGAAAGAGGAAGGAGTGGTGGATGCACTCAGCATTGTCTGTCAGCTTCGGGTAGACAGGTGAGTTACCAAGAGAACCGAATCCTTCTTAGAGCAAAGAAACATTGACCAGTAAGGAGGTCCATTTTAACTGACCTTCAATGTTTTAATTCTAAGTGGCTCCAAGCAATTAAGTATCAATGCCATAAGTATGAAGCACAAGGGGCATGTATGTATAGGTTGCATTTAAAAAGTCACATGAAGAAATCATTGCTTGAGTTGCAAACCATCTGAAGCCCCCCATTCTGAAGGCCCTCCTTAGCAGTTCCATTTTTATGTCACATTGTGTTCATGGTGTGAGCTGTTAACATCTCCTTCCTTCCCCTCATTTTTTCTGTTTCTTTTTCTGTTCTCTGTATTTCCATGTTCTTTGAATCACTGATGTTCAACACTAGAATCCACTAAAATGGTCCATATGTGGGATGATGAAAAGGGTTGTTTCAGGGAGGGAAGATATGATAAACATTGCATAATATAATAATATAATCTATGCTTTATGGCATAGACTGCCATATTTTATTTCTCCATAACTGAAGCATGTAATATATATTTAAGGTAGGAGGGATGGAAAAGAGTGGCAGTAAGGACAATATGGAAGTACTTTGGGATGAATGGTTCAGTGACAGTGAATGAATGAAGCCATAACCAATGACTACGTCTTTGACCAAGAAAACTGGAATTTAGATAGCACTATGACAGTCCTTGTAGGAAAGCTAGGTATACAATGGATAAAGCATGGGACCTGGAGTCAGGAAGATTTGAGTTTAAATCTGAACTCATATACTTACTAGCTGTGTGACCCTGGACAAATTATTTAACCCCTACTTGCCATAGTTTCTCATTTGTAAATGGAGACACAATGGAGAAGGAAATGGCAAGCCACTCTTGTATCTTTGCCAAGAAAACTTGTGGACAAAGTTGATGGGGTCATGTAGAGTTGGACATGGCTGAATAACTGAATAACAAATGTCCATCTTTTTACTCTTACAAAAGCTAGATACAACTAATAAACAAGAAAATTAGTTAAAATAGGAAAGTTCTTGGCTGAGAGGCAGACAATAAGTATTTATTAAGGACTAGCTGTGTCAGACATTAAGTGTTGTGTGCTTGGGATATAATTAGGAGAGAGACAGACAGAGATAGAGAGCAAAGACAGGCAGAACAAAGATAGAGACAGAGATGGACAGAGAGACAGAGACACACAGTCAGAGACAGAGATAGAGATAGAAATAGAGATGAGCGACAGAGACAGAAACAGAGAAGAGACAGACAGACACAGAGACAGAGTCAGACACAGAGATAGAAAGACGGAGATAGAATCAGTGAGAAACAGATAAAAAGACAGAGAGAAAGAAAGAGACAGAGTTAGAGACAAGAGACAGAAACAGAATTAGACATAGAGACAGAGACAGATAGAGATGGAGAGACAGACACTGAGATAGAAAGACACCCAGAGATAGACACATAGATAGACACAGAGACAGAACAGAGACAGACACTGAGAGATAGAGATAAACAGATGCGCGCACACGCACGCGCACACACACACACACACACACACACACACACACACACACTAGAAAGACACACAAACACAGAGACAGGCAGATAGAGACAGAGACAGAGATAGACAGACAGACACACACAGAGAGAGAGAGAGAGAGAGAGAGAGAGAGAGAGAGAGAGAGAGAGAGAGTCTTTGCTTTCATGAATCTTACTAAATAAGGGGTATGAGGGGAACTTTGCCTTGAAGGGTTGAAGGGGCAGAGTCATCCTATAGTCATAAGGGGAAGGGAATGAAGGATGACTGGCCTGGGTCCCATCACAAAATGAAGGTCCCAGGAAGAACTCACCAAAGGGAGAAGGAGGCTAGCAGAGTAAAAGGATATTCCAAGGTGAGAAGGTCCCAGGGACTGAGGGAAGTTCGAGGGTGAAAAAGAAGGCATGGAAGCAAAGTCCAGATCATCAGAATCAGAGCTGGGAAGGAAGACATGTTTCCTTTCCCTACTACAAATTTCCTGCCTGGCCCCACCCTGTTCCTTCCCCTCAGAAAAATACCTCCCCCTCCCCAAGCTAAGAGCCTCAGGGGTCTCTGTCCCTTCATGACCAGGCAGCTTCTTGGAGTTCCCCTCTCCCTCAATCTTTTTGCTTCAGTTTCTAAATTCTCTCCTCTCTCTCTCTGTCTCAAAATCTCTGATTTGAGGTTGCCTCTTATTACTATTGTCCCAGGAATCAGACTTGCTAGATATGATTCTGCAATGAATGGAATATTTCAAGGGTCAGTCTAATGAAGCAGAATGAGTCTTTACCATGGCAGTCTCTTTTCCCCTCTGTATTTCCCTCTACATATTATTTTCATATAGAAATTCTGAGTTGAGTGTCCAGAGATGGGACTTCTACAACTGTCTCTATCAGCAATTAGCTGTGTGACTTTAGATAAACCATCTCACTTCCTTGGGCTCTGTGGAAGCTCAGAATCATCGAATTGGAGAGTAAGAAGGGACTACTGCTGTCTAACCCAGACAGAAAAGAAGTCCCTACTATAACATACTCCATAAATACCTCAGTTTGACCTCAAAGGAGGGAGAACTCACCAACTATCCAGGCAACCTTGCTCTTCTTTGAACCAGTTCTTATTGCTGATATTTATCAAGTGCCTACTATGTCTTAGGCATTGTGCTAAAATGCTTTCCTAATTTTTTTTAAATTTTTTTTGGTGGGGCAAATGGGGTTAAGTGACTTGCCCAAGGCCACACAGCTAGGTAATTGTTAAGTGTCTGAAGCCAGATTTGAACTCAGATACTCCTGACTACAGGACCCTGTGTTTTCCTAATATTGATCCTAAATATGCTTCTATGTAATTTTTATCTGGGGCACCTAGATGTCTCAGTGGATAGAACTCTAGGTCTAGAGTCAGGAACAACTGAGTTCAAATGTGAGCTCCATCACTTACTATACAGACAAACATAGAAAGATAGAGACAGACACAGACACACAGAGAGAGAGAAAAACAAGAGATAAACACATAGATAAAGAAAGACAGACACAGACACAGTTAAGTGACCTTGGGCAAATCACTTAACTTGTTTGTCTAGGAGGTGGCTTAGTGGATAGAGTTCTGAGTCTGGAGTCAAGATTTGAGTTCAAATCCAGACTCAGAAACTTATTAGCTATATCACCCTGGACAAGTAATCTCTGTTTAACTAATCCACTGAAGAAAGAGCAAACCACTGTAGTATCTTTGCTGTCATGAGGTCACAAAGAGTTGGAAACAACTGGTTTAAATGGACATGGGCAATAGCAATGTCTACTCACTTTTCTTGGTTCTGTCCTCTGGAGTCATATCAAATAAGTTTAGTCTTTGACAGCCCTATAAATGGCTGAAGTCAGTTATCATGTGTCCCCTGCATCATCTCTTCTTCCAAATTAAACATTCCCAATTTCTTCAAGGCTCTCATGAATTCAAGGCTCTTCGCTCTCCTGGTTGACCCCTTCTGGACACTCAGTGATTTATCAGTGTCCAAAACTGGGTACAGTGCTTCCAGAGGATATCTGATGAGGACAGTGAGACTGCCTTGGTTTCTTTAACTGTAGAATACATGGATTGAATTTCCTTTAAATGTCTATGGCTTTTCTGGCTGCTGACAGGCTAGGGGTAGAGAATTCAATTCACCTCATATCTTCTTGTTTGTAGATATTTTATGGAGTGTTTCAAGGACTTCAACGGAGTACTTATATATAAAATATGCTAGTATTGTGAGTGAGTGTATCAATGAAAAGGAGTAATGAATAAGAGAAGTGTACCTAAATATAATAATATGTTACATGTGTGGCCCATAGATGATATACATTATTTCATTTGATCCCCACATGGATCAAATTATTATTGCTGGTCTTATAAGAAGTATTTACATATTTACAATTCTTTCTTTGCCAGCAAAGTCCCAAAACTTTCCATAAACATCACGTATGAATTTATTGTAAATTCAATAGTATCAGATTTTTATTATTTTCCCTTGTCTTTTTCCACTTTTCTCTTTCTGCAATGTGTTTTTACCCTTGCAGCTATTCCTTCTGTCTCTTTTATATGCCTATATGTATCAGCATTTCTGATCTTCCAGAAAGTCTTTATTACTGTGATTCTAATTCTTTGTTATTCTTTTAATAAGACCTCTTAGGTTGTTTCTTTGTAACTTAATAACTTTAGCTTGCCTACCCCCACCATCTTGGCTCACAAAGGTTTCCCCTATAGTGCATTCATGTTCAGAGAAGCAGAGGATTTTGGAGCTAAAAGAAACCTTGGGAGACATTTAGACTAACCCATATTCCCAGAATATCTTCTTGCTTGCAGATCCTGCAACTAGTAATCCAGCCTTTCCTTCAGAATTTCCAACAATGATGAATCCACAAACTATCAAGTCTAACACATCTTTTGGAAGTGTGGTGCTAGTTCTAAGTGTTAGGCAGTTTTCCCATATATCTAATCTCAATTTGTCTCTGTAAGGTTTATCCCTTGCTGCTAGTTCTGCTCTATAAGGACAAGAAGAATAAGTAAAGTCCCTCTTTCATTGGAAAAATCTTTAGAAACATGGAGATAGCTATCCTATCCTCCCTCAGCCTTTTCTTTGCCAAGCTAATGACCCCTAAGGGCTCTTTCATGTGTAATGAAATCAATGAAATCATGGTTAAGTCCCTACTATGCACTGTTACGCTTTTCTTCCCACACAAGAAACTGTGTTAAGTCCTAGGGATACAAAGAAGAAAAAGTTCCTGTTCACAAAGACATCTCAATCTAATTGGGAAGTCAAAAGGCAAACAACAATATCCTAGCAAGATCTGTAAAGGATAAGTTGGAGATAATCAATAGAAGGAAGACACTAACTTAAGAGGGAGAAGAGAAAATGTTTCTTGTAGATGGTGGGATTTTAGCCAGGACTAGAAGGAAGCTAAGAGATGGTGATGAGGAGGGACAGAATTCTACAGGGCAGTCATTGAAAATGTCCAAAACTGGGGGCAGCTAAATAGTGCAGTTGATAGAGCCCTGGCCCTGGAGTCAGGAGGACCTAAGTTCAAATTTGTCCTCAGACACTTAATACTTTAGTTGTTTGACCTTGAGCAAGTCACTTAATCCCATTGCCTTACAAAAACTAAAACAACAGCAACAAAAACTCTTCTGAGTGGAAGATGGAGCATCTATTGGGAGACTCAGTTAGATGGTCCATGCCTTTGGATTGCAGAATATATGGAAGGCATTAAGGTAGAAGAAGATTTAAAAGGTAGGAGGTAAAACTCAAATTTCTTATTTCTCACTATCTTCTGATGCTCTCTTGTTTTCAATCATTCCAAAAGTATAGATTCAGAACTAAACAAAATATGCATATGAGACCTATCTAGGACAGGGTACAGTAAAAATCTTACTTCCTTATCCTTTCATGTCATGATTTCCTGTTCAACAAAGGTAGCATTAACTTTCCTGGCAGACGTAATACTGTTGACCCATGGTGATTGGTGCTGTACTTTTTCCTCCCATACTTAGCTTCCCTCCCCTTCTTTAAGTAAGTTCAATGACATATATATATATATATATATATATATATGTATGTATGTATATATGCATATATACAACCCAATATAGCACATATACATACATATTGTAGTATGTTAATCTATTGAATTAATATTCATGAAAATTAATATTAACAGCACAATGAATATACTTATATTAGTATAGTATAGACTATGAATATATAAACTTTATGTATATTTTGCATGCTATATTTTATATGTATGTATATATAGATACATATTTGTCTAAATACATATATTTATACATATATCTCTATCAATTTTTCTAGCTAGTTAGCTAACTAACCAGCTAATCTATCTCCCTGGATAAGTCACTTCACAAATAGCTCTCAGTTCACCAGGCAATTCTCCAAGATTCTATAAATTATGGAGCAAGCACCAATCTGCATTAGTAGATAGCTTCCTTAGTGGGAGATCCCTATGAAATCATAGGTCCAGTTCTACCCACAAAGAGTTTTGACTTTGGACAGGGAACTTATGGCCTTTGCAGAAATGTCGAGCTCTTTATCACCCTGCCCTCGAAAGCTGGGGCCATTTTACCCTGACCAGCATGTTCAGTCTTGCTCTAGCCCTCAAAAACTGGTCCCTCTGGCATTGATGATCCAAATTTCTAATAGTATTTTGTCAGTCCACAAACAAGTTCCTGCAGTTTTTACCAGAGATTGAATTCTTGGATTCTAAACTCAAGTCATCCCATGATTTCTTGGAGTTCTTTTGCCTTTCTTTGTATCCGAGCACTACCACTTTAAAAATATTCACTGAACGATACCTTCTCCTGTTCCTCCTCTAATTTCCTGGCTACCAGGCACTTTGCCAGCTCCCATTCTTTAGCCCTCCACTAATTACTTTCTCTGTTCTTCCTTAGATAGGATATTTTTCCTGGCCTTTCCCTATTGACAGACTTTATGGTTTCAGAATTTCCTTCATGTCTAGATTCTTCAAATAATCAACCATTTTCTTATATTTTGATGATACTCAGTTATTTTCTTATGGGTCAGGTTCAATGTGTACCTTTACAAGACTAACCCTTTCCTCTCTTAACTAATTCCAACCTAGTTCTTACAGATCCGGGCTGCATCTGAAGCTTCTCTCAGATTGCTGCTGTCCTAAACTCTTTCATGTATTTTATGTAATATGTATTTTACATATTTCTTATATAAATACATATATACTTATTTTGTAGACTTGAGCATCAGCATTTTTTGGTGATCCTGATGTCTATTTTAATTAGCCAGTTTACTTATTCTTCTAACATTGTCAGAAATGGTATTATTAACCATAATTGGATTCAGTCTCTCAAACTTATCATGTATTTTCTTATAAGAGAATCTTTATATTTTACATCCATCAGAGACTACATGAGCAATCTTATCTAGCTTTATTATCATTTTAATTTCTTTTACTACCCATGCATTGAACACAGTTACATTATTCTATAATCTATTTGAATATTTCAGCTCCAATGCACTGCATCCTTTCATGGACAACTACTGGACAAATCATTGTCCCATTAAAATATTTTTCTTGTGGGCAGCTAGGTGGCGCAATGGATAGAGCACCAGCCCTGGAGTCAAGAGGACCTGAGTTCAAATCCAACATCAGATTTAATACTTACTTAGATATATGACCTTGGACAAGTCATTTAATCCCATCACCTTGTAAAAATAAAAAATAAAAAACTTTTTCTTGTAGCATCATCACTAGCATTTAAATAGCATTTACTGTTTGTCACACACTATGCTTAGCAATTTATAAATAATATCTCATCTGATCCTCACAATAACTGTGGAATATAGGTGCTCTCATTATCCCAATTTTACAGATGGGGAAACTGAGGCAAAGGTTAAGTGACTTATCTACAATAATAATAATGGCAAACACTTATGTGCACTTATTTGTCCCAGAAACTGTACTGGATGCTTCACAAATATTACTGTAATGACTTTTGAAACAATACTACTGTTTAAAAAAAAAATGTTCTCATTGGTATTCCCTAATATCATTGACTTTCTAACATCCTCCAACAGTTTAAACACCATTGTTATTTCTTGATAGAAAATATTTCACTTTTCTCTCTGTGCTATTGAAGGTTATGGTTAAAAGTTTGCCCTGGCAACCCCTGGAAATCAGATTAGAACTCAAAGGTAAAGATATCATCAAAAGCTCATGAACTTGACCCTTTTGTTCACTTCTTGAGTCCTTATATCTGCAGTAAAGTCATTTGTTTCTTCATCCTTTCACACAATGAATGCTTGCTGAATTGAACTGAATTTATTCTTTGGCAATTCAGCATTAGTCCACACCTTTTCTTTTTTTTTCCCCTGTACCTTTCCTTGCCCTTGAAACAAACCCACAAAAAAACTCATCCATTATTCACAGTTTCTCTTTCAATCCCAACTTAATCTTCCTATTTTTGTCTCTTAAGCTCATCACTTCCTTTTTTCTTCTCCATGCACATACCAAGATATAAGTGTATTTAGTGTAAGCAGTGTATTCATTCTTTGTTTTTCTTCTATCACTTCAATCCTATCTGTAAAATTCTCTTCTACTTCTGCTCCAATCTACAGGGTTTTTTTTAGTTAGTTGTTTGGTAGTTGTTCAGTATTGTCTGATTCAACCCCATTTGGGGTTTTCTAGGCAAAGATACTGAAATGGTTAGCTATTTTCTACTCCAGCATATTTTATAAATCAAAAACTGAGGCAAACAGTTAAGTGCCTTGCCCAGGGCCACATAACTAGTAAATGTCTGAAGACCATATTTGAACTTAGGGCTTCTTGTCTTCCTGACTCCAGTCCTGGTGTTCTATCCACAGCTCCACATAGCTGGCCTTTTAATCAGTGAATTCTATTAATACTTCAATTAATAATACTTGTTTTTCCTCTAAAACAGTGATCAAATTTATTGACTACTGACATGTTAGATTATTTCCTAGATGCTTGAGAAACAGACATGAGAAAAGAGGGAAAAAGAGAGGAAAGAGAGAGGGGGCTTGAGACAGAGATTAAGGGAGAAAGAAGGGAGACTGGGGCAGAAGGGAGAGACAGAAGAGGGAGAGGAAGAACCTTAATGTAAAAGAAACTTCCATTCTCCCTGAAAGCTAGCATCCTTAGCTCTGAAATAGTCTCCATCTCTCCATAATTTCAACATACCTAATTCATCAAAATTTTGATCAAAAATAGGTCAGCAAAAAATATTTTTTCAAATAAAAACAGAAAAATTTTTTATGTTATAGTCTCCTATCTTTGTCAAAATATAGTCCTTGATAATTCATTTATGTTTATGATTTCACATCTCAGAAAATGGAAGGACAACCAATCCATTTAAGTAATGCATTACTAAATACATGCTGCCATTTAAATGTCAATTGCAACCATGCTCCATTTATTCAGGTCACCTATCCAATAACCATAGATAACCATGGATCATCAAGATCCCAGATGAAAATATGAGCAAATAAGTTCCATAAGCATACCACATGTGCTACAAGATCAAATGAGATAATAACTATTAAGTGCTTAGCACAATGTCTAGCACATGTTAATAATGTTAGCTATGAGGAAAAGTCTCTCAGAGTCCTCCTCCCTCTAGTTTAAACAAAATTTACTATTTTCAAAAGACTGCTTAATTTATATATTATGTATATATATATGTATATATATCTGTGTGTGTTTTAAATATAATCTATCTATATAAATTTATAAATAATAAGCTTGATTATCTGTTTTTGCAGTCTTCAGCAAATTAAAAAAACTCTTAAAAAGAAGAGTGGACAAGAATCAGTACTAGAAAAAAGGCATACTGAAAGTAACAAGAATGCCTGATGATTTGGAGGAAAGAAATAGCAAAATAATTTTTTAAACAGTATGATACAGAGGACAGAACATTGGTTTAGGAGTCAAAGCCTGGGCCTCAAATTTCTTTTCTGGCATTTGCTTTCTGCATGTCCCTGGAGAAGTCATGCCCTGTGCCTCAGTTTCCTCATCTTCTTATAAAACAAGAATTTATTATGAGACTACCAAAGTCTCATTTAGCTCTAGAACTATGGTCTTATGTTTCTTTTTTAAATTAATTTTTAATTAATTATTTTTTAATTAATTAATTTATTTTTCAAATTACATGCAACTATAGTTTTCAATAATCATTTTTGGTAAGGTTTTTGAGTTTCACATTTTTCTCCCTCTTGCCCTTTCTCCTCACTCCCACTGAAACAAATCTAATAAAGGTTATACATATACCTCTATGTTTATCCATTTTAATCATGTTGTGAAAGAATTAAATCAGAAAGGAAAAAAACTATAATACACAAAACAAATACTAAAAATTGAAAATAGGAAGTTTTGATCTGCATTCAGACTCCATAGTTCCTTCTCTGCATGTGGATGGCATTCTCCTCTAAGTCTTCTAGAATTGTCTTTGATTATTGTATTATTGAGATGAATAAGTCCATCATAATTGATCATTAACAATGTTTTTAGTGTGTACATTCCTCTTCTAGTTCTGTTCACTTCACTCAGCATCAGTTCATGCAAGTATTGCTAGGCTTTTTGTGAAGTTCTATCCCTCAGGAGCTCTTACAGAACAATAGTGCTCCATCACATTTATGTATTACAATCTGTTCAATCATTTCCCAATTGATGGGCAATTGTTCAGCCATTCCCTTAATTTCCAATACTTTGCCACCACAAAAAAAAAACCTGCAATAAATATTTTTATACATGTGAGATTTTTGCCCCCACTCTTTTTTTATCTCTTTGAGATTCAGACAGTAGTGATATCACTGGATGAAAGAATATACACAGGTTTATTGTCCTTTTGTTGCAAATTGTTCTCCAGAAAAGTTGGATCAGTTCACTACTCTACCAACAAAGCATTAGTGTCCAGTTTTCCAATATCCCTTCCAACATTGAATATTTTTCCTTTTTTGTCATATTGCCCAATCTGAGAGTCATGAGATAGTACCTCAGAGTTGTTTAATTTGTATTTCTCTGATCACTAATGATTAGAGCATTTTTATATGAATATAGATAACTTCAATTTCTTCATCTAAGGACTACCTGGTAATATCCTTTGATTGTTTATAAATTAAAGAATATCATATTGTAAATTTAACTCAGTTCTCTATTTTTTTTAGAATGAGATCTTTATCAGAAACACCAGGTGTTACTTAACTGTGTGATCTTGGGCAAGTCACAACCCCATTGCCTTGCAAAAAAAAGAGAAAGAAAGAAACACTGGGTGTAAAAATTGTTTCCCAACTTATTGCATTCCTTTTAATTTTGCTTTACTTTTATTTGTGCAAAATGTATTTGTGCAAAAACTTTTCAATTTAATGTAATCAAAATTATCCATTTTATATTTTATAATATTCTCTATCTCTTGTTTGGTCATAGACTGCTCAACTTTCCATGAATCTGACAGATAAAACTGTTTCTTGTTCTTCTAATTGGTTTATGATATCAACTTTTATGTCTAAATTCTGTACCCATTTTGACCTTGTCTTGGTATAGGGTGATTTGATCTATGCCTAATTTCTGCCATACTACCTTCCAGTTTTCCCAGCAGTTTTTATCAGTCTTATTCCAGAAGCTAGAGTCTTTGGTTTTATCAAACAGAAGATTCCTATAGTCATTTATTACTGATTCTTATGTATTTGATCTATTCCACTGATCTGCCACTCTAATCCTTTGACAATACTAAACAATTTTGATGACTGATATTTTATAGTATAATTTTATATCTCATGTGGCTAGGCCACCTTCCTTTGTATATTTTGTTTCATTCCATCCCTTGATTTTCTTGTTTTTTTTTGGGGGGGGGTTGCAAGCCAATGGGGTTAAGTACTTGCCCAAGGTAACACAGCTAGGTAATCATTAAGTATCTGAGGGCTGATTTGAACTCAGGTCCTCCTGACTCCAGGGCCAGTGCTATATTCACTGTACACTTAGCTGCAACCCACCATTGATTTTCTTGCTCTTTTGTTCCTCCAGATGAATTTTGTTACTGTTTTTTTTCTAACTCAATAAAACAATTTTTTGGTAGATTGGTATGGCACTGAATAAGTAATTTAATTTAGGTAGAATCATCATTTTTCTTATATTAGCCCAGTCTACCCATAAGCAATTGACATTTTTTCTATTATTGAGATCTTATTTTATTTGTGTGAAAAGTTTTAGAATTGTTTTCATATAGTTTCTGAGTTTGTCTCAGCTCCTAAGTATTTTATATTGTCTACAGTTATTTTAAATGGAATTTCTGTTTCTAACACTTGCTAATGTGTCCTGTTGGTAATATATAGAAATGCAGATGATTTATGTGGGCTTATTTTATATCCTGCAACTTTGCTAAAGTTGCTAATTACTTCAAGTAGTGTTTTAGTTGATTTTCTTAGATTCTCTATGTGTACCATCATATCATCTGCAAAGAGTGAGAGTTTTGTTTCTTCATTCTCAATTCTAATTCCTTCAATTTCTTTTTCTTCTCCTAGAACTAAAGCTAACATTTCTAATACAATATTGAATAAAAGTGGTGATAATGGGCATCCTTGTTTCACCCTTGATCTTTTGGGGAAAGTTTGTAGCATATCCCCATTACATTTAATCCTTGTTGATGGTTTTTGGATAGATACTATAGTCTTAGGTTTCTATGAAAAACCAAAGGCACAGAATTCTGCCTCTAAGAACATGAAGGCAAACAACCATATCTAATCCTTTCTATGTGCTTCTAGCAGTGTGTGGGGTAGAGGATAAAGCGTTGGCAAGCTGAAGAACTAGTTATTTCCTTTTGGCTGACCCTCAACCACTTGGATGCTGTTTGTCCTCAAATCCTTCTTTCCAGTGTAATATTCTTTCCAGTCAACTTTCTTTGTATTTTACCTCAGAGGGATAGAGTTCTTTTTAACCTGCCTTAAAGGAAATCAAAGGAATATCAGAAACTAAGGCCATGCCTCAAAGACTAATCAGTATATTTTTGTTCTAGAACCACTAGACATTTTTCTGCTTTAAGGAAGGTATGAAATAACAGTTAATGAAATATCTTTTCATTGTAGCTCTGAGCCCCCATAAAGGAAATACTTTCATAATTTGTGAAAAATCTATCTAGCTCTCTCATCCATTTGCCTCCCTCTCAACTCATTTAACTCCAACACACACACAAGTTACTAAGTAAATGACTCCTTTCTATTAAAGAAACTGATTTTCTCTAAAGTCAATGCTGAAAACCAAAAGTCAATAAACTCTTAACAAAGATTGACAGATATCCCTAAAGAGAAAATGAAAAAAGTAGGGAAAGAATTCAGAATAAGGATATAGAATTCCCCGGGTTTTTGAACATTGTACATTAGACACAGCTGTCATTCTGTCACCCTTGATCATATAAATCTGTTATCCTCCTCTCCTTAGTCCCTGTAGCTTTCTGGTTGAAGCTACTTGTACCCAAAGACTGTACCAACGACAAACATCAGCTAAGTGCCTCCTCACACCAGTTCCCTGCCTTCCCTATTTCAGCAGTCCAACCTATAATTCCTCAACAGACTGTTTTACTTCTTTCTTATAGGTTTCAGCTACTTTAAGAAGAGGGAGAAAGGGAGTTGATTCCTTTCCAAGTGCAGTCATAACCTTAAGGAAGTAGACTTTGGAGACTCCAAAGTCCCATTTCACCTATGTCCTTTAATAGCTCCTGACTTCATCACTATCTTAAGAACATAGTAAAAACCCTGAGATTTGTAGTAATAATTCAACGTTGTCAAGAAAAAAGATACAAATTTATACAATATTTATTGTATATAAAAAAGCCAGAAACCATGTGATCTATTTTTTTAATATCTCTATCAAAAATGTTTAAGATAAAAGTTTTAGAATTGGCTTTTTTTTTTTTTAACTTTGGTCCCACTCACAAGCCCAATCCCACTGTTGATGGGCATGGAAGCTTTGACTTGCACCATTTCCAACCTGGACCACTTTACTCATCCTAAGGAAGCCAGTTCTCCACCTTCACTCTGCTCCTAAGTGCTCATCATCTGATTTAGTACATATACCAGACTGATTTTTGCCCTAGAAAGTTCAGAACTCCCCAGTTCCAGCCTTTCCAGTTACAAGAACTACAGAATTTTGATACCCCATCTGGCTAATTTTTAACATTTTAACAGTTAACTGGAAAATTCACTTATATGAATTATTTTATTTCCCAATAATATACCATAAATAAGGCGCACCTTTTTCACTGCTAAATCAAATGCTCCCAAGTAACACCAAAAAAAGAAGTAAAGTGCATAACTATTACAAAGAGGATAATTGAATAACCATCCTTCAGATTCTTTATTCTTTCGGGTTGATTCTAAATACTTGGTTTTACAAGTAGCTTTTTGGTTACTGTCATCTTTTCTTGAGAAATTTGACGTTTCCTCTTAACACCATACTTTTTGTAATTTATAAAGAATAATATTCTCTTAAATAACACATATCCTTCATACCCTTTGAGAAGGTCTTCCTATTCAGAAATGTATTCTTATTCCCAATTCACATGTTTGATTATATATTGTCCAGATCAGATCTTATGAATCTTTCAGGTAGCATTATGGATGTTTTAAAAGAATCCATCACTCATGTTGGCTCTTTTATCCTATTGGCCAATGCCAAGAACCCCAAAGTCAGTCCCTTGGCTCACATAATTACTTTCCCACCTTCTATTTATCCTTCCACCTACTTAAATTAAATGTGGTTTCTCTGCTTTTGAGGGGCCTTATAGTCTTATTGTTTATGCTATTCACATCATTCTATTATCAATTGTATTCTTCTCATATTTATGTCCTTTTATTTAGCCTTTGAAGATTTCATTTGAGTCCCATCTTTTCTGCATTGGTACTTCTTCTTATACTTTGCTCCTTGTTCCTCCTTTCTGGAGCCTGGGTTAATAACCATGGGTCTGTTCTCATTTTCTTTGGACTTTTCCCACATTGATTTTCCTGGATGCTTTTCATCCTATTCTTTTCTCCCCTGTGGACTCCAGACAAAGCAGTCTCTTCAGAAATAAATATTCTTTATTTTTTTTTCCTTTCAAGGGATCTCCTCTTAATCTATATCCTGTCTTTAAAAAAGAGGAAAAAAACCCTTTTATCTCATCAATTTCAACTGCTCATATTATCCAAATTTCATTTCTCCACTACGCATCTGTCTTCATATTCACCTCATTTTTTCCTAATATTGTATCTTAGGATTTTCTCCTTTAATAAATCCAAGAGACTTCAGATTTTTAAAATTAGAAGCTACCTAAAGGTAAATTAGACCAATGCCTGAATTTCCCAAAGGATAAAATAAGCTATGAATTTACTTTCCCTGAGACCCAGAACTAGCTTGGCAGAGATAGAACTCCAATCCAAGTCAGCTATGTCCTAGTGCATTACCCTTTTCCATACACCACTCTGCCTTACTTTCTGTAATCATTTCAAATGATGTTATTTGCTAAGTTGCTTCTTTATATAAAGAAGCAACTTAGCAAATAACATCTATATAAATATATGATTCTTACTATTAATGGTAAGTAAATTTGATTTTAATTTAATTTAATTTAAATCTGTAGAGCATGTAATAAGAACTAGAATAAATGTTCTAAGACTTGCAAAGCATTGTACATGTGATATCTTTGATCCTCCCAACTACTCTGACAGTTAGGTGCTATTATTTTTCCCCATTTTTATAGATGGAGAAATAGAGGTTAAGTGATTTAGTGAGGTTCATATAGATATTAAGTGTTAGAGGCAGGCTTTAAAATGAGGTCTTCCTGAGACCAAGCAGAACTCACCTACTTACCTCATTCTGTCTCCTGGATATTAACCTAGCAGTTATGTTTCCCTTTTATCATGACTTGCTTTGGAGGAAGTTTGCCTAGATAGACTCCCCATTGCCACCATGAAGTTTAATCATAGTATTCCTTCGTAAAGAAAGTGCTTCCATGTCCCCCTTCTCCATATCTGAAATACCTATCTGAACATTATACCACATTTCGAGTTTTTGAGCAAGTCTTTGTATTCCCTTTAATGGCAATTGTCCTTCATCACTTAGTGAAAAACCTCCCTGCAGGAAATGAGCTCCATCCTCCATTGGCCAAGTCTAGTTCATCCTTGTTTTCTTTAAGCTAAGCATCCATCATTTCAGTCACTTACTTGTATTGTTCAGAAACTCATAATCTTTAGAGCTAAAGAGACCAAAAGAACATCTAGTCCAGTCTATCATTTTATAGATGAGAAAACTGAAGTACAAAGATGGGTTTGATGACTGATTCAAGGTCAAAAAGATGAAAGATATCAAAGCCCTGATTTGAAGCTAGGTGCTAATACTGTATTATAATTCTCTTTTTTTGAGACAATTAGGGTTAAGTGACTTTCCCAAGGTCACATAGCTAGTAAGTGTCTGAGATCAAATTTGAACTCAGGTCCTCCTGACCCCAGGGCTAGTGCTTTATCCACTATGCTGCCCCAAATCTAAAACTCTTTAGACAAAATTATGCTGTTAATAAAACATAATTTGTTTTAACCAGTTCATAATGACATCTCTGCCTAAGAGGCAATGTAACATATAATAGAATGTGGATTCTGGATTCAAAAAGATCTGCATTCACCTCTGACAGACTTTCTTGTGACTGTGCAAAATCTTAACCTCTCTGAGCAACTTTTTAAGATAAAAGTAACAGAACTGGTGCTAACTGGAAGAGAAAAAGAGAGTTTCTTCATCTGGGTATTCCCTATACCAATGAAAGGACAACTTCTGCCCCTATACTTTCTTCCATTTCTATTATTAAATCTCTGAATAAAATAAACTAGTCTTAGCCTTGGCTGCTAAGAACAATCACTTCAAGAGTTCCTTGAGCAGCTTTGATCCTATTTTTCCTGGTTGTATTATTCAAAATAAATCCAATTTCTCCACCAATATGAAGCTCAAATCCAAACACCTTACTTCTCAGGACTTCAATGATTTCATGTGTCCCTTGGATGCCTGCCAACTGACTTAATGATCTAGTTCCCCACTGCATAATCTCTTGTGGAGAAATCACTCTGATCTCTAATGAAACAGATTCCCCCCAGCCTATCTTCCCTGAAAGGACCTTCCTGCTGTCTGGCTCTCCTCCTCTCACAGAAGCTGCAGGGGTTTGCTTATCTCTTCTCTCCCCTTTA
Source organism: Macrotis lagotis (assembly GCF_037893015.1). Classification (NCBI taxonomy): domain Eukaryota; kingdom Metazoa; phylum Chordata; class Mammalia; order Peramelemorphia; family Peramelidae; genus Macrotis; species Macrotis lagotis. The sequence continues at coordinate 266,505,295 of NC_133659.1, read as the reverse complement.
TCTTCCCTTTCTAAAGGAAGACACAACAGATAAAGGAATAGTTTGCTTTCTTTCCTTTCCCCTTTTTTTCCACCCCAGGCTGCTGACTTTGCTTTTTTTGTTCATCCTACACCCCACCACCCATTTAATCCAGGCTCTCCCAATACCTCAGTTTTCCCCCATCTTCCTTCTTCAAATTTTCTAGTACTGACTGCTGATTTGTTGTCTCTTTGGATAATGTTCATGGAAAGGAAAAATCTGGACTCTGCCAATTCGAGCTCATATGGTTGTATTCCTGCTGTTTTCTGTATAACAACAGTAATAATAGTGTAATTACCATTTACTAGTACTTACTAAGTACCAGGGACTGTGCCAATTCCTTTTTAATTATTTACATTTTTTTCATTTGAGATACCCTGGGAGGTAGGTACTGTTTATTATCCCCATTTTACAAAAGAGAAAACTGAGGTTGACCGAAGTTAAATGATTTGCCCTAGGTTATTAGTAATAGTAATAATAATATTAATAATGTCACATGTATATAGTTCTTTTAGTGCTTTACATTTCTTATCTCATTGGATCCTCACAGCACCCTGGAAGGTAGGCACTCTTATTATCCATATTTTATACATAAAGAAATCAAGGGGGTGGCTAGGTGGCACAGTGGATAAAGCACCAGCCCTGGACTCAGGAGTACCTGGGTTCAAATCTGGCCTCAGACACTTAATAATTACCTAGCTCTGTGGCCTTGGGCAAGCCACTTAACCCCATTGCCTTGCAAAAACTAAAGAAAAAAAAGAAATCAAGGCAGAAAGTAAGTTTTGCCCAGAATTATAATAATCATCATAATAAATAACACTTACATAGTTCTTAGTGCTTTACATTTTTACAGTAATCCTAGGAGGCAGATGCTATTTTCCCTATTTTATACCTAAGGAAACTGAGGCAGAGGTTAAGGGACTTGTCCAGGGTCACATAGCTGGTAAGAGTCTGTTTATATAGGGTATTCTCAAATGAAGTCCTCTACCAAGGTATGCCAGGGTTCCAAGGGTGAGTCCTGGACCCAGATCTTCCTAGTTCCAAGGCCAGTTTTCTATTTACCATCCCAAATTACTTCTCAAAATAGTACCTATTTAAAAATCCAAATTCCTTGAAGATATACCAAAGCTTTATCAAATTTAATTTGAATAACTTCAAAAGATATATTAATTTTATCATGCAGATGATGGAATACTGGAATATTAGGATAAATATGGGATTTTAATAAAGGGTTTCAATATGTGAACTGTATGTAGTTTGTTAATGAGTTGGAGCCTCAGTTTCTTACTCTAATCAAGACTAAATTTGGTGGTTGACATTAAATTTGAATTGTCTATGGTTCTACAATGTGTGTTAGAGCCAATATAGACAGCGGTATATATAGGAGTTGGCCTCAGACCAGGAAAACTTGGATTTCAAGTCTCATCTCAGACCCCAAATGATGGTGTCACCCTGATCAGGTCATTTCATCTTTTGGTGTCTTTAGAAGACCACCTTAGACAAGAAGGCTCTAATCTGTATTGCTGGAGAGGCTTTCCCTCATCTGGGAGTTCTCTATGTCCCTGAAATCATAGGTCCCATCCTTATCTCTTCTAATGGACAGGTAACAAGAGCAGCTCCCTTCTAAATGAGATAAGGAATAAAAAGCATTGATGGGCAAACATAACCAGAAAATGTCCATGTCACTAGGAACTGGATGGGGTGACGCAAATAGTGACCTAACTGACCTGAAGTTAGTGACTGACTATAGAGGAAAGGAATAGTTCTGATATCCAAGCTATTTGAGCAATAACAAAAATGTAAATTCAAAAGTCATTCCTACTAGAGAAATTGTCAAAGAATGTGGACAATTCACAAAATAAGAAAGGAAAGCAACTCATAACTATATGAAGCACTTTTCCAAGAATTATCAGAGAAATTTTGAGGTTTCATTAACTACCTAGGAAAATTAGCAAAGAGGACAAGAAATGAAATTATTTAACGTTGGAGAGTTATGGAAAGAAAGACATACTAATATACTATTAGGAAGACTGAGAATTGGTCCAATCATTCTAGAAAGCAACTAGTGATTGTGAATAAGTTGCTAAAATACCCATACCCTACTTCTATGCAAATCATCCCTCTCCCTCACAAATGGCAGTGATGATATCTAACATTTATGTAGCATCTTTTTTTTTTTTTGCAAGGCAAATGGGGTTAAGTGGCTTGTCTAAAGCCACATGCCTAGGTAATTATTAAGTGTTTGAGACCGGATTTGAACCCAGGTACTCCTGACTCCAGGGCTGGTGATTTATCCACTGTGCCACCTAGCCGCCCCTATGTAGCATCTTGAGACTCATAAAGTGCTTTTTGTTATATATCATCTCATTAGAGTCTCATAAAAGTCCTATGCAATCTATTTCTCTTTTATATGAGGAAATTGCATCTGAAAAAATTAAGTGATTTGATTAGGATCACACAGTTACCAGAGGTGGAATTTGAACTCAATTCTTGCTAACTTCAAATTCCCCACACACTACCCTATACTGTCTCCTATTCACTTCATTTTTAGTAAAATTTTTACAGTAACAAAGAAATGGAAATAAACATCATGCCTAGCAATGATTAAATGATTTATATGTGGACCATACTGTCTTTAGAGTTTTTTTACAAAGATACTGGAGCAGTTTATCATTTCGTTATTCAGTTCATTTCAGAAATAAATAAACTGAGTCAAGCAGGTAAAGTGACATTCCTACAGTCATACAGCTAGTAAGTACCTAAGGTCAGATTTGAATTAAGGTCTCCCTGACTCCATGTCCAGTACTCTTTCCACTGAGCCAGCTGCCCAAATGAAATATAAGTTTGCTGTAAAAAAAAGATAGTAATAGTCATAATAATGATGAAAAGAATGAATAAAGAAAAAACATGAAAAGATTAAAAGAAGTAATGCAAAACCAAGGAAAAAATATACTTAATGACTACAAAATAATAAAACAATTGAAACAATGTTTTATCCTATACCAAGATATGGTTGACATAGGTACAGGATTTAGAATAAAAGGTGATATCATAAGCCATTTAGGAGAACAAGGAATAGTTTATCTGTCAGATCTATGTAAAGGGAAACAGTTTGTGACCAAAGAAGAGATAGAGAATTTTATAAAAGACAAAATGGCTAATTTCATTTTTTTTAGGTTTTTTTTTTTGCAAGTCAGTGAGGTTAAGTGGCTTGCCCAAAGCCACACAGCTAGGTAATTATTAAATGTCTGAGGTTGGATTTGAACTCAGGTACTCCTGACTCCAAGGCCAGTGCTCTATTCACTGTGACACCTAGCTACCCCAAAATGGATAATTTCAATTACATTAAATTGAAATTTCTTTCCACAAATTACACCAATGCAGTCAAAATCAAAAGAAAGGCAGTAAGCTGTGAAATAATTTTTACAATTTGTTTTTTCCTGAAAAAGAAATCATTTCTAAAATATTTATAAGTCTAATTTATAAGAATACAAGCCATTCCCCAATTAATAGTCAAAGGAAATGAAAAGGCAATTCTCAACTGAAGAAATTAAAGCTATCCATAGTCAAATTTAAAAAATGCTTTAAATCATTATTGATTAGAGAAATGCAATTTAAAATAACTCAAAGGTAACAACTCACACCTATCAGATTGGCCAATATGATTAAAAAGGAAAATGATCAATGTTGGAGGGGATTTGAGAAAACTGGGACACTAATGTATTGTTGGTGGAGTTGTGAATTGATCCAACCTTTCTGGGGAGCAATTTGGAATTATGCCCAAAGGACAACAAAACTGCTCATACCCCTGGGATCCAGCAATACCACTATTAGAGCTGTATCCCAAAATGTTATTTATAACAGCTCTCTTTGAAGTGGCAGAGAATTGAAAATTGAAGGGAAGTCCATCAGTTGAGGTATATGAATGGGATGGAACACTATTGTTCTGCAAGAAATCATGAGGGATTTCAGAATAGCATGAAAGGACTTGCACAATCCTATGCTGAGGGAAATAAGCAGAACCAGAATATATTATACAAACTAAAAGCAATGTGGAGTGATGATCAGTTATGATGGACTTGATCATTTCTGCAGTACAGTAGTCAAAGACAATACTAAAAGACTTGTGATGGAGAATACCATCCATAACCAAAGAAGGGACTATGAAGTTTGAATGGTGACCAAAGTTTACTATCTTCAATTTTTAAAAAAAATCGTCTTATGAATTGTCATTTTTTTCTCTCATTTTTTCTCTTTCATTTGGATGTGAATCTTCTTTTACAATACAAATAATATGTTTCTATGTATAGCATAGTTATAGATGAAGAGCCTATATTGCATTGCTTTATCTCAGGAGGAAGAAGGAAAGTGAGGGAGGGAGAAAATGTAAAAAAAAAAAAGATTATTGAAAATTATTTTATGTAATTGGAAAAATAAATAAACATATAAAAGAAACAATGCTAATAACTGTAGGAATAATTTCCAGCCTTTATATAATGCTTTAAGCTTTGCAAAATGCTTCGCAAATATTATCTCATTTTATCCTTACAATAATTTTGAGATGTAGGTATATCATTAGTACCATTTTATAGATAAGGGAAAAAGGCAACTTGCCCAAGATCACACAGCTAGTAAGAAACTGAAGTTAGATTTAAACTCAGTTCTTTCTGACTCCAGGTCCAGGACTCTCTCCATTGAGCCATTCAACTGTCTCCCAGACATGGAAAGATTAAATTATTTGCCCAAGGTCCAGTGAGTGTCTAAGGTCAAACTTGAACTCATGACTTCCTGAGTCCCAAGTTTAGTATTCTATTTTACTGTACCACCTAACTGCCTCTATATATGACCAGAACTATAATAGCCAACCTTGATCTCAAAAAATAAAAGGGTACCTCCCTTCCTTCTTTCCAGAAGTGAGGAACTGTGAATACCTCATATATAATGTCAAACTTTTTTCCGTGTTTTGGTTAGCTTCAATCACCTGTTTAGTTTTACTTTTTAAATTTTTTGTTGTTAAAGGGATTGTTCTTTGAGAGAGTAAAGGGGAAGGAATATGTATTAGAGAATGTAAGTGATATAAAAAATCAACATGAAAATTTTCAGGGAACAAATGAGATTTTGTTTCATGGAGAAGCTTAGTAGGGTCACTAAAAGAACTGAACAGTTCCCTAAAAACAATCAAATGCACACTTCTCCTCTCTTTGACCATTTCAACCCATGAAACCAAAAAGGAAAATTAAATGACAACAATAATGTATTATTTACATTATATTAATTGCATATTGCCATAAAATAAGTAATCATTTTTCTTTAGGTCCAAATTAGAATCATAGATTTGCTATCTTGCTTTTAAAGTTTGTAAAAACCTTTTCTTGCAATAACGCTATAAGGTCAGATAAGGAAACCAAAAGGTTTATGATCCATCTATGTGTCTAATAAGTATTAGAACTAGAATTTGAACTCCTCTCTTCTGAATCCAAGGGTTATAGCACATTAGCTTTTGATAATATTTTGCCATTTAAAAATACAAATATTACTGTCATCACACAGTTCAGGCACCAGCACCAGACTAGGAAGGATCCTTGAGATGGTGAAGTTTAAATAGAAATGATCTGTGTTCAATGGATACCTTCAACAACAGTCATTTAAAACATTTCTGGGTCTTTGGGAAGTCATTTTTATTGGTTTTCAAGAGTCATTGTCTATTAATAGACTCAGTTCTAATTAAAGACTCATGGATCTATGAATCTCCATATAATAATATTTTCAATTACACTTTGAACTAAAAAAATTTTTTCTAGGTAGGAGTATAAGCCATTGTGACTTATTAGACACTTATTCACCTATCTGTTTATGTAAAGTGCCCTTTTTAAAAAAAGAAAGTTAGCAGGGCAGTAGAAGGACTGGGGAGAGCAGGGACAATTTTAGTGGCCAAAGAAATGAGGTCACACAGTAAGGAGTTTAGGGGGAAGGGGACAGATGCTCCTGTCCTAGGAGCCAAGGTTCTTATTGTATGTCTGCCACTAACTTCATGACCTGGATAATTTAATGAATATTAATGACAGGCCTGCTCTAGGCAAAGCATTTTGCTAGGTCTTGGCATGACCAAGATGAAAAGTTATAGTTTTGCCCTTCCAGAGTTGAGAATCTATTGGCAGGGGTTGGGGGAGAAGGGAGAATTAAACTATAGAACTATGTAGAATGCAAATTTGAAAGGTGGTGCAGTGGATAGCATTTTGACTCTGGAGTTAAGATTTGAGTTCAAATTCAGCTTCAGACACTTACTAGCTGTATGATGTCATTTAAGTTCTGTCTACCTCAGTTTACACATCTGTAAAATGAGGAGAGTAATAATACCTATCCCTCAGGATTGTTGTGAGACTAAAGTTATAAAATGAACTGGAAAAGGAAATGGCAAACACTCCAATATCTCTGCCAAGAAAACTACAACTGGGGTCACAAATAATCAGACATGAGAGAAATACTGAACAAGAAGAAAAAATAATTTAAAAATTGGTATTATCGTCTGAGACCTCAGGGGACTTTCAGAAGAGGACCTATTGTCTCATGGGATTTAGTCAGACAACTAGTATTTATTAACTGCCTACAATGTGCCAGACATACTCAGCATAAAGAAAAGCAAAACACCATACAAAACAAAAAAAAAAACAGCCCCCACCAATAAGGAGCTCCCTCCCCACCAGGAGCTATATACAAACATTCAAGCTATATACCAACAAGGATAAATTGGAGGTATTCTCAGGGGAAAGGTACAGAGATTAAGGAGGACTAAGAAAGACTTCTTATACAAGGGGAACATTAGCTGAGAACTGAAGTATGATAGCTGGCATTTGTATAATTCTTCAAATATTTTGGTTAATAATTACTTGGCATGTAAATGTGATTGGCCAATTTTCAAATAATAAGAATAAATATACGAAATAGCAAGATGTAGGAGCTAGAGAGATATTACCTCTGACACAAGCTAACTGTGTAACCTGAGCACCTCATTTAGCCTGGTTATACTCCCTGAGAACTCTCTAAGATTGTAAATTAGAGAAGTTACTGAGTATCATTGGTAAAAGGAGTTTCCACAATGAAAGGGCCATAAAATCACAATCCAGCCCCACCCAATAAAATATATAATTTTGTAATAAAATTATGTAAACTTAGAAGTTTTCAAAGTTCTTTAATCAAAATTACCTTAAGAGGGATATAGTGAAGGTATTGATGGTTTAGACACAGGATTCTTTGAAAGGAAGATTTTATTCTAACCATTGACTTTAAATGTGTCTAAGCCAGAAAATAACATTATCTTAGGTAGTCTTAGTGTATATGAATTATATATAATAATGATTTATGCCTATTATAGCTAAGGGGAGATGAATGGTTTGCCTGTGGTAAAGCATCTAGAAAGTAACAATGTCTAGATTCAAATCCAGATCGTCTAAAAAGTCAAATATTCTTTCTTCTTTATACTGTTCTCTTAATGCTATAATTAGAAACATATATATATATACACACCTTTATATGTGTGTGTATATATATACATATATATGTATATGTATATATATATATATATATATATATATATATTCAGAAGATATTTCAGTTTGAATAGTACTATTTTACCCCTGCCTTTGTACCTTTGATTTTTAGACTTAGAAAACTCCCTATGTGGATATCCTCTGCACCATTACAGAGCAACAATTTTGCCTAGGATTAGAGGGATGAAATCATTTGCCCTGGCTCACGAAGTTTTTATGCATCAGAAGTAGTTCACTTCTATTCACTTTGGTCCCTCTAGTTAGCATAACTCCAATTGAATACTACTCTGATGCCCTTCAGGAATGGGAGTGAATCTGGATTCACAAAGGCTTTCCCAGCAGAGAATATCCTGCCAATTTAGAAAGACTTCAGATTCAAGACTGATGACAGATCTAAACACAAGCCAGATTAAGTTCAAAGAAGTTCAAAAACAGGTTGGCCATTGGCAGACATGTGACAAGATGCCAGACAAAATAACTTTTGCTGAATCACATTCATTCTACAACAAAGTAGGCAGACCTTCGCATATTAATGTTAAATTGTAGAATGGGAAGTAATATGGTTTAATGGAACACCATGGAATTTGGACAACCTCAGTTCAAGTCTTCCTTCTGATACAGATTAGATGTGTGACCCTAAGCAAGTCACTTATCTCTGGAGTTCCCTATATTGATGAAATAGTAGTTTCTGCCATTCTACCCACTCCTCAAAAAGTACAATAAATTTCAAATGATGCAACTTATATATTCTATTGGAGATGTATACTAGCATTCATATGTGTACCTCTCTCTTTAAAAAAAAAAGAAAGAAAATGACTTTTATCCAAGAAATGTGGAAAAATACCTAAAGTGCACTGAGTCCCAGAAGGACTGGCTGATTAAAGAGTATACGTGATTCTCAAAAAAATTCTCCAGCGAGGGAGGAAAGACTGGTGATCTGTTGCAACTTGACCTTTGGCATCCTTGTCTTCATCTTATTTCTGTTAATGAAATTCCATTTGGCAACTCTGGTCACAGGAAGAATTTGAAACTAAAATTTAGGAAGCAAAGTAAGAGTTTTTACTTCCAACAATGACATTTTTTCTTCTTTTCTGTTTTTGTTTTTGTTTTTCTCAGTAATAGGAAATTGTACACAGCTACTTTGAAGTCTCTGTGGTCATATTTTGGGGTCCCCTGCATGTTCTTAATCTTCGAAGCCTGATTTTTAGAACAATATCCAAAAATTTTTGCTTTTGGCTTTCCAGACAGGATAGTGAAGTGCTCCCAGCATGCATCAGCTTATTGTCTAAATGTTTTGATTAATCTCTTTAGGTTCTTTTGTTGTGTTTTTTTTGACTAAAAATTCTTTTTGTACTTATTAAGAGGAAAGCGTCTCCTTTTAAAGAACAGAAATTGCCTTTGTTTCCTTTGGTTGGATAAAGCAACTTCAAAGATAAAATTTTCACCTGCTGGTACAATTTCCCCTGTCTTCACTTTATAGTGGATTTTTGAGGTTTAGACATGAAAGAGAGCACAGAGATCAGTTAGTCTAATCCTTTCATTTTATAGAAATTTCATGAAAATTACACTACCAGGTCAAAGAGGGAGAGTTAGCAAGGTGACATAATCATTAAAATGTTAGACATGGAATCAGGAAGACTTGGGTTCCAATCCTGCCTCAGACAAATTATAACTTTTTGCCCAAGGTAGGTCAGTTGAACTTCTTTCAACCTGTTTTTGGAGCATGTGACCATTCCAGCCACACTCACTTCAAACTTGGCTCCTCTCCTGCCTCCTTAGATTTTTCTTTCCTTGACCCTTCCTTTTTCAATTCCCTTTTAATGTGCTGCCTTACCTTATTAGAATGTAAGCTATTTGGAAACAAGGATTATTATTATTTTTTAAATTTGTATTTATATTCCTAGCAATTCGCACAATCAGTAGCAAAGGGGGCTTAATAAATGTCACTTCTATCTACTTATTTAGCGACATTTTTTCTAGCTATCATTTTTCTGTCTTTCTGTCTATTTCAATTTTTCCAATTGCAAAATGAGGATAATAATTGCAAGGTTCTAAAGATCAAACTGGACAGGTAGGTGGTGCAGTAGCTAGAGTTCTAGACCAGGAAACAGGAAGAACTGAGTTCAAATCAAGCCTACACCCCTTTTGCCTCAGTTTCCTCTTCTATAAAATGAGTTATGGAAAGAAATCACAATATATTTGCCAAAAAAAACCCATATGAGGTCACAAAGTGTCAGACATGACTAAATAACAAGGATCAAACTAGTCATTAGGACAAACTTTTCTTTTAAACTTGGAGGTCACTTTGCATTAACTATGTTTTTAGAAGAGAAATTGTTAATTTTCTGACAAAAAAATTTAATTTAAGATTCACTAAACTGAGCCCTGACATTGTGTATCTTAATCCTGACCTAAACTGACAAATTCATCCTCACATGGCAATGGATTGTGGCATCATCAGTGTGTATGTTGATCCCAGTGTTACTGGTCACAACCCATTTTTGCCCACCCATCCTGTGATAATCACATCTTCCTTTAAGTACTGTGCTTCAGCAATTGATGAAAAATGCCACACATTTATGAAGATCACAGATTTAGAACTAAGAATGACCTTTGGATCATAATTGAATCTTCTCATTTTTTACAGAGGACAAATGACTTATCTAAGATTACCCAGGTAGCAATTGCCAAAGCTGAGAATTGAATTATAATCCTCCTTCCACTACACAATGTCACATCTTTTGTAGTTTTGCTTATGCCTGATATGTCTCTATAAACATTGGGTAGAGTAATAAGACAAAATTGCAAAAGTTTGTAAATTCATATAAGAAACTCTTCTGGAAATGTGTAGAAGGCTTTTGTAAACAGACAAATTTATATGCTCCCTAAACCTGAACATTGTCCAGAATTTTACAATGAACTGAATTTAGTTAGCTATTTATGTAATCAGATAGGAGACATGGAACATCCCTCTTATTTGACTACATGATGGAGAGTCTTTATAAGTTGAAATCATACCTTAGAATCAGACCAGTCTTCTGTCTGATTCAGTATAACAATATTCATGGATAGAAATTATAGCTATGGTATGAAATACTCAATCACTCATTTTCCAGAATTATAGTATTGTGAGAATTTTACTCATCTGTGTTTTTAATGTTTTAGGTCTTTGTTATAAATTTACTTTACCAAACTTTACTAAAAGAATTTAAATCTAGGGAAAAGAAAGCTAAGGAGCTTAAATTCTTTTGTTGGCCCTAAAGTGAGTCACCATTGCAGAATTTTTCTGTCTACTGATTAGACCGGATGCATGGTGGGTGTTACAGGAAAAGCAGCTAACTGTACGTGTGATTTAATGGTCACAAAAGGTCATAATTTTAACATGTTAAGAACCAAGTTCCTATCCAGTTCATTCCTTCTGTTTGCACCTAGAAGAGTCTTAGCCACATATATTTCTAGGGACAAAGGGGAGTAAAAATATGTTCATTCTGTTCTCTTTGCCTGCCAAATCCTTTGAATTCATATTAATTTGTGTGTGTGTGTGTGTGTGTGTGTGTGTGTGTGTGTGTGTGTGTGTGAAAGAAAATTACTATGTAAGGCAATGTTAGGAGTAACCCTTCACCAGTTATGATATTGATTGCATACTGCCTAGAACAGTTTGGCCAAATGAATGAACATATGAAAGGACAAATGAATGAATTTATATGGGAAAATATCAGCACACTCTTTCTAAGAGCAATGACATTATTGATTCAATTGTGATTGATTCAATTATATTTCTAAAACTAAAAAGGGGAGGAAGTGTCAGAATCAAGGAAGTCGGAGAGATGTCCAAATAAATAGAAAAGAGAAAAAATTCCCTGAAATAATGAGACAGATTAAATCCTACCAATCAGGACAGTAGGACTTCTAGAAAGAAGTTTCAGACCTAAAAAGGCCAACTCTCCAGGTCATGGACTCTGGTACAGGAAAGCAAGGTAGCTGGTGAGAAGATAATTAAAACTTAATATGTTTTATTAAATAGCAGGAGTTTTATCAAGGCTTGCTTGGTGTGGCTTGCTCACTGGAGCACTGGGACTAGAGTCAGGAAGACTCACCTTCCTGAGTTCAGACACTTACTAGTTGTGTGACCCTTTTTACCTCAGTTCCTTCGACTATAAAATGAGCTAGAGAAGGAAATGGCTAACTAGTCCAGTATCTTTGCCAGAACTCTCCCAATGGTGTTATGAAGAGATTGAAAAATGACTGAGCAACAATAATATGTCTTATCAGATTCATTATAATCATTCATTGGGGGAAAACATTCTCCATTAATAAACTAGGAGTATCCTAGAATTAGGAATATTTGTAAGTTTATTTTGAGAGTTCCATCAAGGCCCATTGCTTTCATTCTACTCTTCCAGGTCCCCTGGACAGGGTCTCAGGTTTCCAAACTCCCAGCCCCTATCAAAACTTACTTGTCTCACTTCTCATTTCCTCATGATGCTGTTCTCTCCAGATAAACTAATGACTACTTAGAGTACTGTGCTTGGTGTTACATCTTTCCAGGAAATATATTTGCATTCAGAGAGGGGACCACTGAGAGACAAAGAGGTGATTAATGGTAGGAATTTAAGATGTTATAACAGTAGTAGGAAGGAGTTATGATTAGGGAACCTCCCAGTTTCTCACCTCACATGCTTAGAAGCAGTACTTATCATCACAACAATCTTCTAGGACAAGAAGTAATAATCTTGATTAAGATGGTACCACAAGCCTTGGTATTTCCTGTGAAAGCATTACTTCTCACTTCCAGGGGTGGGCAATTCATTTCTTAATTCCGTCCCATTCCATTTCTGTATGGCTTTAACAAAATGTAACCTTAACCTAGCATGATATACTATAATGTAACAATATAGTATAATATAACATAATGCATTATAACATTATCATGTTACATATAATGTAACATATAATGTAAACATAATGTTACAAAAAATGTAAGCATAGCATAATAGTCTCCTCGCCCCTGGAAAATGTCCCATCTGAAACTTCCAGTCCTGAATGGTACTATAGAGCAATGGGGAATTCACACTGATGTGTGTGTGTGTGTGTGTGTGTGTGTGTGTGTGTGTGTGTGTATTAATGGCTGGTGTAAAACTTGTATATTATTATAATAGTATGGTGTATCATAGCATAGCATAGCATATATTATATATTATTATATATTATATTATATATAGAATTACTATTGTAAACTATATAAATGTAAATATATCAATTTATAAATTATATATGTATATATAATATGCATATATCTAAATATGTAGACAAAATTAGGTAATATAATTTCTACCTCTACCACCATCCATTGCTCTCTTTGGCCAAGCAGAAGAAATCTAATCTCTGTTTCACAAGGCAGCCCTTTAAATGACCCAAGTCTCCTTTTATATCCTTCTCTATGTCTTCTCTTCTCTGGAATAATCTCTTCTAGTTACTCTAACTCATATATGACCTAATGTTGAGTTTCATCACCATCCTGGTCCCCCAAGTGAATATTATAAATATGACTTATTTCATTATTTTAAGGACCTCTGGTTTCATCCACCCATCTACTCTCTCTCTAGATAATCTTGGCAGTTAGGTAAAAGTTAAAGGACAAAATACTTAGTAGATTTTTGTTAGAGTTAGGAAGATGTGAGGTCAAACCCTATCTTAGACCCTACTTAGTTCTTTGACTTTGGGAAGCTCAGTTTCCTCATCACAAAACTGATTGTTCTCCAATAAGAACAAAATATGTAAGACACTTTGGAAATCTTAAAGTGATATGGAAAGACTAAATATTATTATTATTATTATTACTACTACTACTACTACTACTATGGATCATGGGGTTATAATATTAGAGTAGAAGAGGGGTTTCAAAGTCATCTGATCCAATTTCATTCAAGATACTGAAAAATTCATCATCTTCATCCAACTCATTGATGAGACTTCAAAATCTTAGCTGGGTTGGTCCTCACATGGCAGGTCTATACTTCATTGCCAGGACCACAGTCCATACCTTGCCAGCTTCATCAGATCTTCCTTACCTTGTGTTCCACTTTCATTAGAGGAGAATATTGGTGGGAAATAGTAACAATAATGATAACCAGTAGCTGTCATTTGTATAACATGTTAAGCATTTAATAAAGTGACCAGGCAAAAACCATTCAAATCTTAGGGTCTTCTTTCTTCTCTCAATTAGTCATGTTTGCTCTTTTCTGACTGATGATTTTCCTTGATTAAGAAAAGATACAAAAAAGATTAATAGTTCTACAATCTCTCTCATAATAATAATTATAATAATAACTAACCTTCACATAACAACTTGATACACACTTAATGATACACACACTTAATGGGGAAGTCACTTGTCATCTCAGTGACACTGACAGTTCTTAAAGATTCTATATTACAGAGGATTTGCTATTTTCATTGAAGGGAGGGAACTCTCTATGGGAGAGCAACAAAGAGAAAGAGCTCAACAATATGATCCCATAAACCAAATCAACTAGCAATAATTAGGTGCCTCTTATGAGACAGACACTGTGCTAAGCAATTTACAAATAATATTTAATTTAATTTTTACAATAACCATGAGAGATAGCTATTATTATTTCTATTTTGCAGTTGTTGAAACTGAGGCAGACAGAGGTAAATTAACTTGCCTAGTAAATATCCAAATCTGAATCGGAACTCAAGGCTTCCTGGCTCCAGGTCCAATTTTCTATCTACTCTTCTACCTACCTGCTAAAAAATGGTGCCTTGTCTGAGCAGTCTCTTAAGGATCAGATTAGTGGGATTCATCAGGACCATCAGATTTCCAGGACCTTCTTGAAAAGTTCTAAAATTGAGGGAAACTGGGGTTAGGTGATTTGCCCAAGATTCACATAACTAGGTAATTATTAAGTGTCTGAGATCAAATTTTGAACTCAGATCTTCCTGACTCCAAGGCTAGTGCTTTATATACTATACCACCTAGCTGGCCCCAGACATATGCCAAATGGCAAAACCCCAAACTAGTGATTCTTAACCCTTTTCGGATCATGAGCAGGTAAAGCTTATAGACATCTTCTCAGCCTTGATTTAAAAGGCATAAAATACATAGGATTACAAAGGAAGGCAGTTTTATTGAAATATGACTATCAACATTTTTTTTGTAAAGGTCACAAGACCCCAGGATGTTGCCATCTTTTGAAGGCCAATCTAAATGCAGACTTGAACCCTCTGAGAGCTAGACAAAATCCCTGGAACTGTCTTAGGTGAGAAGGCAATTTAGGGGCCATATTCCACCTATTCCTATTAAGCATTCCCAATTAAAGAAAATCCAAAATTTACTTGAAAACTATCAGTTATAAGAAATTATCTACTCAATGAAACACCAGTTCTATCTCTTGATATTAATAATAATGATGATGATGGTGATAATGAATAGTTAAAATTTGCATAGTGCTTACTCTGTGCTAAGCATTTTATAATTATTATCTCATTTGATCCTCACAACAGTCTTGAGAGGTAGTTGCTTTTATATCCCCATTGCACAGATGAGGAAACTGAGACAAACAGGATTTGGTGACTTGTCCAAGTTCACAGATCTAATAAGTGTCTAAGGCTGGATTTAAACAGAGGGCTTTGTGACTTCAGGCTTAGTGCTTTATCCACTGAGCCACCTAGTTACCCAAATAACTCTAATTATAAGGAAGTTTGTATACATATACATATGCTCATATTTAGAATAGCTTTAAGTGTTAAGAAGTGTAGATGCATACAGCTTTATATACTATTTGTACTTCACTATAAATTTTAGCCTTTGATTCTAATTTTGGGGTGAGTAGATCTAATTAATTAAAGTAGGTCTTCTTCATCACTACCCTTGAAGTGTTCAAAGTTTCATGTTACATTAACTATTTATCTTCTCCAGTATCTCTGAAGAATCTCTGATTCCTTCAAGCAATTTATATATGAAATAATTTTGAATTCTCTCACCATTCTGATTACTGTCCCTTATACATTCTATAAAAGTGATACATAGGGGCGACTGCAGTGGAAAGAGCACCAGCCCTGGAGTCAGGAGGACCTGAGTTCAAATTTGGCCTCAGACACTTAATAATTACCTATCTGTGTGGCCTTGGGCAAGCCACTTAACCCCATTTGCCTTGCAAAAACCTTAAAAAAAGTGATACACAGAAGGGGGTAGCTAGGTGGCACAGTGGGTAGAGCACCAGCCTTGGAGTCAGGAGGACCTGAGTTCAAATCCAGCCTCAGACACTTAATAATTGACTAGCTGTGTGACCTTGGGCAAGTCATTCTTAACCCCATTGCCTTCAATGAATTTTAAAAATTTTTTAAAAAGTGATACACAGAAATGGATGTTTATAGCCCAGCTATGATCTGACTAGGACACAGTTTTGGGGAATGCCATCTCTCCTTCTTTCTCTATATTTCACTTTTGTTAAGGCAGCCTCAGATCACAGTGGGTTTTTTTTAACAGTTATGCCCCACTATGGTAGATATTCATCTTCAATCATTAATATCAGGTAGTTGGTAAAAGAACAAAGAGATTATTGTTATGAAAACCTAGGAATTATCTACAATGCTAAAATCTGCACAGAAGTCAAGAAGCATGTGGCCTAAGGAAAGTTTTGACAATGAACAGATCTTTAATGACTTTGGAGAGAGCCATTTCAGATGAGTTATGGGATCAGAAATTATGGGGTCCAAAGAAGAAGAGGTAATGATTGGAGATGACTTTAAAAAAAATTTATATTGTGATAGGAGAGATTAGGATGATTGTTTAAGGGTGGTAGAATCAATTGAGGATTTTTTTTAAGAATGGGGAAGAGCTAAACATACTCCTTTGAAACACAGAAAATATTTGTAGATAAAGTTTAGGGAGAAGGCAACTTTCCAGAGGAGATAGGAGGGGAAGAGATTAAAGTCATAAAACAGGTTGACCTTAGCAAATAGAAGAGTTAACTATTTGGAGACTGAAGCAAAGAAAGAGATAATGAAGGTAACTTGAATCCTTTTACATTGTAGAGAGATGTAAAGAAAAGAGAACTCTAGGTGAATGTCTTCCAGGAGTGTGCTGACAAATATATAACAAATGACTGGGGGGGGATGATTAATGGAAAGATGCTGGGTTAATCTATATTCTTAACATTTTTTCTCCATTGCTTTATTAAGTCTAAACAATCAACAAAACAAAAAAATCAAGCCCTGATTGTAGCATTTGCTGATTTCTGAAGTGTAAATGCTAACACTGAAAATTTAGCATTCAGCTGACACTGTATATGAGCTGGTTCTACTTCACTTTTGCTGAGAGGACAAGGGATAGCTGGAATAAAGAGAGAAGAAAACGTTTAGAATAGTCTTTAGAATGGTCTTCAAAGTGGGTTCAGGCCTTCACCTCAGACAAGTGGTGACCTCACTCCAATTAGGATGTACAAAAGACAATTGTGGGATTGTCAACAACCACAGCCCCTCCCTCTTCTGTGCAATGTCTCAGTGTCCTCCTTCAAAAGTCAAATGTCAGCCCTTTAGGGCAATTATAGGTTAAACTAGCCCTACCTTTAACAGATACTCAGGTACCATTGAGAAAATTCTCCACCACCACCTTCACATTACCTGGAATCCAGGGAAGGCACCACTTAGGAAAGGCTCAGTAAGAATCCTCCCTTCCCCCTAATCAGTTTGGAGGAATAGAGTAGCACTAATAAATTAGAACGTTTGAATTGTGATCGCAGCTATTATTGCTGTATCCTTTCCTCCTAATCCCACCCACTTTCCAAACTTCTCTATTCTATCAATGACATCATCATCTTTCCAAACATCCAGATTCTCATAATATCCATGACTTATTCATCTCTTTATTTTTCCTCATCCAATATATCCAATCAATTGTCAAATCTTCTGGCTTCTACCTCAACATCTCTCATATATCTCTCCTCTCTCCATCACATAGCCATCATCCTATTTCCAGCCTTTAATTATTCTTTCTCCAAAACTATTGAAATATTGATTTTCTTGTCTCATGTCTCTCTCCACTCTAATCCATCTTCCATAGAAGTGCAAAAGTGATTTTCCTAAAGTACATGTCTCAACATGTCACCCCCTCAATAATAAAGTTATTAAAGAAAGCATGTTTAGGGGTGGCTAGGTGGTGTAGTGGATAAAGCACCAGCCTTGGAGTCAGGAGTACCTGGGTTCAAATCTGGTCTCAGACACTTAATAATGACCTAGCTGTGTGGCCTTGGGCAAGCCACTTAACCCCATTTGCCTTGCACAAAAACCTAAAACAAACAAAAAAAAAAGAAAGCATGTTTGCTGGGAGATTGAATAATTATAGCTATCAACTCATAAACATATTAACTAGGTTGGTGCAAATGAGATGATTTATGTATCATCTTATATATAAAAATACAAGAATATATATATATATATGCATATAAAATAATATTGATATATAATATAAAAAGTGCTTTGCAGATCTACATAAATATTGCTTTGATATGAACTGAAAGTGTGAAATTTGTATTCACTTGTGAAAGTAGGAACACATTTTTATTTTACAAGACTTTATTCACAAGCCCCCCCCCAAAAAAAAAAAAACTTTAACATATACATATGTGAGTCTTGAAAATATGAGCATTTCAAAGCTCCAACAAGACTTTTAAAAGTCCCCAGTGGCTGTTAGCCTCTGGCTTCTAAATAATGGTAATGAGTAATCCTCTCCTCATTAGAGCTTCTTACTATTTTAGTTCTCTGTTTTTGTGGGAATGGATAGGAACTAGACCAATGATGTCATTGATAGAGGGAAATCTTAACTGATGAGACTCCCTCATAGAAAGCTGCTCAAAGCATTGGACAGTTAAATGACTTATGTGTCAGAAGCAAGAGCTGAACCCAGGTCCATCTGACTGTCTATCATCATACCAAACTACCCATCTAGTATGCTTGAACTATAGAAAAAAAATGCTACATATATATTTGCAGAATATGAACTCTGAATCATGAAATCTTCAAAGCAAGGACTATTTTTATCATTGTAACACCAAATCTTACACATGACGAATGCTTAATGAATCCTGGTTAAGAGAATACTATTCTCTTTTTAGTCACAGAAAAGTCAATCATGAAGGGCCTCAGAGATGGAAAGTGATCTTTACAGATCCCATCAACAAGTCACAGTTAAATATGCTGACCAGAATAGGTATCAGGTCAAAAGACTGGGGCATTCCACTAGAGATCTCTGTCTCTCTCTCCAGGTTAACTATAAGTCTTATTCTTGGAGAATGTCCATTAGTCAATTAATAAGTATTTATTAAATACTTATTACATTCTAGACACTATCCTAGGCACTAGAGATACAAAGAAAAACAAATGATGAGTCATTGCCTTCAAGGAGTTCATATTTTATACATAATTCGAAACTGTAGAATGCTGCAAGATAATAACTGACATCACAGGTGTTAGAGGCTGGGTGCCACTGCAACCTGGAAAATCCACATAAAATTGTTAGGTCCTCCCTTTGTACCAGAGAAGTCTGAATTTTTTTCTTTTTCTTTTCTTTTATGATGTGTTTACAGTACCTTATTATAAAATTTGGATTGACTATTATATAATACTATTACATATATTTTATGCACTTTTTAGTTCCTAAACTTTTTAGGTCATATCCTGGCCCTTGTGGGGCATCACTTCCACAAAATTTCCAAAAAATTTAACTTTGAATAGGAAAAGTCACTATTTAAAAGGAATAACTATTTCAAATGTTAAATGACCAAAATTTGCCTAGCTTCTATATTATTCAACTATTTTTGCCAACATCTTGGATTTGAATATAGAGAATATAGAGAGTATAGTTAATAAATTCATGTCACCCAGATGAAAGACAGAAGTGAGAGATCAATAGCAATATGATAAACTGAGTCAGTGAATCAAACCCAGCAGAGGAAACTGAGTTCAGTACTACAAGGATCTCTTTCAGTATTCCCTCTATAGTGCAATCACTTTCCCTCACCATGATTATTGACTTAGAATTGGAAGATACTTTGAGACAACATATATCTTAATTGAGGGTCTTCAAAAGAACTTTGGGTGAAAAATGCATCATCCTCTTTCTGGCCTGAAAATGAATCTCTTCTGAATTTAATTGTATTAGTCCTAAGATCATAAGCATAAAGTTCATCATTGGTGGCATAGTTCAAAGTCTTTACAGTTTGGTAAAAACTTTAGTAGTTTCCACTGTCATGGAGATGGTGGAGGATCTAGGGTCACATCCTCACCACATTGAGCATCAGAGTAGGACTTTGATTGAAAAAGGTCAGCATCATCACCTGAGAAAGATAGATTATAAAATATAAAATTATTCATTTAGGTTTTAAAAATTAATTTAAGAAAGCATAAGGTTAGAGAGACCTTTCTTGACACAGCTGATATGAAAAAAGGCCAAAGGACTTTAGTTGACAAATTCAACATATTGATATGTATATACATGAAATTATTGTGCCCTTAGGCACAATAGATAATGCTAGCTAGCATTTTTATAATACTTCAAGTTTTATAAAGCATTTTGCAAAATTTCTTTTTTTATTTTATCTTTACAACAAACCTGGGAGGTAGGTACTTTTATAATCCCCATTTTATAAATGAGGAAACTGCGACAGATAGAGGTTAAATAACTTGCCTAAGTAGTCAGGATCTGAGATCAGATTTGAACTCAGGTCTTTCTCTCATCTCATCTAGTTCAGAGCCTGAGACAAATAGCTACCTAGATCATAACTGGAAGGGTAGGAGTAAGATCTATATGTCAGACAATATCTGGAATATTATTCCATACTTGGTTCCATAATTTTGGGTTGGGGGCGTGGTGCTGACAAGAGAGATTCAGTCAGTTGATTAGTCAACCAACATTCAGCATCCATCATGGGAAAGGCACTCTACTAATGGCTAGGGAGACATAGAACAACAAAATAAATAGTTCCTTCTGACACAGAACTCATCCTCTAATGGGGAAGATAAGATGCAAAAAGCTATGTCCAAACAAACTATATACAGGACATATTGGAGCAAATCTGAAAAGGAAAGACAGTAGCATTAAGGAGGATAAGGACAAGTTTCTTGTAGAAGGTAAAATTTCCTTGATACTTAAAGGAAGTGAGGGAAGCCAGGAGACAGTGATAAAAGAAAGAGTTCCAAATATGGGGAATAGCCAGTGGAAATGTGCTGAGTCGGGAAATGGAGGGTATTGTTTGAGGAACTTAAAAAGGCAAATATCAGGAGATCCTAAGGGAGTAAGGGGTAAGAAGATTAAAAGGCAGAAAGGTAGGAGGGGACCTGGTTATGAAAGCCTTAAAAGCCTAGTAGAGGATTTTCTATCTGATCTTGGAGGTAATTAGGGACCAATAGATTTTATTGAAGGTGAGGGAAATGGGGTACAACATTATTAGACTTGAAATTAATAAAGACCAATTTGACAACTGAGCAGAGAAAGAAGTACAGTGGGAAAAGATTTGATACATTAAGACTGGGAACCCAAATCTTATTAGTCAATTGACTTAATTAATAGTAAACAAAATTATTCCAAGTGTGAGGTATAAGGGCCTGCATCAAGTTGGTGGTGATATCAGAGGAGAGAAGAGGACATCTATGAGAACTATTATGAAGGTAGAAACTACAGGATTCACCAGTTGCCTGGGTCACTAGGAAAAGGGTGGTATATTCCATGGTAATAGGGAAGTTAGGAAAGGAGAAAAGTAGGAAAGTATAATGAATTCCATTTTGAACATGTTGAGTTTAAGATATGTTTGAGATCACCAATTTGAGATGAACAGTAGGGACATGAAAGAGCAAGTTTGGAGGTTAACAGAGCAGATAGGGCTGAACAAATAGATTTAGAATCATAGTAATTGAATCCATGGGAGCAGGTAACATTACCAAGTGATAGTTGCAAGGGAGAAGAGAGGAGTCCCAAAAGTCACCCAATTAGCGTGCATTACTTGGATGAATATCCAACAAAACTGACTGAGAAAGAGCAGGTAAGAATAGGAGCAGGAGAGCATTGTCATGAAAACATAGAGGCAAGAGTTTCAAGGAGAAAAGGATCAGACTTCAGAGAGTTCAAGACACATGAGCATTGAGAAAAGACCATTAGATTTGACATTCAGTGAACAGTAAGAACTTTGAAGTGACCACTTTCAGTTAAATAGTGAGGTTGAAAGCTAGATTGTAGAGAGTTAAAAAAGGGGGGGGGCAGCTAGGTGGCTCAGTGGATGGAGCACCAACCCTG
The DNA here is from genome assembly GCF_037893015.1 of Macrotis lagotis. Lineage (NCBI taxonomy): Eukaryota > Metazoa > Chordata > Mammalia > Peramelemorphia > Peramelidae > Macrotis > Macrotis lagotis. The sequence goes on along the minus strand of NC_133659.1, from coordinate 266,483,419 downwards.
GAGTCAGGAGTACCTGAGTTCAAATCCGACTTCAGACACTTAATAATTACCTAGCGGTGTGACCTTGGGCAAGCCACTTAACCCTATTGCCTTGCAAAAAAAAAATAAAATTCTAAAAAAAAAGAAGAAGAAAGAGAGTTTAGGAAGGCATTGATTATAGATGAGTTTAGCCTCCAAAGGGAATAGAAATATAGGGCAGTAACTAAGGTCTCTGGAAGTTTTAAAAAAAGAATCTGGAGCTCTAAGGTTGTAGAAGGATTACCCTACTCCACCACTGAGAGAGAAAAATTGTATTTAATGTCACAAAGATTCTGTTATGGCATGTGCATATGAATGAAAATAAATAATTTTTTAAGAAAACAAAGATTCTGTTCTGTTAAATTCCATTTTAATTAGGAAGTAATGCAACTTTTCAAATCGTTTTTAGGTTTCAGGGCTACAAAACTTTCCACTAGCATGCAGTTTTCATTGCCTCTGGTCACATTTAATCAATAACTCTTCCTTCCCTCTCTTCCTCCTCACCCTACCCCCTTCCAGTCACACTCACCTCTTCCTGTTTCCCCGTATCATTCATTTAGTTTGGAGATTTTGAGCATCTGCTTGCAGTAAATATACTCCAAGGTCTGCCAAAAGCACTGACAGTCTTGAAAATAATAGAAAGGAGAGACAGGATTTATTCAGTTTATTTTAGACCTTAGCAATATAAGATAAGCATTCTCCAACAGGATTGTTTTTATTTGTCCCAAGTTATTCTTCTTGTCTAGATAGCTCTGTATATATAAAATAAAGATAAGGATCAGATGTTTGGGGCTAAATATTGCCTTGAGATTCTCCTAGGAGATTTCACACTACCACTAAAGAAGCTGCTTGTGTGACATTATAAAGGTCTTCACTCAAGGGATTCTCAGAAGAGAATAGAGAATTGTCTGAGAGTCCCTGTACTATTTAACCACCAGGGACAAATTTGAGAAGTCCCAAGATGTTCAAAGGTGCTGGAGAGAACAGAACACATCATATTCAATTCCTTGGAGAAACTCATTGCATTTTTTACTCAAAATATTTCCTATTCTAATTCTCTTTTTCCTCCACAGAAAAATGAAAATAGGGGCAGCTAAGTGGTACAGTGGATAGAGCACCGACCCTGGAGTATGGAGGACCTGAGTGCAAATCCCACTTCAGATGCTTAATAATTGCCTAGCTATGTGATCTTAGGCAAGCCACTTAACCCCATTGCCTTAAATAAATAAATTTTTAAAAGAAGAAAGAAAAAGAGAGAAAGAGAGAGAAGTGTAAATATATAGATTAACTTCCTTTAAGAATTTGTCCTTTTTTGGGGCAGCTAGGTAGAGCAGTGGATAGAGCACTGGCCCTGGAGTCAGAAGTCCCTGAGTTCAAATCCGACCTCATACACTTAATAATTACCTAGCTGTGTGGCCTTGGGCAAGCCACTTAACCCCATTTGCCTTTCAAAAAAAAACCTAAAAAAAAAAAAAAAAGAATTTGTCCTTTTTAGACCTTCACATCTTTACAAGTAGTGGGAAGTGCATTAAAACTCTAAACTTTTGCATGATCTCACTTATGAATAGGTCAGGTATAGGGATGATGAGCACAGATTATCTGTACCTTTTTTTCTACCCATCCATTTACATGGATTCTCATTCTACACTTACTCTCTTGTCTTCTACTTGCTAGACACCTTCCTCCATTGAGATGCTCTTCCTTTCTCTTTTCCAGCTCCCCTTTATCTTACTCCATTAGAATGCCTAAAAGACAAGGATTTTTTTTATTTGCTTTATCCTTTATCTATCTGTCATCAACTATCTATCTATCTATCTATCTATCTATCTATAATTTAACTATTGTATAGAAAAGCATGGGGAACCCTGAGCCCTGGTGCTATTTGATGATTACTGGATTAATATCCATTGCCTGGTTTGTGACCTGGTTTATAAATTTCTAAGAATTACAGAGTCAAAACTCTGAGGGAGTAGAACGAAAGCAGCTTCTGCTAGTCCTATCCCTCAGAGTGTTGACTCTGCAGTTCTTAAACATTTGTAAACCAGGTAAACCTTCTTAGGGGAAGGGCTCATACTCTTTCTGAAAGAATAAGACCTTAGTCAAGGATATCAACTGAGTCAGCAGCTGCAAGTGGTAGAGATTATGGCCAAGCAGCATCCAGTACCATAGTGTCCAAAGGGGAAGGGTCTGTTGGAGACCAAGATATTGAAGACAGAATGTACATATAGGGGCTGCCAAGTATAACCCAGAGTCAGTGTTGGCATTCTAGTTCACCTTTAGCCCTGGTTGCGAAAGAAAGGAAGTCTGTGGAACTGCTTTATTGGAGAGGCCTCAGATGACCTTCCTTATACATGCTTTGGGCAACCATGTTTACTATATGGATTCCTATTTATCTATTTTCTCTACTTATATAAGGTATTTGTTGTGATTTAGTTGTTTTCAGTCATTTCTGGCACTTCGTGATACCTTTGGAGGTTTTCTTGACAAATAGTGGCTTGCCATTTCCTTCTCTAGATCATTTTACAGATGAGGAAACTAAGGAAAACAGGGTTAAATGACTTACCCAGGGTCACATAGCTACTAAATATCTGAGACCAGATTTGAACTCAGTTCTATTTGACTCCAGGAGTATGCAGTATACAGTCCTATACAGGACAGGACACTTAGGTGCTTTATGGGATGTATTTGTGAGAAAATATGCCCCATACTTGAGGAGAGATATTTTATTACCACTTGTTTCGTTATGCCATTTTAATAAATGCCCTTACATTGAGCTAATCATTTATCCTCTGACTGACTACAGAAAGCTAAATAACTTTCAGTATGGGATTCATGAATTATAGTTTTAGAAAAACAAATCCTCACAGTACATTGAACCTGAGGGACCCAACCTACTAGGTAAGTTGAGGGGGGAAACTCCAAAGGAAGACTAGTTAAGTAACAGTGAAAGATAGGGCTAATATAGCCACATTGGGAAAAACTACATCTTACTGAGGCAAAAGAAGATTCTAAAGAACTGTCAAATTCTCTGAAGAACTTTTCAGAAGAAAGTCAAAGCTAAAAGTGAAATAGAAATACCACACTCCACCAAGAGTCAGAATCTGCAATTAAATGCTACCTGTAGCTCCCCTGAGTTGTCCTGTACCTAGTCTTGTGACAAAAGTTTTCCTCATTTATAAGAAAATAACCTGTTTAAGATTTGAATTCTGATGAAAAGCTTTTTCTGCCTATCTGTTCTCTACCACAAAAACACTATATCAGTAACCACATCCCAGTTCATTTCTAGCCAAAAATTCTTTTGACATCATCTAGACCTGACTTTATGGTCACTGCTCAAATTTTCTGAGTTAAGCCTTATTTGTTTTTTGTCATGGTAAGCACTATTATTTGCATGTACATGTTTTAAATGACCTAATTAAATTAGCAATTATTTAACAATAGGAAATGGATAAAAAAACAAACATTGTCATAGACTATCAGTATTTTCTAAGAAATTTTAACTGATCTAAATCAATCACCACAAGCTTCCTGAGTCAGCAAATATTTGATCTGGGAAGATGAGTGGTATCTAAGACAACACTGATTTGAAAGATAAACTCATATTTTTGTAACTTAATAAGAAGGAATAGTGAAAGATTATAGACAGTATCAGTTCATTAAATATAAAAGAAGCAGGAGGGGAGAAAGAAGGAAGCAAGTTTATAGAAAGTCTGATGAAAAATCCAACTGAGATAAAACCTCTCAAAGACATTTAGTAAATAAGCTGGAATGAGAAGAGTAAGCATATACCTCTCATGTCCCCCTAAGACTTCTCTTCTCCAGGGTAAACATTTCTATCTCCTTTGAGAGATTTTTGTGTGACAAGTCCTTTTTCCATCCTCTTCTAAACAAGTTCTGATATCCTAAAATGTGTCCAGAACTGAATGCAATACCCCTTCTTCTATTTCTCACATTGTTAAAAACAAACCTCCATCAGTACAAGAACAGTAAATCTGTGAGCTGTTCTATTCTTAGTAGAGAGTAAGTCTGTTCAGTAATCCAGAAAGTTGAAACTGTTACTGCAGTAAATTGTTTCTATGTCTGTTTCATTATCTATTTTGCCAATTTTTTTATTCAATTCTTCCTTCTATTCAAGTGAGTTATAAACTATCCCTAATAGTTGCTTTCCTAGTATGGTTAAAGTACCCTTAGCCATCCTGAAGAAAGTTTCAGGTGGTCCACAAGGTCAATACTATTTTCATAATAAGATTGTCATTTTATTTTTAATATAATAAATATTAATAGATATAACCCATACAAATAAAGCCTCAATAATTTTTAAAATTTAAATGAGTCTTGCAGCCAAAAAATTGAGAACTATTACACTATTTCTATGTTCATTGGTTTACACCCAACTCCCTCTAACATGGTTCTCCTTCCTCTCATTAGCATGAATAGATGTATTTATCAATTAAAAACATTTATTGCTCTGGTTTCTCTTCAGATCATATAAATTCTTCATCTTAAAAACATTTATTATTAAGCCCTTATTATGTGCCAAGAACTTTGAGAAACTTTGAGGTTAGATGCACAAAAAGAAAGAAGAAATTCAAAGCACTTGTATTCTATTTTTTTAAGGCAACCAAAGCTAAGTGACTTGCCCAGGGTCCATAACTAGTGTCTGAGGCCAGTTTTGAACTGAAGTCTTCCTTTCTTCAGAGTCAATGCTCTATCCACTGTACACCCAAGTACTCTATTCTAATTATGAGCAAGGGTATGCTTGTAAATATTTAACAATCAGTTCTCCAAAAAAGGAAAATGTCCTAGGGCATACTTAAATAAAAGGTTAATCTGCAGCATTAACATTTTCTCTGTCTCCTTTCCCACTTAGTCTGTGGAGCCATTGGGAGTTAGCAATGAGTTGATTTGATTGTAGTTCCAGAAAGAGAATCATGGAGATATAGAATAGAGGGCATGCACTCAGCAAAGCAGCTAATGGAAAAATGGCCAGGAAATGAAATGAAGCAAGTTTGGGTCCAAATCAATTAGGACCCTGCAATACTAGGGTGGGAATTCCTAAGGTAAAAGATTAAATACTTTAGAACTTGAAGTCTTATCTTGATGGTAGAGTGAGAATACGACCAGAGAATGAGAAGATTGGTTAAAACTGAATATAGATATAATGAGCCACCAATCAGAGTAGTTAATTCCTTCACTAGAAAGAAAGGAATCCAGAGAGATAGATGTTTATTCCTTTCTAGAATATTACATTCCTTGCTAAAAAGTCAATGCATTAGTGCTCTGTTTTAAACCTAGTTCAAAAATACAAATCTCAATTTCTTAACATTCAAATTAATTGGATAAAACACCTTTGTTAAGCATATAATACATAATTAGAAAAAAGCAAAATGTGGAATATCTAAAATTAATGAACATGTAGATTTATTTGAAATTTCAGAAGTGATGGTCTATAGAACAAACAACCATCAGTAAAGACAATATATATGAATATATACATATATAGATAATATATGTATATATTTTGTTAGCAATAATAGGAATGCTTCAATAAGATACCTATGATTTTATCTGTGGGGGCATATGTGTGGTCCCACCACTGATGTAAATCACAAATATTCCATGGAAAAAATTTGACCTGCTTTATGTCATGGATTCCTTTGTCAGGGAATAAAACCTACAGATTCCTTTTCAATAAAAATGTAAATGCATAAAATAGCATACATATAATTATAAAGGAAATACAATATATTAAAATAAAGTCATCAAAGTATTTTCTGAGAATTCATGAATCCCAGGTTAAGAACTCATACTCTATGCCTTAATAAAATTATCTTGAGTTATTGAGGTAAAAAAAATGTTATTGCCTGATGGTTAACCCTCTTGATGAGCCTCTCCAAACTTAGGCAAACCAGTCCTTCAGATAACAGGCACAGAATATCCCACTAGGTCTATATTTGAAGTGTTTCTAGCTTGATAGGACCTTAATGAATTGAGAGTCTGTTATCAGAGATACTAACAAAGCAACAAGAATTTATTAAGCACCTACTAGGTGACAAGCATTTTACTAGGTGACAAAAAAATCAAGTCACTTCCATTTCATGGTGAGATATCAAAAGTAGAATTAGCATGGATGAATAATGGTGATTATAATGGTGAAAGAAAGAAGTTAACAAATTCACTTTTCTCTAAGGGTTAGCAAACTATGGCCCATGTAAATCATACTAAAACAGGCTGCAGGCAATAGTTTGTAGACAACCCCCATCCCCCCCCCCCAAGGCTCTAAATCATTCAAAGAATCATTCAGGATAGACTTTAAATGCCTTTAGATTACTCACCATGTATTTTTCATGTGTGGTGACAGCTAAAAGGTAGGTATTCAAATCACTGTTGGTCAATATAATTCAAAGACTAAAAGAATTAGTATCTTCAGTGATGTGAATCATGACTAATAAATATTGGCCTTCTGAATGACCAAATACTTGTTAAATAAGGGATTCAGTTGAGGGATTGATCCTTTGTTTATTTCTCATTTGTCTCTTGAGGTTGAAACTTATGAATAATAACAAGAATATTGGTTCTACAAAGTGATTTCAAATCAAGCCATTTATTAGAGTTATTAGATCAAATGACTTATTTTTTCTTTCTTTGCAGAGGTGGGATGGTTCAGACTAGTGAACAATATGAATTTGTTCATCATGCACTGAGTCTCTATGAAAGTCGGCTGTCAGCAGAAGCTGTCCAGTGAAATGTTGAAGATTCAGTTCAATGACAATCTCTCCAGAGAATTCAATGTGTTGCCTGCCAGTGGTTTCTTCCAGAAGATTTCTGGGATGGAGAACAACAACAATGGAAAGCTTGAAAGCCAGCCTGTGATGTGGATTAAAGAAGACATGAAAAATTATGTAAAGACTACCAGACCTTACTTGTATATGAATGTATTTGTAAGTTGCCCAAAAATTATTTTAAAGAAGGTTCTATGGTGATGGAGTAATGGATTTCACCTGCATCTTCAAGAAAGACATTTTTCTGTGATGATTCTGTCATACAGATTATATGTATGAAATTCTGCTGAAGTCAATTGACTATTGAAATGCCCCCTGAAGAAATGATTATTGAGTGTATAGTTGCTTTAAAGTTTGCAAAAATTTGTCTTGTGAATGGACTGTCAACTGTTAAACTGTACCCTGTCTTAAGTGCTATTATTATTATTATTATTATTATATTTGTGGTGAGTTCCTTCTCCAGCCACCAGAATCTTGCTGCTAAAGTTGCAAGTGAAAGACAATGGATTTTTCATAGAGAAGTTCTCATTTTTGGAAAAAAAAATCAAAAGCAGTAACTCTTTTATATGAAAATGTGTTCTTGATAATCTTATGTATTAAGTATGTATTTATAACAATAGCTCCTATCAATCTATTACAGAGCACAAAGTTTGTCATTTGGTGTGTGTGTGTGCGTATGTATTAATGAATATTCTATACTATTGTATTAGAAGGCTGCTTCTGCTCCAAAGTTTAATCCAGTGTGTTTGTAAATTGTGAGTCCTTTTACTTTTAAAGAAAACTTTGTAGATTCTGAAATTCCAAGGGTTTTAAATACACACCAGTCTTTTATTGAGGGGATTTTTGAAAATGCTATTCTACCTTTCTATCTCCTCCTAATAAGCAACAAGAACCTTGGGAATAGTGCAAACTGCTCTTCTGAATGAGGCTGCTGTCCTTCTATTTCTTCTATAGGGATCTCATCTTGAAGTGATATATGGAGCAGCTGTAACTATGTTCAGCAAGCACTCTGTGGCTTGTTCAGCAAATATATGAGATTTCAATGCAGTGATGATATTGATATTGCTTCATACTGCCAATAAACTCACTTGATACTAAATATTGTGTCAATCATTTATATTCCTCCACCACCAACCCCAAGAAAGAGACCATTCTTATTTTGAGAACTATTGGGTGGGCAAATATCAACCTCTATGACCTGGTAGGCTTCACTTCAGTTTGACTATTTCTAATTCTGTCTGTTAGAGTTTTCAATCACCTAATGTGATATTTTCAGAAAGGATATTGAACTGAAATTAAAGATCATTGCCATATAATACTTTTTTCCTTGATAAATTCCTAACCTATCATTACCCAAATAGAACACATTTGTAGTTTTCTATTACTTGTTATAGATCTTCATAAATTACATGGTTTGTCTTTATTCAATAGAGTCCATATCACCTGTAAAGACTTAACATGAGATAAACATTCATCTAATTTGGAGAGATTATAGTCCTTTCCTTCATTTGTTCTTTTAAGAATTCATCTGTCAAAATGACTTTGGGTATAGACTCAGTAGTTTGGCTACTTCTTGTGTCTGGAATTTTTTTGCCTGCATGAAAAAGGGGATAGTCATAGTTCATTTCATTCTAAGGAAACAGACGAAAGGACAATCTGGTATAAAACTCCCCTAAACAATTGAATAGAAGGAAGTGCTCGTCACTGACTTTCCCCCCCCCACCATGAAGGCACATTTCCTTCCTAGCCTTTGCTTCTCTTATCTGGGAGGATTTTTCTCCCCCCCCCCCCCCCAAGCGAAGCATGAAGAGTTGTTAAGTCGAAAATGGAGCCTATATTTTACATGCTGATTTTTACCTGGATGATCTTTGGGAACTCAGGTAAGTGAAATTACTCTCAGAGTCTCAGAGGCATTTCTCCTCTATCCAGCTGAGGGTGCCCTGGACTTTTAAAAATGTCTGAAATGTGACGGAAATGGAGCCTGCTCTTTTCATTTTATCCAGGGATGATGAGGAAAGGGACTGAAAAGGGCCAAGCATGCCAGTCCTGTTTAGATTTCTCTCCAAAAGAAAAATAAACCTTCTGCTTGAATGCCACATAAATTTTATATCTCTCACAGAAGGGCATAATAATAGTACACCAATGTGCTAAAAAACCTTGAAGAGATAGTGTTAATATTTATTAACATCTGTAGTATGACCAATGTTTGGGGAGTTTTTCTTAAGACCTGGCTATGCTTAACTGTAAGAAACTTTAAAAGAATCCTTTAAAATATAATTAAAGGGAATGTAGCAATTATAGTTTATTTGGGAAAACTAGAAGTTTGACCAAAATAGGGGAAGAGTGCTGGGGTGATGAGGAAGAGAACATTGTAAACTGTTTTTGGCTATGAATTTATGTTTAATCTTAACTGCCCCATTTTTAAATTATTGGGGGGGAAATGATTTTTCTAATTCATAGGAATCATTGTTTTAGGGGATACAGCATAGAAGTGGTGAGAAGCAGAAATGTGATTGAGAAGTTAAAACATGCCATTAACTTAGGCTAATCAATAACTCATTAATTAATTAGGGTGCTGAACTTTTGGAAGAAAGAAATTTAACAAAGGGTATTTTTCCATTACTTCCCTGATTCAATTTATATTAAAATAATTTTCTTTATGGAATATATGAATTGGGGAAAATGAAATGTGGGGAAAAGAGACATGGTTGAGAACGTAGATGTATTGAGTAAAAATAAATATGAATTTTCTCAAATTTCTAAATACTGAATCAAACTAGAGAGTCAAATTAAATTCTTGAGGTGATTTGTTTTTCTTCAAGTTTTACTTCATTATTGTGTTAGAAAAAACAACATATATTAACTGGATAAAAATAAAGGACAGTCACTGAAATGTTTTGAAGTTTTAAAACGACAGTTTTATGAATTTAAACCATTTCAGTTAATTTGAATCGATACAAAAAGAATTTTTTGTGTATTTTAGTATTTTCATTTAGGTAGGGAGTTGTGCATTATTTCCATTTATTATATTTTTATAAGATTTTTCCATCTTCCAGAGGGCTTTCAGATTATTCACGTCCAGAAACAACAATGCCTTTTTGAAAGTAAAATAGTATCTGTAGCCATGTGCAATATGACCAGTCAAAACCAGCAGTGGATGTGGACAGAAGATGAAAAACTTCTCCATGTTAAATCTTCCCAGTGTCTGGGCATCTCCAATTCCTCAGCTTTCCATTCTCGAGCTGCCATCTTCCTCAATTGTTCTCAGGCACCCACATGGACCTGCCATGATAAAGAAGGATTCCTTGAGGTGACAAATTCCTCTTTCTTCCTCAAGAAACAAGGCAACAGGGTAGTGGTCAAGAAGGGCAGGAAATACCTCCATAGCTGGATGAAAATAGATGTCAATGAGAAGGGAGAATCCACCAATGAAAGTCTCTGCTTAAAAAAAGGTGAGCCACTTTAAGGATGAATTCTGAAAGCTCTAGTAAATGTCTTTTTTTTTAAATGCAAGGAAACTCCACAGGTTTTGACCTAATTATTAGAATATGGATATTAGTCAAGTTAAAGATAAATCAAGATTAAAAGTTTTAATGGAGTCAGAATTTTCATGAATATAGGTCAAAATTTTCTTTTGTAAGAAAAAAAGAAATACATTTATATGTGTGCCTGTATGTTTGCACATATATACGTGTCTGGATATAAATGAATCATGATTAAAGGCCATCAACTATCAATCTATGTTGAGAGATATAGATATAGATATAGATCTCCAGATATAGATATATGTAAAATGTGACTATACATGAACTGCAGCTAAAATCCATCAATCTATATTGAGAAAGATATATGTATATATAATATATAATGTGTGTGGTTAATCATGAAATACATATATGTAAAATGTGGCTATACATGAACTGTGACTAAAATCCATAAATCATCAATCTATGTTGAGAAAATTAAAAGATTATGTCCAGGTTTATATTTCTATTCTCACTCTTACAGGCTGTCTTTTTTAACTGATGACTGCTATTCTTGTTAGAATCACCCATTTGCAGAGCTTGACAAAATGATAAATTTTGTTTCTGTAGTAGTTTTATTCAGTATAATTTGATATGTTGAACCTTTAATAATAAATAGTTGAATAAATAAATGCTTAGAATGAGAATAGAAATAGTACTATCAATCAAAGTTGAAGATCTAAGTATAAACATATCTAAATACTTATGAATACCCAATCCCACACGTGTGCACCCTATATATACAGAGATACTGAGAATTAGTATAATTTAGGACAGAATTTTCTCATTGTCAATCATGTTGAGCTGGATTAGATGACTTCTGATCTTGATCCTGTGACCCAACACCATTATTTCATTTTTGTCAGTCTTTTTATCATCTTGTTCCTTATTTGTACCTCCCACAAGTGGGTGTGTATATATGGAAAGGAACAAAAAAAGAATAAACTTAGAGCTCTGTTTCAGGTATAGATTCCTTGGTCTCAAATTTGTCTGACCCACCCCCACTCCATCCCCATTTAGATTTCTGAGCATTTTTATACATTACTGCATTTTCTTTCCTCAACAAGTACCTGAGGTATGTACAGCTCTGTGCACTCTCCAAATAGGCTATAGAAAGCAACCAAAGCTCCCAATGTCTTTATTAAACTAGACTTGTTTTAAAATATCTAATTATTTATAAAATGTCAAGAAAAAATAGGTTTAAAAGGGAAAAGAGTTAAGATATAGATTATAGAAAGAGAATGGGCAGTTCAAGAATATGAAGATTTTTCTCTCACATATTGGATGAATCCTCTATGGTGGATTGATCCAAGGATATGGATGAGAATTATGCAGAGTGAAAAGATATGGCAGAGTTGTCATCTGTTGTCATCCCACACAAAAGGGAATAATATTAGAGAAATATCAGATGATTGAAGTTGACTTGATCCAGTTGGAATTCATTTTGCCCTTTATTCTCACTAACTACCATTTTCTCAAAGCTGATAGACAGAAAATAGTGTATTGGTTAGAACTCCAGACTGTAAGTATTCATAGCAAAATATGGAGTGTTTATGGTGGAGAGAATAAAGAGAGTTACCAAGTTTCCCTTAGACATCCTTATGATTTAGTGAAAGATGAAAAATAAGTCCTGACTTTTATGCTTTATTAAAGACTTCCTTTTTCTTCACAATCTTTCTGAAAGTAAAATTCTCATATTACCAAAGGTACAGTATGCAATATACAGTCATGATCACCTGACATGTTGTAACATTTATACTTTTAGTGAGAGAGAGATCACATTGTTGCTTAGAGAAAAGTTGAGTCTGGTTAGCTTATCCCTAACTCTCTGAAGTTCAAATGTTGCCCTTGATAATGTAGTGAATGTTTACATTTTGGAAAAAGGAATATGTTCCTAATATATGGGATCCTTTTACATACACACACACACACACACACACACACACACACACACACACACACACTTTTCAATCAATTAAAAATAATGACACCATAGCTGTTTCTCTGTGGTAACTAAGACCATATCCTCAAAATGCCAAAACATGTGGATGAAGAGAAAGACATTCAATCAATCATTTGAATGTTCCATCAACATGATGACAAACATCTGGATATTTAGAAACATCCAGATGTTTAGCATTGTACCAAGGTCCAAGTGATTGCTTGAATTTTTAACTTTTTATCAACTTTTATTGTCAGTGAATGGACACTGCCCTAATGTTATCATAGTAAAAATGAGGTCTAGTTGTAAAAAAATTCAAAAATTGTCTTGGAATCTCTTTTTAAAGACTTATAAATAGTGAAACTCAAGAATATTGTAGATAATATGTCATACTATGAAAAGGAATAAGTTTTAAAAAGTATAAACTTTTAATGAATATTTAATTTTAGTTAATTATCCCTCTCTCTAGTCTTTGAAGGAACTATAATTTTTTCTTCTGGAAAGTGTTAAACATCAGGACTGAAGAAATTAGTAGGAGAAAACTATTTTAGACCCTAGACTTGCCAATGGAAAACAAAAGCAACTGTCTTATCTTTCAGTTCTAATCCAACCAAATGCAATTTTTAAAACCACTAGACCATGAAAAAAAATCATAATGTGATCTCAAAACAGCAATCTCATCAAGTCTGATGGCTTCTGCTAGAGCAAGTTTTATCATTAAACACATTACATAGAGAAAACATCCACATTTTTGTGGAGGGAGGATGATAATCTTGGGATAGGAAATTAAGACCTTTGATTTCTTCTGTGTAAGCAGCCCCCAGTATAAGATTTCCTTCCACTCGTGAAGAAACTCAATTGTTTGTAACTTGGAGCTTAAAGAATCACATGGGAATTTGAGAGGCTAAATGATGTACCCACTACTATTAGTATGTGCATAGCATGAAGCCAATTCTAAGGCTCACTGTCTATCTACTATGCATCTCTGTCTTCTATCTGAATGTTACTCAGTTTCAATAGTTCTGCTTCACCAGATTCAACCTATCCAAAAAAAAAGGATAAGAAATTTGTAAACAACTGTATCTACTTATACCTTGAGGTTTATATTGATTCTGCTGAGATGTTGTAAATTCAGGCTTATGATGGAACTATATGATTAGAAGGGGAAAAAAAAAACTCATTTTTGCCCTTCAAGTCAATGTGATGGTTCTACGTTGTAGAATCATGACTTATGGGAATTAGAACTGAAAGAGACCTTAGAAATCATCTAATCCAGGGATTTTGAGCCCAAGTAGAAAGGAACTCCTATGGGCTATGTACTGACTTAGAAAACCACACATTAGCATTATCTATAGTCTATTGTATTTCTATATATTTTGTGAAATATTTTCCAAATAAATTTTAATCTGGCTCTAATTCTACTTGGGAGAGTTGTGGTCACAGTGAGTTTGATATCTCTGAGCTATTAGTCCAAAATCTTCATTTTTTATATATGAGGAAAATGAAACTCAAAGGTCACACACATAGTAAGTTTCTGAGTCGGAATCTGAACCCAGGTCTTCTTATCCTAAATCCAGTACTCTTCTACTACATAGTGCTTCTGTCCTAAAGAAATACCTCATCCTTGGATTGAAATGTGATGTTTCATCATCTAAACTGTTTTGGAATGTTGACTTACAAATGAAAACCAACTGAATTAGTTCACAACACATCAGGAAAAAAAGATAAATTATAAACTCCTTTGGAAAAAAATCATGCCAATTCACTATCAACCATCCAGGTATATAAGAAATAATTCTCAAAAATTATTGTCCATATGATATGTGGCATCCATGAAGCTAAAAAATAAAGATGAAGATGATTAGCTGAATGTTTATGCTTGGTAGCCAGTTATTTGGCAGTTAGTCCATAGGTCTGTTATTATCTGGATATTACCATTGTCATTTAACCTAACTCTTATTTAAACCTAACTCCTTTGAACCTTGGTTCAGCAACCAAAAAAATTTATTATTCAGCCTCTGTTTAAAAGCCTTCATGGGCGGCTAGGTGGCACAGTGGATAGAGCACTGGCCCTGGAGTTAGGAGTACCTGAGTTCAAGTCCGGTCTAAAAAAAAAAAAACCTTCATAACAAGGAGTGCACATTTATTGTTTGAGAGAGTACTGTGTAACAAATAGTATGGAGAACTTGGTGAACTAGATACCTAGTTCTTTGACACTAACTCTCTTACTATGAGCAAGTGAGCGTATGTTTTTGAGCTTTAGTTTTCCTATCTGTGGAATGGGAATAATAAACCTTATTACAGCTACTTTGCCATATCATAGGATATCTCAAATGTGATAACCTATACAATACATTTTGCTAACTTTGTTATATATCTGTGTGTGTGTTTGTGTGTGTGTGTATTTAATTATCTCTTCCACATCTTGAGGGTTAGGGATAGGACACAGGTGCCCCAGTATTCTGGAAAAATCTGAATAAAAAATTTTGACCCTCCCTTTGTACTGGAGAAGAAATCTAAATTATTATGGTATTAAAAGATAAAATATATTGATATTATATAATACTTTACATATATTTCATACATTTCTGAGTTTCTAAGCTTTTCCCATATCATCTACTGGCCTTCATGTATTGTCTGTGGCTTCCACAAAACTCCAAAAATATTCTCATTCAATTTCTTTTTTCTTTTTTAATTTATTATATAAATATTTTATTTGTTTTTCCAGCTAAATACAATGGTAGTTTTCAATCCATCATTATTTTGGAGTTTTTCAATTTTTCTCCCTCCCTTCCTTACCTCCCTCCTGCCCCCAACAGAAAGCAATCTGATACAGACTTTACGTTTTGCAACCATGCTAAACATAGATCAAAAATGAACCTGTTGTGAGAGAAGAAGCTGATCCAAAAGGAAGAAAGAAAACATTAGAAATAACAAAATTACATAAATATAAGACAGCTTTTAAAAAGTAAAGATAATGACCTTTGTTCTTCATTTAAACTTCGCAGTTCCTTATCTGGCTATGGAAGGTATTTTCCATCACAAATCCCTTAAAATTGTCTTTGATTATTTTACTGATGGAATGAGCAAGTCCATTCTAGTCAATCATCATGCATGTTTTTGTTAGTATGTACAGTGTTCTTCTGGCTCTGCTCATCTCACTCAGTATCTATTCATGCAAGTATTTCCAGGCTTTTTTGAAATTCTGTTCCTCGTGATTTCTTATAGAACAATAGTGTTCCATTACATTTATATACCAAAATTTGTTCAACAATTTCCCAAATGATGGGCATCCCCTCAATTTCCAATTCTCATCCACTATAAAAGGAGCTACTATGAATATTTTTGTACATGTGGGATTTTTACCCTTCTTCATAATCTCTTCAGGGTATAGACCCAGTACTGGTATTGCTGGATTAAAGGGTATATACATTTTTATTACCCTTTGGGCATAATTCAAATTGCTCTCCAGAAAGGATAATTAGTTCATAACTCCACCAACAATGCACTAACATTCCAGATTTCCATCATCCCCTCCAGCCTTGATCATTGTTATTTCTAGTCATATTAGACAATCTGAGAGGTGTGAGGTAGTACCTCAGAAATGCTTTAATTTGCATTTCTCTAATTAATAATTTAGGGCAATTTTTAAAAACTATAAATAGCTTTGATTTCTTTGTCTGAGAATTGTCTTTCCATATCCTTTGACCCTATCAATTGGAATGACTTTTTTTTATAAATTTGACTCGGTTCTCTATATATTTTAGCAATGAGTTCTTTGTCAGAAACATTAGTTGTAAAACTTATTTCCCAATTTACTACATTCCTTTTAATCTTGGTTGCAGTGGTTTTTTGTGCAAAAACTTTTTAATTTGATGTAATCAGAATTATCCAGTTTGCTTTTTTATAATGTTCTCCATCTCTTCTTTGGACATAAACTGCTCCCCTTTCCATAGATTTCTCAGGTAAACTATTCCTTGTTCTACTAATTCAGCTTATAATATTATTTTTATGTCTAA
Source organism: Macrotis lagotis (assembly GCF_037893015.1). Classification (NCBI taxonomy): domain Eukaryota; kingdom Metazoa; phylum Chordata; class Mammalia; order Peramelemorphia; family Peramelidae; genus Macrotis; species Macrotis lagotis. Next base: position 266,467,134 of record NC_133659.1, on the reverse strand, counting down.
ATCCTGCACCTAATTTTTTTTAGGTTTTTTGCAAGGCAAATGGGGTTAAGTGGCTTGCCCAAGACCACACAGCTAGGTAATTAGTAAGTGTCTGAGACCGGATTTGAACCCAGGTACTCCTGACTCCAAGGCCGGTGCTTTATCCACTACGCCACCTAGCTGCCCCAAAGGAATTTGAATTTATACAGATAAATACCCATTCCCTTTGGGGTTTTCTTTAAGTTGTTTTTTTTTTTTTTGCAAGTCAATGGGGTTAAGTGGTTTACCCAAGACCACACAGCTAGATAATTATTAAGTGTCTGAGGTTGGATTTGAACTCAAGTACTCCTATTCCAGAGCTGGTGCTCTATCCACTGCGCCACCTAGCTGCTCCTGCACCTAATTTGACCTTATCTTGGTATAGGGTGTGAGATGTTAGTCTATTCTTAGTTTCTGCCATACTAAGTTCCAGTTTTCCCAGCAGTTTTTATCAAAGAGTGATTTCTTACCCAAGAATCTGGAATCTTTAGGTTTATCAAACAGTAAATATTGCAGTCATTTACTGCTATCTCTTTTGCACCTAATCTATTCCACAGATGCACCATTCTATTTTGTAACCAGTACCAGAAAGTTTCAGTCACTAATACTTTATAATATAATTTTAGATCTGATATAGCTAGACTACCTTTCTTCATACTTTTTCATTAATTCACTTGATATTCTTGACCTTTTGTTCTTCCATGTGAATTTAGTTACTATTTTTTTCTAGCTCACTAAAGTTTTTGGAAGTTTGACTACTATGCCCATTCTATTTCTTATGTTGGTTCACAATATATCAAAACCATGATGGGAAAAGATGGGATTTGGGAGTAATACCTGCACATGTATGCATGTGTGTGTGTGTGTGTGTGTGTGTGTGTGTGTGTGTATGATGTAATCAATGTCTCTGGCAGCTCCTTCAAAAAGAAATGTGAGATACTCAAATTTAAAGAATTCACACCAAATATTCACATGACTGATCTGTAAATGCCTAAGGCATTCCAAGCTTGGATTGGTCTGATCAGTCAGAGTCAGGCACATTGTAACTTGGCTTTAACAAAGTGATATCATTTTGGTCCTCTTCTAGAAAGGAGAACAAGGACCAACCAATTACAATTGCCTGCTTCTCTAATTTTGTATTCTCTGATCAAAGACAATTTTTCAAATAATAGTTTGGTGCACTAGGTTTTTTAAATGCATTTTTCTGAGGGAGTGTTAGGTTTAGTACACAGAACATAACAACATAACTTCTGCTTTATGTTATATTTCAGTTGTGTTCAGTTTATTAGAAAATTAAAACTTTTTCCATATTGGAATATTAATCAGTCATATGCTAAGAGAGGGGATTATTATTAATGTTCATAACATTTAGTGACTGATAATAATATCCCCTGACCAGAAAGAACAATGACAGAATGCAAAGGGAATATTTTCTGGGCTCAGATCATGACTATATCAGTTAGCTTTCCCAGTAAAATGTGGGTTCTTAGAGATTAAACAAAGTTGCATTTTTGTCTTTTTTACCTTAAGGCCCAACATAGTTGCCCACATGTTGATGCCTAATATATGTTTTGAATGCTAAACCCAAACAGGCTTTCTGTCATACTTGGAACCTTTTCCCTCTTCACTTCTGCCTACTAGCCTCCTTCAAATCTCAGCTAAAATCCTACCTTCTCCAAGACACCTATCTTAGACCTCCTTAATTTTAGTCCCTTCCTGCTGAGACTGCCTCCAATTTATCCAGTCTATATCTTGTCTATATTTAGTAATCTTTTACAAGGCAAGGGGTTAAGTGACTTGCCCAAGGTCACACAGCTAGGTAATTATTAAGTGTCCGAGACTGGATTTGAACTCAGGTCCTCCTGACTTCAGGGCCGATGCTCTATCCACTGCACCACCTAGCTGGCCTTATCTATATAAATAGTTGATTGCAAATTGTCTCCCTTATTAGACTGTAATTAGACTGTCTCCAGGAGAACAAGAACTATAGAAAAGAGTCTTCTTTGTATCCCCAGCATTTAGTACATAGGCATATCGTAGGTGCTTAATATATGTTTGTTGTACATTGTTTTTAGGTTTATTATTTCTTTTAACATTCTTTTGATGAATTAATTAATTAAAATAATTTTTAATGTACTTATTATTTGCAAAATAATCAATTGTACTTTAGTTTGGTCAGTTTTTAACAAAGGATAAGATGGCGGGCTCAGTTATACTTCCATTCTATCATTTAAGTTTTCTAGAAATTTCTTTCCCAATTTTTTTTCAGTCTTAGATTCCTGAACTATTCATTTTTCTTCCTCTTTCCCCCTACCCTATCTTGAATCCATCCATCCACCAGTTTAGCCAGCTAGTTTACACAAAATAGAATATCTTTCCTTTGCTAATCCTATCTCTATATCATCTATCTCTCATCTCTTATCTGTCTGTAATATTTCATCTCTATAGCATACATATATATGTAAATTTATATGTATATCTCTACCAATATATAAAGATATATTTATATATATATATACACATATATATATATATATCCATTTATTGCCTATCCCACTCATCTCCATTGAAAATGGTCATAAGGAAAGAAGTAGGACTTTGAGATAGATACAATAAAATTATTGTTGTTCATCCTTCTTTTTTGAAGAGGACCAAAGAAACCTTAATCAATGGTAGCCAAAATATTATGATCCATTGTTAAAGAATCAACAATGTGGACATGACTTATTCCCAATTGCACTTGGTTGTTTAATTACCCTGTGACTTAGCCTAATTGTAAAAGAGTGAATCACATTTAATACTCATTCAACAGACTACTAAATCTGTCACCATCCACTAAACAACTATACTGAGGGTTTTCTTAATGCAGTACACACTATTTCCTACTTTCTCTTGAGGGATTGTTACTAAAATGAGATGAGCAGATATCCCTCAAGGCCTATAAAATTCTTAATTACTTTGGAAGGGAAAGTATATGCTAAATTATATGTCATTGTCATTGATTTCTTCATCTTCATGATAGATGATATGACATAGTGAATAAAAGCTGGTCTTGAGGCTAGTTAGAACTGGGTTCCAGTAAACATTTACTGGCAAATACTGGGTGTTTGACTCTGGGCAGTTCCCCTAACTTATCAGTGCCCCTCAATTGCTCTAATATTTTAAGAATAATTAAGAAATTGTTGACCCACAATGACAGAAGGAGCTTCCTTAATGATGACCTACTGATAACAAGGAAATCACAGGTCCATTTCTTATCTTTATCTCATTATGATGATGATGATGATGATGATGATGATGATGGTGATGGTGATGGTGATGGTGATGATGATGGCAGGAAAATCCATTTCTATGATCTGCTATTTTAATCCTTTCACACACTAATGAGGAGACTATAAAACATGCATGTGTATATGAATGTGTATACAGATATGCATATGTTTTGAGGAAGAAAATATCTGGAATCATTTTTTAATATTATTTCTTTAAGACTAGGCAAAGTAACTGCTTTCAAAAGATCATAGGTTTAGAGCTTGAAAGGATCTTATTCCTTGGATATAGTCAAATCACCCACCCTCGTTTTATAGAAGAGTATACTAAAATCTAGAAAAGTTAAGTGATTTGCCCAGAGTCACACAGATTGTAAGTTGGAGAGTCAAGATTTGAACCTATGACCTCAGACTTCAACACACTTTCAGTATGTCATGCTGCTACCTATATAAAAAATTTCCAACTCTTCTGAATCTGGTTTCAGTTTTTTCTAAGCCACTTCAAACATGGAACCTAAATGCTTTTTAAAAAGCTAATTAAAGGGCAGCTAGGTGGCGTAGTGGATAAAGCACCGGCCTTGGAGTCAGGAGTACCTGGGTTCAAATCCAGTCTCAGACACTTAATAATTACCTAGCTGTGTGGCCTTGGGCAAGCCACTTAACCCAGTTTGCCTTGCAAAAACCTAAAAAACTAATTAAAAGCATTCACAAATTAAAGAGTATGGGAATTTTTTAAGTATTTTAATCATTTTACTAAACTTCTTGGATTGAAACCAAAGATCAATTTACCTACCTATATTCTATTAAAGAAGAATGTTATAATGCAGAAAGTATAGTAATAATGAAATCAATAGTGAATCTTATAAACTGTGTATTTTTATTAGGTGAATAAATTTCTCTTTTAATATCATGAAAATATTAGTCATGAAATATGAAATATTTCATGAAATATGTATGTATACATATACATTTTAAAAATTAATTTTGTACTGCTACCACATCCATCTCTATATTATTTGCATATTTAATTTTGTGCCACTTTTCCCATAAAGAGTTCAGGTTGTATAAATGACTTTTTGAAGATACAATTCATATTTCTTAGATGGGTGCTTGGACTCCTCCTTTCCTCTTTCAAAATTCCAAGGTATGCAGAAAAGATACTAATGCATCCAAAATATAGTTTTCATCAGGTTTAGGGGCAAAGTTCCCAAGAGTAGAAAAACTAGAAGTTAAGATTGACATGATTTTCCTTTTTTCCTAAATAGTATAATGTGTTAAAAACATAGATATAAAATGAAGGGTAATGAATCTAGAATCCCCCCTTAATTTCTTCTTTGAAAAAAGTCTTGTCTGTTAGGGGTAAAAAAAAACTTTTTGACTTGTGGTTGTAATAAATGCGTGGATGTATATATGATTCATAGAGTATTATAGAATTCATTTTTAAAATTTGCTTGAAGAAACTCAAAATCTAATAAGATGGCCTTATTCACAGAAGAGTCTTTTGAAAGGATTTCTAAAATATTCTTCTAACATTCATAGTAGCTTTGCTTCATCAATTGAATTAAATATGAGTTGACACATAAAACAATAATGTTCATCTCAGGATGAAACTTTACCAACTACTACTTATGCTAGAGAGGTAATCATAGGTTGACATGCTAAGACATCATAATTACATACTAGATAATCATATTTGAAAGCTTCTGTGTCTCCTAACCCAATCATTAAATCTTTTTGAAGGACTGGAGAGCTAAAATTGTCCTCAATGATAGTCATTCCAATGAGCAGCACAGGGAAAATCTCATTACAACAAACAAAACATCTTCGAGAATTTAAGAACCCAAGCTAATGATCACTCATTTCAAATAGCATTCTATAAAAAATAAATTTGTGCCCCCTCCAATTTTCTTAAAAAATGAGTAAGGTATAAGAAAATGGGTAAGGTATAAGAAAATAAAGAAAAAAGGAAACAAACCAAAAATTAATGCCCTTAAATAAAATATATGGTTTCACAGAGTCAAATAATCAACAAAACTTTATAAAGCATCAACTGCGTGCCAGACCCTGTTCTAGGTAGGTTCATTGTAAAAATGTTAATCTATTGCAAAGTCATATGCTCCCCTTTAAAAGTACCAATGAGTAAATAAGTGCCCCCAAACTGCATCCTCCAAATGACTACCTATGCCTCCAGAAGTCATCTCATCATAGAATCCTAAAACTAGAAGGAATCTAAGAGCTCATTTCAGTTATACTCTAACCTCCCCACAATATGAGTTCCCTCTAGGCGTTCCAGTAGGAAAAGAAAGAAGGAAAGACAGGCAAACCCAGAGACAGACAGACAGAGGCAGACGGAGACAGAAACAGAGAGACAAAGACAGAAACAGAGAAACAGAGAGGCTAATTATGCAGAAACTTCCATAGACTTGTTCATCAGCTATGACAACTACTACTCACTATCATCTGCTTTCAACCTCTGGAGGAAAGAAGAGTTGGAGACAGAAGGACAATGCTAATATAGTCATTAACATTTTCCCCAAAATAGTAGTATCTCAACCTTGCAAGTTCTTGTTGGGTTTTCTATTCATGGAATCCTGCCCTCTCATAGGTATGATGGAGAAGACAGGTTAAACATGTCTACTAGGCCACACTTTTAAGGAGCTTCCTAGAGATAGCTTTTGTAACTCTTTACATCCATGTAACACATTTTGAAAAAAAAACACTATAAAAGAAGATAAGCAAATCCAGTGCAAAACAAAAAACCAAACACAAACAAAAACCCCCAGTAATATATTTCAAATATATTTGAAAGTAGGTAAACCTTGTAAGGCAATGCAAAATAAAATTATTTGGTCACACTATTCTTTCTCTTAATTGATTCATGCAACCTTCAAAACAAAGAGCATTGGCCTAAGAGTCATGAGAACTGAGTTGTAGTTCTGGCTTCATAACTAACTAGCTATGCAAGTCACTATCTCTCTGGACCTCTGTTTCCTCAACAGTAATTATGCAACCCTAAATTATTTTTAAGTTTCCTTCTGGTAATAGCATTCCATGATTTGATAAAAAGCATAAATTTTAGAAAGAAGATTAATTAGGGTTTCTTTTTAAAAAATTGAATGTGTAAGTAGACAGAGATCACAACTAATTTCAGACTTAATCAGCGGTGGATAAGATCCCTACTTTCCAGAGGCTAGGCTGTCCAAAATAAGGATCAACAATAAAAATGGTCCTAGGAGATACAATGTATAATCAAGACAATCTTTAAAATAAATCTTGCTTTTTCATAGAGGTCCAGATTGAATAGAGAAACAGTCTTAGGTTCTTTTAAGAAGACTTAAATTCAACACCTGCCAGCAAAACAGTGGCTCTGGCCCTGGGCACGTTATTTAACTTTTCAGTATTTCAAATATCTCTCTAAAATTACAAATTGAAGAGGTAATGCTGACCTGTAGGTATAGAAAAAGCTCCAGGCTTCCCACGCACATGAAACCATTGGTCCAACTCTGCCAAAATTAGAAAATCAACCCTAAACATGGAATTAAAATCTTTCTAGTGTATTTCTGACAAAATTGAGTACCTCAAAGGAAGCAATTTCCACAAGTCTGTTCATTCTAGAAAAAAAAGACTCCTAGATATGGATAGGGTTAAAAAAAATCAAGAGGCATAGTGGAGAAGGTAAAGATCTGGGTTTAAGTCCTGCCTCCATTAGACAGTAATCTGCTTGAGGGCAGGAGCTATCATTTATCTTTTTTTATCCCCAGAGCTTAGTACAGCATCAGGTCCATAATATGCACTTAATAAATGCTTTTTGTAGATTGATTAATCTCCCAGTGCCCTAGGAAAACTGAAGTCTATCATTTGTAGAGAAAATCTCCACTTGCATTAGTAAAAGTAAGTTTTCCTTATCAAAGAATTTCTTTTTCACATTTAATTATTTTAATATTAACTTATTGAATAAAACAAGCACTTCCATAATGCATAATAAAAAAGTGATTGTAAGTCTATTACATACAGCTTGCTATTCCTTTTTAATATATAATAAAGTTATCAAATAAATTTCATTTTTTTCCTTCTCTCCTTTCCTAGAGAAATTTAATGTAACCTGTCTGGTAGGATCTAACTCTCTGATTCTTTTAAGGAAAGAAGGTACTATAGGTAAATAAAACTGCCTCGTCTAACTCTAATTCTTTTGCAGGATAGAGGACAAGGGAATAGATTCTTAGGCCAAAGTTCTTTCCTTTGAAGTCTGAGTGAATTGATTAGGGGAAAGTGACATCTAGTAATTTTGTTTTGCTTTGCTTTACATGGTATACCTACTTTCTTTTTTTTAAATTTGCATTTTTATTAATTTTACACATTACTAAAATAGTCATTGTAAGAGTAAACATAATCCCCCTCTCCCCACAAAAATAAAAAACCTTATGAGAAATAAAGTGAAAAAAGAGAAAAAGAATGTGCTTCAGTCTGTGTTCCCATAACATCAGCTCTGTCTCTGGGGTGGATCTCATTCTTTATCATAAGTCCATCAGAGAAGTCATTTCCTTATGTTTCCACAGTTGCTGTTGCTGATTGTAATTCCCTCCCTGCTACCATTTATTATATTTCCTCTCTCCTTTCACTCTGTCCCTCTTCAAAAATGTGCTATGGGGCAGCCCAGAAGCAGTGGATAGATCACAGCCTTGGGACCAAGAGGCCCCAAGCCTACATTCCACCCCAGAGACCCAGCAACCACCCAGCCCGGGCAGGCCATCCAAACCCACCACCTTACAAAAAGTAAAAAAAAAAAGATGTTTTATATTTGACTATCTTCTCCTATGATCTACCCTCTCCTCTATCACCTACATCCCCCTCCCCTCCCCATCCCCTCTCTCCCATTCCCCTTCTCTCCTTTTTCTTCCAGATTTCTATGCCCTATTAAGTATATACACTGTTTCCTCTCTGAGCCATTTCCAATGAAAATGAAGGCTCCTTCATTCCCCCCTCACCTTCCCCCCCTTCCATACCATTGCAAAAGCTATTTCTTGACTTGTTTACATGAAATATCTTAGTCCGTTCTACCTCTCCTTTTCCTTTTTCCCATTCCCATTTCCCATTCCCTTTCACCCATTGCTTCCAAAGCTCCTCCTGACTGCTCTATTAAGTGAGAAAGTTCATGAGTATTATCAGTATCTTCCTTCCATGCAGGAATACACATAGTTCATTATCATTAAATCCTTCATAATTTACCCTTCTCATCCATCCTCCATGCTTCACCTGAGTCCTGTACTTGAAGATCAAACTTTCTGTTCAGCTCTGTTTCAACAGGAACATTTGAAATGCCCCCTTTTCATTGAAAGTCCATCTTTTCCCCTGGAAAAAGATGTTCAGTTTTCCTGGGTAGTTGATTCTCAGTTGTATTCCAAGCTCTTTTGCCTTCTGGAATATTATATTCCAAGCCCTATGCACCCTTAATGTGGATGCTGCTAAGTCCTGCCTGATCCTGCCTGTAGCTCCACAATATTTGTATTGTTTTCTTTTGGCTGCTTGTAATATTTTCTCTTTGATTTGTGAATTCTGGAACTTGGCTATAATATTCCTGGGGTTTATTTGGGGGGGGATTTCTTTCAGAAGGTGATCTGTGAAACCCTCTGCTTCTAGAATATTAGGCAATTTTCCTGTAGAAATTCTTTAAAAATGAGGTCAAGGCTCTTTTCCTGATCATGACTTTCAGGTAGCTCAATAATTTTTAAATTATCTCTTCTGGATTTGTTTTCCAGATCAGTTCATTTTTCAATGACATATTCATGTTTTTGTCTAGATTTTCACCCTTTTGGTATTGTGTTATTGTTTCTTGATTCCTGGCAAAGTCATCAGTTTCCTTTATCTCCATTCTACATTTGAAAAAGTTATTTTGTGCAGAGGGCTTTCTTATCTCCTTTTTCCATTTGGCCAATTCTGCTTTTTAAGTCATTCTTCTCCTCATTAATTTTTTGGATTGTTTTATCCATTTGACCTAAGCAAGTTTTTATTATGTGATTCTCTTCAGCATTTTTTTGGATTTCCTTCACCAAACTGTGGACTTGATTTTCATGTTTTTTGCTGAATCTCTCTCATTTCTCTTCCCAATTTTTCCTCTACTTCCCTTATTTGATTTCCAAAATCTTCTTTTAGCTCTGCCATAGCCTAAGTTGAACTCCTATTTTTCTTGGAGGCTTTAGATGCAGAAGCTTGGACTTTTTCCGTCTTCAGAGTCTGTATTTTGGTCCTCCACCAAAGAAATTGTCTATAGTCAGGTTCCTTTTTATCTGTTTACTCATCTCCCCAACCTGTGTCCAGGTTTGGGGTGCTTCCCAAGCTTTTGAGTATTATTGGGACACCCCCTAAAAGGACCTCAGCTCCTTCTGATTGTTCTCCTGGCCTGTGCTTTGGTCTGTGGATGACCACAAACTCCCCCTGTCTGCCCTGGAGCTATGAGGAGGGTCCCTGCTCTATGGCAATGGGGGGCCCCAGACTGTGACCAGGGTCTGAATATTAACAAAGCCCCAGAGTCCTATCCCAGGGACAGTCTCAACAGTCTCCCCTGACCCCCTTACCTTCTGTGGGTTGAGTTCTTTGAGAGCAGCTGCTGGGTGGCTCCCTCCTGGGCTGCTCTCTACACCTGATTCTGTTTCCTGGTATCTGGGATGCGCTGAGGACTACATTGGCTCCCACTCCCTCTGGCAGAGGTTTTACTGCTGATCTTCCAAGTGGTACTTGGTGTTTCCTGGGTTGGTAGGTCAGGAAACCGCCTTTGCTGAAGGGAGCCAACTCCTCCCAGGGACCCAAGTACCTCACAGGCTGTTCCCAGAAGGCTGGAGTTCCTTCGCTCAGGCCTGATGATCCTGGCTGTGCTGCCACCCACTCCAGTCTTGTGGAACAGAGCCTTCCCATGATCTTCCAGGTTACCTTGGGCTAGAGAATTGCCTTACTGGGTCTTTCTGTGGGTTCTGTCTTTTGAAAATTTAGAGTCATAATTTTAAGGTTTTTGAAGTATTTTGGAGAGAGTTCCTAGGAAAGGTTGTTCTCATTCCACCATCTTAGTTCCCCCACCCCAATCGTAAAGTTCTTAAGAGATCTTCCGATACCTACTTCAAATATATTATCAGTTTTGTTTTTCTTTTTTTGCATTGGATTTGCCTATAGTATCTTCTATCTCCAAAAAAGAATTAAAGAGTAGGATGAGGCAATTTGGTCCCATCACACAAGAAACTTTAGATACTATGGTTTTCTACAGAACTGTAGTTTAGAATAAAAATCTTATTCCTTAATATATCTGTGATTCTTACTAAGTAAAATGTTTCATTCTTTGATGAGTCAGTTAAATGTGTATGTGATTTAACCTACTCTCCTTTATTCCTTTCAGTTCACCAGGGTGGAGAAATTTTAACAAGAATTCCTAGAAATACCACTCCTCCAAAGATCCCTATTACCATGAATGCTGTTACCTATGACCCCAAGATTCTGCTTGAGAATGTCATAGAGGTCCTAGCAAGGGATGCTACAGAAAACTACAGCATTAGTAGCACTGAGAATCCTCACTTGCAGATGACTGGGATTACAGAGGAACTTTGGATGCCAACAACTACCCAAGAGTACCTCAGCACCACAGTAGAGGTAAGGCAAAGGTGAAAATCATTTTTATTCTGGGGAGTGTGGTTTGGGAAACCTGAAATTTCCGAAAACTCCTCCACAGGTTCATTATGCTAAAAATGGCAGTAAATGAATAGGATGGTTACCTCTGGGGTTTTCCACCTTCTATATTTGTAAATGCTTGTGTTCTAGGTACTTTGAGTTAAAGTATGATGAGGCAAACATAAATTTTGTAACTCACCTAAGATGCTACCATGAGAACATTCTTAATTCTCAATTCACCATGAAAATTAGGAAGCAATGAGATACATTTAGTACAAACAATGGTAATCCAAAAAATTTTACTGTATTTCTATAGAACAAAGTAGAAGATGAACAAATACACTATTCTCCCCATCTGTAGCCAGTCTTGACCCCCTCTTTTTTGAGCCTGATCAAAGTATTCAACTCTGAGATAGGTAGAAAGGGTCCTCCCTTCAGACAGAGATGTCTACTCATAGACCATCCACAGATCCTTGACAGTTACTTCGCAAGATTAAGTAGTTAAAACTAGCAACTACCAGTTGCTTTCTTCTTGGGCATTCACATCCCAGTGAATTCCTCTATGCTTCTTATTATAGCCCTATCCCCAACTGCCTCCCTAGCCATGGCCAAGGGTTCTATGCTAGCAAGCCTTTAGCACATAGTGTTAGCCATGGTTCTGACTCTTGCATTCATCTCATAGACTTTGCTTTTCTCTCTGACCTGGCTCTAGTACTGTGTCCCTATCTTCATGGTAGAAGTATAGCAGAAGATAAATGGTGAATTTCCAGGACAATTCAGAATGAACTAGGATTAATTCAGTCTAAATAAAAGATCAATATTATTTTAATTTAAAATATATCAATTCCCTTAATTTGTTAGTTACATAGAATTTTAAATAAGCATGATTCCAGACCCCCCAAAAGGTCTAAATTAATGATCATAATCCAATAATTCCTTAGAACACCTCTGACTAGCTCTTTAAAAATTCAAATAACCAATCCAAAAATATGTTTATATTATACTGGTTTTATATATTAATATAATAGTAATCATAATATAATATATCATTAACATTTTATAATTTGTTAGTATTGTTCATTGTATTATTGAACATTATATAATACATATTGAACCTATTAAATAGCAAGGATGAGTGCCCAGCCTTTAAACCTAAAATTTTCTGTTCTAATCTCATTTTGCAGCAACAGTAGAAAAAGGTAATCTCTGAGGTCCCTTCAAATTCTCAAATTCTGCAAATCAGCTCAATTATAAATTTCAATAGGAAATTCTGTCTTAATAATAAAATTATCAAAAGAATTATTTTCTGTTGATGGCAATCCTATCTGACACCTCTGTTGACCATAAGAAAAACATACAGGATTATCCTCTCAAAGTCGCAGTAATAAATCAAAGACTTGGGGTTTAAGGATCTTGATGGGCATTGGGCTTTTAAGTGATCCATCCACACCTTCAGGGTTCAAGTCGATGTTCCTCCAGGAAGGCTCATGACCCCACCACCACCACAAACAAGCACCTACTTAGGAACTGCTGACCTTGGACAACAAAAAAAGTCTTTCTTCTTCCCCTTCCCCTCCTTCAACCCACTCCAAAGGGGCACCAGAATGACACAAAGCCAATAGTCACACATGCCTTTTACCATTGAAGTTATTCCAAGGTCTGTTATATTCCTTCAAGTGACAGCTTCTAAGATTGCAGCCTTTCATGACTCCATTACTTTCCTCAAGGAATAGTTGTTACATCATTATCTGAAGCATTTACTTTTATAACAATCAAATATAAACAGTTGATGAATAAGTTGAAAAGTGAAAGTCAGTCAACCGTTAAAAGGAAAACACCCTTTGTAAGTGGTGTTAGTAATAGAAAAAAGCTCAAAGAATGGGTCTCCTGGAAAAGCCCATGGAGATATATTTATAGGACACTGAAACAAATTTTTAGTTCAGTAATAGGAAAAAAATTTTCAAGCTGACTGATTAGAGTTGTGTATGAAAATTCAAGTCCCTCAGTTGTTTTCTCTGACTTACAGAAGACAATCTGTTCAATTGAATTTTATTCTGAATTGGTAGGTTTCCTTTGGGTTACATAGGTATACCTCTGGCCTTAGGATAGAAAATTTTTCACCAACTGCCAAACCTCATATGTCAGGGTCATGTTGGTCAGTAAATATTTTCCATGTTAATTTTTAAAATGCATTGGGTTATTTTTTGAATTTTCTCTTTTATTATTGGGAAATTGGCAAATATGAACAAACATAAATTTTTCTCCTTGCAAAGAACAGAAAAAGTGAACTGAATATAAAATCAAGAATTGCCATTTACATGGATGGGAGAGGCATTAGTATATTTCAGATTTGACATAGAAATTCCAGGAATTATCTGTTTATGTCTCCTAAATGTCTTTCCACTATAGTCTATTTGTTTTTAAATTATTTATTGATGATCTTTTCTTTCTTGTTTGTTTGACATCATTATCATGTAGCTCCCTATCCTGATTCCATCACCCATCTCAGAAAAGTTCTCCACTTATAAGAAATAAGTATAGTCATGCAAAACAAATCCTCACATTGGCTATATCTGAAAATATGTTTCATTCTATACCTCTAACTACCTCCTTTCTGCAAAGATGTGGGAAGCATGAATCCTCATCAACTTCTAGACACATGATTAGTAATTGTGTTGACCAGAGTTCTTAGGTCAATCATGATTATTCTTTGTATTTTAGTCATTTTGTAAATTGTTCTCATAGTTCAATTCACTCTGTATAAGGTCATTTATGTCTCTAATATTTCTCTTCATCTGATTTGTTGTTTCTTATGGATCAAAACTATTTGATTGTCTTCAAATATCATTATTGTTCATTACCGTTAATTGACACATACCCCTTTAGTTTCTAAATCTTTTATACCAAAAAATAGGTCCACTAAAAATTATTTTTGCACATCTTTTCCTTCTTTTTATGATCCCTTTGAAGCATATCCAGTAGTTTTCATTGTCAAGTCACTGTTATTTTTTCAACTTTATCCCTTTTGATATTCAAAAATTCTATTCTTTTGGTTGGTTTGAGGTTTAAATTTGTTTTATTTTTTGTGTTGCTTTTCTAATTTTATTTTCATCTAAAATCCATTGATTTTTCTCTTTCTTATTGATGAAAGAATTTACAGATATAAATCATTCCCTTGACAGCTTTAGCTACATTCTAAGACTTTTGTTTTGTTGTATCATAGCTTTCTTTAATGGATGCTGTTATGATTGCCCATGATTTGTTCATTCTTTGTTTCATTCTCTGATCTTTACACTTTCCCTTTAAAATGTCCCTTCTGGAAAATTCATAGAATGTCATTTGTTTGTTGAAATCATATAACTTTGAATGTGTGGGTGTATATTCTCTAGGTCCATCAGTGGCAGTTCTGTATACTATTAAAAGACTCCATTTGAGGATTTTCCAAGAACTAGGCTAAATGAACGACTCGGATTTTTGGCATGGAACTTGGGAGGTCATTAAGAACTTGGAATACAAACTTTGTTAAGGTTCTTTAGTTCAGGACATTGTTGAGGTCCTCAAAAAGAAAACATTTGAGACTTCCTAAAAAAAACTACCAAAAATTGCAAATATAGGCAAATGTCAAATACATCCAGTTTATTTAATGGGGACAGCAAATATTTAGATGGTGGTGGGGGGCAGGGGGTGGGGGGGGAATGAGTAGAGTGAGATAAATCAGAGCACATCTAATGTAGGGGAATATATTCTCTGGTCCCTTGCTAAAATTATAAGTACAATAAATAGCTCCTTTGAAATCTTTTGATCCATTAGACAACAGGGTTGTGTCAAAGATAACTAAGTGACCAAAGAAGGAAAATTCACTTACCAATAGCCTATATAATAGCTATAAAAAAAGGTTTCAGCTTCATTTTTATTGAATATGTTCCTAGACTTTCATTGAAAGAGAAAAGAGAAAAACCCCTTTCCATTGCTGGAAATTCAATCTGCCTGGTTCCCAAGTGACACTTGGGATCAAAAAATCAATGAAGAGTATGTTCATAGGGATACCTGAATAAGTTTTGGGGAGAGTTCCTCTTCTGTCATTAACTCAAGGTCTTTGTTGTGTTCTCATTTTTGGGTAACAGTTCCATTTAACCACATACCATGACAACATTTTGAAGATATGTGGCTATAATAAAGAACAAATATTTCTCAAAACGAAGGGGCAAAATTACTCAAAATTACTTATCTCACATTGGACTTAGGGCAGAGTAGACTAATGAAACAGTTTCTCCACAACATGCCTCACTAGCCCTTTGAGAAACATTCCAGTCCAAATTCCACAATAGATTTACATTTCTTGTGTTCATATTGATGTTGAATAACTTACAAGTTTACTACTTCTCTATTTCATTTTCCTTTTTGTTGCTTTTTCCATGAATGTTACAAGTGTTCTTTGGCATACCTTTTTTTCACTGAAAATTAGGCATTCTTGGGGGCGGCTAGGTTGCTCAGTGGATAGATCACTGGCTCTGGAGTCAGGAGTAACTGAGTTCAAATCTGGTCTCAGACACTTAATACTTACCTAGCTGTGTGGCCTTGGGCAAGCCACTTAATCCCATTGCCTTGCAAAAAAAAAACTTAAAAAAAGAGAAAGAAAAAAGAAAATTAGGCATTCTTTTGTAGGATTTTTAAAAATTTATTTTGACTTGCAATTTGAAATTCTTTGCTTTCTGGATTATCCTATTCCATTTTTTTCAGAATATTTGTGACTAGAAAATAATTCTGAGTTATATTAATTGATACTTCTTTTATACTAGAAGTCATTAAAAATATTCTGAACCTAAATAACAAAAAAGAATATCCATTACCACAGAAGAATACAAAAAGGAGATTAATATGAAATAGTGAATACTCATTTTATGTCACTTTCTTTTTTAAAACATGTATAATATATTCTGTTACTTTCAAAACTATCCCATTTGTCATGTTCTTTTTTCTGAATTTCTGCTTTCTTCTATATATTTAAAAAAATTATTCATGATTTTTCTTTTTTATTTTGACATTACTATTTCTAATCCCCCTTCTCTAATCCCACCCCCACAGTTAAGAACTAAGTGGGGGGAGGGGAATCCTTAAAACAAATAAGAATAGTTAAGGAAAACAAATCCTCAAAGTGTTCACAAACAAAATTGTGTCTCTCTATACTTTGTATCCATAATCACTCTAACCAGAGGTGTGTAAACACACTTCACTCTAGGTTCTCTGGCTTTGCTCCAGTGGAGCACTTTTGGGTTTCTGACTGACTTTCCCTGTGATTCTGGGTTGAAAGAAGCTAGCTGTACTTTCTTATTGTTAACAACATTTCAGATTAACAAGACTTCAGAATTTTCTTGGAATAAGTATTTGAAATTTGAATTCTGCTTTCAATTCAGCTATAAGTCCCCAAAGCCCTTTTTCCTGGTTGTTTGAAAAAAAAATTTGAATAATTAAAATTGTTGTATTTAATCACTATTAATTTCAAGTGTGGAGTTCTTACTGTCAGCAATCTATCAATCAACCAATACTTTGCTATATATACTTTGGTATATATTCAAATATTCTAGGCAGTTTTCCTGCACCATTTCTTGTAATTTTTCAAACATTCTAGTTCTTGGAAACATGTGATTCTTAAATCATCTTTGAGGATTCTGTCTTCAAGATCATTCACTTTGGCTTGTTTAGAATATGTTCTTTTGAAGTTATCTTTTTCTTCTCTTCTTCCAAATTTTCTTCTGCTTTGCTATTTTGAGTTCACAATCTGCCATTCTCTTTTTCAGAACCTCATCTATTTTGATGAGAAACTCTATTATATGTTTTAAGGTCTCTATCCTATATTTGGTTTATATTAACTCATTTTTTGAGAGCTCTGATCTTGAGCCTAATTTCAGTCATAATTTCTTTTCTAAAATGTGTGATTTCCCTTTATTTTTGGCAAGGCAATAGGGTTAAGTGGCTTGCCCAAGGCCACACAGCTAGGTAATTATTAAGTGTCTGAGGCCGGATTTGAACTCAGGTACTCCTGACTCCAGGGCGGGTGCTCTATCCACTGTGCCACCTAGCTGCACATGATTTCCCTTTTTGAAAACGTCCCTCTCCTCTTGTTCCATGATCTCAGAGGAGTAAAGGTTCATTTTTCTCTAGTACATAGTTTTCATTCAATTTTGTACTCATTTTCCTTCTCTTTATTATTTTCCCTGTTTGTTAAATAAATAATGAAAAAATGTAACCAAAAGAATAGAATATGCACTAACTGTGAACATAGGGAGAGATATTGGATGGACCTGAGGTTATAAAAACTCCCTCTGCCAATTCTGGTCAGCATTTTACATGAAACTTAAGGTCTTAAAAAGATGCAAAGATGCCCAGAGGACTGACATGAATTTGCCCACAGTTCTTCCTAGATTTAATATATATGTAAGAATATAGGTGTGTGTATGTATATGTATATGTATTCCAAAAATTAGAAATGGACACTGAATATTGATAGAAATTTAGACAGAATAACTGAAAGATTGTGATATTTTGTTAAAATTAATTGATTTTAAGTGTAAAACTTCACAAAGTAATTTAGTTTCAATGATCTTCAGTATTAATTGTATAATGTATCATCTAAAATTTTTTAAATTGACTTTTTCTCCTACTTTTAGGAGAGAGAGAAAAACAGATAACCAGCAGAACTGAAATCTCCCAAAGCTGCTATAATATGCTTCCTTGATAGCTTGCCATGTGGTCTTTTTCCTCCCTTCAGTCAAGTGTTTCCTTGAAAAGTATCACCACAAATCTCCTTTTGATTCTTTCTCCATCAATTCTCAGTCAACTTCTTCCCATCAAGCTTTCCTTTCAGATCATGAAAATATTCTCAATATATACTAGCACTCCAGAATTCTTTTGTATCCATTTTATTCCTTCTGAATAATGAATTTTTAAAATTCTGAACTTAACAAAAAACATTTCCATTCATACTTTAAAAGATTCTATATGAAATATGAATATTTATTTCATGTCACTTGCTTTTTAAAAGATATTTAATAAATTCTACATTCAGTACTTTACATATTTTATGTTTTCTTCTGAACATTATTCTGTTCTCTTTTGTATGTAAAATAAATTATTCAATGTCACCTTCTTTTTTTGACATTGATGAAATTTAATTTACAAAGCCTAAGTATTTAAAGAGTGCAATTTGCTTCCCCATTTTATGATTTTTAAGTTAACTTTTGATTGCCCATTATTGTATAGTTGTATATAACTATCAAATTTATTTTATTTCTGACTCTTCAGATATTTTCTCCTGTGAATTATTAATCTAAGATCATCAGTTTTATGTCTTTCTTTTCATTTTCTATTTAGAAGTATTTTAGTAGATCTACGAGACACATGCACACTTTCTTTAATACATATATACATATAGCTATAATATACGTATACATAAACATGTACATATATGTGTATATAGGTTTATTTTATATATATATATATATATATATATATATATATATATATATAAATATATATTACAGGTCCTTATTGGTTGTATTCCATTCCTAACAAAGAGACTATATTTTATTGTATATTCAAGAGCTTAAATCTCATCTTGAAGATAATCTTTTTAACCAGTTACTCACTTCCCAAGAAGGTGTTTCTCTTCTGAAATCTTAATCTTCAATTGGCATTAGGGATAGAAAAAAGAAATCCCCATTACCCCCTTCAATTCTCAATTTCTTTCCCTGAACTTTAATATATTATTTTCTATTTTCTTTCTTATGGTATCATCTATGTGAAGCATTGTATAATTTATTTCTATATGAATTATTTAGAGTAATAAGTGATTATTCAATTTGACAGATTTCTGGAACATTTCTATCACATCTTTGCTAAGAGAGGACATCTTTGTATTGTTCAAAGGTGCCTTCATAGCAGACAATTGTATGTCTCAAATATATCTCTCCTCTCAATAAAGTCACTAATCATCATTATCTCCTCATTACCTAGAATACAGGAAGCTACATCTCTCACAGAGAGTGCAACCCCATCTTCTATGGAAAAAAGTACAAGGCTATTATGTAACTGCAAATGCTTAGTCTTCCTTCTCTCTCTTCTCTTTGTCCAATTCTTTACATAGGATCATAGATCACAGTTAAAAGAAACTTTAGAGGTCATAGAATTTAAAATCTCATTTTAGATGAAGGAATTGGGGTTAATGTAAAATAACTTTCTCATGATGACACACCTAATAAATATCCATCTGTATTTGACTATCTCCAAATTCAACATAATATCAACATAACATCACTATAACATAACCCCTCTCTTCTACCATTTAACTTCCTAACATGAGTTGTGAATTCCTTCTGCTTCTTTAGATTATTCCTCTCCTTTGTTTTTCCTTTGAAATACATCTTTTTTCTTTCAAGGAAAAGACTAGACCCTATGATCTAGAATGGAGATCAAAAGGGTCATGAAAAGGTATATATATACACATATACTCAAACTATTCCAGTTCACCATTTATAAAAGCTAGATGGAAGCATTACCTTGCATAGTCTTGGAAGAAGGAAGATATATGGAGAAATAAAGGAAGGTTCATTGATAGACCATTGTCTATGGTGAACATCTCTGAGGGAAATATTCAGATTGGTTTCCATCTCTTTTCTTTTAGAAAAAATAACATTCTTTATAAATTTTGAGTTCCAAATTCTCTCTCTCCCTCCAATTCTTTTTCAACCCACTAGAGAAGTCATACAATATATCAATTATATATGTAAATCATATAAAACATATTTCTGTTTTTGTCATATTATCAAAAATAATAAAGCAAGAAAATTATACTTTAATTTGCACTTGGAGTTCATCTGTTCTCTCTATCTAGAGATATATAATATTTTTTTTACCATTAGTCCTATGGAATTGTCTTGGATCACTGTATTGGTCAAAGTAACCAAGTCATTCACAGTTGATCATCATTGTAACATTGATCTTATTGTTTACAGTGATCTGGTGGTTGTCTTCACTTTACTTTATGATTTCATAAAAGTCTTTCATGTTTTTGTCTGAAACAATCCCCTTCATTATTTCTTATACAACATAACTTGTTCAGCCATTACCCAGTTGATGAATATCATCACTCCCCCCCCACCATGATGCCATCACGAAAAGGTCTACTATAAATATTTTTTGTAATAATAGGTCCTTTTTAATTTTTCATTGGTCTTTTTGGGGTACCAACCAATAGTATTGCTGAATCAAATGGTATACATAATATTATAGTACTTTGGGTAAAGTTCCAGATTGTTCTCCAGAATGGTTGGACCAGTTCACTATATCAATAGTTCAATTAATGTATCTGCTTTCCCTCATCTCTTCCAGCATTTGTCATTTCTGATATGTGTGAAGTGATATCTCAGAGTTGTTTTAATTAGCATTTCTCTAACCAATAGGGATGTAGAATATTTTTTAATATAACTAGAGATAACTTTGATTTTTTTCTTATGAAAACTGCCAATTCATAACTTTTGGCCATTTATTGATTGGGAATGACTCTAATTTTTATAAATTTGACTCAAGTGATAAGGCCTTTACCAAATAAACTTGCCATAAATCTTTTTGGTATCAACTCATTGTCTATGAAAATTTTTACAAAAATGTTTTGATTATCTCTTTCAATTAGGTCTAGTTTTGTTTTTTCTTTGCCTGAGATCATAAATTGCTACCCTTGCTTTTTTCTATTTCTATTTCTACTACAATAAAATAGATTCTATTTCAGTCCTTTATTTTAATTCTGTGTGTCTGTATTTCTTGTATACAATATATTGTTGGATTCTGATTTCCAGTTCATTCTGCTATCCACTTCCATTCAGTGGGTTAACTCATCCCATTCACACAGTTATGATCATTGATTGTGAATTTCCCTCCATCCCATTTCCTTCTACTTATCTTCTCTCTCTCTCTGTCTCTCTCTGTCTTTATCTATCTATCTATCTATCTATCTATCTATCTATCTATCTATCTGTCTGTCTGTCTGTCTCTCTTGTCACTCTCTTCAAAAGTCTGTTTTGTTTCAGACTACTGGTTTCCCTAATACACCCTTCCCCTTATTTTCCCCCCTCCCAAATCTCTTATCCCCTTCCCATCCTTTCTCCTTATTGGCTAAAAAAGATTTCAGTGTACACACACACACACACACACACACACACACACACACACACACACACATACAAACGTAAACAATTTCCTGTTTGAATCAATTCCCATGAGGGGGAGGTTCAAATATAACTTGCCCACCAATTTTTCCTTGAAATGTTTTCCTTGTATGCCCCCTTTATATGAAAAAAATGCCCCATTCTGCTTCTCTTTTCTACCTTTTCCCAGTGTGTCCCTCTTTCTCTCCTCACTCCTCCCCCACCATGTTCTTTTTTGGAGATAATTCCAACATAAGTGATTTGCACCCATGCTCTCTGTGCAGACTCCTTTAACCACTTTAATAATCATAAAGTTTTAAATATAAAGATATATTTAAATATAAAGTTTATTTTTATTTATTTAAATAAATATTTATTTGTATTTATTTAAATATAAAGTTTATATATTTTGATCTGTTTTTCAGGTTAGTTGTTTTTCCAATAAGATATTTCATTTTCTCATTCTTTTGACTTTGGTTTTTTGATAGTTGTTATAGTCTTTTGCTTTCACTTGCCCAATTCTAATTTTTAAATAATTATTTTCTTCAGGGAGCCTTCGTACTTCTATTTCCATTTGGACAATTCTATCCTTTAAAAAATATTTTTTACAGTGAATTTTTGTGCCTCTTTTATCATTGGTCCAATTCTGTTTTTTAAGGCATTATTTTCTTCAGTATTTTTGAGCCTTTTTTACCAAGATGTTAATTCTCTTTTCATTATTTTTATAATTAACTTTCATTTCTTTTCTATTATTGTTGGCTGGGGGTCTAATCGACATTTTTTGAGGCTTTTCATATTGTTGTCTTCTAAGTTTACCTTTTTCCCCACTGTTATTACCATAGCAGCTTTTTATGATCAAGATCCTTTTCTGTTGTTTGCTCCTTTTTTCCAGTTTATTTCTTCACTTTGAACTTCATGTTAAAACTGAACTCTACTCACTTAGGGCTAGGGAGACCCTTAGTCAAGCTTCAGGTTTTTGTTGTGCAACTGTTTTTGGAGCTGGTTCTGAGGGTCTCCAAGTTTTCAGTGTTTCCAAGGTGTTGTGATCTGGGATGAAGTGTGGTCACTGCTCTCCTGGTCTGTGCTCTGGTCTTTCACCAGGAACAGTCCCTGATGCCCTCCAGTCACTCTTCTTGATCCTGGTGACCTAATCCCTTGTGACTGATCATCAAAACTCCTCTCTGTACTGGAACTTCAATCCAGAACTGCTTTTAGGTACTAGAGTTACCAATCTGCCCCAGCTAGACCCAGCACCAGCAAAGGGTCCCTTGTCACTCTCTAACCAGGTGTTTGACCCTTCCAGTCTGTGGTCTAAAAGCTCCACCCTTCCTCTTCTCCCCTCCTACATCTCTTTACCATCCTATCTCCTTATTGGGTGAGATAGATTTCAGTGTTAATACATAGACACACACACACACACACACACAAACACACACACACACACACACACACACACACACACACACACCACAACACAAAACAATTCCATGTTTGAACCAATTCCCATGAGGGAATAGCTATAGCTGCTGCTGCTGAGGCTGCCTCCAAGGTCTATCACTTATGCTCCTGCTGCCTTCTGAACCTACACCCATCCTGGATTTAATAGATCTCTCCTGCAGATCTTTTAAATTGTCTAGGGCTAGATTATTTATTATAAATCTATTATTATAAAAATATTTTCCTCTGACCTTTTGTTGACTGTGCTTCTTCAATATTTGATTTGAGGTGTTAATGTTGGGAGAATTCATCTGAGTCCCCCCAACTTGACTACCCCCTCTCCTTTTCCGTCTCTTTTCCACAAAGTACAATATTATTTTAATCAAAGTTCTATTTAAATTCATGGCTACCCCACAGCTCAGTGAACCAAACTTTATAAATGCCCTAATTCAATTCATGAAATGGTATCTTGTGAGTGCCACAACAGTATAGAGAGGCAAAGCTCTTACCCTTGCCCTTTCCACACACACTTGCTATTTTATAGCATAAAAGCATCATAACTTTGATGGTTTGTGGGTAGGGTGTGAACAGACTTATTTACTGGCTGGGAAGATAGGGCTAGAGATCAGGACAATAGAAGCACCACAGCCTGAAAGAATATTTCATTCATAGCAGTTTCTAGTGGCAAGTAAAGCTGTTGTCTGTACCCTTGAAGCTAGGACAAAAGCTGTACAAAGCCCATTTCCTCAGGATTTTCAAAAGAAGGGGAGGTGGAGAGAAGTTTGTGTTAAAAAAAAAAATACCAGGAAACCTTAGAAAAGTGTCTGAGAGAGACTCTGGAGCCTGTTATTAGAGCCACATCCGGGCCACTCCCACACTCACTTCCAAGATTTAAAAAAAAAAAATTAGCATAGACAAGAGACTGAACAATCATTTAATGTGAGTGTGAATATAATGGGTGTGTATTTTATTCTATTAAAGAGTATCAATTGAGTATCACATTAGAAGGAATTATTATTTCACATCACCTACTTTATTCATTTTCTTCTCTGGACTGTGGCATCTCTTTGTTTCACTGACATTTAGGGTTCCTTTGTCCTCATAACCAGAAACATTAATAAAAATGCAAATTAGTAGATTGTAATGAATGGAAGCATCAAGTAATATGGTTAGGGTTTTTTAAAAATGATTTTTCAGTTGTTTATATAATGTGTATAATGAGGCATACAATTTTTAGAAAAACTTATATAGATTTGCATTACTTGACTATTTATTATAAGGGAAGACTTATGATGATGGGGTGGGAAACATTGGTGAGTAATGATAATAAAGCAAAAAAGAAGAAGAAAAGAGATCAAACAAAACAGTTTCAATGCACTGAAGAGAATAAAAGGAAGTTTATAAGGGAACAGGGATAAGCAGGGTATTTTTGTTACTATCATTTTATATTTAGAGTTTAAGAAATCAACCTTCACATAATAGGAACCAAGTTTCATATACAATCTTATTTTTATGTTCTTTATGTATTGAAATATTTTTATTTGATAAATTCATAAAATGAAAAGAAAAAAGTTTTGGCCATCAAAAATAAATAAATTGTTGATATCAAGACAAACTTTTTTTTAAGTATGAGTTTCTGGTTTTCTATGTAATATGGTCTTAGAATGTTATCTGGAGAAGTAAGAGGTTATTTCTTGTCCAAAGTTACACAAGTATCTGGTAGAAGTAAAACCTGAATCTAACCCATCCTAACTCAACAACTGGTCCTTTACTCTAAGGATCAAATGCAGTGATATTTAGAAAGCATTGTAAAACTCCTAGTATATAAGAAGTTCTGTTGGGGGAGATGAAAGGAGAGGAAATCAGAATTAAGGGGCTTGCCCAGAATCATATGTTTAATAAGTATTTGAGACTAGATTTGAGCTCAGGACCATTTGACTCCTGGGTCAGTGCTCTATCCACTGAGCCACTGAGCTTCCTCAAGAAGGTTCTCAATTCTTTCCTCCCTCCTTAAACCAAACTCTAGTACTGGCACTGCTTTATTATAAATTTTAAAGCATATCAGTGTAAGATAGTTATACTAACTGAAATTACCATGAGAAGAGTTTTATTCCTTTTGAATATAATAGTTCAAATTTAAAAATGCACATTATTTTCCAGTGAGTCATTTTCTTAATTGGCATATCTACTGAATGAATGTTCATATTTGTTTTCTTTAAAAGTCATGTTAAGGTGTTTCAAATATAATTTACATATCAGAAAGACATTTTGGAAAAGAGAGTTTTAATCACATGCAAAATTTTTGACCTTGAACAAACTTAATTTTCTATTAAAAGTATTAGCAGAGGAGCAGCTAGGTGGCGCAGTGGATAGAGTACCAGCCCTGGAGTCAGGAGTACCTGGGTTCAAATCCAGTCTCAGACACTTAATAATTGCCTAGCTGTGTGGCCCTGGGCAAGCCACTTAACCCCATTTGCCTTGCAAAAAAAGCCCTAAAAAAATAAAATAAAATAATTACCTAGCTGTGTGGCCTTGGGCAACTCACTTAACCTCCATTTGCCTTGCAAAAACCTAAAAAAAAGTATTAGAAGAGAGTTATTAAATTTTAAATATCTGATTCTGGATCACAAGACTCACAAAATAGAGTATTAGACTTTTTTAGATCTCAATAACTAATAATAAAAAATTTTTATATACTGGAGGTAGAGCACTTAACACTGAATTTACAAAATAAAACAAAGTGGTCCAACAAAGTAATAGCTTTATGAATTAACACAAAGAAACACTAATCTTTAAGGCTCCTATTCAGTACCAATCATCCACTAACCATCATACATTAGAAGGGTAAATAAATTGGCCCATGATCTTGTATTTTGAAATTCACACAAGAATTTCCTTCCAGCTTCAGAGATTCTGCCTACACATTTCACCCCACTGCAGCAAGCTGTGGGGGTAATATCACAGAGAAGAAAATTGGGTTCTTTCTGCCTCAGGCATTGGAGAACCTCAATAAAACTGCAGAGACTCTCTCCAATGTACCCAACCTATGCACTTCTAGCCCTACAAAAAGGAATGGATACTGATTAATCCAAGTCAGAGAACAAACAAATAAAACCGGGGCAGGCAAGTCAGACAACAACAACAACAACAAAATCATACTCATCTGAGACAGAAGTTGCATGCAGGGTTACAGAGGACATAAAGAAAGGGGACTGGAATTCAGCAAAAACCAATTTATTGCCTTCAAAACTTCTTAGAGTTCAAAATTGGTGAGTGAAAAGTAAATTTCCTAATATAAAAGGCTACTGAGGCAGATTTGCAGTTCATTCTAGGAAATATTCCCACCATTAAAGGGCAATGGAAAATACAGGAATAAAAAGTTAAAATCACCAAAAGTTACAAAAGTAAAACACATTTTAGAAAACCAAGAAGACAAGGGAGATAAAACAACATAAAGAATGTTAAAATTAGAAGGATTAGGACTAAAACATCAAAAGGATTATAAACTTTTCTAAATAATTATAAGAAAAATGAAATTAAATCAATCCCTGATAAAAAATAAAGAACTCTGTTAAACCCTAAGAGAGTATGAAAACAGGACAAGATGTCCCAAAATTGTTTTAAATAGAAAAGAAAATAAGGAGAAAAAAATAGCAGGAAACAAAATCAGAAGCTACAGATAAACAGAAAAAAATAATTAGGGGAATATTACAATTTAATTTTGTGATAAGGAGTTCCTATAAAGAAATAAAAGGGAGAATAGTTTTAGAATATAAACATGCTGAAATAAAGGATAATATGGAAGGCAAGAGTCAAAAAGATAAGGCTAAAAGGACATGTGATCTCTATTCAAGAAAAAAATCATTAATCTTGAGGAAAACATGAGTAAGGACAAATTAGGAATCACAGATTTCTGAGAACACAATAAATAAAAAAATGACTACTAAAATGCATGAAATAACAAGAAAACTGACAAGAAGTGCTAAATTGGAACACAAAGCACCAATCAAAAGAATTCACATTTCACCTCATGAAGGTGAATAAGACAAGGCCATTTTGTACTCACTAAAGACCACGGAAGTAAAAGGAATATTATGTTCCAAAAAAACAAAACACAAATAAAATTCAAAATGGTAGATTGTAAACATGTATTCATATATATATATATATATATATATATATATATATATATATATATATATATACACACTTACACATACATATACAGCTAGAATTTTTAAAACACTAAGATTTTAAAGATAATTTACAGTTATTATTTCATCCTATCATAGCAACTCTGAGAGGTTAAGTGCTATTATTATTATTATGCCATTTTACAAATGAGAATACTGAGGCAGATAGCACTTAATTAATTTTAGGGTCACAGGGCTAGTAAGTGTCTAATACAAGATTTTTAACACTATATTCATAACACAGAATCTGGCAGTATACACTGTGCCACCTACTTGCCAAAAAATGTGAGTATATGCATGCAAATATAAATTTATTTGTACCCTTGATTAGGATGTATCATATATATTATGTTATATTGTTATTTATACTGTGTTGTTTTATAATACAATGTAACATATTATGTCATACCTTGCAGCAGAACATGTATCATATCATATCATACCACTGTATTGTATTATATTATATTTTATTATAATGTATATATATATATATATATATATATATTTGAAGAGAATGAGAAAAACAGACAGGGAGACAAAGAAACAATGGGTCTAATTTGCAAAGTTGGCTCACAAGAAGACCAGTTCCTCTGAAAGAGTGATTTGTATAGTATCCTGACTCAGGAGAAGGGAAATCAGAGTCCTGGGGTCAACTTGTACCTGTAAAGGTGGAAAAACCATAGAACCAGAGAGGAAATTGCATGCAAAATGAGGAGAATGATTGTGGGAAGGGCATAGAATAGAATTTGACTAGGCAAAATGGAATATGAGGAAATGCTTCTCTCTTTATATCTTCATTCATCAATTTTTGATAGTAAGGGTAAGGAATAGCAGAAAAATGGGGGGGGTGATCTACAAAGATAATAATGTAGAAACTGGTTAAGAGAGAGCTCAAAGTTTATACTTCAAAAGTTTTAACTCCATGAGAAACACAAAGAAATTCAAGAGCTGGAGAACAGTAAATATCTATCCCTCCAGATCCCAGCATCTAGAAAGCAATAAAGACTTGCAGGCCAAAAAAAAAAAAAAAACAATTCTGAAAACAGAAGAATAAAAAAAAGCCTGTAGCTTGGTACAGTACCTCTCCACCCCCAAAATGAACAGAGCCAGGAGCGGCTAGGTAGCACAGTGGATAGAGCACCAGCCCTGGCGTCAGGAGTACCTGAGTTCAAATCCAACCTCAGACACTTAATAATTACCTAGCTGTGTGGTCTTGGGCAAGCCACTTAACCCCATTGCCTTGCAAAAATCTAAAAAAAAAAAAAAAAATGAACAGAGCCTAATTTTAATACAAAGTTTGAAGTGAAGAAATAGGTTGGAAAAATAAGCAGACAAAAGAAAAGAAGTCTGATCATAAAAAGCTGCTACAGTAGCAAAGAAGAGCAAAATATAAATTTTGAAGACAATGTGAAAACATCTACAAGGAAAAACTCAAAGGAAAATGTCAGTTGAACCCAAAGTGAGCAAGAATTCCTAAAAGACAAAGAAAGGTCAGCATGGTAGAGGAAAAAATGAGAAAAAAAGGGGAATGATACAAGAAAATTATGAAGAGAGAATTAACAGCTTGGTTTTTAAAAAGGCAAAAATTACTAAAGAAAACATCACCTTAATCTGGTCTCAGACACTTAATAATTACCTAGCTGTGTGGTCTTGGGCAAGCCACTTAACCCCATTTGCATTGCAAAAAAAAAAAAAAAAAGGAAAAGAAAACATCACCTTAAAAACAGAGTTGACACAAAATGAATGGGGACAAAAATTCACTAAATAAATAATAAATATTAAAAAAGAATGTTTTACCCCAAATAAAAGATACAAGAAGACACCTAATGTCATGACTTTGCTGGTAAGAGTCCACAGATGTCTAATATTGCCTAAAACGTGTTTACTTTTTTCCTTTTTTGATTTGCTGATCAATTTTGTTGAATTCTTTCTTCTTCCTCTTTTTAAAAAGAAATGTTACAAGGATGGCTCTCTGGAAGGGTGTAGGAAAGGTTTTCAGAATATTAAAAATATAAAAGCAAAAGTTATCGATAAAAGTCTAATATTTATAGCATATATACTAAAGTTGTTTTAGACCATTTTGCTTATAGTGCCTTTATATTTTTAGGATATTCCATGTGACCCTAGACAAGTCACTTTACTAGTTCTGTATACTCAGTAAAATGGGGGGGGGGGAGGAGAGAGGAACAAATTAAATTATCTCTATGGCCCCTTCCAATTTCCAATAAATGATTCTATGACCAAGTTCTACTAGCTCTGAAGCTGTGATCTAAAAATCTTTCTTTTTCCTAGAGCCCTCTGAGTAAAAGAATAATAAAAAAGATAGATATAGTCAAGATTCCCAAATTATTCATGGTCTAAGTTGATAATACAATGTTTAAGTTGCTAGGAGTATAAATCTATCTTGATCTTTATAATTTATTTCTTCCAAATGAGTATAATCCGTGAAATTCTATCATTACCTTCCTTTTCTATTCTTCCCTTCTCTCTTGCACCTCTTCTTCCCCTTTTTTTGGATTTTCCTTTGTTTATCTTGTCTTCCCTCCATCTGTCCCATCCACAATTATAGTCCTAACTAGTAAAGTTTCTTCACTCTTTGAATCTCTTAAACCGCTTTTTCTCACCTTTCCTAGGCATAGAAGTTTCCTAATCTCTATTACTATTATTACATAAAAAAAAATCAATACACCAAGAGACATAGTAGCTTTACCATACTTTCAAGGGTTGGTTGTCATAAAAATAGACTATCAAGAAACCAATTGCTTTACCCAGTTGCTGAAACTTTGTTGCTTTATGATACCATACTACAAAAGAGCCTCAATGATATGGCAAAGACCTGACTCTGGTAGGTCAAGATCTCCCATTGATCACCAGCCATCCTGATCTTGCTATATTAGGCCACTGGGCTTGAATGGAATTGTGAAAATGGTGTCATATTGTACAATATCCCCTCACTTTAATAAATCTTATGTGCAAATTATAATATCATTTTCCCGATGTGATGCTCTTTTTGAGCACAAAGGATGAATTACTATTGCTACTATTTGTCCACATGATTGAAAGAATAAAAGCTTATTTAGTACAATAATTATTTCACTTTTATCTTCGTATTTCCATACTTATCCCTGGCACATAGGAAGCTTTTAATAAATGTTTGTAGCTTAGGTTGTATCATAGCTTCTTGAAAGGAACAGAAACAATAAATAAATTTGATTAATAAACAATTAATTAATAATTAATTGAATTGCTAATAAATTAATTATACTGTTTCCCCTACCTCTATTTCTATTACCCAACTTGTCTCTTCTTTCTTTTCATATTCCTTTTATCTGATTAAATATAGTCAGAGAGAATAATCAGGTGTGAGATAGATTTCTCTCCCCATCTAAACCACAAGAGTAACCCAAACTCAAACCCAATCCTAGTATAGAAGTTTATAAAGCATGGTCCAAAGAGTGATCAAGGTGGTTGGTCAAAGTCCCTCAAATTAATGATTATAGTATGTCAATGACTAACTTTTTCTGGCTTGAATTTATAACTTACAATGGATGCTCAAAATCTAGACATCACCTGTTATGTGTCTACTCAAATGTGTCCTATTCTCCCCATTCATTTAATGAGGTTTGATTGCATGTGGTTTGGTTTTATTTTTCATTTGATGGGAAGTAGAGATTTTCCTGTGCTCATTCTAATGGGTGGTAGTGGTCTTCTCTAAACTTTGAGAAACATTGACCTGAAATCACTGAATTAGGCAACTTATGAAGTAAAGGCAAATTTTACTCTTATTATTATATTATATTAGTATTATTATAAAGTATAAAATGGTCCAAAGAAAGCTGACAAATTCCAAACAAAAGAATGTTCCCAAAGAGAATAAAGAATACTTTATCAATGTATTTATCATATATTTCCCATTAGAAAATATACATATATCTATATATTCAAATAGAAAGTGTATCTCTGATTTACCTTCTAAATCAATTCAGCAAATATTTAGAAAGGATCTTCAATAAATATGATTCTTTCATTCTATGTCATAGTAAGAAGGATTCTAATCATACTATCACTTACTACATCTACAAATATTTGCTCAGGAAAACATTGTACACTGTATCACCAATATTATGTGATGATCAACTATGAATGACTCAGTTCTCAGCAAAACAATGATCCAAGATAAGTACAAAGGGCTCACAAAAGAAAACACCATCCACATCCAAATAAAGAACTGATTTACTCTGAATGCAGTTTGAAGCATACTTATTCACTTACTTTATTCTTTTTTTATTCCTTTGATCTGTTTCTTCTTTCACAATTATGATTAATATGGAAATATGTTTTACATGATAGCACATGTATAATATTTATCAAATTGTCTGCCATTTTAGGATGAAGGGAAGGAAAGCTAAAAGAAATATTTGGAAGTCAAAATCTTGTAAAAATGAATGCTAAAACTTGTCTTGACATATAATTTGGGGAAAAAAATACTATTTAAAAAAACAACCTAGCACCAAGTACAATGTCTGGAACATAAATACTTGATGATTTATTGATGGGGAAAACAAGATCAGATTTACAATATTGAAAAAGTGATAAAAATATCATTGAATTGATTTTTTTAAACTACCTGTTCATATTCTTTGACCATTCATCAATTGGAAAATGGCAGTTATCTTTACAAATTTGCCTTAGGGAACTAAGTCAAATTTCTAAAGATAACTTCCAGAAATAAAGTCTTTATCAAAAAATGTAATATTTTCCCCAATTTCCTACTCATCTTCCAGTTATAGTTACATTTGATTTTGCAAAATATTAATTTGATATGATCAAAATTATTCATTTTATTTCCCATAGATCATATCTAACTCTTATTGGATAATAAACTTTTCCCCTATCATAGACCTGACAGGTAAAATTTTTCATGTTGCCATAATTTTTTTATGGTATATTGCCTTTTATGTCTAAATCATATCCCCATTTTGATCCTATTTCAGTATAAAGGTTGTTCTATGCTTAGTTTCTGCCAAACTGCTCTCTAATTTTCTCAGCAATTTTTGTCAGATGTTGAGTTCTTGCCCCAAAAGAATGGATCTTTGGGTCTATCATACTATAGACATTTACTGTTGCCTATAATACTATAGACATTTATGTTTTTCCTCTATTTCTCCAATCTAATGCTCTATTTCTTTTTCTTGTCATATGAGTCAATGGGTATGGAGAGTTTTATAACATTTTGGGCATAGTTCCAAATTTTTCTCCAGAATTATTGAAACAGTTCACAACACCACCAACACAGCTTTAATGTGCCTATTTTTTTCACAGTTCCTTCAGAATGTCATTTTCCTTTCTGTTATGTCAGTCGATCTGAAAGCTATGACCTCAGAGTTGTTTAAAATTTCATTTCTCTAATCAATATTAATTTATATGAATGTGTTGATCTAATCCGCAGAATTTCCAATATAATATTGAATAACAGTGGTGATAATCAACTTTGCTTAACTTTTTATCTTATTAGGAAGGCTTCTAGTTTGTCCTCATTAGAGACAATGTTTCCTTTTGATTATGGATATACAACACTTACCATCATTTAAAGAAAAGTGTCATTTATTCCTATGCTTTCTATCATTTTTTAATTGGAATGGATGTTGTATTTTCTCAAAAACTTTTACTTGATCTATTAAGATAATGGCACTTTTTCCTTTTGTTATTGACATGGTAAATCATACTTATAGTTTTCTTAATATTGATAATAATTCTTGGTATAAATTCTACATGATCATCTCTTTAATATATTGCTGTGATCTCCTTTCTGGTAATTTCCCTAAAATTTTGATTAGGGATCTGACCTCAGACATGTGATACTTACTAGTTATGTGACCTAGACAAATCATTTAATCCCATTGTCCCACAAAAACCAAATATATAAATACAAAAATAAATATTTAAACACATACACACATATGTATGTATATTATAGAAATTGGTCAAATAATTTTCATTCTTTTTTTTGTTTTTCCTGTATTAAGTACCAGCACCATATTTGGTTATCAAAAGAATTTGCTAGAGCTTTTTATCTACTTTTAAATAGTTTCAATAATGTTGGAATTAGTTGCTCCTTAAATGCTTGAAATAATTCACTTGTACTTCCATATGATTTTCTCAACTCCTTTTTTCTTTTTAAAATTTTTTTTTTATTTAAGGCAAGGGGGTTAAATGACTTACTCAAGATCATACAGTTAGGCAATTATTAAGTGTCTGAAGTCAAATCTGAACTCAGGTTCTCCTGACTCCAGGACCAGTGCTCTATCCAGTGCACCACCTAGCTGCCCTTCAACTCCTTTTTTCTAAGATAAGGTTGCTTAGGTTTACTATTTATTCTGTCAATCAGGGAAATTTATATTATTGTATATATTCACCAATTTCACTTGCAATATCATTTTTATTGGCATACTATTGGGCAAATTAATTCCTAATAATAGCATTAATTTCATCTTCATTGAGGGTGCATTCACTTTTTCCATTTGAAACTACTAATTTTGTTTCTTTTTAAAATCAAATTAACCAGTGATCTTTTTATTTTCTTGGATTGTTTTCATAAAACCAGTAGTTAATTTTCTTTTTTTTTACTTCCAATTTTAATAAATTATTCTTTGAATTATAGCTTTTCCATTTTGTTGTTAAACTTTCTTTAACAATTCTTCTCTTTCTAGGTTTTTGTTTTGTTTTGTTTTTTAGGTTTTTGCAAGGCAATGGGGTTAAGTGGCTTGCCCAAGGCCACACAAGCTAGGTAATTAAGTGT
Source organism: Macrotis lagotis (assembly GCF_037893015.1). Taxonomy (NCBI): domain Eukaryota; kingdom Metazoa; phylum Chordata; class Mammalia; order Peramelemorphia; family Peramelidae; genus Macrotis; species Macrotis lagotis. The sequence continues at coordinate 266,433,569 of NC_133659.1, read as the reverse complement.
CTGAGGCCAGATTTGAACTCAGGTACTCCTGATTCCAGGGTCGATGCTCTACCCACTGCACCACCTAGCCACCCCTTCTAGGTTTTTTTTTAGTTGCATACCTTATTCATTAATCAGCTCTTTCTCTATTTTATTGATGTATTTAGAGATATGTAGATTTTCTCCTAAGTACTGCTTTGGCTACAAATTTTAGTATGTTGTCTCATTGTCATTCTCTTTAATGAACTTTAGTTTTCAATTTATTTTTAATCTATGTTTCCATGGCTTTTTATTGCATATAATTTTGCAGCATTATTTCTGCTTTTATGCATTTGTTTATGAGGTTTTTGTGCCCTAAAATATGGTCAGCTTTTGTGAAGGTGCCATGTACAGCTAAGAAAAAGGTATAATCCCTTCTATTGTCTTTCAGTTTTCTTTACAAGTCTATCATATCTAAATGTTTTAAAATTCTATTCATTTCCTTAATTTTTTTTTTATTTTTTGCTTAGGTTTATCTAAAACAGAATGGAAAAATTTGATATTCCTTATTAGTATAGTTTCTATGTCCATTTCCACCTATAATTTCTTTTAACTTTTCAAGAATTTATATGTTAAACTATTTGGTAAATAGAAATTTAATATTAATATTACCTTATTGTCTAAGTTGCCTTTAAGCAAGATGTAGCTTCTGTTATTATCTCTTTTAATTAGGTCAATTTTTATTTTTGCTTTGACTAAGATCATAATTCCTCACCCTGGGTTTTTTATTTTGTTTTTGCATCAGCTGAAGCATAATAGATTCTGCTTCAAATCCCTATTTTGACTCTATATGTCATTCTATATGTCTATATGTTTCTGTTTCAAATGTGTTTCTTATAAATGACATATTGTGGGATTCTGGTTTCTTATGCATTTTGCTATTTACTTTTGTTTTATTGGTAAATTCATCCCATTCCCAGTTATGATTATTATCTATTCATTTCCATCCATCTTATTTTCTTTTTTTATCCTTCTCCATCTCTTTTTACCCTATCCCTCCTCAAAAATCTGTTTTGCTTCTGATCACTATCTCACTGTCTCTCTTAATCTGCCCTCCCTTTTATCAACCCCCTCCATTTCTTTTGTCCTTTTTCTCTCCAGCTCCAAGTTGGGTAACCAATTGACTGTGTTCATATTTCCCCTATATTATAAAAGCTCTGTAAAAGTTCTCCCTTGTATACCTGTTTTAGAAGAGAATTCCCCCCATTCTTCCTTTCCTTTCTTCCTTATCCTAGAGCCTCCCTCTTTCTCATCCATTCTTTTTGTTAAAGATTATCCCAACACAATCTACTAATTCCAAAGCCCACTATGTAGAGTCTTTCTAACTGCCCTAATACTGATAAAGCTCTTAGGACTTATACGTATCATCTTTCCATTTAGGAAAGTAAATAGCTTAATTTTACTGGATCCCTCATGATTTCTTTTTCCTGTTTACCTTTTTTGCTGATTCTTTGTGTCTTGTATTTGAAAATCAGATTTTCTAGTCAACTCTAGTCTTCTCATCAAGAATTCTTGGAAGTCTTCTATTTAATTAAATGTTTATTTCTCCCCAAAAGGATTATAGTCAATTTTGCTGGGTAGGTGATGTCATTTGCCTTTCTAAAATATCATATTCCAAACCTTCCATTCCCTTTACATAGAAGCTACTACATCTTGTGTGGTTCTGACTGTGATTCTATGATATTTGAATTGTTTCTTTCTGGTTGCCTGAAGTATTTTCTCTTTGATTTGGGAGTTATGGAAGTTAGTTTAGCAAGGATTTTCACTTTGGAATCTCTTGCAAAGGTAACAGTGGATTCTTTCAATTTTTATTCTACCCTCTAGATGTAAGATATCACAGCAGATTTCCTTACTAACTTTTTTGAAATATGATGTAGAAGCTCCGTTGTTTTTTTTTTAATCGGGCCTTTCAGGTAATCCAGTTATTCTTAAATTATGTCTCATTCTATTTTCCAAGTCAGTTTTTAATGAGAAATTTCACAGTTTATTCTATTTTTTCATTCTTTTGACATTTTATTGTTTCTTGAAGTCTCATAGAATCATTAGCTTCCACTTGCTCAATTCCAATTTTTAAGAAATGTTTTTCTTCAGTGAACTTTTGATCCTCTCTTTTCATTTGGCCATTTCTGCTTTTTTAGAGGTATTTTCTTCAATGAAATTTGCTACATCTTTTACCATTTAACCAACTCTGCTTTTTAATGTGTCATTTTCTTCAGTATTTTTGTGCCTCTTGTACCAAGCCATTGTCTTTTCATAATTTCCTTACATTGTTCCCATTTATTTTCTAATTTTTCTCTATCATTCTTATTTGATTTTGAAAATAATTTTAATTCTTTCAGGAATTATTGTTGGACTTGGATCTAATCAACTTTTTTTCATTGAGGATTTTACTTGTAGCTGTTTTGACATTGTTGTCTTCTTCTGAGTTTATCTCTTGATCTTCCCTGTCACTAAAATAGCTTTTGTAGTTGATTTTCTTTTATTATTCTTGTTGTTTACTCATTTTCCACCCTGTTTTTTGACTTTTGACTTTGCTTAGTACAGCACAACATTCTCTCCACCCTGAAATCTTGAATTTGGAAGTGGTATAGACATTGATAAATAGCACATTATCCTATACCCAGTGCTAACACAGTCTCTTTTACCATTTACCAATCTCCTTATCATATGTGGTTTGAGAGCTCCCAAAAGGGTTGCAGCTGCTATTGCTGTCTCCAAGGTCCACCACTGATATTGCTAACTCATAGACTCTGGGTCAACCTCTATAACAGTACCACAGGCCTGTCTTTCCAAACTCCTATCTTGGACCAGCAAAAAAAAAAGACTCTCCCCTCCCCCCCCCACTCTCTTTTGTTGCTTCTACCACCCCAGGATTTAATTGGAGGCCTTATTTTAAAGTTGTTTAGCAAGAAATATCAAGAGAGTTCAGTCATTTCCTGTACTTTGGCATCTTGGTTATCCCCTGGGAATCTCCATAGGCAACATTCTAAAAATTTAAGAGAAGAATGAATTGGTACCTGTATTCATGAAGGAAATTTCTATACTAGAACTCTAAAGTGATTTTAAAAAAATATCATTGCTTTGGACTAAAAAAAATTAACAGTTTACTTTGGATTTTGCTCCTCTTGCTATAAGAGATGGGTTATATCACTGGAATAAGTGGTTCTCATAATGAAATTGAGCAAACTATCAGAAAGTATTCACTCTGTTACAAACACTATATATGATGCTGGGGATGGAAAGACAATAATGAATCCTCCCAGTTTTCAAAGAGCTGATATTATTTTGGGAAAACAGCAAGAGTGCCATGCACATACATAAACACAATAAATACAAGATAACTTCTAGGGGTTGGGGATGGGGATTGAGATCAGAAAGAAATTCATACTGCATATAGCTCTTGAGCTGAGCTTACATGGAAGCTAGAATTCTAGGAGATTTTCAGGAGGGAATGCATTATAGACATGGATGGAAAGGAACAACCTGCACAAAGACCAGGAAATAGGGAGTGGAATGAACTATCTGAGGAATAAAAATTAGATCAGTATAGTTGGTTCATAGAGTGAATGAATGGAAGAATTCTAAAAAGGTAGGTCACAGACAGGTAGGGATGGATTATAAAGAATCAACATTAATAGGAGATCTTAATTTTGTTCTAGAAACAAAAGGGCACTACTAGAGCTTATGTCAGATCTGGATATTAGAAAAAATCTCTGGCAGATATATGGGAGAATGCATTGGGGAAGGTAGAAACAGGGAGATCAGTGACAACAGACATGACTGTTGACACAGTCCAGTGAAATATAAGCCAATAGAACATTAACCTCCTTGAGGACAAAGTCAGATTTCCCCCACCCCCACTTCCTAAAGCAGTATTTAGTAAATAAATCCTTGTTGAATGAATGAATCTTTCATTTTGCCTATGTATCTGTATATATGTGTACGTGTTTATATATAAAAGTGTGTGTTTAAATATATATATATATATATATATATATCTTCCTTCCAGTATTGCTATGATGCTTCCCATATTTTTACATATTAAAATATTTCATGCTTGTGATGTCATTTTCAGTTTTCAAACCACTTATTCATGGATTTAATTTCATTTTCATAAACATTAAGTGTTTAACTTGCACACTGTTCTAGATTCTGAGAATGCAGAGCCAAAAATTCCATAGTCCCTGTCTTAAAGATACTCATAGTCTATTGAGAGAGACATGTAAGTAGGTAACTATAATACTAAAATTGAGGGCAGAAGGTTGAAATGTGATTTGTCCTGCCCCAAAGGAACTCAAAGGAACTCATAGTAGGAGGGGACATGAGATTAATATAATAATAGTTATAACCCTAAAAGAGAATGGGAGGGGTTCAAACAAAGAAATGAGATAGCTAAGAAAAGAGAAATTAAAAATAGCTGGGAAGGAGGGACTGAGAGGGAAGCTTGGAATGGGAGGGAAGAGAGAATTGAATCAGAATCACTTTTATGAAGGTAGTGCCTAAGCTGACCCTTAAGGAATGAAAGGATTTTAAAAACAGAAATTCTCACAAAGACCCTTCTAGGCATGATGGGAGGTGAGCCCAACAAGACAGAAACAGAAAAGAACAGGACAATATCAGGCAATTGTTATTCCTTGATATTGTCTTGATCTTTCCCATAGTCTGGTTCAGTTGAAATTTAGAATGTTTCAGGGTTGGGAGTGTGTGGGATGCAGTGAATTAAATCTGAAAAGATATATTGGGAGCAGAATGTGGAGGGCATTGAATGTCAAGCTAAAGAATCTCTGTATCATATGGTGAGCAATGGAAAAATATCAAAGGGTTTGAACCAAGAAGGTAATGTGCTCTAAAATCTGGCTTAGAAGTATTAGTCTGTGAAGAATGAATGGTGACTGTTATGGTAGTTCAGGCAAGAGACAATGAAACAAGAAAAATTCATGTGAAAGATGCCTCAGAAGCAGGAAAAATGAAGGTGCATTAGCTTATTTATAATTAGAGGAGTTAGGGTTAGTCATTCAGAGTTGGGACTGAATTTGGCGTTTCTTTGTATCACCAATGATTATTTGGTACAAGGTCAACCAAACACACAGAAGGCAATCAATTCTTGATGACCCAACTTGTGAGCAAAAGGAGTCAAAAGTGCTCAGAAGTTCTAGTCTGTATGACAGGGAGATTGGTGATATTAAGAAAAGAAAAGGAAGGGGCAACTAGGTGGCAGAGTGGATAAAGCACCGGCCCTGGATACAGGAGTACCTCAGTTCAAATCGGGCCTCAGACACTTAATAATTACCTATCTGTGTGGCCTTGAGCAAGCCACTTAACCCTATTTACCTTGCAAAAATCTAAAACAAAAAAAATAAGAAATGGAGGTATTAAAGGGAAGGGTATGATTTAAAGGGGAAAGAAAAAATTCAATTAGGGACATATTCTGGACAACAAGACAGAATATAAGCTCAATGGAGATATCAGGGTTTGAAATAAAGGATCATGTACACAAAGGAGATAAGGCATGGAAGTGGATGGGATTATAAATCTTAGTTCTTGTACTCTGAGAGTTATATAATAATTTCACATTCCCCAAATCAGTACTTTATTTCTCTTTTCCTTATCCTGTTATCATAGGAATCAGGAAGATGACAATTTCTCATCAAAAAGTCATTAGCATTTCATTTCTGAACAGTCATAAAAGTCAATGCATATTTATTAAGGACTTGTTATGAACCATGAACTATGATAAGTATTGGGAAAGACATACAAATAGAAAGAAAGATATTCCTGTCCTCATGGAGTTTGTATTCTTTTAAAAAAAAGAATTCAGGCTTTGATTTCTTATTAATTTTTTAAATTATATTAATTATATATATATCATAACTATTATTTATTTTATTTATATTTATGTTTTATTATTTATATTTCTTATGTCCCCCCCTTACTGAATATGAGTTCTTTAAGGGCAGGAACTTAAGTTATGTATTAACCTTCTGCCCTCATATCTAGTATTATAATAAATTTTATATAAATATGTAAATATAAATAATTAATAATGATTTTAAAAGATTAAATAAAAACTGTAATAAATTTTTGCATAAATGTAAGCATGCATATTTCTATGCAATAGTAAAGCAGTTGTGAAAATAAGTAGAAAAGACAACACAGGAAACTGAATGGGGTGGAGAACGGAGAGTAAAGAAAGTTATCTGGAGTTGAGGCATTGTAGACAGTCTGAAAGAGTCAGGAGAGCAGTAGACTGGAAGGGACTGAAGACATCTGTAGAAGGTATAGTTATCCCTTCTGCATCATGGGGATCTTGGTTTCCCAAGATCACGTAAAATTTCTAGACCATCCCTTCATACTAGAGAAGTCTGAATTTTTTATTTCCTTTTTATGGGGTTTTTAACATTACCTAGTTGTAAAAATTAGGATCAGTATTTGATCATAGGCTATATGTAAGGCATGTTAAGTGTAAATACTTTTTCTATATCATCTGTTGACTTTTGTATGTTGTCTGAAACTTCCACAAAACTCCTCAAAAATCCCCATTTCATTTCTTATGCCAACCAGTGATACATTGAAACCATGATGGGGAGAATCACAGTGTGAAAGGAATAATGCATGAAGCCCGAGAGTGAAGGGAGATTCCAGAGTGAAGAGGTTTCTGAGTATTGTAGAGAAATCTAGGGGGGGAAATGAATGAAGAATTAAATAGTTACTATAGGAAAAGCCCTAAGCAAAATGCTTAGAACATATAACAAAGTCACAGTCCCTATTCTCAAGAAGCTTACATGTCTAATGAGAGAGAAAGCACTAATAGAGGGTTTCAACAGTAAATAAGATATTAAAATTCTATGGTATACTTAGGGTTCAATAAAAATCTTAGGGTAATTAATGCTTCTTCTTTTCCAATGATAAATTATCAGTTTCTCATGTTGAAACATTGGACAGGGCCAGTGACTAGGGACAAGAACTTTCTCTTCTGGGTCTTCAATAGCTCTGAAAGTAGATTGCTTCCCAGAATGATGATTGAAGGCACTCAGCTGGAAGCATGACCATTTTCAAGATTCCTGCATTCAGAATCTTCTAGGAGACTACCTTCTATGGGAATGGGGGAGGGAAGCAAGAATAGGGGGAAAATTGTAAAACTCAAAATAAATAAAATCTTTCTTAAAAAAAAGAATCTGCTAGGATATGAGGGAAGATGGCAAGTAGATAGAGGCACTGAATCTAGAGTCTGGAAAACCTGAATCCAAATCCAGCTTCAAACACTTGCCAACCATTTGACCTTGAGCAAATGACTTAATAAATGTTTGTCTCAGTTTCCTCAGCTATAAAAATGGATATAATTGAGCTATTTATTTTTCAGGGTTGGTGTGAGGATTGATTTGGATAGTTTTTATAGAATACCTAGAATAGAGCCTGGTACATAGTAGCACCTCATAAAGACTAACTGTAGTAGTAGTACTGGTAGTGGTGGTGGTGGTAGTTGTTGTAGTAGTAGTAGTGGTGGTGGCAATGGTAATAGTATTAATGATTGTAATGGCAATGGTGGAAGTGGTAATAGTAGTAGTAGTAGTAGTAGTAGTAGTAGTAGTAATAGTGGTGGTGGAAGTGGTAATAATAGTGTGGTGATGGTGGTATAATGGTAGTAGTAGTGGTAATGGTAGTGGTGGTGGTGGTGGTAAGTGGTAATAATAGTAATGATAGTTGTGGTGATGGTAGTAGTGATTGTAGTAGTGGTGGTTGTGGTAGCAGTAGTAGCAGTAGTAGCAGCAGCAGTAATAGAAGTGATGGTGGTAGTTATTAAGGTGATGGTGGCAGTGGTCAAGCTCTGCTAATATAAGCCATCTTTCATCTCTTCTCCAGGTTGCTTTGACACTTCAGAGAGACAAGCTCCTCTCCCTGTATGTGGCAATTTGTTGGCAGTTGGTAGGGATGGCTTGTCCTTTCTACTTAGTAGTTGTTTCCCCAGATGACAGCTGTGAGGGCCAGGTTGAAAGCAAGACTAGTGGCCTTGGAGGCACTGTATTGCCAAGGTTCCTGTGCCAACCTGACTGCTGGTGGCAATTAGTCAATGGTTAATACTGGCAGTGATAAGGATGGTGGGCCTCCATTCCACAAATATTTCTCCCCTCAAAGATGACTTTTAGGGCTGGTTGGAAGCAGGTCTGGTGGTCTTGGAGGCACTGATCTTCCCAGGGCTCTTGTCTTCAGGATCCTCAGCTGCCTCCATCAGAATCTGAAGGGAAATGGTGCTCAAGGTGATAGTGGCATGCTGTCCTGCCTTGTACTTTCTGGCTCGATACTATCTCTCCCTTCAGGTGCCTAGTCCTGAACAATCAGGAGTACATGCTGAAGAAGAATTAAGATATAGCTGGCCTGAGGCTCCACCTTAGAAGTGTGGCTAGGTGGCACAGTAGATAGAGCACCAGCCCTGGAGTTAGGAGTATTTGAGTTCAAATCTGACCTCAGACACTTAATAATTACCTAGCTGTGTGGCCTTGGATAAGCCACTTAACCCTATTGCCTTGCAAAAACCTAAAAAAAAGTGATGCTACTTTTCTAAAAATCTTTTTTTTAGGGAAGAGGACTTTATAACCACTATGTTTTTGTACATTTGTTGAAGGATATTTGTTGAAGGATAAATATCCTTCAACCTTGTGAGGAGAGCATATTGGTTAGTGTACAATAGTGCCTATGCCCTAGATTATTCTGTCCTAAAAATTAAATAGAATTAGAAATTAGAAATCATTATATAATTATACAGTATAGGATATTTATAATTATGCATAATATAAGATAAATATAATACAAATATTTGATAGTATAATACATAACTATTATATACCACTATATTTTACACTATTAATTATATTTAATATTATATATTATATTAACATTAATGTTAATTACTATTATGTGCTAACATAAGTAATATAATACATTATATAATATTATTATATTATATTATATTGCAGAATGGAAGACTAGTAAAACAAAGGGAGTACCCATTTTGATAAGATTCAAAGATGCATCAAAGTAGTAGAAAAATATTAACTAAATCATAGAATTTTGGAGTTTGGAGCTCAGAGGTCATTGAGTTCAAACAGTATATAAAAAGGAATCACCTCTGCAGCAAATAATCAGTCAATCAAAAAAATATTCTTTAAGCACCCACTCTGTCGCAGACACTATGCTAGGCAATGGGGATGCAAGGACTAAGAATGAAATACTCTCTCCTCAAGAAGAGCCCACATTCTAATGGGGGTTACAAATGCATATAAAATATAAACACCATCAATATAAAGTGACTCAATAAAACTATCTACAAAGTAGTTAAATATAAGGAATTTAGGAGAGAAGACACTTCGAGTTGAGAGGATCACAAAAAGTTTCATCCAAAGATGTCTTTTGAGTACTTACAGGAAAGGGACTCTAGGAAGCAAAGGTTAAGAGGGAAGACCAATTTTGACAAATGGTCTTGCAGTCACCAAGTAAAGATGGAATGAAGGAGTAAGCCAACAAGGCAGCCTATTTCATTTCTAGACAACTCTTAATGCTATAAAGTGTATCTTTACATTGAATCTGCCACTCTCAAACTTTCATTCAATATGCCTAAATCTAGTCAAGAACCTCCCAAATAACCTCTCAGGGGAAAACCACTCTCAATCATTGGAGAAAGCTATGTATCCCTAACACATTTTCTTTTCTTCAAACTAAATTTCACCAGATCAGATCAATTCTTCCATTGTCCCCAGGTGAAATACCTCTCAGGGGAAAAACACTTTCAATTGTTGGAGAAAACTATGTATCCCTAACACATTTTCTTTTCTACAAACTAAATTTAACCAAATCAGATCAATTCTGTCATTGTTCCCAGGTGGAATTTGTCCATTTACTTCCCCATTATCTCATTCTTGAACCTTCTTTAAAACCTTTCCTTCCCTGATCACAATTTTCCTGTGTCCACTGAGAACACGAGCTGTTTGTTTCGTTTATATCCCCAGCATTCAATCTCAGTGCTTGATACTCTACATAGTCATTGTTTAATAAAAGCCTATTTTTATTGACATAAAATGATCTCCGAATCTGTTCATCTTCTTCTGGATATAGTCTTAGTTTGTCAGTATTCTTCTCAAATTGTAACATCTAAAAAGAAATTCAATATTCTGGATATATTCTCATCAAGACAAAGCAGGCTAGAATTCTTATCACTTTTCTTTTTTTTCTGGACAGTTCATCTCTGTGAACTTAGTCTAAGACTTAGTTACCGATCCTTGGTTACCTTGGCAATCTATATTCCATTGACATTGAGCTAAAAGTCCATGTCATACTATTGAAATATATATTGAGTACAAATGCAGAATTTTATATTCATTTCTATTATATTTAATTTTATTAGAATTGGCTCATCATTTTCTTTCATTCATTTAATTCAGTTGACCTACAAGTTAACTATTCCTACAACCTTTATGTCATTTGCAAATATAAGGATGTCATCTATGTCTTCATGAAAGTAAAAGATAAAATGTTGAAAAGTACAGGGCCAAGGAAAGAGCCTTTACACATTTCACTAAAACTTCCTTCTTGGCTGACATTGAACCATTAAGTATTATTCTTTTGGTCTGGTTTTTCAACTATTTCTCCATCTAAATTACTTCTTTCTCCACCATATCTATAAAAAGATTTCTTGCACAATGAGTTATTTTCCCAAAATACTTTGCTGAAATACTAGTTTATGAACTTTCTAGAAAATTCTGTCTGGTCTACTTTCTACTTGTGAAAGAAATGGAGCATGGGAAAGGCTTACTGAAATATAAACACTCCTCAGAATATACTTTTAAGAATGAGAAGAAGAGTCCTTAGTAGAGTGTAGGGGAAGGATTCCAAATGTGGGCTGGTAGCCTCTTAGGAGATGCTAGATTTGAATGAATAAAGAGGGATGGGTTGAAGTGACTTGGAGAGGGAAGGTTAGATGACTAGGTTTGGTAGGTTTGTTTGAGGAAAGGAGTAGAAAGTTTAACTCTGATTTAGTCTGTGATCATGTTTTAAATTAAAAGAGTGGAGTAGTAAGTACAAGTCAACATTTATTGAGTGCTTACTACATGAATAAGGCATTTCACTCTTATTGAAAAAAGTAGCTGGTTGTAGCACAGAAAAACAATTAAAAGGGAGTGGTATTAGAAAAGGGAAAAATAGAAATCATTATAGTCTTCTAGAAATGATAATTTGCACTGTAAATTAGAAAGAAGAGAGATGATACTGTATAAAAAAGCATCATAGGCTTGGTAAAGCAACTGAATTTTTTTGGCAGAGTGGAAGAATGGAAAGTATTGTTTAGTAAAATGCAAATAAACCAGTTGGAGAGGGAGACAAACCATACCCAATTTTCCTGGAAACTTAAAATTAAACTCTGTGGGATTTAATGGCTCCAAATGCTAGAAAGATGTGTGTGATCTCAACTCTTGCAGATTTAAAAAGGAGAGAAAAGAAACTGTGAGATAGATGTCTATGATATTTTATTAAAGAGATGGGAGGAGGGAATAAGACAAAAGTTTCCCAAATGAAATTAAATCTAGCTCACTAGTTTGTTTTCAGGTGTCCTTCAAATTAGGAACTCTGTTACTGCACACAATGTAGAATCAAATTAGTATGGCATATTTAATTTTTTAAAATTAAACAAAATGCTCCCTTTCCTCTCCATTGAGTAATCTCAACAGGTCTTTTTAACTCTTGGAAATGACAATGTGAAATGTGCTATAGTTGCTACAATGCTATCTAAAGGAAGTGATAATAAATTATTAAAGGTGTGGGTCATACTTTGGCTGTTATCTGCATAGAATTCATTTTGTTTGTTCCTTGAGAATCAGGAAACTTCTGTATATTGTTAGTTCAGAGTCATTCAAGGACCCGGAGGTACGTTGTGTCAAAGGCACAACTAGGTACAGAAAACGGAGGGAAATGTGCTTCTAATGCTCTGACTCTGAGGGATCCCTGAAATTTTGGAGGCTTCCTTACGTTACTTTGTGGAATTTCTTAGATTCTTAGAGCTGGAAGTGTGTTGATAGACTTTTTTTCCAGTAATAAGCCACAAGATGTAGTTTAGATCGTCTTGGTTATTCAATGAATAGTTCGTTTAGAATTCAGGGAGAAGTTGATTTGTGGTAACCTGATTATCCCTTGCTGAGCAGGAGGAGTATTAAGATAAGTCTTGAAAGAAAGGAATCCAACTTTAGAAGAGAGATCCAGGCAAAGCCGCCTCAGTGTTCTCCCGGTGGCATTTTGGAGTGGCTGTTAGAAGTAACATCCTTAGAGGAGAGAATGGAAAGGCTATAGGAAGGAGAGACAAGATTGCACCTTGATTAGAAATGGGCAAAAAAAGACTTTTTGTTGGAGAGGGGGAAGGGCCCCCGGGAGCTGAGCACATTCTTTGAAGTGAGGAGGAGAAAGTGTGGGCTAAGAACATTTTAATAAAGTTCCAGGAAAGAGGCTTCGAGACCTAGGGAAATGTGCTCTGGTCCACGATTGGTCAGATAGAATCTTGGGAAAAGAGCCCCCGGAGAAAGCAGATGAGGGAGGACGATAGGAAGGAAGATGGGGGGGGGTGGTGAAGGGTGTGGAGAGAGGAAAGGGGGGCTGGAAAGTGAGAGGGAGGGAGGGAGGCAATGCTTATTGCCCAGAGGTCTGGAGAGCGGAGGCAAGAGTGCGGAAAAGTGAAAGTCGGCGAGGCCAAGTGCAGCGGGGCCGGGACCCCGGCGGCCAGCGGAGCGGGGCGCTAGGGGGGCAGCTGGGCGCTCTCCAGACTCCCTTGGCAGCCCCAGGCGTTGGCTCCTCGAGGCGCCCTCCCTCCCCGGAGCATTGTTCCTTTGCCGGGAGACTAGGAAATTGCCTTTTGATTGCGGAAGTCCGTGGAAAGGGCTCGGGCTCAGCGGCAGCCGCACGGGTCAGTATGGCAGCGTGGGAAGGGCGGCGAGCTGCCTGCCCCCGCTGCCTCTCGCGTCCGCAGCCCGCCCGGGGCAGCAGCAGCAGCAGCAGCCCCTGTCCTGGCACGGCCCCGTCCCCCTCCCGGAGAAAACCTCAAGGAGCCGGCGGGAGGCCCTGAAGCTCCGTCAACAAGTGGCTCGCCTCCCCTCCCTCCCCACCCGGGACTCAGTGGTCCTTTTATCCCCCCCTCACTAGGAGAAGCTTGTCCTTAAGCACTGATGGCAATGCCGAGCTATGGAGCCGGGTGGGCCTTATGGATGGCACTGAACCTGATGCAGGTGAGTGAGTGAGTGGCAGGAGGAAGGGGGCACCTGGGCATGGAGGAGGAGAACGAACTCCCTCTCTAGTTTCCAGCCTCCGCGCCTGGTCAGTTTGGGCCGGTTGATGGTCCCCTTTCCCTCCTGCCTGGGTTCAGAGAAGAGCGCAGAGATGCGCTCAGCCCGCAGGTTCAGCCTCTGGCTAGCTCACCCCGGAGGGGTCTCGAGCCCTGACTTCCAAGCTCCCTCCAGGAGACCCGGCCGCCTACCTAGTGTCCTTGCTCCATTTCGGTGGCTTCTGGTGTTTGGGATTTCTGGAGTTTGGTTTGGGGCACTTGTTTTGGAAAGGAGGGGAAGGGAACCAGGGCGTCCGGAGAAGGAGCAGCCAGGAGACTTCAGCCCTTGTCTCTGATCCCTTTTGCAGAGTGGCCTGGGGGAGCCCCTGAGGTGCGACATCAACCTGACCCAAGCCAAGGTCTCCAGCAGATCTGCCAGTCTCAGGTGGAGCACGGAAGGGTCACCTTGTAACTTCAGCCTCATCTACACCTCCGACACCTCTGGGAGCACCTTTTGCTACCCACTGCGGATTGCCAACCAGACCTATGAATGTAACCCCGCGGATTTAGAAGCTGGAACAACCTATCATTTCAGGATTGTGTCTCAGGATGGAGATACGAGAGACATCTCCTTGCAAACAGGTAATGGGTGACAGGTGCAACTGGCATGGAGCATTCTGAAGCGGGGGAGGTGGGCTCCTTTGGTTGGAGATCCTGTTGGTTTGGAGATCCTGTTAAACCTCCCAAAGGTGAAGATCAACCAGAGTCATCGCTTCCTAAATAGATAGTGTATGAGACTTGAGGTGTCCCAAGGTTTTAGTGCTGAAAGACTGGGTATCTGAGCCTGTAGGGCAGAGCCCAGAGAGAAGGAATCTGTTAGAAGGAAGCATATTCCAATGATGAAGACTGGCAACTCCGACACACTAAAATGTCAAAACACAAGAATAATGTAAGTAAATATTTGTAAAGTAAATAATGAACACGCACAGATTGAGAGACATGGCTTTCCTCAAATTAGTATTATTTTTGGCAGAGGGCAGAGAATCTTCAGGAATAGAACAAACAGGGGGGGGAAAGTGAATATTGAGATTGGAGTTCCATGAAAAGAGGTTTTTTAAAAGAATCTACCCAGTGACAGTTCAAAATTCATTTTTTCTAATGATTTGACATTAAAGATCTGACTACATCCTTTACTACTTGCATTAATGTTTTCTTGAACTTTATCTCAATGTATGCTACCAGTTCCTACTGACCATTTTTGGCATTGTCTTCATTTGAAGTAATAATGAAGTCAAATATTTTTCAGATGTCCCTTGCCTTGTAAATTCCAGAGGATAAGTATAAAGATTCCTGAACAGATTACCATTTGATAACTTCACTTGTGTAAAACTTTTTTTCCTAAACTACAAACCCTGAAACAGCTACCAAAAAAAAAAAGTCAGTTGAAATGGCCTTTGAAATAATAATGAAGATTTTAACTTTGGCTAATATATATATATATATATATATATATATATATATATATATATATATATATATTGTCTTTTTAAAAATTACCATTCAAACCCTTTGGTTTTATAAGTCAATTTCCATACAATTATCTTTACTTCATTTCAAATAGAACTTTTAAATAGCTGTGATAATTTGCAAATAAATTAGCAAAAGGGAAATAAATATTGAAACTGTATTTGCACACAGAATTATTAGATAACACCCAAATAATTTATAAAAATTAAACTAGAGAATTTAAATTACTGAATTTTAGTCAGTTAAGTGAGCTGCTCAATGTATGATTGTTCTTTGAGGCATAACTTTCAAACAGTGAAAAGTCTATTAAATAGAATAGCTATATATATTAAGATTTAATAAGTATTTATAAAAGTGTGTATTCAATCAAGTTAGAGAAAAAAGTCTATAGAGCCTTCAGATAATCGTTTGCAGAGGGAAAGTGTAAAGAAAGTAGTTCATTTTCAAGGCTGTTTTTGGCAAGTACATAAAAGGAATATATTTACAAATATTTTGAGTGAATCTTTTAAAATTTCTTGACTTCATTCATGTGATATAGTTCTTAAAGAAAGATTTCAAGTTTTAAAACTGGTAAAAACTGTTTTCTCTCTTTCTGTCTTTGTCTCTACCTTTCCTCTCCCTTCTCTTTTCTTCTTTTTCTTCTTCCGTCTCTGTCTGTCTCTGTCTCTCTGTCTCTCTGTCTCTGTCTCTGTATCTCTCTCTCTGTCTCTGTCTCTCTCTCTCTCTCTCTCTCTCTCTCTCTCTCTCTCTCTCTCTCTCTCTCTCTCTCTCTCTCTCTCTCTCTCTGCACATGGTGTCTGAAACTCCCAGTGAAAAACAACTGCAATCTGTTGGCCTAAGAGAACAAGACTGGGATGTTAAGTGACTTGTCCATTCTCAGAGGTCTTCCTGACTCTTACTGGCTCTCTGTACTAAACCGCCTCTCTGTTTGGACTCAGGATAGCAATTAAATTTTGGCCCTGCATATGATAGAATAAGTGGCCATATCTTCTCCTAGGAGCCCCTACTAATTTATAATCCCCCAAACAGTTTTGAAGACTTGTCCCATTAGGATTTTTCTTTTTTTCTTTTCTTTTAGCCAATGATTTTTCCCATGCTTTAAAGATGAATACCCAGCTTCTCTAAATTTAAAGGGAGAAAATTCCCAGTTTTCTAAATTTGGGTGAATTACACAATAAATCATATTTCTGTTATAATTAAAACAAGAAAAACTATACTACTTAAAAATTCTTCTACAGACTTTTTAGGGAAAAGAACTAAATTTAAGATTTTTTGCATCATATTTGTGTTAAACAGGGAAGACATATAATGGAGTGGAAAAAATATTGGCTATGGAGTCAGGACATGAGTTAAAATTGTGTCCCCTGACACTTGTGACCTATGTCATCTTCTCTGAACCTCAGTTTCTTCTTCTGTAAAACTAGTAGTTCTAGTTGGCTTCTGAGTTCCTTTTCAGCTCTTGAATTTAAAATTTTCTTAGCATATTATGTAACTTTCTCAAGGACACCTTTTCTCTCTTTCCCAGTTTACTCACCTTACTTTGTCTAAAATGAAAGAGAACTGAAGTAAATACATGGTTTCAGTGAATATATTTAGTCTGGGAGTTTGGGTAGAGTGATATATCTGGGATCAGGAGGACTTGAATTCAAATTTGGCCTCAGATACCATCAGTTCTATGACTCAGGCAAGTCACTTCCATCTGCCTCTGCTTTCTCAGTTGTAAAGTGAGGATAATATTAGAACCTATTTTTTCAAAGTTGTGAGGATTAAAGGAGGTAATACTTATAAAGCATTTAGCATAGTACCTAGCATATAGAAGATATTTTATAAATGCTTATTTCCATCCATCCTTCCTTCCTTCCTTTCTTTTACACTGAATTGATTAAGCCACAACCAAGTTTTGAAATCATGTCACCACAGTTTTTAATGTTTTGGTCACTTTTCATTTTAGTAAACTATTTTTTTCCTTCACCTTTTTTGGCCTTCTCTCATGGTCCACTGGAATACATTGTGAACAGGGATGGGCATCGTGGACTTGGATTTTGGAAAGTAGCATTTTAATTTATTCACATCTTTAAATTAATTGATGTTTTCTTGTGTCATACACTAAGTATCTGTGAGAGGAGAGATTTGAACTCTTCCCAATTAAAATGTAAGCTCTTTGAGGGCAGGAGCTAACTTGCATGCTTTAATTTGTTTCCTTTATGCTTAGCACAGTGTCTGGAATATAATATTTATGAACTCTCTTATCTATTTACCTCATCTATTTATCTTACTATCTATCTGTCTGTCTGTCTCTGTAGCTTTCTGTATATATCCCCCCACTCAACCATCTATTTGTCTATTCATCCATCTAACTAATTAGCTAATTGACTATCTTTCTACCTAACTCTCTATTTACTTATCATATCTCCAAGTTTGTTCTCTATCCACTATATCACATTCCTCCTCAGGTTTCACATAAAAAATATATTTGTCTTGTAATTAGGATCATATAACCAAGGAATGAACTATTCTGAAAAGACTCCTTATTGAAGTCTTCCAGATAAGGCTGGATGAGCACTTTCTAGCTTTGATATAAAGAAAATTTTCTTTTAGATGGGCACTGGATTAAATATCCTTTGGGGTTCCTTCCAACTCTTATATTCTATGATTTTCAGAATAAGGAAAAATTAACAAATCAATCTAATTTGTATCATTCATGCACAGCTCATGTAAGATATATTCAAAAAATAAAAAATAAGTTCCATGGAATACTTTTCTCTCTGCACAGATCAGTCTAAATGGAATATTGTACCTGAAATGCACTGACAGGGGAGTCCAGGCATAACCATGGACCTTGAACCTTCTTTTCTAAAATGGGAACATTTTCTTACATTTTCCTCAGTGCATTCACATCCTTAGTGAATTAACAGATTGGATATGATCTGGATGATTTGGTCAATGTAAAGAAAATTTAGATATTCAAGTGTAAAATCAAGTCTAATTTCAGACCTGAATTATAAAATGTGTTTGTCTGCTTTGACCCGGTTAACCAGATAATTAATAAGTATGCAAAAAACAGTAAGGCTGTGTCTACACAAAAGTAATGACTCAAATATTTTGGCAAAGTGTTTTTTTGTTGCTCCTCATCAACTAAAACAAAAATTTTTCAGGGGAAAATATTGCTGAGATAAAAACCACCTGCACACTGAAATAATAGCTCACATTTATAATGGGTTTTGGATTGGGGATTGAATTTATGGGGTTTGCACATGAGGAAAATAAACTACTTGTCTCATAATCACCCTATGAGATAGTGACCACAAGAAAATAGTACTTGATATCATGGATAAAACTTCTTGGCTTAGGAAGGCAGCACATTATCAGAGTAATATGGCAAATACTAGTGATAATCATGGCTCACATTTATTTAATGCTTTACAATTTACAGTCTGTTTCCCTAATAATGCCCCTTTGAAGGAGTTTGAAAAGCGTCATTATCCCTGTCCTAACCCCAGTCCTAAACCTTTAGATTAATAATAATATTAAAGCTTTGAAAATAGAGAATGAGTGACAGAGCTAGGAAAGGTAGCTAGGTGGCACCATGGTGCATAGAGTCAGACCTAAAGTTAGAAGGATGAGTCTTCCCAAGTTCAAATCTGGTCTCAGAAACTTACTAGCTGTGTGACCCTAGGTAAGTTATTTAAGCCTGTTTGCCTCAGTTTCCTCATCTGTAAAATATTTTGATGAAGAAAAAGGGAAACTACTTCATTATCTTTGCCAAAATAAACTCCAAAAGGGATCATGAAGAGTCAGACATGACTGAAAAACTGAACAAGAGTTAAGATTTAAGCCCAGTCAACTGATCTCACAGCCCCCACTTTAGAGTCTAGCCCTCATGTGTTGAGAGAGTTATAGATATTAAAGGACTAATCCATGGCCTTCTACTATGTAAATACATTATAGAAATGATCCATTCTCTTTAATCAATCAATCAATCAATTGTTCAACAATCGTTTGTTTATTATCTACTATACGCCAACAACTATGTTGGTACTAAAGATAAAATGGCAAAAGGGAAACATCCTCCACCCTTGTGAAGCTTATATTGCATTGAGAACTAAGCCTGTATATCAGTGGTGTCAAATTGAGATAGAAATGATCTCTTATTAACATTATTAACTTAGGTTAACAGTACATGTTGCATTATATTTTTATTTTATTAAACATTTCCCAATTCCATCTTAATCTTTTTCAAAATCTACTGGGAAGTTTTGCAGGCTACAAGTTTGACATCTTTAAGATACATACACACACACACACACACACATATATATGTGTGTGTATGTGTATGATAATATATACAATTTACATATGTAATAAATGGAAGGAGAAGACACTAAATAAAGGAGATCTCACAAAAGATCCCAGGTAAAACAAGGATTGCTTTGTGTGATTTTAGCAAACTTGTCAACCTGTATCAATCAATAATCAATAAGCTTGTGTAAAACTAATTTAGTATGGGGGCAGCTAGGTAACTCAGTAGATAGAGTGCCACACCTGGAGTCAGTAAGACTCATCTTCCTAAGTTCAAATTTGGACTCAGATACTTGTTAATTGTGTGACTCTTGGAAAGTCATTTAAACAAGTATTCCTCAGTTTCCTCATTTTTAAAAAAAAAGCTGGAGAAAGAAAAAAAAACAAACCACTCCAGCATCTTTGCCAAGAAGACCCCAAATTGAGTCATGAAGAATCATATATAACTGAAATGACTAAACAGCAATAACATCAAGAATAAGTCATGTCAGATTAATTTTATTTCCTTTTTCATGGGGTTATTAGATAAGGTTTTGTCCTTTATTTTCAAAGAAGTTCACTACATCAGGGAGATGATACCATGACAAGCACATAAATTGGATTTGAGTGAGGGGATGCTGTGCTAAGTCAACAGCCTCACTTTCTCCTCCAGATCCATCTGATCCGGTGATCATATGAATCAGGACCACGGGAGATGGTGAGATAATCAGGGCTAAGTGACTTGCCGAAGGTCACATAGCTAACAGGAGTCAAGTGTCTGAGTCTGGATTCGAACGCCGATCCTCCTGACTACAAGGCCAGTGCTCGATCCACTGCATCACCTGGCTAGCTGGTTATTAAATAGTTGCTTGGGAATTGTTATAGCTCTAACTTAATTAGATTTTAGGATATTATTTGATTAAGTTTCTAATGCTATTCCTGAGTTGGAGGGGGAGGTATTGAATCATGTAAGATTGATTATAGTACAGTTATAGGAACCCAGATTTACTACAATAGCTGAACTTAGTGAATTATTTACATCTCAACAGGATGCCTCCAATGGAATGTCCCAGGAATCTGTGCTCAATCCTATGCTATTTAGAATCTTTTATAAATGACTTGAATAAAAATGCAGATTACCTAGAGACTGGAAAGAGTGATGAAAGGGTCATGATTTGAAAAATCTTGACAGGAGAGAAAATTGGACCCAACTAAGAAATATTTAAGAGATAAAAGTAAACATATTAGCTTTTTAAAAAACCACCCCTTTTTAAAGTATAAGATAAAGGTTTTACTATTCTTTTTCAGTCATTCAATAATGTCTTACTGGTTATGAACCCATAGCATGCTAAGTTTTTCTATTTTCCACTATCCAGAAGTCCAAATTCATGCCTC
The DNA here is from genome assembly GCF_037893015.1 of Macrotis lagotis. NCBI lineage: Eukaryota > Metazoa > Chordata > Mammalia > Peramelemorphia > Peramelidae > Macrotis > Macrotis lagotis. The sequence goes on along the minus strand of NC_133659.1, from coordinate 266,413,060 downwards.
TTGCTTTCATGATACTCTCTATCCATTGCATCCTCTGCCATCCTCTTTTCCTTTTGCTTTTAATCTTTCCCAACATCAAGATCTTTTCCAGTAAGTCCCATCTTCTCATGATGTCATCAAAACTTCAGTGTCAGAACAGCCTGAATTAACTTCTTTAAGCATTGAAAGCATCCTGAATTGTCAAATCAACAGTGTGGTATGGAATCCAAGAAATCTAATATAATCCTGGTATAATCCATACCGAGGAATAAGGATATGAAAAACTCACTGTTGTCAGTCCTATTTAGTCTAGGTCTTGAATAATGTATTCATTTCTAACTGTCACACTTTAAGAAGTGCATTGATGAGCCATAGAGTATCCAGAGGAGGGCCACAAGGATGGTGCATATCCCCAAGAACATGCTTCCATGACAAGCTATTCATTCTATTATAGTTTCATAAATCTAGAGTGTGAAGGGATATTAGAGCCCAACCTCTTCATGTTTCATATATGGACACTAAGATCCAGCAAGTTTGAAATTTCTAAAGCACATAAAAGATTCTTGATAAAAATTTGTTCTCTTCTTCCTTCCCTTCCCCACTTATCCAAGGGAACAGTAGTTGGAATTCAAACTGAGATTTTATGATTCCAATGTATGTATTCTAGTTTAAGCACTCTTAGCACTATGCCTACTATTGAAGAATACGGGGATGGTTAGTTTGAAGAAAAGATTTAGAAAAGGACATTGTAACTGGCTTCCAAGTATTTAAAGGATGGATACATGAAGAGAAGAGGGGTTGGATTTAATCTTTTGGATAGCAGATGCAGACCAGATGAGACTAGAATACGAGTATACTTTGCAAAGCAGCAAATTGCAAAGTGGCAAATTTAGACTTGGTAGAAGGAAAGACCTCCTAATAATGACACTTATTCAAAAGTGCAACAGCCTTTTAGGAGGTAGTATTATTTTTCCTCTCACTAAGAATCTTCAAGATAAGTTTGGTGGACTGCTTGTTTGAATATGTTGTAGAGAGAATTCTTTCTCAGGTGTGGGTTAGACTAAATGGTAAAACAGATCTGGCCTTACTCAAACTCTATGATGCTCTCAACAAGAAGATAAAAAAGGTCTAATTAGTTCAGTTTTCTCAAAATTCCTGACTTTTTTATTAATTTGAAAACTGGGGGTGGGGGAGGAAGCAAAGAAGAGCTTAGTAACCCAGGATCTCTGTTGATATTCACAGACTTAATCACAGATACTCTTTGTAATTAAAGATTTAATATCAAGTGATTACTATATCTAAAATTTCTATTCTAATTGCCACCAAAAGAAAAATCACAACTGAACTGGCTAGAATACTTTCAGAAACAACGTTGTCCTCTCAAAATTCCTTTCTAATCATTTGTTTTTGTTTTTAACTTGCATTTAAAATACAAAGAAAAAAATAAAATCACATACATAAAACCCTTCAGTTTTCTTGGCAAAGATAATGGACTAGTTTCCCATTTCCTTCTCCAGCTCAATTTTACAGATGAGGAACCTGAGGTAAACAGCATTAAATGATTTGCCTAGGGTCACACAGTTACTAAGTGTCTGAGGCTGAACTTCAACCCAGGGCTTCTTGGTTCCAAACTCAGTAATCTAGCTACTGCCCACATAAAGACCTAAGCTTTCTCTAAGTCTGTATCTGCTTATTCTAAATATAAAAGTAATAAGAATGCCCTTGCAGATCAAAATATTGTAGGCAATTATAAAAACATATAATCATATACCCAGTCATAAAATAATAGATTTAGAGCCAGAAGGAATTTTAGAAGTCATAGAGTTAAAAAACCCTATGACTGTCCTTACTCCAAATCCAATCCTTTGTAGGTTTCACCCTTCTGGTTCTATGATCCAATTTGCTCCTTAATGTTTTAATATTCAATTCAATTCCACTTAGAATTCAATAAAGTATTCTTAGTCATCTAGAAAATTTATTTCTCTTGATCTCTAGTCTTTTGGAATCTTATTTGAGTTATATTGAAAATTGATTCTTGAACAACTATAAATTTGTATAGATTTTTTCTGCTTTTATTTGACCATATCAATCAATTCTTCCTTACTTTAGCATTATTTCCACTTCCATAGTATACTCACTGAAGTATTGAGTCCAGTTGTAGTGATTCCACTGCCATCAGTGATGAAAATCTAACATTATAGACACACTGACACATCTGTTTCATTTTATGCCTATTTGTTGTCTTTCCAGTGCATATATATATATATATATATATATATATATATATATATATATTCTAGATGATCTGGTTTAGTTGTATCTTATACCAAGCTTTCTAGTGGCTCATTTTTTCCCTTCACTGAATTTTATTATTTATAACCTTCAACCATTTTATTCTGTAATACTGTGAAAATCAACTTCTATTTGGAAAAAAGTATTGCCTTTGGCCACTATGCCTTTGTACTCAAAGAGGTTAAATGTTTGCAAAATGAAGCAGTCTTTGGGCTTTTTGTTGGCCTCTGCAAAGCAGATAGTAATGAGGGTTCATGCTGGGATAATGGCAATTGGGATAGAAAGAGGACAGATAGATATATGAGAGATACTGGAGAAATAAAATCAATGGTGTTTTGGTGACTGGTTGTAAGGGGTGAGGGAAAGAGAAGAGTCAGAAAAAAAGTGATAAGATTGCAAATAATAGTGAAATCTAAAGGAAGTTTAGTTTTAGGGGGAAAAGCAATAGGCTCAGTTTTTGATAAGTTGGGCTGAGATGATGATGATGGTACATATAAGTGAAATTATCTTAGAGGAAATTAGAGATATGTAGAATGATGTTTTGTCCTTCATTCTTCAAGAAGATCATGACCTCAGGAAGGTGATGCCTTAACAAGCTTATGAACTGAATTTGAGTGAGGGGGACTGTGTCTAGTTGCCAGCCTCATTTTCTCCTCCAGAGATATCTGGGTCCAGGGCATCAGAATGACTGGAGATGGCCCTGGATGTGAGGCAATCAGGATTAAGAAACTTCCCCATGGTCACTCAGCTAGTGAATGTCTAGTTTCTGAGGCTGGTTTCAAACTCCCACCTTCCTGACTCCAAGACTCTGCTGCACCACTTAGCTGCCCCAATATGTAGAATAGACTTAAGATGAAAGGTCAAGATTCAAGGTTGTTAAGGTTAAATGTTTAACAACCAGGTTTCCCCATTCCCCATACACAAAATATATATTTTTAAGTTGAATATGCCTTGACATTTTCTTCATCACTTTGTCTAGAAATCAAAAAAAAAAAACAATCAGCCAAGCCCTGATTGGTAACTTTTACTCATTTCCAAAGGATAAATGATCACTGAAAATTAATAAGTTCTTGGCAACTGTTTTGAGCTAGCTCTAGCACCCTCTTGCTAGGATTGGAGATTGTGAAGGGTACCACCAAGCATTTGTAGGAACACCTATGTTAAGGAGATAAGATGAAAAACTTAAAATAGAGAGAAAGACAGTATCTCCAGAATCATCGCCTAAGTGGAGAAAGTATATAGAAGAAGATGGTCAATTGACCCTGATGCTGCAGGAATATAATTCAAATTCATCTATATAATTCAAAATAGTAGAGAGCACCAATAGGGATACAAAGGCATACATGTACAATATTAGGACTGACAAAAAGTCATTGCATTTGGTGATTAAGTCTTTGATGACTTTTGAGGAAGGATTCAATGGAAGAGGGATTGAAGAGGTGTGAGGTGGTACCTTGTAGTTGCTTAATTCACATTTCTCCAATCAGTAATGATTAGGAGCATCTTTTCATGATCACATGTAACTTTAATTTCTTCATTTGAAAACTTCCTGTTCATACCCCTTTGACCATTTATCAGTTGAGGACCTAGAGTTTTCCCCAGAAATGTTGCTTTATGAGAGGAGAGAGAGAGAGAGAGAGAGAGAGAGAGAGAGAGAGAGAGAGAGAGAGAGAGAGAGAGATAGAGAGAATAGGTAAGAGATGCTCTAGAAGAAAAAGCTTCTTGTTTTCACTTTTACTTTAGGATTATGAAATTCTAAATATCTTTGCAGGAAAGAAGTCAGAGGAGAAAGATTCAGACACGTGAGAGAAGAGGGATTATTTCTGAAACGATTACAGAAGAGATAGGAAAGAATGACATTAAGAATTCAAATACAATAATTAGCTTTAGTGAAAAGGGATGGCTCAACCTCTGTGTGAGGAAAAGATAAAAAAATAAATGTAGTGCTAGTTAAGCTAATTAAGGCAGCAAGACTATCAAAATCATGAATTACAGTCATCATAATGATGAAATTGAACTGAACCATTTCGTTACCCAATCTATTGTTCTGTATTAAACTTGTGAACAGTTTAATCACTGCTCCCATGAACACTTGATTTTTGTGGATGAGGATCCTCTTTTGGTATGTCTTCACATGTTACATTTTACATTAGTCAGAAATAGAGTTTGCCTGAAAATGAGTTTACCACTCCTTTATTCCTTGGTACTGGCAATTTTTGGCCCTCAGAAGGGGAAAATTAAACACATTCAAGTCTTCTGATTAAATAGATGTTGACAGCATCTTTTCAAATATTGAACCAAAGAGATAAATGATAAATGAATATGTCTTTTGGGGGGAGGGGTGGATTGTAGGGTCCAGCTAATTAATTGGGTTTTTGGACATGTTTCTATTTCTTTTTTTTCTCTTTTTCTTGTTTAACTATAATAAAATTTCCTATTCATTCTATACTAGGACAACATTCGTCATACTGATATGTCTAAATTCCATGGAGAGTTTCCATATAAAAAAGAACTTTTATTATTAAGGTATATAATTCAAAATGTTCTAAGATATGATCCCAAGTCAAGAAGCTAACAACAAACATTTAAGAAAAGTCTGTTTTATAGAGGAAACAAAGATATTCCTGTTCACTATTGCTTTAAAATCTAGTTAGATAACTAAGACAGAAATGTAAAAGACAAATTAAAATATACCAAGTACCATTTCAGTGGCTTAGACCAAAGTGTGATAGGGAGTTTAGAGGAGAAAGAGAATACTGAGGTCTGAGATGATCCCATAGGATTAATGAGTGATTTGCAGAAGAGTTACAGATATAAATTAGCTTTGAAAAAAGGTTGGAATTGGATAATAAAAGGAATTAACAGTATATTCTAGGTAAAAGTGAACATAAATAAAGACTCCAAGAATGCATATAATGCACATGGGAAGCAATGAGTAGGTCAAAAAGGTTCATGTAGAAAAGTAAAGTGGGTATGTGAGAAATCATAAGAGATATTGAATTCCAGAGAGATTTTATGATTACAAAAATGAGACATTCTAAAAAGCTTTTGAGGTAAGAGGTACAAAGTAGCACTTTGGAATGATTAATTTGGTGACCTAGAAAATTTCACCTAGAAAATCCTTGGATTTAGAACTGAATTATTTTCAATCTAGGAGTAATGTAATGTACCTCAAAACTAAGAGAATGATAGTAGGAATAGAAAGAAAGAAATGAACAAGAGATGAATTCTGAAAGTAATCACTAAGGTTTTTTGAAGCCATGTTGCTGGTCAACAGTTTTTCAGTCATGTTGGATTCATGACCCCATTTGGGGTTTTCTGGACAAGATATTTGCCATTTCCTTCTCTAGTTCATTTTACTGTTGAGGAAACTTGAACAAATAGGATTAAATGACCTGTCCAGAATCATACATCTAGGTTAGATTTGCTCTCACAAAGATGAGTCTTCCTGACTCCAGGTCATTGTGCCACCTGGCTGCCCTTTTAGGAAGCCATAGTTATTGGTTAATGTAATATCTTCTTCATGTAGGCAACATTGACATAATAACAACACAACGAGGTGAAAAATAACCATTTCATTATGGACTACATCAGCCTAACCATTTGATGGTTTTTAACTCGATAGACATATTGTTTTTGTTATGTAGAAGAGAATTCCATCTTTTCATAAACAAATCCTCCCTAGGTATAAGAAGTATTTTTTTGAACATGAGGAAGGGATATTGGATCATGATTCTTTTGGAGAGAAAATGCTCTTTTTGGGGGGGGTTGGTTTTCTGCAAGGCAATGAGGTTAAGTGACTTGCCCAAGGTTATACAGCTAAGCAAGTATTAAGCATTAAATCTGATGTCAGATTTGAATTCAGGTCCTCCTGAGAAAATAATCTTGATAGAAATATCTGCATATGATTGCATTTTCCTTAGGACACTGGGACCTATTTTCTTTTCTTTTCTTTTTATTTTTTACAAGGCAATGGGGTTAAGTGGTTTGCCCAAGGCCACACAGCTAGGTAATTATTAAGTGTCTGAGCTCTGATTTGAACTCAGGTTGGGCCAGTGCTCTATCCACTGCACCACCTAGCCGCCCCCTGGGGACCTATTTTCAAAATAAATGTCGGCCATTTCACATTCAAAATATCCTTTAAATTCTCTTATCTAGTGAACTTAATATTTTCAAAATCAATTCTCTGGCAAAAAAAAAGGAAATAAATATTTCATTATGTGACTTCCTTTCTTTAAAAAAAAAAGTGTGACTTTGAGCAAGTTCATTTCAGTGCTGGACTTTCACCAAATTTTGGCCTTTGCTCTTAATACAGGAAAATTGGGCGGTCAAGCTTGCTTATGAGATTTTTGCTGCTTCCTTTTACTTGGATAGTCAATATCAAAGGCCTAGAGAACACTGTAGGATCTGCTATGATTGACATCACTGTTTCCTGTTGTGTCTGGAAGCAAAGATGCACAAAATTGCTGGCTAATGATTCATGTACATATTTTATTCAAGACAAAAGTTTCAATTTATGGACTTTGACAGTTCTCTTATTCTGAAATATTTCACTTGGTATGAAGCACAGAGGTGGATTATGACAAAACTAATAGAGATATAAATATGCGATATTTTCCCATATCCATCCATCCACATGAATTATATAGGTCTAATCGGACTTTTCCAATTTTATAGAACTATCTTTTAATATAATATGAATATTGAATATAGTAAATGGCCATCCCTGATTTAAAAAAATAACAGTTCCATGTAATACATTACTGAAGTATTCATATATATCTTAAGTAGATTTCACATTAAAAATACCTGCCTAAAAAATATTTGACTTCTTTACTGTATCAGGACTGGACAGTTGCCAGCAGAGAATTTTATCACAATATAAATGATTTTTTAAATGTTTGTTTCCCAGCCAGGGTTCTCTCTCCCCAGGCACCTCCCAGTCCCATTGTTTCTTTGTTCTAACGGATATACAAAGGACTTAGTGTTTTGTTTTCTGGCCCAGATCTATTAGATAAAGTCTGCATATTTGAACTTAATCTTCTAAGCACCTAAGCACGCAACCTATTTTGGTTTAAAACACCTTAAAATTTAATGTCAAAATCTCATATTTTACAAATGTTATCTGGACACCAGGTTTTTCTCAAGTTATCTTTTGCCAGAATTCTAATGATTACCTTTGAAATGCCAGTGAAAATCAAACTCATCTTGGTCTTTGAGGCAAGAATGAACCTTTTCAGATACCACCTGATCATCAAGTTTGGGGGGTTGTCAAAATTCATGGAAGTATAGTCTTTATTTATCTAAATCCTCAAAGAAAACTTTTCTGAGTTAAAAATATCATTTGAAAATTTATATTCTTCTTACCTTTTCCCCTTCTTTTAAAAATCTTTGTAATGAGGGAATGATGGTTCACTGAGGATATATTTGGAAACAAGCAAAAACTACCAAAGCTCCCAAAGAAAATAAGTGAAAATTATGTCCTTTATTATTATATTCTTTATTTTGGCATCCATAAATATGGATTGTGAGTGATAATTTATAGTAAGGCAAATGACAAGGTGTTGACTAGAAAGCCAGTCTGGAATACCTGGTTTCAAGCCTGTTTCTCATACAGAGTAGCAAGTCACTTAACCTCTATTTGCCTCAGTTTCCTCCTCTGTAAAAAGAATGACAATATTAACCACTGCCTTACAGAATGGCTGTAATGATCAAATGAGACAATATTTGTAGAGCAACTAGAGCATAGTAAAGGTGGAGGGTAGAAGGACCTGGTGTACTATGGTCCTGGGCTTATGAAGAATCAGAAATAAAAACAACAAAATGGCACATAGGAAGTTCAAAATAAATATTAGCTTTTAGTATTGTTTTGATATTGTTGTTGTTGCTATCCCAGTCTTAAAAGTGAATGGGATCATAAACTTAGAGTTGGAAGGCATCTCAGAGACCAGCCAATCCAAATTCTTTTTTTAAGAGATTAGCAATAATAGTGTAGATGCTTGCAGAAGTTAAATTGTCCAAGATTTCACAAGTAATAAGTAATAGACCTAACTTATCAACCCAGGTTCTTGAATAATCTGTTATGTACAACTTGTTATTCCTTTTAAATATGTACTAATATTCCTACTGTGTCCCTCTGTTACTCACTGCTACTAAAGAAAATTGCTTATTTACAAAGAGACTAAAGAAAGTTCTCAGAAGATTCTGCTTTGGTTCTACCAAGTAGAAAGCCCCCCCCCCCCCGCAATGAGCTGATCATGTTTATTAAGGTTTAAAAAAAAATAAAAATTCTAGGAAGGGAAAATTGAAGTGGTTCTCAAGATATTTCAAAATGGAGTAGGGAGGACAACTGAATGTTTTAATTTGAAATATCTCAACGATTCAGAAGAAAGTTTTTTTTATTGTTCACTTGATGGGCTTTTGCACTCTTGGATGGGTAATTAGAGTAATGCAACACAAGAAATGGGATAGGGAACTGTGAGAGTTGAGCCTTCAGAATTGTCTCTAAAGCCAACTCAATTTGCTATTGCTTTGAGAATGTCAGTTTACTCCTTTAAACTTGGACTTATCCATCGCTTACCACTTGACATTTTTGTGGCTGATTTTCAGAGACTGAAAAGAATGAAATGTTCTGTCACTTTACTTGTTGATCAAGTGTTATCTATTCATATGGAATAGAGCATGAAATGTTTTACACATGAATGAATTAGTTATAAATTCAGCACTGACATAGACTTGCTCATAAAATTATCTTGATATTTTTCTCTGAGGGTTCAAGAAATGGAGGAGGGGAGAGAATAGGCATTAAAGGAAAGTTTCCAAATTAACTACCAAGAACATATGAAGACACATTCTGCATCCAGAGAAAGAACTGATAGAAGTGTGTGAAAATGATAATACATATAATACATATGAATATTTGTAGCCATCTCTGGTGGGGTGGTGGGGCAAAAAGGGAATAAAAAGGGGGAAAAAAAGAAAGCTACAAGAAAACTTTATTATATATTTAAAAGGAATAGCAAGTTGTACATAACAGATTTGCAGTCTTGTAAAATCACCTTTTTTCTCTATTTTACTGTGTTATGGAAATGTTTGATTTATTTCTTAAGTTTATAGAAAATGTTCATTAAATGTCTTTGGGTAATTACTAAAACTTCCACAGCACCAACTCATGTTGAGTTAAGAGCTGGCCCTTTGGAAGTTCCATAATAGTGCAGTCAACTCACTGAAGACTGGTCAATCTTGGCACTCTACTTTGTAGAAGATGGCTTCCCAAAGTTGTTTCAGAGATCTGGTACCTTGAAAATCATGCTTTACTATACTGTTTATCTTCTCTAACTCCCACTGCTCCTTTCCAAATTCTCCTCATATCTTGGGATACTCAAGGGTAAGGGGGAAAGTTCCCCTATATTCATTCCCTGGATTGAAGTTCAAAATTTATGTGTTGTTAGATAACCTGGATCATATGCAGTTGGTGTATGAACTCAGACTGGATTTGTGGCTATATGATGAAGATTATTTAGCTACAATATTGCTTTTTTTTATATGATACTAAATATCAAGATAAAAACTGGCTGAAAATAATGGGAGAAATTCTATTCAAAACATACATGCTTCTTAATGTTGACTGTTTTTCAAGTAAGCAAAATAGCAAATTTTTAACCAAGCTTTCCAGGTTTTGGTCCAGATATTTGGTTTTGTGTGGACAGTCTTAAATTGAGTGAAAAACATTTAAGGCAATCAGTTAACAAATATTTAATAAGCATAATACTAAATACTGGTGATCCAAAAAAGGGAGGATGGGAAGAGAGAGAGAGAGAGACAGATTCAGAAAGACAGAGAGATATATAGAAACAGAGAGAGACAGAAAGACACAGAGAAATACAGATATAAAGACAGAAACACAAAGATAAAGGGACACAGACAGAGAGGTAAAGACAGATAAGAGAGATACACAGAGACAGAGATGGAGATTAAGACAGAGACACCCAGAGAGAGAGAGAGAGACAGAGAGACAGAGAGAGAGACAGAAAGAGACAGAGAGACAGAGAGACAGCAATAGAAAGATAAAGGCATAATTATTATTCAGGACAAAGAAAATATAAAATTTTGCTTCAGTTGGAACTCCAAAGGCCAGCCAAATAAAACATTTTATTCACATTAGAAATGTCCATGCCTTGGCTTAACGAACTGTGGTAAATGCATATGATGGAACACTATTGTTCTATTAGAAACCAGGAGTGATAGGAATTCAGGGAAGTCTGGAAGGATTTGCATGAACTGATGCTGAGCGAAATGAGCAGAACCAGAAGAACATTGTACACCCTAACAGCAACATGGGGTGATGATCAACCTTAATGGACTTGCTCATACCAACAGGGCAACAATCAGGCACAATTTCGGGATACCTGCGATGGAGAATACCATCTGTATCCTGAGAAAGAACTGTGGAGTTTGAACAAAGATCAAAGACTATTACCTTTAATTTAAAGAATGTTATCTTATTATGTAATTCTGCTATAGCACATACTATAGCACATACTAACCATATCCTTAAGGATATGATTTCTCTCTCATCACATTCAACTTAGACTAATAAACTGCCTTCTGTGGCAGGTGGGGGGAGGAAAGCAAGATGAAGGAAAATTGTAAAACTCAAAATAAATAAAACGTTTCTAAATTTAAAAAAAGTCCATTTCTGTCTTCCACTAACATCTCTATTCTGAGTACCTCATCATGGTCTTAAGTTCTTCCCAACAATTTATAAAATTTACCAGGTCCAGGAAATGACTGCAAGTCTCAACTTGTATATATCTTTCCTGGGGCCAACGCTTGCTAAGTTCAGAGAGGCACATCATCAAAAGATTGGTCACTAGATGATTAATGTTTTGGGCTACTGGAGAGCATAGTACTTGTGTGGGTAGTCATTGTCACTGATGAAATAGGTTATTTTGGCTAAAGAAACATATAACTACATGATGGATGTTTATACCAATGTTTTAATAAGTAGTAGATTTACTTTGCTCAAATATCATTTGCAAATGAGCATAGGAGTTTATAAAATTTAGATTCTAAGGAAGCTTAGGGATTATCTAACCCAAAAATGTGTTTCATAGAAGAGGAAATTAAAGACCAGTTTGGTGAAAGTTGCACAGATAAGCCAGATTCAAACTCAAGTCTTCTCTCAGCAAATTTTCTCCTCCATCATCATTCTACCATACTACAGTGCCTGCTATAAATCCATTTGAACACTTAATCTTTTTGTGTGTCATCGACCCCTCTGACAATCTGACAAGACTATGACCCTATATTTTGTGTGAGGTAGGAGTGTATACATGTGCCTGTGTCATTTTTCAGTCATGCCCAACTTTTTATGAATCCATTTAGGGTTTTCTTGGCAAAGATACAGGAGTACTTTGTCATTTCCTTCTTCAACTCATTTTACAGATGAGGAAACTGAGGCAAATAGAGTGAATTGGCTTGCTCAAATTCACCAGGTAGTAAGATAAGATTTGCACTAATAAATATGAATCTTCCTGACTTCAGACTACCTGACTGTCTGTGTTTTCATGAGCATAAAATAAAATGCATAGTTAAAAGTCAATCAATTCTAATAAAAAATAGTTATTAATATATTGTATTAAATCAAGTTCATAGAAACCAATTTAAGAACTCTTACTACATTGGCACAATCTTGTGAATCTCAGTGCCTTCTTGTTATTTTGCTTACAGCCCCCTTACCTCCAGCAAGGTTTGAAGTTGATTTGGACAAGACCACCTCCACAAGCTTGCACGTTTGGTGGACCTCATCTTTGGGAAAGGTTGATTCGTATGAGCTACAACTGTTCAATGACAAAAACCAGAAGATTCAAGGGATTGTAATTCCAGAAAGTATTTTACAAAATGAAAATACATTTTCCAACCTCACTGCTGGTAGCAAATATTATTTTGTCATTCAAGCTATTTCTGGAAATAAAAGCAGCTCCGAAATTCACATCAATGGATCTACTGGTAAGACTTGATTACTTATTATTAAATATTAAACTCTCGGAGTCATGGAACATTAGAATTGGTAGACACGAGAGAGGTCATCTAACCCATTCACATTCTTTATAGAGGAGGTAACTGAGGCAAAAGGAAGTTAAGCAGGTGGCACAACAACACTTATGTGTCTAGCTCTGACCTGTCTTCCAAATTCTAACCCTATATCTCCAGTTACCTAAAGGGAACCTTCACTGATACTTTGAAGCTAAAATGTAAAAATCTAGTTTGGCATATACTCCACCCCCCCCAAACACCTGATCTTTTTTTATAATATCTAATCTCATATATTTGAAACCTCAATGTTATCTTGGCTTCTGACCCAAACAACTTTGTGGGGTAAGTATTATTTTTGAAAGTTGCCCAGATAAGTCAGATTCAAACCCAAGTCTTCTATTAACAAATTTTCTCTTTCTCAATCATCAAAGTTTTAAATGTGAAAACTGAAGAAGAGATTAAGTGACTAGCACAGGTCAATAGTTAGCAACTGCTTGAGGTAGAATTAAATAGGTTTTTCTGGCTCCCAACTCCAGCACTATATCCATGGTGCCACCTTGTAGATGAGATATTTCTCTCTCCTCTTCTCTTCCCTTCCACCTACTCCCTCCTTATTAAATTCTTATCTTTCTGATAGTTGATTCAAATACCACCTTCTCCAGTAAGCCTTCCCCACCCTCCTCCAATAAGTCATGGATTTTCCCACTTCAGACTTCATATAATACTTTAGTAGCACTAGTTTTATGAGCAAATTACATAGTATTTGGAATGTTAATTATTTTTTCCCCTGCCTCCTATCCCCCACTAAACCAAAATAACTAAGGGTTATCACATATAGCATTTATTCAAAGTGCTTTACATGAATTAGCTCATTTCAAGTATCATGATCTCATAAATGTTTTGATCACTTCCTAATTAAACTATTAACTGAATAAAATAAAATAAGTGCTAGGGCAAGTGTTGGAATCCAGGTGTCATGACTCCCATTTGAATTGCCCTGTCTACAACTTCATATTTAATCCCAAACTTAGGACAGAAACTTCTCTACATCTCCCTCACCCCAATATCATTTGGAAAGCAGTTAGAGGTCATTAAAAATTACTGAGTTTGAAGACCTGAGTTCTACTTCTAATTTTACTATATGGCTTACCAAAACCTAGAGTAACTTCCTTGGAGTTACAATTTTTTCTTCTCTATAAAATGCATTCAAGTGAACAGTCTCAAGTTGCTATCATCACTTAAAATTTTATTAACACTTAAAATGGAATTGTGTTGATCAATAAATTCCAATAGCTTTGTTTCTTTAATGAAAGGGAGTAAAATGGGGAAAAATAGGGAAGATGGAGAAAAATGAATATAAATAGAAAAGCATGATTCAGAAAGATGAAATGGAAGAGACCAAAGACTTATAGATTCCGCAGAAGTCTCATATTTCTGAATCATCAGTGTTTTATTTAGGAAAATAATCAGTAGACCTTGGATATGATGAGTACCAAATAATTTCATAAAGAATAAAATAGAGGTGGCTAGGTGGCATAGTGGATAAAGCACCGGCCTTAGAGTCAGGAGTACCTGGGTTCAAATCTGATTTCAGACACTTAAAAATTACCTAGCTGTGTGGCTTTGGGCAAGCCACTTAACCCCATTTGCCTTGCAAAAACATAAAAAAGAATAAAATAGATTATATTTTGATAGGTGGGAAAGGACTTGTTATTGATGTGGGAGATATCCTTGAATTAGCTATTCATGTATAGTCAGATTATCATCTTATCATAGATAATTTCATAGCTAATAAAAAAGAAACTCAATCTGGAGCTATTAAAACAAGTAGTTGATTATAAAAAATTAGGAACTATAAATAAAATTACATTGATAACAATTTTAATAGTCTCATTTTAAAATAATTAATCATTATAAATTACCTGGAGTAATAAAGGAGATCAAAAGAGCTCAGAATGTGCTTCAGTCATCAAATATTTTGATGCTTTGACTTATTTGCTGAAAAGAGATGACTACCAAAGGCAACATCATGATAGAATGTAGACTCTTCTAGAAAAGCTTAGGAAAGAGGAGGACAGATGATTCTGGTCAGTATCATTGCACAGATCAGGAGAAATGAAAGGTAAAATCATTTTAGAAAAATTTAACAATATATCCAACTGAAAAAAGTGACTGGACAATAAACAGAAGAAAAAGAGAAAATATTTGTAAAATCATAACAAATTGCTTTCTCCATCAAAAACTGGTGAAACCACTGCACTTGAAACCTTCTTCACAATCCCAGCTGTGCTTAAAGGGGAAATAGAAAATGTTCTTAAAAAGAACAAAGTATAAATACAAGAGATTTGAGTTGTGGAGACAAGGCATTATAAAGGTCTTCAGTTTGATATACAAAGTATTTAAAAGAGGGGAGAATATAAAAGTTGTAAAAATGATTTCTGACTGTTAATAAAAAGTCAACTGAGAAAACAGCAATAATTTCTTACTGATATATGCCTATTTTCCCATTTGCACAAAATCTTTATGGAAGTTTTTAAAACACAAATCAAAGACGTTCTCCATGAGGAGACAAAACGCTTTTATAAACAGTATTCAACAGTAGACCACATCTTTTCCATTTCACAATTGAATGAAGGAGTATTGAATATAAGATCATAAATATTATTTATTGAGTGAAAAATAACATGCTTTGGTAGAATAAAATGCCAATCTAAAGGTCATTTTTTTTAGTAATGTGACTCCTATACAGATATCTATTATAATTATCTAAGATCCCTCAGAAGATATAACAACACAAATAACCTTATTCAATGACTCCCTAATAATAAATAGTAAGATAAATCATAAAATAAGGAAGTATATGCTTAACAAAAATATTTACCACTTTGATGGAATAGTTCCAGTACAAAATTCAAGTTGAAGAAAAATTTCTAATAGATCTTGAGATACTTGTGTTTGAATTAGACATTTTTTCTGATTGCATCAAGTCCCCAAACTTTAAAAAGTCTCCTTGAAGACATCTCTAACCACTCAAAAGAGTTTTGTCTGATCTTCCACACAGAAGAGACCAAGTGAATAAAGAATGCCTGTTACCTAGATTACAAAATGCCCTTGGATGGTTAACCTACAGGGATGGTCCATCAATATGCATTTTGGGGGTAAAGAGTATAGATGGCCAATAAACTGGACACAGATTTGAACAAGAAAAAGGAGGTAGGGGTAAATTTCCCTTGAGAAATTGACCCCAAGCTTCCCAAAAAAGCAAAGACTTGTGTTTTTGATATCAATATTATAATAATGTTACTGTATGCTTGTAAGAGATAAAATTTAACAGTCTTGGAAAATGATAAGTGAATATCACACAGATGGTAGTGGAAAGGCACTCAGCAGTCTGAAACATATGAACAATGAATAATTTTGATGAAAAACAGGAGTAAACCATGTCATCAAGGAATAAATGGTGTGACAGGAAGAAACGATAGAATAGTCACATAGCAAGTATGAAAAATGAAAAATACCCCCACAGGTGCCCTTACAATGTTAGGAAAAATCAAGAAAGGCCCCAGCATGTTGGGTTAACTGTCCCAATGACATGTTTATGGGAAGACAAAGACAAAAATTGCAGAAGATGAGCCAGCATAAATGAGTTTTGTAGGAAAGAACTTTCAAATCAATAAGATCATAAATCCATTTGAATACTTGAGTATATGTTAACACAATTTTATGTAGAATAGATTTTAATATAAGGCGGCTCTTGCTTGGATCCCATCCAAAGCTTAGCTCTTGAAAAACCTACATAAGGAGGTGGTTTCATTTATGTAGTTTTTCCATGTCTTATTATAGCAAGGTTTATTAACAATATGAATAATTCAGATTTCTTTAGTACTTTAGGAATCACAAAATGAATTTCACTGAAAAACTCTTATAAAATATATAGTGCAAATATTATTATCCCCATTTTACAGATGCAGAAACTAAAGCTCTCTAAGTATGAAGCTAGTATTACAGAGGAGATTTATGGGAGAGTGCCCCAACTCTTAAGGGTTGCTTTCTTACTGAAATTACTAAATTATTCAGTTACTCTACAGTCTAGCACAGTCGAGATCTCAAGCAAGTATATACAGATGCATATTCTGTATGTTTATGTATGTTGCCTGTGGAATGATGACTTCTGACACTTTGTGCCTATCTTTTATTCTACCAGTGCCATTCCCAGTGAAAGCTATCCAGGCTTCCACCAAGACTGATACTCTCCAGGTTTCCTGGTCCTCAGGTTCTGGGAATGTGGACAAATATAGGGTGATGCTACTGGATAAAGGGAGAATAGTTCATGACATCCATGCAGAAAAGCATATTACCACCCACACTTTTAATGGACTGACCCCAGGACATCTCTACAATCTCACAATCATAACTGAAGCAGCTGGGCTATGGAACTACAAGTCTAAACTAATTAGGACAGGTAAGTCTACTCAGACAACTCAAAAAGTCATACCAAGAAAGTGTGATGACATTCTCTGATGGATTGACTTAGAAAGGTTACCATAGGACAGAATAAAATTGACTAACACTGCTAGCAGTCCCAAATTGCTCTCAATCAACAAATATTTACTGAGCACTGCTCCTTTCACTAGGTTCTCCTAATGCTCCAATCTTGCCTCTTTCTAATACATCCTTCACATAAATGCCAAATATTCCTAAAGCACAGAATTCCCATTACTCTTCTTCATCTGAAAAATGATCTATTGCTGTTCCCTATACATAATTATTTCTCTTCCCAGCTCCTAGACTTTGCAGTTCTGCCTAGAATTGTGTTCCTTCTGATCTCAGACTCTCAGAATCTCTAGATCCCTTCAAGCTTCTTCTCAAATGCTTAAACTGAGCCTTTCCATATCCCTCCCTCTCACCTAGTCCTTAATATTGAAATCATGTTTTATTTACCCATCAGCATGAATGTTGTTTTCCCCAGGAAGCAGCTTGAGGAAAGGAACTATTTTGTTTTTCTCTTCATATTCCTAGCTGCTAACATACAGCAGGCATTAAATAAATACTTGTTGATTTGTTGGATTTTCTAAAGATAGGATAAAATTTTAGGTGATATTTTGTATTTCTTCTATAAATCCATCTAAGATGTCAGTACGCTTGTCATATAGGTATGCCTCTTCCAACTCTTTCAGCACCCTTATTTCAGTTTTCAGCATCCCCTCCACAAGCAGTCAATCACCTCATGCTCCTTCTGGGATGACACAGAGTCCTCTCCCAGCATTCTGGAATGCTTCTCATCTGTAAATTTCCAATCTTCTTCCATTAAACTTTACCTAACTCGTCACCCTGCTCTCTGAAAATATATTTCTTAAAAAATGCATATTCCAAGGAAATGATTCTTAACTTGGAGACATACATAGCTACACACACACACACACACACACACACACACACACACACACATATTATATATATATATACATGTATAAATATATATGTATGTATATTTGAAGGGGTCTGTGAATTTGGATGAGAAGAAAATTACTTCTTCATTTTTCTAAACTTTGGTTTCCTTTATAAATAATATGTTTTTTAGTTTATGAATTTAAAAACATCATTCTAAGAAGGGGTCCATAGGTTTTACCAGACTGTCTAAGGGATCTAAGAAACAAAAAAGATTAAGAACCCCTATTTTAAGGAAACTCCCAAGGGATAAAATGATTTAGCTGTAACTAATGATATGGTAGATAATTATATCATAGATATAACATGGTAGATTCTCAGGCAGTATAGTAAGTTAATGGGAAAGATCTTTGATGGCTGATAGGTGTTTGGGTACCCCAGTAATACATACCATGTGAACACCTTTGCCCATGTATAGAGATGACATTATTTTTAATTATTTCAAGGATATGTGATGTTATCAATAAGCACTGCCTCTGATCAAAGGGGTAGCCCTTTGTGAACTGATAAAACAGATCTTAAACCTGTTGTCTATATGACTAAAAATATATATGCATACATCAGGGTGTGGACAACCTGCTATGAGCCAGTGGGAATTTAGGAGGAATGGTTCTCAGATAATAAGCATAGAGTCCATTGCCAAACCGACACTTGAACTTTCAAATTGGAAGGACCAGTTAGAGCTTGTGGTCCTTGGACCCAGAGTCCATGTCGATAAGACAGCAAAGTTAGAAACCAATGATTATGTAAGTATACCTCTCTATAAAATATAACATGAGTCTTAAAAGTTATTTACATCCCTTAAGAGGAAAAGGTAGCTGGAAATCCTTATCCCATTGGGATAATGTATTTTGATTCTAAGACAGTTAGAGATCCAAAAGTATCTAGAGAGATTATGAAATAAAGGAAAGATCAACTGTGAGATTTCATCATATTGCTCTGATGAAATAACATCACAGCTGTCAAACTCATGAATGAACACTACAAAAATAGTGTTTTTTATACCTCACTCAGAAAATTAAGTAGGATTTTCTCTATAAAGATGAAGCATTTATCAGTCAGTGGATTTTTTTTAATTCATCCTACATACTCAAGCATGAGAATAAAGTATATCTCTTTGTACTGTTATATAATTATGCATTATTTTGTTTTTATAATAGAATGCTGATTAGTTAAATAATTTCCTATTAGATAGAGAAAAAATAAACCATTAAAAATCAAACTCTAACCTTTTGATTTTCCTCAATTCTTGCTAGCCCCAATGGAAGTTTCAAATCTGATGGTGACTAATGAGGATAGCTGTATTTCTCTCAAAGTCAAATGGAAAAGACCCCCAGGAAACATGGATTATTATAATATCACATTGTCTCATCAAGGGAGTGTTAGAGAATTCAGAACTATAGAAGCCTGGGTGACTGAAGTCCGCTTTGAGGGCTTGACTCCAGGACGCCTGTACCAGGTTATTGTTTCTACCATCAGTGGCGAACTCTCTGCTCAGAAAGCAGCAATGGGAAGAACAGGTAAGTTGAATTTCAAACATGGAATTTAGTTGCCGAGATTTTTAAAATTATTTTATCTTCATTATTACAATAATCTTGTTGAGAGAGTACATAGCCCCTCCCCCCCCAAAAAGAAGCAAAACCTCAGGAATAGTGAGAGAAAAAAATGTACTTCAGTCTGTGTTCAGATACCAACGACTCTGTCTCTGGGATGAGTTGCCTTCTTTATCATAAGTCCACCAAAGCTGCTTCAATAATTTTCCCACAGTTGCTATTATAGCTGTATTTTCTTCCACCCTATTCCTTCCCACTCTCGTTTTTTCTATTCTTTCTCTTATTTTTTTTCAGTATTTTTTTTTGTATTTCTTTCACCAAGTTGCTGACTTGGTTTTCATGATTTATCTGCATTGTTTACATTTCTCCTCCCAATTTTTCCTCTACCTCCCTTAATTGCTTTTCAAAGTCTTTTTTTGAGCTCCTCCATAGACCCACCCTGTCCCTGCTTAGAAGTGTGTTGTATCTGAGTACCCTCTCCCATGAACTTCCCTCTCTTCTGTCACTTATTTCCTCCTTCCCTCCCCCCATTCTCCTTATCCCATCCCTTTCATCTCATTTTTTCTCTAGGATAAGATAGATTTTTATACCCTATTAAGTGTGTAAGTTATTTCATCTCTGAGCCATTTCTGGTGAGAATGAAGGCTCACTTATTCCCCCTCACCTTTCCCCATTCCACTCCATCATAAAAGCTTCCTCTTGACTCCTATGTGAACTATCTTAGCTCCTTTGTCCTCTCCTTTCCCTTTCTCCCAGTACTATCCTTTATCATCATTGACTCCATCTTTTTACTATATTATACTATTATATGCTCCTTCTAACTGTTCTTATAAATGAGAACGTTCATATGAGTTATCAGTTTTTTCTTCCCATGCAGGAATACATGCAGTTCAACATCAATAAGCTCCTCATAGTTGGTTCTTCTCATCCACCACCCCCCACCATAGTTCACCTTTTTCCTGTACTTGAAGATCAAACTTTCCCTTCAGCTCTGGTTGTTTCAATAGGAAAGTTTGAAAGTCCTCTGTTTCAATGAAAGTCTATCTGTTCCCCTGAAAGAGGATATTCAGTTTTGCTGAGCAGTTGATTCTTGGTTGCAAACCAAGATCTTTTGCCTTCCGGAATATCATATTCCAAGCCCTATGAGCACTTACTATAGATGCTGCCAGATCCTATGTAATCCTGACTATAGAGCCATGGTAGTTGAATTGCTTGTTTCTGGCAATTTTTAGAATTTTCTCTTTGACTTGGGATTTTTGGAATGTGGCTATAATATTCCTGGAAGTTTTTCTTTAGGGATTTCTTTCAGGAGGTGATTGGTGAATTCCCTCAATTTCTATTTTACCCTCTGCTTCTAGGACCTCAGGGCAATTTTGCTGTATTATTTCTTGAAAAATGAAGTCTAAGCTTTTTTCCTGGTCAGGTAGCCAAAGTATTTTTGAATTATCTCTTTTGGATCGGTTTTCAAGGTCAGTTGTTTTTCCAATGAGATATTTCACATTTTCTTCTAATTTTTTTGGAACAGTTTTATTTCTTCCTGGATTCACACAAAGTCATCCACTTCCTTTAGTTCCATTCTGCATTTGAAGAAGTTATTTTCTTCAGAGAGCTTTTTTATCTCCTTTCTAGCTGGCCAATTCTGCTTTTTTTTGTTTGGTTGAGTTTGGGGGGGGGGTTTGTAAGGCAATGGGGTTAAGTGACTTGCCCAAGGTCACACAGCTAGGTAATTATTAAGTGTCTGAGACTGGATTTCAACTCAGGTCCCACCCCCACCAGACTCCAGGGCTAGTGCTCTATCCACTGCACCACCTAGCTGCACCCCGCCCCAGTCAATTCTGCTTTTTAAGTCATTCTTTTCCTCATTTGTCTTTTGTGTTGCTTTTTCCATTTGACCTCAATTGATTTTTAGCATATTATTTTTTTCAGTATTTTTTTTGTATTTCTTTCTGCTGAGTTGGTTTTATGATTTATCTGCATTGCTCACATTTCTCCTCCCAATTTTTCCTCTACCTCCCTTAATTACTTTTCAAAGTCTTTTTTGAGCTCATACATAGCCTGAGCCCATTTTCTATTTCTCTTGGAGCTTTTGGATACAGATGCCTTGATTTTATCAACTTCTGAGGATGTATTTTGGTCCTTTTTTCTGTTGTTTGCTCATTTCCTCAGCCTATGACTGATTTGCCATACTTCCAAGGCTTTGGGGTGTTTTGGGGACAATCTGCAGGGATCTTAATTCCTCCAAGGTTTTATGAGAGGCTTCAGGCCCTCCCCTCTGCCCTGAAGCAGTGAGGATGTTTCCTGCTCAGTTATGGTAATGTGGAAGCCCAAACTGCAACCTAGATCTAAGTGTGAACAAACAGCTGAGTCCTGCCCCAAGAAGAGCAGAGAGATTTCTGCAGTCTCCCCCAACCCCTTTACCATCTATGTGCTGAGAGCTCTGCATGTGCTGGGTGGCTCTGCCAACTCCCGATGCAGGTTCTCACTGCACTGCTCTGAAGTGGGTGCTCTACTATGCACTCACTCTGGTGTGGCAGAGTTCTCTCACTACCCCTTCAGGCTGTTCCTGATGATTAAACCACCCCCTCTGCTACAGACCCAGGCATCCAGCCAGGCTGTGCTGCAGCCCCTAGCCCGGTGGAACAGATCTGTATTGGAGATGTTCTAAGTTGTTTTAGACTGGGAAATTATGTCACTCAGTCTTTCTGTGGGTTCTGCCCCTCTAGATTTTGACTAGAGTCCTAATTTGATGGTTTTGAGAGTTTTGGGGGGAAGTTTCCAAGAATCCTTGCCTTCATGCTACTATCTTGGCTCCTGAGTTTTGGGTTGTTTTTTTTTTTTAGCTAGACAAGGTTACTATTTTGGATTGTCATTGAGACCTGGAAGGTAAATTCTTTTACATTTCATAAAAAATGTTTAAATCAGGTTTTAATGCTTAGAGAAAAGTGGAACATTATGTCACCTTTCTGAATAATTCAAGAAAACTGATTTTGGTCTTGAATTATCAGGATGAAATCTTGTTCCTTTTGGGTTAAGAAGATGTGACTTTTGTATAATTAATTGGTATTTATTTCTTTAATTATACATTTCTAACAACTCATTTCCTCACTACTGGGGATGAGATGATGAAAAGGAGAATCAAAGTTGACTGCTGCAGTGATTTCAATGAATTATTGTATTAATCCTCTAAATGCCTCTGGGATTTAAGAAGGAAAGAACATTTAATGGTCATAAGTCTTCAGAATCTCCTCTGTAAGATGGCACCTTTGGCAATATACCTATGCTAGAAGTAATGTTGTTTCAGGGGTCAGCATTTAATCAATAATAAACACTGTCCTTTTCATTAGATGATAAGCAAAGTTGCAGTAATATTCTCCTAGAGTTCAGGACTTGGAACTAGGAAGATTTGGATTCAAATCTTTTTTGAGTGTCTCAATCAATAAGCTCTGAGGGTCTCAATCAATTCCCTAGTTCTTAGTTACTAAGTCCACATGAATAAAAGGATTTATAACTGTAATCCCATCAATCCCTCCCAAAAAATACAAATCATTTGTATATTCATTACTAGAGTGGATAAGGAATACGTTTCTTGAGCATTGAATTTTCCAAAATGAGAAATTTTCCATATGAAGAGCTATTCTACATTAGCTTCCATTTATCTGGTAATAGGAGAGAAGCATATCAAAGGTCAGATTTTTTTTAATTCCTCTACATTTTCCACCTTTCTCCCTCTCCCAAATGGATTCCTCACTTAATTTTTTTTTCTCCTTTCCTATTTTAGTCCCTGAAAAAGTTACAAAGTTGAAGGCAATCAGCAATG
The DNA here is from genome assembly GCF_037893015.1 of Macrotis lagotis. NCBI lineage: Eukaryota > Metazoa > Chordata > Mammalia > Peramelemorphia > Peramelidae > Macrotis > Macrotis lagotis. The sequence continues at coordinate 266,389,933 of NC_133659.1, read as the reverse complement.
GTTGGATGAGATCCCTAAGAGTGAGTTGGTTGCCTCCTATTGGAGACTGGGAATTGTACCGCATTGTGCTGTTCAATGGTTCTTCAGTCCTGCTCAACACGACCATAGGAAAAGATGCAAAGGTCTTTGACATCCATGACCTAGGGCTCATACCTGGAAGACAGTATGAGGTAGCGGTCACTGTTGAGAGTGGCGGCTTAAAGAACATCAATCGCTGCCAAGGTCGAACAAGTAAGCAATGGCAGGGAAGTTCTCCAAACAGTAAATAAAATGAAAAAATGATCAGATTTCCTAAATCAGTCCTGGGTAAAGGGAAAAACTGTAACAGGTTCATTGTTAGTGCCCTTCTGAGAAGAGTGGCAAGAGAGGGAATATGATAGAGGCAATTATTTGGGTGCCAGACATCCTTTCTGATGCCCAGTAGGTAAGGATGTATAAAGTTATTTTCAATATTTCACAGGACAAGAATGGATACAGTTTTGGGCACCCTATTACTTCCCCCCCTCCCCTGTTTCCAACCAGACAACTTAGAAACATGCAATCCAAGGGATAAAAAGAACATTTTAACATATTGACTTACTGCACTGATTTTTTTTTCTAAAGACCATATCCAAATATATAATGTAGATGAAATATCCTAGTTATATTTACATATCAAATGGAGTATAAATTCCACATTTCTATCCAGATCATAGAGGCAGCTAGGTGGTACCATGGCTAAAGTTCTAGGCCTGGAGTCAGGAAGTGTCATCATCCTGAGTTCAAATCTGACTTCAGATACTTATTAACTGGATGATCTAGGCAAGTCACTTGACCCTGTTGGCCTTGGTTTCCTCATCTATAAAATGAGCTAAGGAAGGAAATGGTAAACTACTCCAGTATCTCTGCTAAGAAAACCCCAAATAGGGACACAAAATCTCCAACATAAGCTTACGCTTTCACTTTTAAAATCAATCCCATACTAGATAGCAGAATTGGAGTATTCTTGTGGATGGAAGAGAGCATTAGATATCCTGTCACCTTATCAATCATGAATATTCTCATCACTTCATCTGTACTATTTACCAACATCTTTTGCTTTTTCCACAGCCCCACAACCTGTTATGCAGCTCAGAATAAAGCATGCCAATGAATCCTCTCTGAGCATCATGTGGCTTACCCCTGCAGCAGAATGGGATAAATATGTCATCTCACTAGAAGACAGGGATCTCAGACTCATCCACAAGGCATTATCCAAAGAAGCCAAAGAATTCACTTTCACAGATCTGGTTCCTGGAAGAAAGTATGTAGCTACTGTCACCAGCATCAGTGGAGATTTGAAAAATTCAACGTGGGTGGAAGGAAGAACAGGTATTTTTCTCCAATATACTTTAATTCAATTCAGAGACAACAAAAGAACTCACATTTTTGCCTTTGAAGAATCTAAAGCCCAGTGATGTGTGTGTGTGTGTGTGTGTGTGCTATATACCAATTAGTTATCCTTACAGTGAAGCATCACAAGACAGAAATCTTAGAAAGATTTGGGGGTCTTCATGGATTGTAGGTCAATATAAGTCAATAGTGTGATATTATAGCCATTGACTGGACCCAAGATGGTGACATTGCTGTACCCTGTTTTGATCAGATCTTATTTGCCAAAGTTTTGGATTCAGGTACAGGTGCCTCATTTTAGGGAAAACATCAGTAAACTAGAAACATCCAGAGACAGCAATCAGAATGATGAAGAGACTTTAATTGAGCATATGAGACTCAGTTGAAGGAATCTGGGTTTTTAGACTGAAGAAGAGGAGACTTAGGGAGCATTCTAACTTTTATATGGAAAAGACATTAGACTTTTATTAGATTCCCAAGGTCATTATTGGACAGCTAGGTGGAACAATGGATAAAGTGCTGGACCTGGAGTCAGAAAGATTTATCTTCCTGAGTTCAAATCTGAACTCAAACACTTGGGCAAGCTACTTCACTCTGTTTGCCTCCATTTCTTCATCTATAAAATGGACAGAAGAAGGAAATGACAAACCATTCCAGTATCTTTGCCAAGGAAACTCCAAAGGGGGTCATGAAGAGTCATATGTGATGAAAAAAAATACTGGAAAACAAAGATCATTATTAGAAGCGATTAGTAGAATTTGGAAAAGGCAAATTTGGTCTTTTTTTAATTTTTAAATTTAATTGTTTTATTATACTTTTAGGTCTGCATTCTCTGCTTTTCATCTCCTTTTCTCCCTCTAACCCTTCAATGAGAAAGCAATAAAAATAAAACCCATTACAAGTATAGTAAAACAAAACAAATTCCTGAGATGATTGTGTCATAGATGAAAATATATGTGCATCTTTCTATCAAGAGGCATATGGGATATTTCATCATTAGACTTTTAAAATCCTGATTAATATTGATCAGAGTTCTTAAGTTGTTCAAGATGATTTTTCTTTATGATATTGTTATCATTGAATAAATTTTTTCCTTGGTTCTGCTCACTCCGCTTTAGTCTTGATGTAAGGATGTAAGGAAATTTTTTTTTCTAGGAATTGCAGCTATTCAAAGTGAAGTAAGTTGCCTTAGAAGGGAATCCGTTTTCCTTCACTAGAGGTTTTAAAGCAAAATTTGGATAACCACTTATTGGAAATATTGTAGAATGTCTTTTTGGTCAGGTACAAGTGAACTAGACTAGATGACCAATGAAGTTCCTTCTATTTCTGTGGTTATATATTCATCATCTTTAAAACTAGTTTTGCTACTATCTAACTTTGTAACCTTAAATAAGACATTAATCTTATATGGATCCCAGTTTCTCATCTATTTAATGAAAGTGTTGCACTTTCATTATCCAAAGAATAAGGTTTCATATCCAAAGTATCAGGTTCATTCTTGCCCTAAAACTTTCAAGAGCCTAGTATAGACACTACCATAGAGTTGAGCGGTAGTTGATTGAGTCAAAAAAACTTTTCATCAGGGTTCTTTCCATTCTCAGCTCATAGGATCATAGATTTAGCACTGTAAGGAAACTTGGAGACCCTCTACACAAACCCACTCATTTTTATATATGAGGAAACTGACCCAGAGATGCTGTGATTGCCAGTATCACACAACTAGTGAGTATCTAGATTTGAACCCAGGTCTTATTTTTGTATAAATTAAATAGGTTAAATTCTACCAAATGTATATAGATTCTCTTTGGAAGTACAAATATAGATACAGATATGGGTCACTTATTTGAGGAAAAGTCTAGGATTTTTAAAAATTCTTTGTGCCAGATGGTATAATGGATAGAGCCTTGAGTGAGGAAGACTTGAGTTCAAATTTGACCTTCAGCACTTACTAGCTATGTGATTCTAGACAAGCCACTTATCTTCATTTGCCTCTAAATACCAAAAAAAACAGGTGGATAGAGTGCTAAACCTTTAGAACGGGAGAACTCTTGGTTTGGGGTTCTAATGTGACAAGAAATGGAAAAAAAATTCAATCCTCCCTACTCAAGTCATCATGCCTATACTTAGTTGTTTATAAAGTGTATCCCTCAAAAAGATTATATTCATTCCTTGAGAACAAGGGCTGTTTTCTGTTTTGTCTGTGTTATCGGGTCTTATACAGACCTTTGTAGATAGCAGGTGTCTAATAAATGCTTATTAGATTGGATTGTGTGGTTAAGCTATAGAGGTTATATCAAAAGTGATATCCTTTCATTACTTGAGTTATGTTTATAATTTAAAATCACTCCTAAGAATGCGCCTTTATTTTTGAATCTTAAATCATTTTGAGTTCACCTAATATAAGCAACATTCAGAAGCAGAAAAGCCTTCTGTGCCAGGACTGGTTTTCCATATGCCACAGGAAGTAAAGCTAGGCGTTTAAAGCAGAGAATTTATTTTTAGTACTTTTTAAGCTTGTCTCCAATTTGATTCATTTTTTTGTTGTTATTGTTGAAGAACTCCCTTGGGGTGACTAAATAACATTTGTTTTGTCTTCTCTTTGTTTTGTGGAATATTTTCTTTTATTTCAGTGCCTGCTCAGGTGACTGGCTTGAATGTGTTTAATCAAGGGACAACCAATAGTTTATTCACCAACTGGACAAGAGCACAAGGAGATATTGAATTCTATCAAGTCTTACTAATTCATGAAAATGTTGTTATTAAAAATGAGAGTGTGTCAAGTGAGACCAGTGGCTACAGCTTCCATTCTCTTAAGCCTGGTGGCCTCTATTCAGTGGTGGTTACAACATTCAGTGGAGGGATCTCTTCCCGACAAATGGTGGGAGAGGGGCAGACAGGTAAGAGAAGGGGGGAAAATGTTTGTGAAATCTATATATCTGAGCTCACAGGATCTGAAACTATCTTAGTAAAAAAAATGTATTGGAGTAGCTAGGTGGTTCAGGGGACAGCTAGGTGGTGCAGTGGATAGAGCACCAGCCCTGAAGTCAGGAGGACTTGAGTTCAAATTTGACCTCAGACACTTAAAATGACCTAGCTGTGTGACCTTGGGCAAGTCACATAAACTCCATTGCCTTGCAAACAAAACAGAAAAGAAAAGAAAAGAAAAGAAAAGAAAAGAAAAGAATTGCTGAATCTTGAAATCCTTCAAAGATAGAAACATTATCCCACAATCTCTGAAAAATGGTGATGGTGATGATGATGATGATGATGATAACTTTGAGCTGATAACTCAGAACTATCCAAGAGAGATCTGTGGCCTTTAAAACAGTTAGTTGGCAACTAGAATACTGGGCCTGGAATCAGGAAGATCTGAGTTTAATCCAGACTTAGATTCATATTATCTATGTGACCTTGAGCAAATCATTCAACTTCTGTTTGCCTCAATTTCCTCAATCCACAAAATGAGCTGGAGAAGGAAATAGCAATCCGTTCCAGTATCTCTGTCAAGACAACCCCAAATGGAGTTACAAAGAGTTAGACACAATTAAAAACAACTTAACAACATAAAGGAGGAAAGGGGGCTAAGAGTGAAGAGTGTAATATAGAGTGAGTTTTCTAAAACCTTCAAGAAAAGTGCCAGAAATCATTTATGAGCATTTGATAACCACTTGCTGTGTAAATCACCCCCATCCAACTTCTTTTCTTTGAGCTGTTTATGTTCTACCTGTCAGAAGAGCTGGATTTAAACACCCTCCAATTTCTGAGGTTATACATATAATGAAATAAAAAGCCCACTCTTAGGAAAAGTATCTTCCTGGTTCTTTGGTCTTCTTCCATATTATTGATGTGGAAAGGGAGATTATCTCCATTATATTTGGCCAGAAGTAGAATCAATAACATTCAAAAACCTCACACATTTACTTATAATTTTTATACTGTTCATAGAATGGAACATATTTTGGATTCCAAACAATGCTTGAATAAGTTAAGGTTTTATGTTCTGGTTTATTCAGTTAAAAAAAACCCAACACCCCTTTGAGGAGAATTAATTTCCAAAAATGTTTAATAAGATATCATATCCCGTTATACCACATAGAGCCCCCCTCCACTGACTCCATCTCTCCTGGGATATTTTAGATTTGTGCAACCTTAATCACCATCCTTCAACCTTTCAAACATGTTTACAGTAACCAGAAATGAAAATTACCAAATACTTTGTGAGGGTCTGGACTCTCATTGACCAGATTCATTCTTAAAGATTTCTCAACAATAGATCGAATTCTAAGAACATTTCAGAAATGGTTCATGGTAAGCCTGGTATCAGAAATTTCATTACCTCTACAAGTATTAGACTAACATTAGACAAATAATAAACATAGAACAAGCCTGGAATCAGGAAGATTTATCTGACACTTAGCAGTTGTGCTCCCTGGACAAAACACTTCACTCTATTTACCTCAGTTTCCTCATCTGTAAAATGAGCTGGAGAAGTAAATGGCAACCTACTCTAGCATCTTGCCAAGAAAATCCCAAATGGGGTCACCAAGAGAACAATTGGACAACAAAAAAGTACAAGAAAAAAACTATTATTCAAGCATCTTTAGGAAATCACTATAATCCCCTCTTTTCAGGTAAACTTTGAATTTCCCTTTCTACTCTCCAGAAGGTCACTTCATATTCCTGCCGACACTCAGTACCAATTAGGTGAATTTCTTTCTTAAGCACTACTCTTAGACATCCCAGTATTGGTTCAATATGTTTGCCTCCCTAAAACCTAATTTCTTACCTTGCTATGGGTCCACATGCTCCCTTTCCCCCATACTCTTAAGTCTTTGTTCTCATCTCTTACTCGAGTCTCTAACTCTTCCATGCTCCATTTCTCCCACAGTCTGTGTAATCCCTTTGCTGCAATCCTTTGGCATTCACTTCTTTCTTGTGTCTCTGTTGTTCAGTATAACTCTCCAAAAACCCTTTTCCAGAATGCAACAATCACCATATTCCATCTACCTAGTCATAGCATAGAAGCATGACCTGCCCTTCTTGTGATTTTCTCTCTTAGCAATCACTTCTCAGAGATTTTCATGGTATAAACTCTAGGGGGTGGGGTTTCAGTCTGGTATATAGGAGAAAGAAAGAGCAGCCAAATCATTTCATAACTATATAGAATTCTCTTGGCATGATAGCTATACATATATTAAAAATATGTCCTAGTCCTAAAATATAAGCAACATATTCTTTTTATTTAATATTTTATTTTCTCCCAATTACATAGAAAAACAATTTTCAACATTCATTTAAACATTTTTTGAGTTCTAAATTTTTTCCCTCATCCCTTCCCTCCACCAATTGAGAAGGCAAGCAATTTTATATGTTATATATGCACAATCATACAAAACATGTTGGCCATATTGTGTAATATAACATAGATAAAAAAAATCAAGAATAATAAAGGAAGTAAAAAAAGAGTATGTTTCAATTTACATTCAGACTCCATCAATTCTTTTCCTGAAGGTAGATAGAATTTTTCACCATAAGTCCTTCAGAACTGTCTTGGATCATGCATTTCTTAGTCATTTGCAGTTATCATCATACAATATTGCTGTTACTATGTACAGCGTTCTTCTGGTTCTGCTCATCTCATTTAAGCAACATAATCTTGATGAATCAAATGAGTAGCCATTAACTCTCCCAAGAGATTATGCTAAACCAATTCAGAATGTTTTGTCTCTAGCCAGAAGTCAATGCATAAATTTATACCTAGGCATTTAATCCATTGGTCATTTAATCATAGAGTTGGAATTAGAAGGTAGGTCTTCTGAATCATAGCCCATGCATCTTTCCACTCAACTAAGTGTGGTGCCAAAGGAAAAAAAGGAAAAGAAAGTTTCAAGAAAGGGGGTGTAATCTATATTACTAATTTCTTTAAAGCAAACAATTCCTAGAAAAATCATTAACAAGGATTAAGACCTGAGTTCAAGTTCTGCTTAGGCAATGGTGTGTTTATAAGTATTTATTTAACAAGCAGCTCTCTTGAGGGAGGGAGATAAATATTCACCACACGTTTAGGTTTAATTTTCATTATTAACATTTTCTCTAGCACTTTCTCAAATTTGGATGATCAACAAAACAATGATTTTCATTTGCTGGTTTCTGAGATATAAATGTTCATGGTGAAAATGTATGTAATATGTTACTGAAATCACAAATCCGGTGTATATTCCTATAAACACTTGTTGGTTGAATTGACACCTTGTCCTATGATAATGAGAGTTTCTGTAAATTTTGAAAATATCCAGATTCTCTGAATATCACAAGTCTGTTTTTTGAAATATCCTTGTGGGAATTTAAGCTGATTTTTTCCTGACAGGCAATGATGGCAACAATAAACTGGGGATACAACGTTAAAACAAATGAATGGCAATATTCTTCTAGTGTGTATTAACAAATGAAATATAACAGGTGCTGTAATTATAGCATCTGATAAGAATTGACCCTTATTTATAATTAATTAGCCACAAAAAAAGTTACCATGCTTTAGCATCCCATGTATAATCCTTAAGGTTTTTGATTTTCTTGCTACCACCAGGGGGCAGGAAATGTTTTATTTTGGGGTGAGGACCTTAAAGTCCACAGTATGAACTTCACAGAGCACTGACATAGGATTTTGAGAAAAATCATTCAATTCTTCATAGTTTACCATAGACAATATTTTCATTTTATCTATGTTTTTAATTTGCTAAATTGTTTAAGCACATTTCTAAATCATATATTTTTTAAAACCCCCATTCTTAGAATATTTTGAAGCAGAAACAGAAAAACAATCACTCAATTTAAAATGGCAGGAGTAACATCATTTTATTTATGCAGTGGGTTATCTCAAATCATGAGGCAAGTGGAGACCCATTAAGGATATATAGAGTCAGAAAAATTTTAGATCTTAGATAATTAATAAATAATCATATAGTATATAATATAAATATATAATTTTATTTATAAACATATGCTTATATATATAATTTTATTTATAATAAATAATTTTATAGTTATAATATATAATAAAAATTTTATGGTTATATATAAAATTTTATTTATAATAAATAATTTTATAGTTATAATATAGTAATAATAAATTTAATTATATATTATATATAATTTTATTTATAAATATATACATCAAGTATATATAATTTTATTTATAAATATATAATTATAAAATCCTGGGCAAACCACTTAATCTTTGTCTGCCTCAGTTTTTTCATCTGTAAAATGGAAATAATAGTAACATCAACCTCCCAGGGTTATTGTGAGGCTCAAATAAAATGGTGTTTGTTAAGAGCTTGGCAAACTTTAACGCAGTATTTAAATGCTAGTTATTATTTTGTAGCCCCAGGCTTTATCTGAGTTGACCTTGTGACTGACATAAGCATTCCAGTGTTCTAGAAGATAATTTGGAATCTTATGTTTTCCTTTAATTCTTATGTGATCAGATTAGATGCCAGGAATTCCTGTTGCTTGGTGACAATGACATATTATTAATTCTACTCATGCTTTCTCTCTCTCCTTTTTTTTTTCGTCTCAGTCCCTTCTAGTGTTAGTGGAGTAACATTGAATAATTCTGGTCGGAGTGATTACCTCAGCATTTCCTGGCTACCAGCTCCTGGAGATGTAGATAGCTATTCTGTGACTCTCTCTCACGGTGATAAGATTATTCAGTCTCTTGCTATTGCAAAATCCACCAATGAATGCTCCTTCAGCTCCCTTACTCCTGGCCGACTGTTCAATGTGACCATAACAACAAGAAGTGGCAAATATGAGAACCATTCCTTTGGCCAGGAACGCACAGGTGAGGATGTATGGAAAGACAGATGCTTCACCTCGGTCCAGTTATTCATAGTGCTCCTGGGATTCTGATCCTGGAATAATTCTGTGGTAGTGTCTTTGAGGGACTAATAACAGCTGGGCCCGCAAAACTATAATGAAGTCAAGTGAAACTGTTCATTCTGGAAGAGAGAAAAAAAAGCTCAGGGATGAGCTGTCCTCAAATATTGTAAGGGCTGTCTTCCAGAAGCACTTTTATTATTGTACTGTTCTACTTATCCCCATAGGGAAAGAAGTGGATGCAATGAAAGGAAATTGAAAAAAGGGAGATAATAAGTTTGATATGAAGAAAAAAGTCCTAACAATTAGTTTACATCATCTCCGAGATATTCTCCAATTCTAAGCTATGGTGATTCTGAAAATCCTTTTGACCTTCGAAACTCCTTGAGTGGCCAAACTTCTATTACTTTGCCACTTACAAGGATCACAGACATAGACTTCAAGTCTATAAACTTCTCCCTTCAAAGTCTATAAACTTCTCCCTTCAAGTCTATAAACTTCCATTATCATTAAGTGGAGTTCAGGGATTTCTTCTGAAGTTCTGTGATACACGTAGAACTTTAAATAGAGACTTTACACCTCCTTTTCCATGGGGTTAGGGATGGAGATAGGGATGGAGATAGGGATAGCCCTGGAAATGAGGAGAGGGATGTGAATGGGGACTGAATTAATTATTTCTCTGTAGAGTTAGGAATTCATATGGAACTCCAAGATTAGGAAACACTGTCTATGTAGGTAGGCACAGTCTTAGAGACTTGCCCAGAGTGCAAAGAGGTTAAGTCACTTCCTCTGGATCACACAACTAATATGAGGCAGGCAATTCACACAGACATCAAGATTTTTGACAAAATATCAGCAATATCTTAGAAGTCATGGTCCATTGGAGAACTAAAGAGCTGAATGATGACTACTTACTACCTGGGTAACCTTGAGCAAATCTCATAATTTCTCTGAGCCTCAGCTTCCTGATCTGTAAAATGAAGAGGTTGGATTAAATGACCTCTATGGTCTTTCATTTCCAAATCTGTGATATTGTGTTTGTTATGCATCACAAAGAGAAAAGAAAATTAAGCATCATTTTATATAATATGCTAATTCATAGAGATGCAAAATGACAATTTCTAACCTCAAGAAATATACTATTTAAGAAAGTGATATATGGCATGTACACATATTCTAAAGATGAGATACTTGTCCCTTGCCCCCAAGTCCCTTCTCTAAGCATATGCCAAATATAGAAAGGGACTGTTAAGGCAGCACTTAGCTAAGAGCTTAGTATGCCAAATCTGGGCTCATTCTCCTTGGCAATGTGGCTTTGCTTTAATCATCTGCAATTAGTACATTGCATAAATGATCTTCCTAAGTTGGCATCAACTTTGCATAAAATCTTTCATCCTGAAATTTAGGTAAATCTTCCATAAAACAAATATCTTGCTTTCTCCATATGATTAAGAACCCTAGAACTCTTACAAAATCTCTATTGATCACCTAGAATATGTAATATGCCCTGAGTTTACAAAAATGTGAAGGATGGGGTGAGTTTACAATATCTAAAAATAAATTAAAATAGAAATGAAATAAAATATGTGATAATAAATAAAAGTTACATTGTGAATTCTTTTTGTTTATATATAAAGTCATATTGTCTTCTTCATTAGTGTTAGCTCCTCCAAGGCAAGGTCTTTTTTGCTTTTGTCTTTGTATCATCAGTACCGGCAAAATGCCTGGCATATTGTAGGAGGCCAATAAGTGCTTATTATTTGATTGATTGATTGATTGATTGGATATCCAACATCATATGTTTAGTGCTAATTGGATAGTATGGGTGCTGGAAGTATTCAAAGAGGGAGATGGCAGAAGCTAGCATGTAGAGTTCATTTTTTTAAAAGATAGCCTTCATCAAAAGAAGCCTACAAGCTGTCAACAAAACATCTTGGCATGGCTCATATTTCAATTTCTTCTCAATTCAGATCTGTCACTTTATTCCACCCCACAACATGTCAAACACTTTTTAGGTGATGATGCTGATGGTGATTATCCTTCATTCTCAAAGATATGGTACCTAGATATTCAAAAGAAAGGATGTCTACCCTTGTCCTAAATGCTCAACACAGACTCAACATGACCTGAGGGAGATGGAGAATGATTGAACACCCTCACATGAATTAGAGCTCAGTGAATCAGATCTGACTTCATACTCTTACCTCCTTTTAGCCATTTGTACTACATTCTTCTCACTATAATAAATATAAAATGCAAGTCATGCCATCATTCATTTGATGTCATGATTTTCTTCAACTACAAAGCACAACATATCTAGGAAGTTATATAATTGTATCTATGATGGAATCATTTTATAATCCTAAACATAAAATTAATAATAGCTTTAATATTGTAGCATTATGTTTTAGCTAGGCATATGCCCTATTGCAAAGCAATAGTCTGGTAACTATGAGTTACCAGCTACCAGATTTAGATCCACTGAGATCCCAGAATTTTCATCATCATCATTTTCATTAGTATTAATCATCAATTGGGAATTGTAATATTCATTTACATGCATGGTGCTGTGATAGGTGTCCTATGGGGGCTATTGAAACAGTGTGATAAAATAAGCATTAAACTGATTTAATGCATTAGTCAGAGGGTCCTGGCTCTGCTCCTTACCATTGCCTCACCTCAAGATTCAAATATCATTCCCCATTAACTCAAAATTCAGCACCTAGTGAAAAGACTTCAGGGCCTTAGGGCAAAAGCAGCATTTTCTTGCTGTCCCCTGTTTCCCATCAGGGTGGGAGCCACCATATTGGTACTGGATGCCCTAACACTCTATTCACAATCCCTGCTAGTTTCTAGACTCTCTATCTGCTATCTCTCTATCACCTGGGGTAAGTCACTTAACCTCTCTTTGCTCATTTTCTTACCTGACCAATGAGAATATTACACTATAAGTTTCCAGCTCTAAATCTATGATCCTCAAGAACTTTTTCAAGTGTCACTATACCAATCTCAAGGAGTCACTGTCAAAATCTTCGTCTTTTAGTTAAGTTCAAACCTAATAAGAAATTAAGGGAGAGTTACCTATGCTAGCCACTTCTGTTTTTATAGATCAAAAGTTCTGAGATGAAAATGGACAGTGACAAATGTAGACCCTTGTCTGTAATGTGTTTCTATTCAGAACCTCTAAACTTTTAATGACTCTTCTTCTCTTTCAGTGCCTTCCAAAGTGCAGGGACTAACTATTAGCAACTCAGCCAAGAGTGACTTTTTAGAGGTGTCCTGGCTGCATGCCATTGGAGACTTTGATCATTATGTGGTTGTCATCACCAACAAGAACAATTCCGTCCAAACCAAAATCATCCCCAAAACTGAAAATGAATGTGTCTTTTATAATCTTGTCCCCGGGCGTCTCTACAGTGTCACTGTTAGTACCAAGAGTGGAAGCTATGAAGCCAATGAAAGGATGAATAAGAGAACAAGTAAGTTTATTCACTGGGTAATCTCTGGGTCAGAACTTTGGTTCTGAGTTGAATGATTGGGTTTACTCTTCAAGGGCCTCTCAGCTCTAAGAATCTTTAACTCATCTCCCCAACAGAGTTCCCTCTGGGAATGTCATCGAGTGCTTTATAAATCTTTGTCATTACTATTGTTATTATTGTTGTTCAGTTGTTTTCAGTTCTATCTGATTTTTCAAGACTCCATTTGGTGTTTTCTTGGAAGAGATACTGGAGTGGTTTGCCATTCTCTTCTCCAGCTCATTTTACAGATGAGGAAACTGAGGCAAATAGGGTTAAGTGATTTGCCCAGTGTCAGAAGTCAGATTTGAACTCAGGAAGATGAGTCTTCATCATTCCAGGTTCCGCATTCTAGCTATTTCACTAGCCCTAATTTAATTACTTGTAATTATTCAGTATTTCAAACCCATAAACAGTGGGAGTTCATCATTTCATCTGAGTGATTATAAGATCATAAGGTCACAGACCACACTGGATGCCTTAACGTTCTCATCACAATTCCTGCAAGTTTCTAGCTCTGGGATCTGTATTCTGCTTATCTGACCAATGCCTCCCCATAGTTTCTCTGTTCTGTCTCTGTCTGCTGTCTCTCTGTCCACTGTCTGTGTCTGCTGTCTCTCTGCTGTCTGTGTCTTTGCCTTTTTCTGCTGTCTCTGTCTGCAGTCTCTGTCTATTGTCTCTATCTGCTGTCTCTCTGTCTGTGTTTGCTGTCTCTCTGTCTGCTATCTGTCTGTGTCTGTTGTCTGTGTCTGTCTCTGTTTTCTGTGTCTTCTGTCTTTATCTGCTCTCTGTTATATCTCAAACTGCAGTCTCTGCTGTGTCTTTGCTCTCTCTCTCTCTCTCTCTCTCTCTCTCTCTCTCTCACACACACACACACACACACACACACAAACACACAGACATACATACAAATATGCTATATCTCTGCTGCCTCTCTGACTGCTCTTTTGGCAAATTAGTCACTGTCAGATGCCTGTCTCCTGTTCTCCTTGTGGTTCCCCAGTCACAAATAATCAACAGGCACTTATTAAGCACTTGCTGTATGACAGGCTCTAGAACTGTGGAAATTTCAGAAGCAGCCCAACCCTGAAATCTTCCTCTGGCACCTGCCTGCCATAAGTTATATTCTTCTCATTCACTTCCTGCCATTGACAGTTTAGCATTTTACAACTCAATGATGCTAAAAAAAAAAAAAATTAAGGGCACAAGGTCTCCTTTTATTAAAATCAGCACCTTCTTAATAATACCTTGCAGCTTGTGTACCTGAGAATTTGAAGTGGTAGTTTGAGGGGATCTAGATTTATTTTTTGCAAATACACTTCAGAGGCAGCATGGATTATTGGAGAAAGTACTAGACCTGGATTCAGAAACACCTGGTTTCAAATCTCACCTTGTCACTAACTAGCAGTAAATCTCCTAACTTCAGTTCACTTATATGTGCAACGTGTACTTTGTTGGTTTACTATAATGATCAGATGAAATGATATGTGGGAAGTGCTGTGTAAGCCTTTTTAGTTTTATTTTTGATATAAATATATTTATTTATTTATATTTGAATTTTACAATATTTACCCTTATCTCACTTCCCTCCACCCCCCACAGAAGGCAGTGTTAGTCTTTGCACTGTTTCCATGCTATACATTGATCTAAGTTGAATGTGTTAAGAGAGAAATCATATCTCTAAGGAAAAAAATAAAATATAAGAGATAAAATTACATAAGATAGCAGATTTTTTAAAAAATTAAAGGCCATAGTCTTTGTTCAAACTCCATAATTCTTTCTCTGGATACCAATGGTACTCTCCATCGCAGATACCCCAAAATTGTCCCTGATTGTTGCACTGATGGAATGAGAAAGTCCATTAAGATTGATCATCACCCCCATGTTGCTGTTATGGTGTACAATGTTCTTCTGGTTCTGCTCATTGCACTCAACATCAGTTCATGCAAATCCTTCCAGACTTCTCTGAATTCTCATCCCTCCTGGTTTCTAATAGAACAATAGTATTCCATAATGTACATATACCACAATTTGTTCAGCCATTCACTCAATTTCCAATTCTTTTCCACCACAAACAGAGCTGTTATATTTTTGCACAAATGATGTTTTTACCTTTTTTCATGCTCTCTTCAGGGTATAGACTTAGTAGCGGAATTGCTGGATCAAAGGGTATGCACATTTTTGTTGCTCTTTAGGTGTAATTACAAATTGCTCTCCAGAAAGGTTAGATGAGTTCACAGCTCCACCAACAAAGTATTAGTGTCCCAAATTTCCCACATCCCTTCCAACATTGATCATTGTTCTTTCTGGTCATATTGGCCAGTCTGAGAGGTTTGAGGTGGTACCTCAGAGATACTTTAATTTGTATTTCTCTAATAATTAGTGATTTAGAGCAATTTTTCATATGACCATGGATTGCTTTGATTTCCTCATCTGTAAATTGTCTTTGCATAACCTTTGAACATTTTTCAATTGGAGAATGGCTTGTCTTTTTAAAAATTTGACTCAGTTCTCTGTTTAGTTTAGAAATGAGTCCTTTGTCAGAAATTCTAGTTGTAAAAATTGTTTCCAATTTTACTACATTTCTTTTGATCTTACTTGTGAATATAATTCTTAAATAAAATTTGTAACAGCAATAGCAATTAGCATCTCTACTGAGCTTTAAAGTTTGCAAGTCGCTTTGTAAATTCATTTCATTTGATCCTCACAACCACCCTGGAAGGTAAGTGCTATCATTATCTCCACTTTGCAGATGAGAAAACTAAGACAGACAGAGATTAAACTCAAATCTTTCTGACTCCAAGGCATTCTGTAGCTGCCTAGCTACATCCCATGATGGATCACTTGTTGGGTGGTTCTTGAAAGTTCTGATAAATCTGTGGTTTTATCCATGTGACTATATCCTCCACTAAACCCATCAGTTGTATGCTTCCAGTTCTCATTGAGTCATTCTGAAATTCTCTGTTCTCTCCAGTCCCAGAGTCTGTGAAAGAGTTAACGCTTCGTAATAGGAGTACGGAAGAGCTACATGTCACCTGGGTGCGGGCTGATGGAGATGTTGATCAATATGAGATTCAGCTTTGCTTCAATGATGTGAAGGTCCTCCCTTCCCTTCACCTTGTAAATACTGCAACTGAGTATCGGTTCACATCTCTAACCCCTGGTCGCCTATACAAGATTCTTGTTTTGACAATCAGCGGAGATGCACAAAAGTCAACCTTCATTGAGGGATTAACAGGTAATTAAAAATGAGGTTCTTCAGTGTGAGCAGGTCAAGAGAAGAGATGTGGAATAATTACAGTAGAGGACTAAAGGACAGGAGGAAATATTACTTGGACTAAGAATCCAACCCTTAGAGCCCAAATGAGAGAAATTTCATTTTTTAATTCATTTATCTCTTTAACTTGAATTCAATGCAATAAACTTAAAAGGACCTTCATGAAACACTATATTGAGTGAGGTTTCCATGGAAATAATTAATAATGTAACCATCTTCTGAGAGGCATTATCTCAAGCTTAATAATCCTACTCTAAGCTTTAACTGTTCTATGACCTTGTATATTTCCTTGACTTGGGATGCATCAATTTGACTATACAGAAAATATGAAAATAGGCAATTTACTACTATGTAGTAAAATGTTTTAACAGCCTAGGAGGAAAACTGGGTTGTATGTGAAATGCAATATTATCACTCACTGGAGGAAAGAATTATTCAGGGTTAGTAGGGGTATAGATAAAATGCCTGAGGTTAGTAACTTCAGAGGTGGGGAGGCCAAGAAGTAGCAGAGCATTATAATAAAAAAGTCTTATTAATTACTCATATTTTCCACATCTAATCCCCAACTACCAGAAACGTTCCTAAGTAATATAGTTGTCCCTTCTACTTTGCAGGGTTTAGGGGGATGCCCTTTGCAATGATTTGGAAATTCTATGTAAAAAATTTTGGCCCTCCCTACATACCAGAGAAGTCTGAATTTTTTCTTGTTTCTTCCTGGGGCATTTGCCTTATTATATATTTTGAGTTAAGTATTTGATCATGGACTCTGTGTCATCTGTTGGCCTTTATATTTCATCTGTGGCTTCTACACAACTCTCTCAAAATTCCCATTTAATTTTTATGCTGATTCTAGATAAATCAAACTCAAATGGAGCAAGTTGCAATGTGAAAAGTATAAGCATATAGTTATTAGACCATTTAAAAAAATAAAGCCACACATCAGGATGGTTCTTCTGCATTTCTGCCAAAGGCCAGATGAGAACAAAGAACCTTATGATCAGAAGAGGAAGCATAATTTTAAAAGAATCAGTATTGATATCAAGATCAAATGAAGGGACATTTAAGGGTAGTAATCAAAAGGTGATAAGAGAAAAAAGAGATGATGTTTGATCTAGACCTTACACTTTGAAGAGAAAGTGGACAAATAGGTGGAGAGCATGAAATGAAGGGGAAAACAGGGTGAAGTTTTTTAATATTATTTTCCCCAATTAAATGTTAAGACAATTTTTAATATTTTTTATTGTGTTCAAAATTTTCACCCTCCCTTTCCCCTCCCTAAGATGGTAAACAATTTTATATAAGTTATATATGGGCAATCATATAAAATATATTTCTGTATTAGTCATATTGTGAAAGAAGAACTAGAAAGGCTGAAGTTCTAAAAAGGAAATAACTGATCAAAGGATAGTCTTGTTGTTATTTTTAAAATGTGACCAAATTCTTTCTTAACTACTCAAAAGGCCATTTCCTTTCAAAGTTCTTCCTTTCAAAGTCCCAGTTTCTTTTTGCGTGTCAATTTGAAACCTAATAGGGAAAACAATGTGCTCAGTCTACTCCCAGGAAGTAGAACAACCTGAGTAATACAAGCATAGGGTAAAATGCCATGACAAATCTTGCTAGACAATGAAGAAACTGGCATCAGTCTGGAGGAAGTGGATGGGGTTCTGGGAGATCTAAAAATAAAAGAGATTTGCTTACAAGAAGTAGATATCTCTTCCAGGTAACTGCCATTGCTTTCAGTTTACCCCAAAGTCCCCTCAACTGGCCAAAGGAATATGACCACTCTTGCTACTAAACTTGAACACCTGATCTCTGAGTCTCCCCTCTTCCTCATGCTTCTATCTATTCCTTCTGTTTGATCTTACCTAAAACTCCACTGCCAACTTAAAAGGGGGCATGACACGAGAGAGAGAGAGTCTGCTTGTCTAGGTGGAACACTGGATGGAGGGCTGGATATACAGTCAGGAAATCCTGAGTTCAAATGCTCTCTTAGACCCTAGGCAAGTTATTTAATCTTTCTCAGTCTTCATTTTCCCATCTATAAAAAGGAAATAATTATTGCCCCCTACTTCAGAGGGTTGGTGCAAGGGTAAAATGATTTAATTGACTTAAAGAACCTTATATTAGAGTGCTATATAATTTTTTTTCTTTTTCTTCTTGTTCTTCTTCTGGTCATTGTTCTTCTTCCTCTTCCTCTTCCTCTTCCTTTTCTTCTTCTTCTTTTCTCCCTTCTCTTCTTCTTCTTCTTCTTCTTCTTCTTTCTTCTTCTTTCTTCTACTTCTGCTTCTGTTTCCTTCTTCTTTCTTCTTCACTTCTCTCTGAAACAGTGCCTTCTATCCCTAAAATTAAGGGGTTGGATTAAATGTTATCTAGGTTGCCCTCCATCTCTAAATGTATATAATATTTTGAAAAAAAAAACAGATCAAACCAAAACATGTTATATTTATTTGGGTTCCCACAATGGAGCTGAGAATTTCAGGAGATCAAACAATAACATGTAAACACTTTGGATTGAAAGTATTTCCGGTCAATTTTCTAAGTTTGTTTCTTTTGATTTTTTTTCCTTCTTTTTTCTTTTTCTTTTTCCTTAGCTCCCAGTCCTGTAAAAAATATACACGTTTCTCCTAATGGGATGACAGATAGCCTGAAAGTGAATTGGACACCTGGTGGAGGAGATGTGGATTCATACACAGTGACAGCATTTAAGCAGAACCATAAAATTGATTCACAAACCATTCCCAAGCATATCAATGAACATTTATTTCACAAATTAGAAGCAGGGGAACTATATCAAATTGTGGTAGAGTCTATCAGTGGTTCCTTGAGTAACCAGGTTGTAACCCTTGGTCGAACAGGTAAGTGTCAAAATGAACAAAGGACCTAAAATGTTAACTTATGGTGGGGAACTGGCCCTCAAAGTTTTCTTGAATAATCTCAAAATTTAATAAAATCATAAAACATCTAAATGCATAGAAAGAAAATTTTTTAATTTAAAAATGAATTTTTAAATTATTACAATAATAAGAATTATTCATATAGTTCCCTCTCATATCTATCTCCTTTGTAGCTTTCCTTATTGTTGAAAGTTGTATATTAGAAATGGAAATTTAATTGTTAGAATGATGTGGTTCAATGAATAAATGAATGAATTATTAGTGCTCAAATGAATTGTCAAAGATGATAAAAATGTAGGTTCTAATAATAATTTAAGTCGTGTAACTGTAGGTGTTTCAAAATATTCTTCTTAGTTAAAGAATGATTTTCATAGAGGTAAAAATTTAGTCCTATTACACATACACATCACAGTTAAAGATAAATTAGCTAACAGTCAAAATAAAGTAATAAGAAATACCTAATTCCAGAAATTATACAGCTACTTTATATGAGTATTGTATGTGATTTTATACTATATTACATTATTTAATTCTATCATATTAATATATTTACATATATTATATTCTAATATTTATATTATCATATTTTATTACTTCATAAAAATATGTCATACTTCTATTTTCAAGCTTATCCATTAGTTTGCAACTAAATGGTTTCTGAGATCCATTTCAATTCTAACATTCAGTGATTAACTAATCCAGTTATTCTTAAGGAATTCATATAAACAGATTTCTGCCTTGATTAGCATCCTTCTTAAATAAAAGTTTTATTTCTTTATTTTTCACACCTGAAAAATTCTTGAAATACTAACAGCTTACTTGTACAACTTACCTTGAGAATATACATGTAGCAAGAAGCACAGTTCATTCATTCATCAATAAATCTCAAATATTAAGTTCCTAATTATTTGTGACTAGAGTTCAATTAGAACCTAAAGTTTTGGTAGAATTCTAGAGTCTCAAAAACCTTCAGGTCCCAAGATTTTCACCAATCTTCCAATATTTCCCAGTGCCAATCTTTATTTCTTCTTCTCTGTATATCAGTGGTCTAAGCTTGTGTCTAAATGATAAAATAGAAAACTGAAGTAGTTATCCAAGTAATTTAGACCAACTTTTCTCTAAAGTCCTTCTCATGTTTATGAAGGATTTATATTTAAAATAAATATGAATATATAATTATATGAAATAAATATTTGTATTTATAATAAAATGTTATAAATTACAACAAAGCATACATTGTTTTTGTTTCTTTGTCCATCTAGTCACATTTTTTTTCTCAATTAATTATTATGCTTTGGAAGATCTAACCTAATCTGGTTCCCTTCCCCTTTGGTTTTGATAATTGCAGTGCCTGCAGCTGTCCAGGGATTATATGCAGATAATGCATACAGCAGTCACTCACTGATAGTGAATTGGCAAGGAGCAGCTGGTGTGGCCGAGAGATACGATATCCTGCTTCTAAATGCAGAAGGGACTTTACTGAGCAACAAATCAGAGGTGGCTTCAGCAAAGCAACACAAATTTGAAGATTTAGTACCAGGAAAGAAGTACAAGATACAAATACTAACTGTCAGTGGAGGTCTCTTCAGCGTTAGGGCTGAAACTGAAGGTCGGACAGGTAATTAAAATGGGGTGGGTATGTGATACAGAGGATAGAGAATAGGGCCTGTAGTCTGGAAGATTTTCCTAAATTCAAAATATGATCTCAGATATTAGCAATGTGACCCTGGATAAATCACTTATCCCTGTTTGCTTCAGTTTCCCCTTCTGTAAAATAAGCTGGAGAAGAAAATGGCAAACCACTCCATTATCTTTGTCTCAAAAAACTCACATTGATTCATTAAGAATCAGACAACTGAACAATAACAATATCTTTTTAATGCTGTTCAGAGAGTCAAGAAGACCAGTTTTGCGACCCTCACGGACACATTTCTAAAACTAAAATTATCCATGAGATACAAAGATGTGAGGTGACTAGAATGCCAAAAAGACCTATTTCTAGCCTACGAAATATACCAGCTGTATGACCTTGAGGAAGTTATTTAATGTCTCAAAGCTCTAGACAAATTTCCAAGATTATAAGTTTCAAAGAATGCATTTGTGTAGAGAGATTCCTTATCAAGGACTTCTGTGTCTTTTTGAAAATTCAAAAGGCCAGTGTCTATCTCCTCATCAACAAACCTTGGTTTCAATAGGTTGAATTTTGGTCTCACCAAAGACTTTATAAAGGTGTTACATGGGAAGATCAGGGATGAGTGTCTGAAGCAAGTTCATGACTTAGGATACCATTTGTAATTGAAGATCTTTAGGAGACATGAATGTGCAATATGTCTTATGGTTCTCGAAGGAAATGCCCACACCTACAAGGCCATTGTGTGGATGCTCATTGATTGCTGCTCACTGGTAATTGATATTAGGGTTAGGGGTAGGTCTTCCTGGCTTCAAAACCCACTTTCTTTTCACCACCACCACCCTACCTCCCAATAGATATTGATGACTTTGGTATTCTAACAGTCTTTCCAATTTATGATTCCAGTTCCAGCAGCTGTGACCAATCTGAGGATCACAGAGAATTCCACCAACCACCTAGCCTTCACCTGGAAGACCTCTGAGGGAGAATTGAGCTGGTACAACATCTTCTTGTACAACCCAGATAAGACCCTTCAGGAGAGAGCCAAGGTGGAACCTGGAGTCCAGTCTTGTGCTTTTCAGAACCTAATGCAAGGCAGAATGTACAAAATGGTGATTGTGACTCATAGTGAGGAGCTTTCAAATGAATCGTTTATATTTGGTAGAACAGGTAAGCCCCTCCTTCCCCCTGCCAAAGCAGCAATATATAATAGCCAAAATGTTAATGAACTTATCGTTTCTTCATTGGCATATGCTTTAGTACTCAGAGAATATCTATTTGATGGCATTATAATTTAAATATGCATGTGCATATTTTTTTTTAAAAAAGACAAATGACTCTTTTCCTCAACCATGAATATGGGTATAATTTGACCTTTAGGGAAAAGTTGTAATTTTATTGACAGAAGAATATCCAGTAAAGAAACTCCTACCAATGCATATTTGTAACTTCCCTGCAACCAAGAGAGATTGGCCAAGGTCTTGCCCTTATTTGTACAGCCAGTACTGTCTGTGGTTATTGTTATTGAGTCATGTCTGACTCTTTGTTGGAACCATTTGGAGTTTCCTTAGCCGAGACATTGGGATTGTTTGCCATTTCTTTTTCTAGCTCATTTTACAGATGAGGAAACTGAGGCCAAAACTTGCCCAGGGTCACACAGCCAGGAAGTGTCTGAGACTATATTTGATCCCATGAGTCTTCCTGACTCTATCCACTATGTTCTCTAGTTGCTCCAATATGTGTCAGAGACTTAGCTTAAAGCCAAGTCTTCCTGTCTTTGAGTCCAGATCTCTGTCAACTGCCCCATGGTGTGATAGCCCTACTTTATAGGGGTCTCTGTCTCTGTCTCTAAGTCTCTCTCCTCTCTGTCTCTCTAAACATACACATATACACACATACATGTAGAAACATGCACACACATTCAAACAACACAAATTTATACACAAATTTACATATTCATATGTATGCACAAATATATACATCTGTGTGTACAGTGCACTGTCACCATGTGCAATATATACATGTATACATATACTAAATAAATATATGCATATATGTATATAAATACATACTCTTTTATGAGGCACTCTCCCTGTTTTTCTGACTCTGGTTGGTTGCCACTCCAGTATTTTAGTTTAAAATGAATCAATCTTTACTGATATTATCAGGAACTCTCTGATTCACTGTTGGCAGGGCACTCCCCTCCTCATATATCTCCTTTCCTGTTTTCCATCAGCACAAACCTCATATAAAATAGGCAGAGAAGAGGAGAAACTGGGGTGGGGGGGAAGAAAACAAAATGAGAAGGCCAGAAATGAATGTCTAAAACAACCTGATGACTAAGAATTCATATGTCACTGAAAATCTTTAGGAATCATAAGTGTGTAGGATATCTTCTCATATTTTATTATCTGTATATCCTTGTAAACTAACAAAGGCTGACTTCACTCCTATATCCAAACTGGGGATACCATATTGACTCATTACTATTATTATTCCTCCTCCATTTGGGGGTGTGAAAGTGGGAGATGAAACTCATCTTAAAGGCAGCTAGGTGGCCCAGTGGATAGAACTGGAATGGGAGTCAGGAAAACCTGGGTTCAAATACAACCTCAGACTCTTACTAGCTATGTGACCATGGGGACATCACCTCTCTTTGTCTCAATTTCCTCAACTATAAAATGAGAATAAATAACAGCACCTACCTTGTTTGGGAATCAAACAAGATGATATTGGTAAAAGCACTAAGTACAGTGCCTGAAGCAGAGTCCATACTATAAAGAAGCTTATTTCTCATCCTTCCATTATGTAGGTAATACTTTGTAGGTTGTGATTTCAGATGCTTGTCAAAGGGTCCAAAAGAAAGTTCTCCCTAGGGAATTTGAAAAGGATGTGGAGGTGGATGGGGAATCATTGGGTTCCTTTGCTGAATGATAAATGGTGGGGCTATTTTTAATTTTTTAATTTCACTCAGTGTATATATGGTTTTTATTTCACTGAATTAACCAGATGTTTTTGCTCAAAGAGAGGGAAAAACCTTTTGTTTCTGCAATTAACAATAATTATGAAGTGTAAATGTCCCTGGGAAAGGTGACACATTCACACTAGGATATAAATGGCTGATAACCAGTCAGTCAGGAGATTATTGAGTTGATAACTGGTTTTGAGAAGGGGCTAAGTAAGGAAGGGAGCCCTGAATGTCTAAAGATTAGTTAAAATAGAAGCAGAGGAGAAAGGGAAGAGTGAATAAATAAAGACAAACATCATTTGCAGCATGCATTTCTCTTGGGCAGATCCTGTGAAAACATTCAACTCAATGGGATTAAACATTTCAGGTGCAGAGTAAAATCAATAACCTGTAGTATGTTTAGAGCTTTTGATTTTTCTCTCAATATACCATATGTACATAAGCTTTGAGATGGGAAGGAAAGATCAGGATGCCTGCCACTCAAGCTAAACTTCATGAATGTAGTCCCAGAAGCTTTTGTTTAGCACTTTTGTGGATTAAGTAATATTTTTTTTCTTTTTGCTTCAGTCCCAGCCCCAGTGAACAATCTCAAGGGATCCAACCAGAATATGACAGACAGCCTCTGGTTCACGTGGAGCCCTGCTCCTGGGGATGTAGATTCTTATGAACTGATTCTTTACAATCCCAATGGCACAAGGAAGGAAAATTGGAAGGCAAAAGACCCCACAGAGAAGCATTTCCATAGCCTTGTTCCTGGGAGAAAGTATACTTTGAGTGTGGTGACTCATAGTGGTGACCTTACCAATACCATCAATGCTGAGAGCAGAACAGGTAAGATGCTCATCCTCCATTATCCAAGCATCCATCTGAACTGAAAGCAGAGGGGGTAAAGTGCTCAGCTGCCATTATCCAGGGGTCCAACTGTCCAAAATGGAACCACCATATGAGACATCTTTGGAGACAGGATTATGGGCATATGAACACTTAGAGAGATAAGGACTAAACCTGTGATATCATTCATCCCTAGATGCAGACTAGTACCTTCTCTTCTAATCTTAGAGCAGGGGTGGGAGACAAGGGCCATTTCAATATTTAGAACATCTATCAAGGGCTATATTTGATAAACATTTAATTAATCCCACCCCTAAAAAGCTACCAGATTTATTGAATTTTGAATCCCACCTGCAGATGCCTTGACAATGCCAGACCTATATGACCAGAGCTTCCCTGCCCCTTTCTTAGAGAATTTCTTGGGCACTGAGAATTTAAGTGATTTACCAAGAAAGACTTGAATCCAGGTCTTCCTGAGACTGAGGCTAACTCTATTCACTATTCCCCAAAGCATCTCATTAAATTTTACTTTAAAAGTTTCCAGACAAGAAAATCATTGAGTATACTACTCAGAATCAACCCAGTTTACCATTTGATGCTACTGTACTACACAGTCTAGTGCCAGTTTACCTTTCTAGATTTAGTTCTCATTACTTCCTATAATTACACACTGTAATCTAGAAGAATTGGCCCATTTCTCCCCATTTAATCTTAATACCTTTGTGTAGGCTGTACCCCTTACCTAAAATAATCTGCTTCTTCCTCATCTCCATCTCTTTGGATCTTTAGCTTTCTTCAAAATTCAGCTTAGATGCTACCTCCTATAGAAACCTTTTCCTGGTTCCCCCCACTAACTAGTGTTGGTTTTTTTAATTCCTAAAATGACCTTGTACTTACTCATCTGTGTAAGTGTAGAAAGTAAACTATTGGAAAGCATGGTTCAATTCCCAGACCCATAGTACTTTTCAATAGTAGAGTCAAACCAATAAATATTTATTAAGGATCTTTTTCTGTTGCTGCCAAGCACTGAAGAGCTCACAATCTAATGAAGAAGACATAATATGAAACTGAAATATTAAAATTAATTAATATTAATACCTACTAACTGAAATGAATTCAATGTTCACTTCCTTGTCAGAATGGTACTGTAAATATGAAGGGTACTAGGGGAACTACAAGAAAAGTCATATTTGTGGCATTTAGATACAACATATGTGTCATTCATTTATAAAACCCATACAATTCTTCACTCTCTTTTCTATACAGCACCAAGGCCTCCCAGTACTTTGTCCTTTGCTGATGTGGCAAACACTTCCTTGGCCATCACATGGATAGGTCCACCAGATTGGACAGACTATGATGACTTTGAGCTGCAATGGTTTCCAAGAGACCAACTCACCATCTTCAACCCCTACAGTAACAGAAAATCAAAGGGGCGTATTGTATACGGTCTTCATCCAGGGCGATTCTATCAATTTAGCGTCAGGACTGTGAGTGGTGAATCCTGGAGAACCTACAGCCAACCAATTTCTGGGACAGTGAGGACAAGTACGTCATTTTGGGGACCAGAGATTCTCAGGAAGTGGGGGTAGTAGATGCCATTTGATCATTCCAGCAGGGTTTACTCTAAATCTCCTGTTTGGTTTATGGAGGATTGACTTTGAATTCATAAGGAAAACAATGTGAGTTATAGAACTGTCTCATTTTTTATATCTACCATGATACTAAAACTAATCCACTCTGTGATCAAAATCCTTGAAAGATTGATATGGGTTTTGCAAAGCATTGACATCTGCTTTCTATAAGGGAAATTTTTCTCAAATTCTTCCTCCCTCCTTCTCTCTCTCTCTCTCTCTCTCTCTCTCTCTCTCTCTCTCTCTCTCTCTCTCTCTCTCTCTCTCTCTCTTTCCTCCCTTCCTCCCTTCCTTCCTTCCTCCCATCCTTCCTTTTTCCCTTCCTTCCTTTTTCCCTTTCTTCCTTTCTCCTTCCTTCTTCCTTCTTTCTTTCTTTTCTAGCTTTCTGTCTTTTATCTTTCTTCATTTTTCTTTCTTTTGTTCCTTTTATCTTTCTTTTTTAACCAAACTGTTTTGTCTTTCTTACCTTTGTTTATTGGAATGGTGTTTAATTTGATAAGAGTGTAATGGATTCATAAGACATATTCAACATCATTACCCAGTGGGTAGGAGGTCACTCAGTGCAGGGAAAAGGGGATTCTGAGTCAGAGGACCTTTGCTCAAATTCAGTGCTATCATTTACTATCTGTGTAACCCAGGGCAAGTTGCTTAACCTCTCTGGGTCTTGGCTTCCTTATCTGTAAAATAAGGAAACTGGCATCAATGATCACTAAGGTTCCTTTCAACTGTAAATATGATGTTTCACTTAGTAGGTAACTTCTTTACCCTATGGTATCTGGGGAGAGAGAGAGAGAGAGAGAGAGAGAGAGAGAGAGAGAGAGAGAGAGAGAGAGAGAGAGAGAGAGAGAAGGTAACTCTTAAAGAAAGTGAGTTGTCATCTATATAATGTGTCCTTTAGGACACTAAAATCTCATCTAACTAGTGCCTGGAAGTTCCACCATTAGTTTTGTTGTTTATGGCCCTTTTAGAATTATTCATTCATCCATATCAATGGTGAAAGTGGAGAGACAGTATCGAAAGCCCTTTTGACTGCTTTCTATTCTCTGTCCTTGAGGTCAGTGATTGTGTCTTATATCTCTACTGTATCCCCAGAGTACATTACATGCTAGGTATTAATTATCTGGTTATGTGAGTAAGAATGGAATCTGGGAATGGTAGAACCAGGCAAGGGTGTTGGGCAGATTTGCAAAAAACAAAGCTTCTACACTTTTTACTTGGACATTTTCAAGATCCATGAAGCATGGTAAAATAATTTGGACAGTCAGTTAATAGTGAATGGACAAATAAATGGAAGGTCTTTAAACTGATAAGAGGATAGCTTTTAATACTGATTAGGGCTGAGGGATGTTTACTTGATTTCAATTTGAATTTGAAACCACTGTTGGAAAATACTATCTTTTAAACATATGGATTTCTGAAGACTGGGCCATATATTGACTTAGGAACTCACATATTAATATTATCTCTCTTTTATTGTATTTTAATTTATTCATTCTGCTAAATAATTTTCCAATTATATTTAAGTCTGGTTTGGGTAGCATTGGAAGTATTGTGGGCTGCCCACTGCCTTAGGGAATGTGTTTGAAACTTGAACTTTACAGAATAGGTCCCAGATTAAGTGTTTTTTTAATCACTGGATACTAGAAGGAGAGAACATACTCTCATTGCAAGTAGGTATTGTTGCAGGGGATACTAATCTAGGAGAAATGTTTTCCTCCTCTGAGATTGTTCTGAAAGAAGTAGAATGACTGAACATTTACAATGATTGAGAGGTGGAAGGGGGAGGAAAGGAGAAAGGATTATGAGATCATAGGTCTAGAGTTAAAGTATGGACCATTAAACCCAACCCCTTCATTTTACATATAAGGAAACTGAGGAACTCAGAGGTTAAGTGACTTAACTAGACTAACACTGCCAGGATGTTCCCAAGGCAGGATTTAAATTTAAATGTCCTTATTCCAAGCCATAGCTGTATCTACTACTCTACCCAGGCTGGGTGAAGGAGTTCTTCTTTGAGAATAGAACTCAACTTTATAGTTGCCTACATTACCAGTGGAAGAGCTAAGTGGCACCGTGGCTAAAGTGACAGGTTCATCTTCCTAAATACAAATTCAATCACAGAAACTTTAGCTGTGTAATCCTGAACAAGTCACCTAACTCTTTTTATCTCAGTTTCCTTATCTACAAAAATTAGTTGTAGAAAGAAATGACAAATCACTCTAGTATCATTGCCAAGAAAACCTCAAATGGGGTCAGAGAGAATTGGACCCTATACAACTGCCTAACAATAACAACATTGCCAGTGGTATTCATCCACTGTCTAGACAGACTGATTCAATTCAATAAGCCAAGAACTATGCACCAAAAAAGTAAATACAAAAAATCATTTCCAGGGGATCTAAAAATTGAAGGAATCAGGAAAGCCTGCTTCTTGATGGTGGTTGCACTTGAAGGGAATCTTAAGTGGAACCTAGGATTTCAAGCAAAGAGATGGAAGATAGGATGTCATTTATGGAGAGCCAATAAGCCACTTTGCCTGAAACAGAGGGTGTATAAGAACAATTTACTTGAAACAAATGAACCAGATCATGAAGGACTTTAAATGTCAATAGAAGAGTTTTATTTTATCCTTGAGTCAAGTCAGCAAGTATTTTTTATTAAATTCCTACTATGCATCAAGGAGCAAGGAAACCACTAAAGCATCTTTAGCAGGAGCAGTGACAGGGTCATACCTGACTCTAGGATTATGAGCATCCTTCCTGTCTTCCTAGAGCCTAATGTACAAGCATATTCATATTCACAACCAGATGCATGATGAGCAAAAGCTGTCTTATACATATAGGAGAAGTAAATCAAAGATTTCAACCTGGAAGAAATTCTTAGAACTTCTCAGATTTAGCCCCCTTAAGGAAACCAACAGGCTAAGTGACTTTTCCTGAGTTATATAAACTAATAAATATATGAGGTGGGACTTGAACCTAGGGCTTCTTGACTCCAGTACCCTATCAGTTCAATACAGCAGGCTACCACTGTGCATTCACATAGGACCTCTCTTCACTACTTACACTGAGGAAAATTAAGTATAATGAATAGAAAGTAGCAGAAAATACCTTGTACCTGTGTCCCAAACACAGATGTAGTAAAGGCAGTCCTCACAATCATGGTGGCAGCAATTTAGAAACTCATCACATGAGCTGTACAGTTGTTCTATTGGTCTGACCTGAGCCATCTGGAGATCTGTTCCAGATAAGATGCCAAGAAATGATGTCAATTAGTTTTGGTCCTCTATCTCATGGATCCTAATAGAAATAAAAAAAAAGAATTATCATTCCATCTTCTAGGTGAAGGGACTGGAAATCAAAAGGGTTTCTTCCCCTCCCCCCAAAATCATACATATTTAGTCACCATTGATATCTGAAGAGTAGACTATTTCAACATCTACCCATAATGGTTAATAAGCTGTCATAAAGTCAGCAGGATGGTCCTATAGTTACCTAGATCTTTATCACACAAATCACAAAACCTAAGGGCAGAATAGAGCAATGGCTGGGAGGAAGGGAAGAATAAAATTAGATGCTTGGTTGCTAGTTTGGACTTATGGATAGGATTACTTTCTAACACCAGTCATGATACATGCACATATCTATCTATTTATCAATCTATCTATCAATATGTATGTATCTATACATGTGATTATGTATGTTTGTGTGTGTTTATTTATGTATGAATGTAAACATATGTATATGCTTTTGTGTATATATTTATACATACGTAAATACATATATATCCTTTTCTAATACAATAGCTGCAAGATAAAAAGCATGTACTATGAATGTCATTTAGTTTTCAGCAATATCCTGGCAGTTCTCAGTGTTTTTGGCCTCGGGACCCCTTGACACAAATAAAAATTACCAAAGATCCCAAAGAGTTTTTGTTTGTATGAGTTATAGCTAGTTATATTTTCTGTGTTAGAAACTAAAGTGTCTCAGTTTTATTATGAAAATTGTTTTGACCTCACAAAACCCCTGAAAGATCTCAGTTATCTCTAAGGGTTTCTATACCACATTTTGAAAACCACTGACCTAGAACAATGATTCTTAATCTGTAGTCTATGACTCTTTAAAATTATTTTCACCATTGTATTTCAAGTTCACTAAGCATTTATTAAATTCTTATTATGGGTCAGGCAGAGGGCTAAGTTAGGGTACAAAGAAAGGCAAAAATAGTCCCTGCTCTTAAGAAGCTCATAGTCTAAGAGAGGAGACAATGAAGCAGTCGACTATAAAATATAAGCTAGAGAGAGTGGAAAGTGGAGAAAAATATCAGAGAGAAGATATTAAGGTCAAGAAGAATCAGGAAAGTGAGCAACTAGGTGGCATAGTAGATAGAACACCAGTCCTGAAATCAGGAGAACCTGAGTTCAAATGTGACTTCAGAATTTGCTAACTATATGATCCTGGGAAAGTCACTTAACACCATTGCCTCAAAAAAAAGTACCAGAAGCCTATGTGCTATAGAAACTGAGACTTGAAGGAAGCTGGGGAAGCAAGGAGGCAGAGATAAGTTCAGGGACAGTCAATGAAAATAGCTAGAAATGGAGTGTTTGTGCAGGAAGAGCAAGGAGGCTAGCGTCACTGGATCACAGAATACTTGGTAGAAGTAGGAGAGATAGAGAGTAAGGGACTGATTTTTTAAATCTTTTTATTAATTTAATGTCATTTAAAAATAATATTCTGAGAAGAGGTAAATAGTCTTCACTAGACTGTAGAAGGAGTTCATGACATCAAAAAGACTTAAGAACTTTGATTTTGAAAGTTTTCTGAGGTATTGGAGGGGCAACTATTATTTGGATATTAAGACCAAAGTTAGTTTTGTCCAGATGAACTGAGAGCAAATACCACAAACAGGAACCTCCCATTGACAAGATCTAAATCCTTTTTATTCCTCCCCACTCCAGAGCCAGACAAGATACAAAACCTGCATTGCCGTCCTCAGAATTCCACAGCCATTGCCTGTTCCTGGATCCCTCCTGATTCTGACTTTGATGGATATAGCATTGAATGCAGAAAAGTGGACACAGAGGAAGTGGAATTCTCTCGAAAGTTGGACAGAGATAAATCCGTGCTCAATATCATGACCTTAGTCCCCCACAAACAATACCGTGTGTCCATCAAGGTGCAGTCTGAGGGTATGACCAGTGAGGTTGTAGAAGATACCACAATTACTATGATTGATCGTAAGTACCTATCTCCACACCAACATCAGGTCTCCCAAAATCAGGGGAGAACTCTGCCATTGTCCATTAGTTTTGGTATTGGTTGTTGTCTTTCAATCTAGAAAAGGACCACAATGACATCACTACAATGTGTTTGACCATGATCAGTGAGGTGTTGATGAGGAAAAGATGAAGGAAACAAACATAGTGCTTGGGGCATCTGGGTGATAGAGAAGATAGAGTATTGGGCCTTAATTCAGGAAGACTTGAGTTTAAATTTGACCTCAGATACATTACTAACTGTGTGATACCAGGCAAGTCTCTTCACTATGTTGCTTCAGTTTTTTCCCATCTATAAAATAAGATGGAGAAGGGAATAGCCACCTACTCCAGGATCTTTTCCAAGTAAACCCCAGATAGAGTCAGAAAGTGTCACACATGACTGAAACACCCGAACAGCAATAACAACAGGGATCTCTTCATCAAGAACCCATTCTCTCATGCTATTGAAGAAACTGAGTCCCTAGGACTTGTTTAAGACCATATAAATCTGTATTGTGTTGGCCCTTCCCAATAATCAACCCATTCAGGAAGAATGAAGAGGGCCAAAGCTAATAGACTAAAACTGAAGTATGAAGGTTTTTTTCCTATGGGGCATTCTCAGTGTAATCAAGGTAAATGATCTCAATAGACCGGTGTAAGTTGGTGCTTTATTCAAAATACCCCTTTTATGGATATGGTAAGAATTACAGGGTATTATTCAATGAAGCAAACTCCACCTGCTGAGGAATCACCTCTTTCATTACCTTTAATGCAGCACTGGTATATCACTTCCCCCGCTCATTTTCTACAAGAGAGGGTAGATGTTTGTGATTGCAAACAACATAAGCATCAAAACATTTGGCTCAGTTGGATTGGTCGGGATGTTGATTTGAGAGGCTGCTAGGTGTAGTCTTTAAACCTTCCTTATTCCTTATCCTCCTCCAGGCCCTCCTCCACCACCTCCGCATATTCGTGTGAATAAAAAGGATGTACTAATTAGCAAGTCTTCCATCAACTTTACTTTCAACTGCAGCTGGTTCAGTGATACCAATGGGGCTGTGAAATACTTTACAGTAGTGGTGAGAGAGGCTGATGGTAAGTTTCAGAGATAACAATACTGCAAATGTTTTCCCAGGGAAATTATTGACTCTCTTCTGATGATTTTAAATTAAAAAGAGACCTTTTATTTTCTTTTAGGGACAGAACACTTAGGCAATTCTTGGTTAAAGGACCACCCAAGAGTAACTCCCAGCTCACTATGATTCTATCATTTTTCTAATTTAATACTGAGATAATGTTGCTCATAGATTTGTCTACTTCATTCAGAAATGAGGCAAAAATCCCATTGCCATGAAGAGTTGTGTAATAACAAAAACTATTTCCATATCAAAATTCATCGCTAGAAGTAATGTGTTTTGTTGTGCTGATTAAAACAAATTTTTTTGAATAGTCTAGGCCAAAAAAAATTTCTATGATCTTTTATTCATTTACAATGCCTCTTTGTAATGGATGTGTTTTAGAAAAGGAGTATGAAATTCTTCACCCCTCTTTGCTCATCCACTAAACAACAATTTTCCTCTAAAGTCATTTACCCAGCTTTACTTCAAACATTATGACAATTACCTCTCTAGGAAGAAGTCAAAACTCCCAGACCACTGAATATACAAAAATCCAAAAACTCGAAAAGGAAAGGGGGTAAGGCATTGTTATAGAGTGTTCAGAATACTTTCCAATTTTCCATTTTGATGTCAGAACATTGCATCCAAACACTCTTCTTTGTTCCAGGTACTTTGCTTTTATAAGTCCTAGATTGTATAGGCGAGAGAGAGACAGAAACAGAGAGAGAAGAAGTGAAGAGGAAAGGAAAGGAGAGGAGAGGGGAGAGGAGGGAAGGGGAGAAGAAAAGTGAGAGAGAATGGAGAAAAAAGAGGAAAGAGAGAAGAGAGAAAAAGTAAGGGAGAGAGAGAGAGAGAGAGAGAGAGAGAGAGACAGAGAGAGACTACCTAGTACTATAGAAAATATATTTAATCCCTGAACTAGCTCCTGGATATTCAATTTCTAGAAACATAATACCTAATTAAATACTTTAGAATATTCATATAATTGCCCTCTCTTTAGACATAGGTTTTAAATTCTCTGTTAGTATAAGAGTACATGAATTGTTGTGGTCAATCATCATTAACACCACTACTATCACCATCATCATCATCATCATCATCATTATCTAATGGGGATGAACCCCATGCTAGGGATGAGTTCTGACTTAACTTGAAACCCTTCTTTTATAGTTCTTTCTCCCTATTCATCAATACTAGTGCTCACTCCCCTTGAGATAACCTTCTATTTATACTGTATTTATCTTTTATATTTAATTTTGTAATATTGTCTCCACCATTAGAAGGTGAGTTCCTTAAGGGCAGGACCCCAGTTTTTATTTTTCCTTAATAAATGCATGTTGATTAACTGACTAGACTGGTCCTTAAAGGACAGAAGCTGTCCATTGCTAGGTCCAAAGTCTTTCAAAAGCCCACCAGACCTTGTCTACTCTCATAGTCTTTGAGAATACCCACAGCATAATAAAATAGCAATCAATCAATAAGCATTTATTAAACGCCTACAATGTACCACCTTATAGTATAATAATCACTATGACATGACCTAAGCATCAGAGTAAGACTCCAGTGAAGGAGTAACATACTATTTAAAATAAAATTCCATGTTGTCATAGGCAACATGGAGTTCCTTTGTACAGAATTAAGCAAACCATCTATTAAATATGTTCCTCTTTTGGAGGGCGGAGGAGGGGCATTACAAGTCTGTTCTTGAAGTTGTACCTGATTCTTGTTTTTTTCTACAAGAGACATATACTCACTTCAACTAAGTTGTTTTTTTCAAAGAGGAGAAATTCTATCAGATTTCCACTTTTCCTTTATTTCAAAGCTATTCTAACTCTGTGTTATACCTTGAGCACTATGGATGTCTTCGGCCATTGTTGGGGATGAAAACTAGAACTTCTGTTGAGACTCCTCTTGCTACAGTGGAAAGAATATTGGATCTGGTTAGAGGATGAACCCAAATCTGTTTCCAAAGCTTAATTCATGTTTAATCTTGGGCAAATCATTTATCTTCTCTAGCCTCAGTCTCCTCATATGAAAAATGAAAATGGACTCCAAGTTCCTTTTCAATTCTAAATTATTGACCCCATTCTAGGGATGAGTTTTGACTGGCTCCAAACACCTTAGAAACTTAGGTTGAAACTCTTCTTCTTTAGGATATCCTTCCCCTTCCCTATCCATAATTACTAATGCTTACTCCCTTTGAAATAACCTTCTATTTAAACTGTATTTATCATATATATATATATATACACACATTTATATATAATCTTAGTTTTGTATATTGTCTCCATCATCAGAATGAAAATTTTTAGACTTATTAGGAACCAAATCCTATGCAGAATTTTTTGCTAATCTAAATAATTATAGTCTAATATTAATGATTAATTTAATTTATATTTAATTTATAATTGATTAATATATTGGGAATGCTCATTGAATTCCTGAGCTTCTGACAAAACAGAAATAAAAAAAAACCATGGTCAACCCAGCACTTCCAACACTGCCATCTTTAAGGACTGGATTTTAATTCTCATAGTTAACTCTGAGTTTTCTATGTCAATGGAAAAGAACAATGGTCCAAATAATCCAAAGCTTCAGACAAACTCAAAACTATTTATATAACCTAGTATATATTTGCATTCTGTGGGACAAATCCTATTTTAACTAATGTATAATAATACTATTTTTCAAGCTCCTGTTAAAAGCACACACATTTGGATGTAACAATATTATAGAGTTATCCAGTAGAATCATTTGGATTTCTCACCTTCCCCCATCAACTGTGAATAGTAGCTGACTTGCATAACATATGTATTTATCTGCATGTATACATCTATACATATGCAAATATATATGCAGATTTATCCTTTTAAATATGATATTTTAGAGAGGTTGTACAGGGTAGAAGATGGAGAGTTGGCCTCAAAGTCAGGAAGATCTAGGTTCAATCAGTGCTCCAGGCGAACCTCTAAGAGCATCAGTTGCGAACACTGAATTGGTAGAGGGATCTAGCTCACCTGGAAATTCCTATTGACAATGAAATCACAGGACCTATCCTATATCCCTATCTATCCTATCCTATATCCCTAAATATACTTCCATTTAGTAATCAAGCAAACATCAAAATGAGTTTGCTTTGGGGAAACACTCAGGGATAGGAGTATTGAAGGGCTTAAATCGAAATGGATATTGGGTGGTGTGCAAGAATTTGGAATTTCTGGAGCTTGCAGTTGAGAGTTGATTGTGTAAAGACTTGTTAGACTGGGTGTGTTACTTGTATAACCATGGTGGGGGGAGGGTTGGAAGTGGGGGGAGAGGGAAGGATGGAGGAAAGAGCCTAGATGAGCATGAAGATTTGGAGGCAATCCTTCCTAGTTCCTTTGCATAAATTATTTTATGCCTTCCTTGCCATATGGGTTTCCTTAGTGGCAGGAGCCTTTGACAAATATATTTACCAATAACTAGGCATTTTAGAGTTGATGACCCTTAAGTATTGTTTTCAGCTCAATAATTCTCTGTCATTCCACTTCCAGAGTTCCAGTTGGCATTTATTAATATTTGAGGAAAACTGAACTAAAATAACTTGATAAGAATTTCAGAAAGCTTCATTTACTGAAGTTATTATACTCCAGACAGAGTGCTAGGGTGGAGTAAGCAGAGTTTTGCCCCAAGGTGTGGAAATATAGAATGTATTTTCTGAATTTGAGCTGGTAGGAAAAAATGGAGCTTAACTAGTTTCCTAAAATAGGAAGATTCTATTGATGGTTCATAATCACACCCCAGATGAGCCGAGACCTCAACCCAGTTTCCACTTGTTGAAGACAACTTCAGCAGCAGAGGGTCATATATTCCAAGGTTTTAATTATCTCCTATTTTTAAACTTTTTTACAGTACTTTGAATAGGATGTGAGAGCTGTTAGTTGTGACTCTGCCTCTGGGGGTGGGTGGATGGTTCTGGTAGGAAGGTGGAAGTCCACCATTCAGGATTTGGAATGCAAGAAACTAACCCAAATCACTCTCCATTTTCTCAGTATAAAACCTGTATGCATTTCCCACTTCTAGGCAGTGATGAGTTGAAACCTGAGCAACATCACCCACTACCTTCCTACTTTGAATATCGCCACAATGCCTCCATCCGTGTCTATCAAACCAACTATTTTGCAAGCAAATGTGCAGAAAGTCCTGAGATCAACTCTAAGAGTTTTAATATTAAACTTGGAGCAGAGATGGAAAGCTTGGGTGGTAAATGTGATTCAAATCAGCAAAAATTCTGTGATGGTCCCCTGAAGCCCCGAACTGCATACAGGTGAGACGGATTACTGAGATTTTGTTTAGGAGAGATAGATACAGAGCATTGTTTTATGGGTTCTGTGCTTGCTGAGTAACTAATGGACTGGAGTGGTTGCAGATAAATAATCTGCCAAAGGCCTCTCTGAATTTTATGGGGTGATATATAAAAGCCAGGTCCCTGCCTTGTCTCTTAAGTCCCTTCATCATTCTAAGAAATGGTACAAGTCATTGTATGAAAAATCAAGTGCTCTGATTAGACTCTCCTTCAAATTCAATTAGCTGTGGTACAGAGTGACAAGAGAGTTGGATTCGGAGTCTAGGAGATAAAAGGTTCAAATCCTAGCCCTGACCTCTTATTACCTGGGTGGTTTTGGGCAAAATATCAAACCTTTCTGAGACTCAATTTCATCACCTATAAAAATAATGGGATTCCACTAGATGATTTGTAAAGATCCAGCCTCAGACCCTTACCAGCTTACTTAACAGTAAATAAGTCATTTACTCTGGACAAGTCACTTCACTTTGTTTACCCCAGTTTCTTCATCTGTTAAAAAAAAAGCTGGTGAAGGAGATGGTGAAGCACTCCAGTATCTTTGCCAAAACAACCTTGGGAATCACTTAACCATATTTGCCTCAGTTTCCTCATCTATAAAATGAACTGGAGAAAGAAATAGCAAACCACTTCATTATTTTTTCTAAGAAAACTACAAATGTGGTTGCAAAGAATCACACATGCTGAACAGTAGCAAAAGGTTCCTTCTAAGTCTAGAATTGTAACCTCATGAGCCTTCATATTTTAATGGAAAAAAATCATTCTGTTCCCTTTTGATTGCACAAAAAATGAGTTTATGGATTTTTAAAAATGGAAATAAGCCTAATTTAATTTTCATTTTGATTTCACTGATGAATCCCAATGCATTTTCTTTTCCGCTTAAAATCAGGGCAGGTTCACAGTTAGATTTGTTTACTTCAGGAGCAGAGGGGTATGATGCATTTGGAGTGAAAAGATCTGGTTTTGATTCCTTCTATATTTCCTTAAGTCAAATCACTTAAATGAGCCTCAGTTAAGTCAGTAATCATTTAATAAGCACCTACTACGTATCAGACACTATGCTGAGCACTGGGGATAGAAAGAATAAAAATAGTACCTGCCCTCAAGGAGCTTACAGTCTAATAGAGGGGTTCATAGTCCAATGAATTCCTTCAGTTGTTAAAAAAAGTTGAGTGGAGGAGGGGGTGAAAATATTTGGATCACCTACTTTCATGGATAATTGTGAGGAAAAGTTTTTGTAAGGCTTAAAGCACTACAGAAAAGTCAGTTATTTGTAGGGATCTTCCAAAGACAGTACCAGAAAAACTAGAGTGTCTTATGTTCCAGTTTAGTAACCATGAAGTAGTTCACAAATGTAGTATGGTTGCATGGTAGCAGAAGGGCATCCACACTAAACTTAACCTTTGTTTCTACCATTCCAGGCTAAAAAGTCTATCTGGTTGTCTTTGCATTGAGACCAATGCTGGTGCGTTGGCCAACTGCTCTTTGCTTTCTTCTCAGATTAAGCTGTCCTCACCCAAATCTCATATAGAAACAATAATGGGTCATATTGCTGTAGCACCTAGCACTTTCTCATAGGAATTCCGGTATTAAAAATGGATCATTGTCCCCATTTTACAGATGAGGAATTGGAAATTCAGAGAGGTTAAGTCATTGCTCATAGCCACATGGCTTAAATAAGTAGCAAAACCAAAACTTAGACTTGGGAAAATCTTCCAAAGGAGAGTTTATTCAGGATATCAGGGAACTATCCCCCAGATCTCTTAAAAATTATTATTTTTTGTTTTAAAACCAACCATACTTTTCAAAATAGCCTTCCTTCTTCTCTGACCTTTCCCAATCTCCTATAACAAAGAATTTAAAAAGGGAGAGGGAGAAATTTAAGCAAAATCAGCAATATCTGACATTACGTGCAGTCTTCAGCAAACTTAGTTTCCCACCTCTGTAAACAAGGAAGGGAGACAAATTCTCTTATCTCTTCTTTGAGGTCAAATTTGTTCATGATTATTTTACAGCATTCAATTTCGGTTGTTTTGTGATTGTTGTTCTTTTCCATTTACCCTGTTGTCATCAGTGTATATGTTGTTTCATGCTTCCTTCATCTTATATCATTTCATTCAAGTTCTCTCTTATTTCCCCATATTCATCTTATACAATCTTTCTTACAATTTAGTAATGTTCCACAATGTTCATGTACCATAATTGGTTTAAGCCATTCCCTGTTCAGTGGTGCCATTTACTTTGTTTTTCAATTTTTTGCTACCATAAAAAATTGCTGTTATGAGTGTTTTGGTATGTATGAGGTCTTTCTTTTTATCATTTACATCCTTGGAGCATAACGTTCAAAGAGGAAATCTCTCTGGTTTATAGGTCCCTTAGCATTATGGAAATGTGGGTGTAATGCATCTGTTATTCTCACTTTGTGACCCGGCCAGCTTCTTTTTGGTCACACTTCTCTTTGATTTTATCTCCTACTCCTACTTCTTGAACAATACATCTGTCCATTGTCCTTTATGTGACAAGAAAAATTTTGTTCCTCAGAGGTCATAGTAATCCATGATTCATAGCAGTAGCTTCTACAGAAGGATCACATATTTTGTTTCATTTATTTATTTTAAATGAGGTTTTTTAAAAGGGTGAAACTTTAGGTTATTGAAAGTACTACTATTTCCCAAATGAAATTCAATCTGTTCTTTCCCTTTTATTCAATTCTGTATATCATATATATGTGTGTGTATGTGTGTGTGTATTTATGAAAATATAATGATTTATATATTTACATAAATATTTTATTCATTTTATATGACAGTTTTCCTATAACTATTGAATTTATATTGCACACATGTAGGAACACATATACACAGAGTTTTAAAATTGTTTGCCTTATGATTCTTATCTGTTTCAAATATAAGAATCATCCAGGCACTTCCTTCCTTGATGAAAGTGCCTTAGACCTTAGTCTTGTAATATTCTATAAAAGTCCCCCATTTGAGATTTAGAGATTAATAATAATATAGTTCATATTTCTGAAGCATTTTAAGATTTACAAATCACTTTTCCCACAATAATTCTGTAGAGGTAGGTAGTGCATATGGCATTACCTGCATTGTACAGATGAAAAATCTAAGATTCAGAGAAGTCAAGGGACTTGTCAATGGTCTTTCAACAAATAAACACCGGAATTGGACCTTGAACCCAGGTCTTCTGACACCAAATTACTTCTCACTATAACATGTTACAACTTTTAAAAAAATCCTTGCAGGCAATAAAGATGCATAATAGACATTTGTTGAAAGAATGACTGAAGGAAATAAAAATTAAGGTTATAGCCCCTACTTCCACATATTACCTAATGAAGTCATTGTTCTGATTATTATTGGGATTTTAAAAAAATTCCTTACACACACACACACACACACACACACACACACACACACACACACACACACACACACACAATCTGATCCAGTTAGCTAAATCAATGTAGACTGCTGAGGGTAATGGATTACTTAATTGATTTCCAAATGATTTACATTAAACCTAGTGGCATTTCTTCGGGCTGGAATAAGACTAAGATAGTTTCTGGGGTTCTCTATCCAGAGGCTTTAAATCAGATGACCTTAGAACCAAAAAAGATTTGAGTGCTTATTTCAGCCAAACTCCTACCAAATTCAAGAATTTCTATCCCACGGATAGATCACAACTAAACTCCTTGAGGGCAGGTCCATGTAGTTATTTTCAATGAATTAGCCACAGTGCATATAGAGTGCCTTGCTTCTGCTATTGACTAGGAATTCAAATTAAATTAAATGCTAAAATAGGAATTTATCTTGTATGTAGATTGCTTTAATATATTTGTTTACATATTGTCTCACTTATTAGATTATAAATTCCTTGAGGGGAAAGACTGTCTTTTGCCTTTTTTTATATCCCTGATATTAGCAGAAGTAGAATATCTGGCATAAAGTAAGTGCCTAATAAATGTTTATTAATTGATTGATAGTTATAGTAAGTACTTAATAAATTTTTTGTTAGATTCATGAGGCAACCCATTCCATTGTTGTATGATTCTTGAGTAATTAGAAAATGATTTCTTATGATGAACCAAATTCTGCCACTTTGGTTCTTCCATATGGGACAGCAGAAAACTTTTCTCTAAATCTATCATTGAAGATAGCCATAAGAAGTCTCCTTCCTCCATTAGTCAAACAACAATGGCAGAATTGCAAAAGAAATAATAGAATCTTTGCCTCTGCCAGTTATAAGATATATAATTTAATTAGATCATATTTTAATTTCCCCATTGACAGAAAGCTCATGATAGATGATATGGTCTTACTCATGGGATTGCTTTGAAATAATCTATAGGATAGAACTGGGGTAAAGAGATCTGGACTTGAATCCCCTTTCAAAGATGAATCATATGATCATAGACAGGTCATTTTAACTTCTCAGAGATTCCATTTTCTTTTCTGAAAAATGAGACTAATAATATTTATCTTTCAACTCAGGATGGTTTTGAGTAAGGTACTTTACAAATGTTAAAACATAGTGTCACTGGCAGATTATTGTTATTTGTAAACCTTAAAGTGTTACACAAATAAGAG
Organism: Macrotis lagotis; assembly: GCF_037893015.1. Classification (NCBI taxonomy): domain Eukaryota; kingdom Metazoa; phylum Chordata; class Mammalia; order Peramelemorphia; family Peramelidae; genus Macrotis; species Macrotis lagotis. The sequence continues at coordinate 266,348,611 of NC_133659.1, read as the reverse complement.
CTTCCACTAGTAATATTTCCTTCAACCATTCCACTCTATCACATGTTTTCCAGATCCCTCACCATCCTGGCCACCCTCCTCTGAATGCTCTCTAATTTGCCAATATTCTTCTTAAAATGAGGTTCCCAGAAATGAACACACTACTCAGTTGTGGTCTAACCAGCCCCGACTAAAGGGACTTTATGACTTCCTGTGGTCTGGTTACTAAGCATCTATTAATGCAACTTATTTTTTTTAGCATGTGCATCATACTTTGACTTCACTAACCTCCAGATTTTTTTTTTGTTTTTAGGTGTGTCTTTTTTTTTATTGAACTGCTTCCAAGTCAGTTTTCTAGCCATGTAATTACTTGGCTACTGAAATTTCCATTTACATGTTCCTCTTTCACCCCTAACTCAACTCTGCCCTGGTCAGACCACAACTGTTCTATACTAGGTGACACATTTTAGGAAGGACATTCAATAGTTGGAAAGAATCCAGGGGAGGGTGACCAAGATGATGAAGGACTTTGCAATTGCACCAGCGAGACTGACGTGACAGAACCAAGAGAACATTGTACACTTTTACAGCAACATTGTTCAATGATCCACTATGATAGATTTAGCTCTTCTCAGCAATAGAGATCAAACACAATTCTAAAAGACCTAAGTTGGAAAATGGCATCTACATCCAAAGAACAAGCTATGGAATCTAAATGCAGATCAAAGCATGTTATTTTCACTTTTTAAAATTTGTTTTTGTTTTTTTCTTCTTGGGGTTTTTCTCCCTGTTTGCTATGATTCTTCTTTCACAGCATGACTAATTTGGAAATATGTGTAACACGATTGTACATGCAAAATCTATATCAGATTACTTGCTATCTTAGGGTGGAGAGAGGGAAAGGTAGGAGGGAGGAAAACTTACCAAAATAAATGTTGAAAACTATCTTTATATATACTTGAATAAACAATTAATTTTTAAAAAGAAAAAAATTGCACTAGAAAAAGAACTTGGGGTGGAAAAGAGAAGATAAAGGGAAGAATATGATATCTACCTCAAGTATCAGAAGGAGTATTCTATGGAAGAGAGATTAGATTTATGTTTTTGTTCCCAGAGGCCAGTCATAGAAACAATGGCTGGAAGTTAGGGAGAGTCAAATTTAGGCTGATTGTAAGGAAATACTTCCTATTATTCAGAGGCATCCAATATGGAAAGGGCTGCTTCAGGAGGTATAAAGTCTTCCCTCCGCTCTAGCAAGCCTAAATGATGATTTATGTCATCTCCCCCATTTTACTATGAGTTTCTTAAGAGCTGGAACTATATTTTGCCTTACTTTATATCCCCAACACTCACTCTTAATCACTTAAGAAATGTTTATTGACTGACTTACTGACTTTTTGTTGAGATGTCTAATAGAAGAATTTCTTGTCGTGTATGTGTTAGACCCAATGTCCTTTGTGATTCTGTCTTAAATTAATTTTATTATCTTTTCCCCCTCTCTGACTTCACACATCTCAATTTCTATCAATAGTACCCTAATTTTCCTTGTCTCTCTCACATCTTTTCTATGCTCTCCATACAAAATTCTTGGCCCTTATCACTTCCCATTTGGATTACTAGCATAGTCCCCTCAATGACCTCCCTACTTCCATCCCCTCTATCTCTAATCTGTTATATTAATTTTCCTAAAAAAGACCAATTTGCACAAATCCTAAAAATTTCTAATCTCTCCCTATTACCTTATGGATAAAATATGAACTACTCAATCTAAGAATCCAAGGCTATCTATGATCTCTCATATATGCACTTCTTTAAGCTTTCTCAAAACTATAAACCCTCCACTCCAGTTACTTTGGTCTAGTCATTGTCCAACCACTATACCAGAATCAAATACAAAGCAGATATTAATAAGTACCTGTGGACTGACTGATGCTATTCCAACCTGGCCAGATCTTGTACTCTCCTCCCAAATTAAGTATAAGCCCGTCAAGAGTAGGAACTTTGCATCTTCATCATTTATCACAATGACCTGCATTTAATAGACAATCAGATGTCTGCTGCTGCTGCTACAGAAAATAAGGAGCTTTTAAAATGCATAACTCATTCAAAGAAGTGTAAAGAAAGCTATTAATGAATTGGATGATAATTTTCCATCTAAGATTTTTTTCAACTATCCTCACTGTGTTCAACCTCAAATCTGTACTAGCAGTAATATGCTAGCAGAGATTTATTGGTTCCCCTTTATCAGCTTTGATGAATCCAGAGAAGACTATCACTAGAAAAGAGGTACCAGACAATGTTATGAATCCAGATTGTCTCATGAAACATGAAGGGATTCCTAGCTATGTCAGTGGAGGGGAGTGGGTCCCTTACCAGTGAAATCATAGAAATTTCCAAGATCAAATCAACTTTTCTTCTTTTCAGAATCAGCATTCGAGCTTTCACTCAATTGTTTGATGAGAACCTGAAGGAATTTACAGAACCTCTCTTCTCAGATACATTTTTCTCCTTGCCCATCACTACTGAATCAGGTGAGATTAACTTCCTCTCAACTTTGATACGTCAATCTTAGCATAAAAATATCACCTACCAGCTCTAGGTGCTCAGTAGGGATAGCTAGTGAATTGATTTATTTAATAAATTGATTAGTCATTTAATTTAATCTTGAAAAACAGAACCCTATCTGAAGCATGGTTGAAATTAAAAAGAGATAGTATAATCTGCACATAAAGGCTAAAGGTAAAGATTAATATTTGTTAGTTTAGGAAGATGAAAGGGATGAAAGCATATGACAAAAGTATATGAAAGAAGTATGAATAAAAAGGCTAGTACTTGCCTTTAAAAGGTAGAAAGAAGTATTTTAAAAGGAAGAGCTTCCTTAAATAGTAGGAACCAAACACAAGGAGATATCAAGGAGATATCAGTTAAGTACATAAATTATAAAATCATAAATCATAAAAGATACTTTTAGAGTGGTTTAATAAGGGGAGATTTGGAATATCTGGGCAATTTCCTGATCTCTAGATAAAAAATTAAGAATATATTTCTTGAAAAAACATTCCCTGCTACCATGGTCAGAGAGAATTGTAGGCTAGATGGACCTGGTCTGACCTAGTAGAATTTCTTATATTCCTTTACCTACTTTTGCACTGGAAGCCACCTTTAAATACAACAACACAGAGTTAGAATAGAGTTCAAAAAGTCTTTATCCCCCAGTCCTTAGATCAAATAGGACATCCAGAATAAACTACACGTCTGATTCTTCATCTTAAATCAAGGGAAGTGATTGTTATAGTTTCTCTCTGAAGTCATTCTACATTACTAATTCAAGAAGTCCTTTTCAGTATCTAACCTAACTTTCTCCCTTGCTGCAATTAGAGGCTGTTTCCTTCTGTTTAAAACTCCTAGAAAATGATTCAGCATCACAAGCCTTAGTGGTTATTTATGCCAAATACAGAGATAATCACCTTACTATTCAGTTCTACATGGGGATTAGAATAAAGCTAAGAGGATTTGGACATGTTTGCTATAATTTGATGTTAAGTAGGGGCTTTGTAAATACATTTTTCCCATTTGGAACATTTTTACTTGATATAAACAAAAACCACATGTAGCCTGGGACAGGAAGATAGTAGAAATCATACATACAAAGAACTTTAGCATTGACACTAGCTAAATAACCTTGAGCCTCAGTTTCCTTTTCTGAAAAGTGGGGTGAATATTATCTTCCCTGCCAATACAGCAGAGTGGTTGAAGGGAACATTCTTTTGTATATAAACTCAATCTAAAAATATCATAGAAATTTTTAGTTATTATTATGAAGATTGAAAAAATAAACAGTATTTTTAAAAAGTCAGACTTAAAAATACTCTTTTTGAAAATCATTTTCCATGTTATTATTCATACAACCATTGAAATGTTGTTTATACCAAAGAGAAAGAGTCCTCTCCCAATTTACTAGGTTTACATAAGCTTTATTTCTTTGAATCACTTTTCCTTTGTGGGTTATGACCCAATTGTTTTGAAAGTGCTTACAAACTAGATTCTTTAATTCAAATACAAGGACAATAATTTCACCTTGTATTTCCTCCTTCCTCCTTTACTGAACCCAATCCCTCTACAACTCTGTCAGACAAGCTTTGAGAGTTGGTATGGCTGAAAAATCCAACAACCTATGGCCCTACTCATAATTCCATACTTCGCTCAGTGAGTCTTTGGATAACAGGGGTAGGAGGGAAATCAACATTCATATCACACCTACTTTGGGTTAGGTAGGTTTTGCTTAAGTTTTGCAAATATGATCTTACTGATCCTTACCATGCAAGGTAGATACTGTTATTCTCCCTATTTTACAGCTGAGAAAACTGAGGAAAACAAGTAAAATAACTTGCTTGAGGGGCATACAATAGGAAGTTTCTGGGGACAGATTTGAACTCATATCTCCCTGACTCCATCTATCCACTTTATCACTTAGCTGACGCTAACAGGTGTGCAGTTCATCAATATCTGAAGTCTTTCTAGCTTGCTTGGAACCTACCTATCAAAGTAGCCTTTGAAAACCCAAGTGATATCCATATCAAAAAGACCAAAATAGATATTTTTAGAAATGGCAAACTACACGGGCTACCCTGACTGTTGGTATTTATCTAAAGACCTCTGAGTTCAAGCTTAAAAATCTGTAGCCAGCCTCAAAAGCAAAATGGCTCATCTGTTGATTCTCATAATGGTTCATGCTGGAATAAATTCTTTCCATCTGTTAAGTTGAATACAGAGAGATAGTGTGGTATAGTTGGTGAAGTGTTGGCATTGGGGTCAGAAAGTCATATTCAAATCTTGCCTCTGACACTTACCATCAGGATTACTATGGACAAATGACTTACTCTCTCAGTGTCTTAGGCAACTCTCTAGGACATGTCTCATGTAACCACAGACTGATTCTTTTTAGTGGAGGGAGTCCCCATCTTCGGAATTGCTTATGCCAAAGGCCTTCCTAAAGGTTGCAGATTTAAATCATGGGTGCAGGTATTGTCTAGTCTACCTCAAATAAAAAAATTCCTCCAGAGAAAGGAATTGAATTGCTCCCTACTGTTTTTCTGTAAAATAATTCCCACACTGGGCTTTATTTTGTTTCATTTGGATTCTCTTAGAGCCTTTGTTTGGAGTAATTGAAGGAGTGAGTGCTGGATTGTTCCTAATCGGCATGCTGGTGGCAGTCATTGCCTTATTTATCTGTAGACAAAAAGTGAGGTAGGTACAGAAATTCCTTTTCAGGCTCTGTCTAATAAACATTGAAATTCAATTTTAAATGAGTTTTCACATGCAAAAAGAAAAGCTTTTATAAAAATTCAGCTAGCTTAAACTCTCTTTGTGCCTCAATAAATGAAACAAAAAAATTTTAACTGCTTTATCTTGCATTCAAAATTCTTCATAACCTGGATCCCATTCTAGCTGATCTCATTCCTCCTCACATACTCATCAAACTTTATCTTATTACATTGCACACACCCCATACTTTCTCAGATTTCTACATGTATGTGTGAGTGTGTGCATATATGTATATAGGCACATACTCATATAATATATATGCAGGATGTATATATTATATATAATGTGTATATATAATATTGTCATATTGAAAATAGAAATGGAAAGAGAAGGAGGGAGAAGAGAGGGAAAGAGAGGGAGAAAGGGACATACAGATAGAAAGAGAGGTCTTAATAGCCTAAAACTGCCCTAAGAATTTTGGGGACCCTATAAAACATATTTTATATATATATATATATATATATACATATATATATATATATATATACATATATTTATAAATGTGTGTATATGTATGAATGCACCTCTTGGTCTCAGCATATCTTTGACCTGAAAAATAACATCGTTTTTCTCCTCCCCCTTCTTCCCCCCCAACATATCTATCTTTCATTTCCAACTCAACTCTCTGTTGATCAACCCCAATCCCATTCCTTAGTCAAAACTAGCTTCTACTTCCTCCAATTTCATAGCACTTTAAATCTTCAGATACAGTTTTCCATGTTCTAATTTGTATTTTGATTGTCTATTAACTTATCTCCGCTAATAGAGTATAAGTCTCTTGAGCACAGGGACTATGTTTTGTCTTTCTGTCCCACTCATTGCCTAGCAGAGAGCATTTCACATTCTAGTAGGAAATTCATTAATGTTTGTTGGCTGAAAAAAAATGAAAAGGAAAATGGACTTTTATTCCCTATCATCCTTAAGTTTTCTAATATTGAAAACCTCAACTTTTATTCATATCTGTAACACTGGGAAAGTAGAATCACCATATTTCATCCTCTTTTCTGCCATTTTAACTCTATTCTTCTTAATAAACCCTATAGTCCAACTGAACTGGACCATACACTAATTTCATCCTTCAATTCCTTCCTCCATGCAGTACAGGCTTTCCCACATAGCTAAGACATAATTGTTTCCTCAACTCTGCCAATATTTATCTTCCTTTGAGGTCAAATCCAGGAGCCAGAAACCTGTCCTGAGACATCCCCTAACTAAATGTTCTCCCTTCCACCTCTTATTTGTTATAACTTTTGTCTGGTTTCTACTTTGCCTTTGTCCAATTCTCGTCTGTATCATTCTTGTTTAGGCACAGGTCTTGTCTTTCCATTAGGTAAGGAATTTGTTCTTTTTCATCTTTAAACACCTTAGAGCACAATATTGCATAAATGACATTGAATTGTTTAGTCTCTTTTAGACTGGAATAAGCCTTTGGGGTCAGGAAACAAAAGTTCTCATTTGACTCAATTTTTTGAGGTCATTTTCAGTTTTATGATCTATGATTCAAGGAATTATTTTCATAGAGCTTGACATTTTCTATTCTCAATTACTTAACTGAATTGTAATTATGTTTTAAGACCATAGTTGGTCTTTGCTATTTTGTGGTTCATTGTCTGTTATCTAATTATTGGGAGTAAGGGGAAATGGATTGTCACATGTTTATGATGCCAAGAATGTCATTTCTTTCTTATTTCTTCCTCATGAATAGAGGCATAGTAGATAAGGTTCTGGGCCTACAGTCAGCAAAAACTGAATAAAAAATCTGATCTCAGACATTTATTAACTCTGTGACCTTGGACAAGTCACGTAACCTTAGGATTGTTGTGAGTTAACATTTATAAAGTATTTGGGTACCTTAAATCACAGTGCTTGATCCATGCTAATAAATGCTTGTTTTCTTTTTTCTTTTTTATGGAAAAAATAATTATCATTTTTATTATGTTAGCTTGACCTAACCATGAGTAATTAATATTTTTCCAAATGTTTAGATCTGACTCTATTTCCATGAAAAGTATTTTGTAATTGTATTCATATAGTTTCTGGGTTTGTCTGGTGAGATAGATTCTCAAGTTAAATAATTGTTTTCTACCCTCCCCCTCTTCCTTATTTTCAATATTCTCTCCTGTTGTCATGCCTTATTTTATATTATTGCTTTTGTAAAGGAAGGTTTATTGAGGGAATGGGAAGTGATTATAATCTAAAACTGGAAGCAATAAACCCTTCCCTCTTAATTTAGGAAATGGAATATATTCTTTGTTTTTCATTTTGATCTGTAAAAAAGGTCAAGGAAGTCTATCTTTTGGCAAACATCTAGACGAAAACCCAAGACTCCTGTCAAGCATCTATGTAGATCTGATTTCACTATGCCTATCTCTTTACCTCACTCTTTTCCCTTCCAATCTATCTTCTTCATCCTGCTGCAAGACTTAGCTGGTCATTTCTCTTCTTTGTTCAAAATGGAACCACAAGAAACTTCAAAACTGTGTTGATGGGTTCTACTCTAAATTTATGCTGTCTATTTTAACTGGACACCTTCTGCATTATTGATTCCCTATCTCTCCCACAGAGGCTTTCTTTCTGAAGCCTCCAACAATATCCTATTTCCCCCAAAACCCTATCTCACAGGACTGTTGTAAGGATCAAATAAAGTAGTATTTGTAAAGTTTAGCAGAGTATATGGGACATAGTAGGAATTAATAAGTGCTTATTTTTTTATTTTTTTCCTTCTTTGAATGTCTCTACTACTACTACTACTACTACTACTACTACTACTCTTCGGACAACCAGGTTAGAAACCTTGGTGTCATTAACTCTTCATTCTCAACCTCCACATGAACAATCAGTTGCCAAATTTTATTGCTTCTCTCTCAACAATATCTATCTGTCATTCCCACTTGTATAGACCCTACCCTAGTTCATTTACTCATCACCTCTTTCCTGGAATTTTCTAGAAACCTTTTTACTTGGGTAGCTAGATGACTCAGTAGAAAAAGGGTCAGGAAGACTGCTCTTCCTGCATTCAAATCTAACTTCATTCATTTACTAGCTGTGTGAGCCTGGACAAGTCACTTAAAGATGTTTGCCTCACTTTCCTAATCTATAAAATGAGCTGGAGAAAGAAATGGCAAACCATTCTAGTATCTCAGACAAGAAAACCCCAAAATGGGGTTATGAAGAGGAGGAGGATGCAACTGAAATGAACAACAAGAGTCTATTTGGTTTCCCTACCTCAAGCCTTTCTTCATTCTGATTCATCTTCCATTCAGCTGCCAAAATAATTTTCCTGAAGTACAGGTCTCATCAAGTTACCTTCATGCTCAGCAAATTCCAGTGGTTATTGCCTTGAGAATAACATATCAACTGCTCTGTTTGGTATTTGAAATCTCTTCTCAACTTGTCTCCAACCAACCTTTCCAGTCTCATTATACTGTCATTCTACTAGCACTAACAAAGCATTAATGAACTGCTACTATTTGTGGGTACTGTGCTAAGGATATACTCCTGTCTGGCACTCCATTCCTTTTCTTGGGCAACATGGTACCCCAAAGACATCTCTTGGAGTAAGAAAGACCTGGATTCAAGGACCTTTAGCCAAGCCTGTGTTACAATCTTGGTGCCATTTAGTGCCATACCAGTTGCTGGTCTCCTTTGATTGAGGAGAGATTCTGTACTTAGAACTCCTCATGCTGATCAAAATATCTGCATTGCTGTTTTCTCCCCTACTATGCTATAAGTTACTGAAAAAGAGGGATAAGAATTTATATAAATTTTACATATCAAGTAGCTAGCATTGGGATAAGTATGGGGGTGTTAATCAATTTTTATTGCATAGAATCAAATTCTGGATGACACTCCAAATGAAAAGTCTCATCTTTTATATTACAGCCATGGACAGGACAGACCCACGGCCAGACTCAGCATCCGTAGGGATAGGCCATTGTCTGTCCATCTGAACCTGGGACAGAAAGGGTAACTCATAATATTTTCTGCCAGATTTTACAGATTTTATAAAGTTCTGTTTTTTGAGAATTATGTCCTAAGGTTTTTGTTGTTACTTCTTTTACAGAAACCGGAGAACTTCAAGGTAAGAAATGGGGGGGGGGAGAAGAGGGAGGGAGAAAGATAGAGACTGAGAGAGAGACTGAGGAGACTAAGAGGAAAAAAGGGAGACAGAAGCCAGAAAGACAGAGAGAAAGAAAAAGAGAAAGAGAGCATGGAAATAAGAGGAAAGAAAGAATGATAGAAAAAGAGAAAGTATGATGGGGAGTAGGGTCGGAGAGAAAGAAAGAGAGTTGGGGAGGGGAGCAATAGGGAGAGGAGGGGGAAAGGGAGAGGGGGGAGGGGAGGGGGAAAGGGAGAGGAAGAGGGAGAGGGGAGGGGAAAAAGGAGAAGGGGAAGGAAGATGCTAGCCCCCCATCTGTTAGAGTGTGTGCTTTGATAGATGATTTACCTCTGGACCCTTGGCTCAATAACCATTTGCTCTTGTCATTATTGTTTTAATGGCAGCCCCATAAAAGTTAATCAGTTTGAAGCACATTTCATGAAACTACAAGCAGATTCCAACTATCTTCTCTCCAAAGAATATGAGGTAGGAATCAAGGCCAAACAGCTATCCTGCTTCCAAGGCAGTAGTTCAACAATCCCTTTTACCTTTTATCTGGGCTCAGATCCTGATTTGTGGCTGTGAATTAAGATGAATTTTAATATTGCAACAAGACTATTACAGTCCATGCAACTTGCATTTTGAGTAGTAGATTTGAAGTCTGAAGCCTTGACTTGAAACCCCAGCCTTACCTCTTCCTATTAGGTATCTGGGTGGTCCAGTGAAGAGAGCACTAGGTCTAAAATAAGATATGAGAAGACCCAGCCCCAGACACTTACCAGTTGTATAACCTTGGACAAGTTACTTAACCTCTACTGTTTGTTTCCTCATCTGTAAAATGGAAGAAGAAGGGTAAGGGGGTGGACTAGAGAACCTCTAAAGGTCCCATGAGCTTTATGATATTGGCACAGTAGGCTGGCAATTTGGTTCAATAGATCGTAGCATTCCAAATGGACTGCATGTTATTAACAGAGTGTTCTTTTCTGATATAAACAGTGCTATTCTTTATTTGACCATTCGATCATTTAGTTAAATAGCCCCACAAAAGACCCCTCACCACTTGGCTTTAGGTGACTTGGGGGCTTTGAGGTTCATATTCACACCATCTAATAATTTTCCACTTGGAAACTTTTATTTCTGTCCTAACAGGATTTAAAAGAGGTGGGTCGAAATCAATCATGTGACACGGCCCTCTTGCCAGAGAACAGAGGGAAAAATCGATACAACAATATTCTACCCTGTGAGTTTTATGTTGGTTTATGTAATTCTATCTTCTACAATCCAATTTTCACCTCCTTTTCTGTAAAACAAATGAGGCTAAGGAAAGGAAATGGTTGCTCACCAAGAGGAGATGAATAGTCTCAGTCCAAACAGAGCTCAGAGGTTTGGTACGAAGAGTGATGTCTTTTAAAATGAACAGACTTCAGGTTATTTCACTTCCCACCAGAGACAGAGGCACAAGGAATAATGGGCATTCTGGTTATGAGAAGCTACAGCCATTCAGTCTCTCAGCTGGGATGTCATAGTTGATACCACTCAGAGCCCTAATAGAAACCATGGAACATATTATTTGTTCCCTGGCTCATAGGGCAGCAGAGGCTTTTATGAACTAGGATCCTTTCAGCCTTGTCAAGGAGCTGACCTCCATGATGAATAAATGTAATAGCTCTGCAGAGAAGCGTCTGTCAGATATTAGCTTTTAGTCACCATTTTAAAATGTGCATGCCTTGAAAACTACTGCTGCATATAGTTGGAAAAATAAATGAAAGACTTTTTAAAATGTGCATGTGTTGTCCAAGTACAGGGAAGTCAACCCTGTATTCAGAGATAAAATTCTAGTAAAGGTTCATCATCTGGGGTCTTTGAATGATTTAAAAAATATTTATAATATAATTTTAATATAATTGGATTTTAATATAATTGGATTATTTTGCAAGACTGTGGACTTTAATACATTTAAAAATATTATTCTAAGAAAGGGTCCAAAGACTTCACCAGATTACCAAAGGGGTCCATGACAGACAAAGAATTTAAGAATCTCTTCATTAGCCTTCCCCTTAACATGAGATATGCTTACCTTTAGCATATGACTTTGGTTGCCCACACTTTTACACTGAGCAGCATGAATTTAACTTTGGCTATTTAGTCAGTGATTTTCTTTAATAAGAGAAGACATTGTGGACCTGAGGTGGTATCTTCATTTGTAGAGGAAAAGAGACTAGACATGATCTCTAAATGTTTTACAATAAATTCTATATGTCCTAGTTATATTCATGCTATTTTCTTCCCCATTAGAATGTAAGCTTCTTGAGGGTAGGGACTGTCTTTGCCTTTCTTTGGATTTCCCAGAGCTTAGCAAGAGGCTTATTACATAACTATAGCTAACGTTTAATAAGTGCATATTGCCTTTCCAGATGATACAACAAGAGTGAAGCTTTCTAATGTTGATGATGACCCTTGCTCAGACTATATCAATGCCAGCTATATACCAGTAAGTGAGAGAACAGCTTATATTTCCTGCCCAAAGATAAAGCTATGATGGACAGCCTTTCTTAAAGTGCTTTCCCCCCCCCCCGGACATGCTTAGTATTCTCATTTAATGGTCTGTGAATCCACTAAGTTTTATTTTTCTTTAAAGACTATATCTGATTGACTAACAGTGTCTGATTGCTATAAAATGAATGGTGTCCAATTCAATCTATGCTAAATCTCACTTTTTGGGATTGCTGTAATCAGATGAGATCATGGTTATCAGAAGCCAAGGACACATTTCCAAAGGTCATTCTCTCTCTCTCTCTCTCTCTCTCTCTCTCTCTCTCTCTCTCTCTCTCTCTCTCTCTCTCTCTCTCTCTCTCTCTCTCGCCATGTCATCATCTTACCATCTCTCTCTCCATCTCTCCATGTTTGTTTCTGTCTGTCTATCTCTCTTTGTCTCTCTCTGACTCTGTCTCTGTCAGTCTCTGTCTGACTGCCATCTGTCTGTCTCTGTTTCTGTCTGTCTCTCTTCGTCTCTCTCTCTGTTTCTTTCTCTGTCTTTCTCTGTCTTTGCCTCTGTCTCTCCTTCTCTCTGGCAGCAAGCTTAGCCATCATCAGTCCAGTGATTGGGGCACCAAGGAGTCCATGACTCAGCATGTCATTGTGGCTAGCCAGAGTCTGTTCTCATCCTCTTTTAAATCAATTCTAAGAAATTACAGGCATTTCTTGTTTCTCAGACTCATAATTCAAGATATCTTTACTGTTTAGGATCTGATTTCAACTCTACACTCAACTCCCAGCAGCCTGAATTCAATCCTAGTCATCTAAACAGCTTGGGTTTTTGCTTAAACAATTGTGACAAGATTTTGTGGGTCTGAGATGGTTACTTCATTCACAGAGAAAAAAAGAATAAATTGAGCTAGTTAAGCAGATTATTGAGTCCAAAAGGTCATTTGTCTTGACATAGTGAAAAGAACCTTGGAGTTCATAGTCCTGGTTTTCAACTATCCAACTTTATGACCCCATTCACAGGGCATCAATTTACTCAACAATAAAATGATAGGGTTGGATAAGATAAGTTATGAGTTAGTTCCCTACCTATGCTTTCAAGATGGTTGTCTCAGTTCTCTGCTTCTTTTTTGTCCTAGATACATTCTTACTTTTTATCTCTTTACAACTCTGTTGCCTTAAATTTCATAAAAGTTTTTGATAGAAGAGGAACATTTCTTCCACCAATACTTAAACATTCTAGTCTGTGTTCTTCCTTCTTCTAAGCACTTCTAGGAGTCCTTGGGGAATGTTTTATTGCCTCTTTCTCAGAGGACATAAACATAGCATACAATCCACACACAGATCTGGCCCTTTGTTTAATTCTTGAGAATCTATTGTTTCTGGCCTCACAGACTGTAAATACATTTCAGGGCAACAACTTTAGAAGAGAATACATCGCTACTCAAGGGCCCCTTCCTGGCACCAAAGATGACTTTTGGAAAATGTCATGGGAACAGAATGTCCACAACATTGTAATGGTGACCCAGTGTGTTGAGAAGGGTCGGGTAAGTAATAAATAAATAAATAAACAAACAGACAGACAAATAAATAAATAAATAAATGATTTATGTGCATATATATGTACATATATATATATATATGTACATATATATATATATGAAGTACATATAAACTCCTTGACTTCTCTTGGAAATTATTCCGTCACTTGGATAAAATTCAGCAACAAGAATTTATCAAATATCCATTATGTGCTTATTGCTGGGAAATGCAAAACTAATCCCTGACCACAAGGAACATGGTCAAAATTTAGAGGGGAAATAACTGGATAGAAATTGTTAGGGGGGCCTTCTTAAAGAATAGACTTAAACCACAATAGTATACCTAAGGTTGTAGACTATACGAATACTGCTGAGTTCTAAGAATATAATGCAAAACTGGAAATCTCCCCTTTAGTTTGCTGTAGGCAGACCTAGACATACCACTGAGCACCCATTGCTACAAATGGTAAAGGAGAGAATGGTCCAATCTAGTTGGACTTAATCACCTTTCATTTATGTCCCCATGTGCAAAGTGGAAAGCTAATGCATTTAAATGAGCACACAACTTGTGAGTGAATCGCTTCTCTGCCCAACTGGGGTCAGAAGAGCTTGCTGTTTTATTTTGTGTTCCAAATAATATTTTTAATTCTTCACTTTTCTTTGTATGTGTAAAGATTGATTTACCATTCTTCTCCACTTGAGTACTCTTAAATCCAAACTAAGAGAGAGATTGGGGAGTGGGGTGAGGTGAGGTATTCTCAAATTCTCAATAATAGTAAAATAACCAAAAGCTTGTACTTGTTCTACCCAACTCCATCCTTCGAATACAATTTCCAGAGGACCTTCTTTCTATGACTTTGCCAAGGAATGAAAGTGAACTAAACAGGAGCCAGAAAGTCACATTATATTACCCTTGAAATGAAAGATAACAGAAAAGAATGACTCTGTGTTGTATGTATCTAGGGTAAGGGGGAGTGTCTTTTTCCCAAGTCATCTTGAGGCTTAGTCATAAAAGGGTTTGCATTTAGGAATTAGTCTGGTGCCTAATTGCCTCACATCCAGGACCATCACCAGTCATGCTGATTCATATTTGGCCACTGGACTGGATGGCTCCAGAGGAGAAAGTGTGGTTGGTAACTTAGCATGGCTCCCCTTCACTCAAATCCAATTTACTTGCTTGTCATAGCATCACTGTCCTGATGTCATTGTCTTCTTCAAGAACAAAGGACAGGAAGTAAGATTAGGGGGAAAACTGTGAAGTTCAGAAATAAATAAAATCTATTTTAAAAAAGAACAAAGGACAAACATCATCATCACCATCATCACCATCATCATCATCATCATCATCATCATCATTCTCTCAGTCTAGTGATTAACAACATAGTTATTTCAGTAGTTAGTACCAGAGACCTAATTCAGAAAGGCTCAATATTGTTCCCCCTCTCTTTTTCTCCAGGTAAAATGTGATCACTATTGGCCAGCAGACCAAGATTCCCTCTATTATGGAGACCTCATTGTGCAGATGCTGTCAGAATCTGTGTTATCAGAATGGACAATCAGAGAATTTAAAATATGCAGTGTACGTTAGAGGGCTTCCTGATTTGACTTTTATTTCTTTATCCTAACTAAACCTGTGAATGGGGTCAGTTAACCCTGTTCCTTGCTGATTATTCTCTGATGAACACCTGTAATTGCAATCCTGTTAATCAAATGTACTGTTTCCCTCTTGAATGTGATTGGGGTGTTCTGATGTCTGCCTTGTTTCATTCTTCTTATCTTATCCTCGGACAGGAAGAACAACTCGATGCAAATAGGCTCATCCGTCACTTTCACTATACAGTCTGGCCAGATCATGGAGTTCCAGAGACCACCCAATCCCTGATCCAGTTTGTAAGGACAGTCAGGGATTATATTAACAGAACACCAGGGGCTGGTCCCACGATTGTGCATTGTAGGTAAGAATAGTCATCCAATTCTAAACAAAGAGCAACCATTCTGGGCTCATGTTCAGGAGCTCATATCAAAGCATTGGGAAATCTAATGGACAGAAGTCCAATTGCCAGGCTAGTCAACTAAATTAGTATATAACTATATGGAGAAAACTATATATCTGTATCTAGAGAGATATAGAAATATAGGGAGAAAAATCTTGCCTGCTAGTCAACTAAACTAGCATATAAATATGTATGTATGTATGTATATATATATATATATATATATATATGTTTATATATGGAGAAAACTATATATATATACATCTATCTATCTATCTATATCTATATCTATATCTATATCTATATCTATATCTATATCTATATCTATATCTATATCTATATCTATATATATATATATATATATATATATATATATATATATTTCTAGAGAGATATATAGGGAGAAAACTCTTGCCTGAGCTCTTAAGGGGACTTTTTAGTTTCTGCTCATTCTTCTCTTCCTTTCCTATTATTTACATTGGCTACTTTTTTACTCTTTTCACCATTAAACTGTTCCATATGAAAAGGGTCTTAGGGCCTTAGTGACATGAACTTCTAATGGGACAACATCTCTTGAAGACCTTTTTTATAGGGAGCAATTCTGTGATGAAAAGTACAGCAAAACAGACTACATATATATATACCTTACTCTAACATAGTAAATCTAAATTCTTTTGTCTTGCTTTCCTGATTCTCCATAAAGAGGCTCTAGCCTACTTTTGCATTTCAAGTTTATTTCTAAATATTCTTGAGCATCTGCTAGTTTCCTTATTGTTTCATGAATGTGCCAGAATCTAATCTCTCTGCATTGGGTTGTGTTGTCTCCTCTCTACAAAGCTTACTGATCTTGTTGAAGCAAGTAATGTCTATCTCACTTCATGTATGAGACTTTTCCTAATTTTGTCTTTGGATCATAGTTAGCATTTACAACTGGAAAGGACACATATTGTTGGAAAAATAAGTTAATTTAAAAAATTAACTTAAAAAAAGAATTGGAAAGGACACTAAAGGCCAACGAGCTCAACTCCGTAATTTTATAGATGAGGAAACTGAAAGGTTGGGTGAATAGCTCAGTTACCCAAATAGGTAATAAAAGAGCTGAGTGTAGAAATGAGGCCTTCTCACACCAAATACAGTGCTTATATTATGATGCAAATAAACATTTTGTTCACAAGCAAAAAGAATTGTAGATATTGTTTTGTTTAGTTTTGTTTTGTTTTGCTGATAATGAGGTCTCCTAGCCACTTCCTTGTCAATTTCCTTTCATAGCAAATTCCCATATCTAAGAAGAATGATTTTCTGTCTCTTTGCTCAGATTGCTACCCATAAGATCAGAATGATACTTGGTTAAAAAGCACTTATATAGTATAGTCTCTATACTCAGATGTTGTTCTAGGCTTTGGGGGATTTAAAGATGGAAATGTCCTCACAGAGCTAAGCAAGGCAAGGATTTTATAAAAATGATGGGGAGCAGGGAATGTACTCCCTAGAATGGAGAATAATCAGTACAAAGACATGGAGATGGAAAATGGAGAAGCTCAGGAAGGTTAGTATGATTGGACCATCAAGTCAAGGGAGTATAATATGCATAAAGAGATTAGAAAGGTTGATGAAGAAAAGGTGGTGAAGAATTTCAAACAACAAGAGGAGGAGCTTTTGTTGAATAAGGGGATAACATGTTTAGATCTCTGATTAAGGTAAATCTCTTTGATCACAGGGAGCCATTGCAATTCATTTAGAGGTGGGATGACATGCTCATACCTGTGTGTTGGGAAAATCACTTTGGTAATAGTCACTGAAGTTTAGTCAGTAATGGAATGATATGGCCAATCCTAAGTATTGGGAAAATCACTCTGGCAGCTCTTTGGAGAACAGATTACAGGAAAGGTAAGGGGAGACCCATAAGTTAATTCACTCTATCTGGAGAACCAGAATGTTTGATTAGTTAATATTTGGGAGGACATTGGTATTCCTTGTTAAAGAAAGATTAATAAAAAATATATAGAATCATCAATGGAGATATACATATTGTTATCTTAAAAAACAAATAAATGTAAATTTTAAAGACACTTAGATTTTTATAAAAGACTAATGTCCCAAGTTCTCTACCATTGGATTTTGTGAGCTATTAATGGAATTGTACCAGATCTACTCCTTATTAGCTCTATGAAATTAAGTGACACACTTGACCATTCTGAGTCTGTTTTATATACAAAGTCAGAATTTTGACTTTGACCTATGTGACCTTTGAAGTCCTTTCCAATTGTAAAACAGAAGACTTGGGCTCACATTCTATCTTTTCCATTTATTGTCTGTGTGACCTTATCATTCAAGCCACTTTATCTACCTGTTCCTCTTTCCTTATTTGTAAAATGAGAGTTTATAGACTGGATCACCTCAAAAAATCCCTTCCGTCTCTAAATACATAGTCCTATGAGAAACTAAAAAACATTTTAGCTTCTGAAGAATGTGTTTGTTGTTGGATAATTATTGCTGAACTAGGATTAAGTAATTCCCCCTAAGGGGAAGGTCTATTCAAATCGATAAAAACTCACACAAGATAACCAAAATGATTCCCAGAAATAGTAAGGACAAAAATACTATAGCAAGCACATGGGGTGATAATCTCAAGATGCAAACTGAGACTTGGTCAATTCAGGATTTTGATTTGTTCGACTATGTTCATTTGTTAGATTTTATTCTTTTTCTTAAAGTAGGGAGGAGAGAGAGAGAGAGAGAGAGAGAGAGAGAGAGAGAGAGAGAGAGAGAGGCAGAGAGGCAGAGAATAAATGCTTGTTAACTAAAAAATAAAATAAAATAAAAGTTGTATTTTTAATGAAGGCATAGATTAAAAATTTTCCAATAGATCTATTGTCCATCTTTTTCAGTGCTGGTGTTGGTAGGACAGGAACCTTCATTGCACTGGATCGCATCCTGCAACAACTAGACTCCAAGGACTCTGTGGACATTTATGGAGCAGTTCATGATCTCAGACTTCACAGGGTTCATATGGTCCAGACAGAGGTAAGAGGCTAGAGTTAAGCTATGTATTTCAATGGATTAAGAAGAAAGATAAAACTATGAAACAGAGAACTGCATTTTGGGAATGGTTCTTTTTCAGGTTCAAAACTTTTGGACACTGGATAATACTCGTCCTATCTAGCTGCTTCTATATGTCATATGATAGAAAGCAGAAAATTGATTATTTTTAATCTATGATTTGTGAAAAAGAGATTATAGATTGTTTAGAATGTATTATTTATCCATTCAATATGTGTGTCAAACATTGATAACCACTGCTAGACCCCAAGGGGTAGAACACTCTCCCTCACTCCCTCCTCCACTAAGAGATCTCTCAATTTTAGACCTGGAACTTAACATGGAAAAGAGAAGTTACTTATATTGGGCAGTGGATAGAGTAAAATATATGCAATATATTACATTACCTTGTTATGTAAGACAAAGATGAGACAAGTATTTATTTCCCATACATAAAAGAAATATATGTACATATATGTACAGACATAAAATTTGTATAAAACTAAAGATTTAAGCTAAACAAGAGCCAGCATAAACTACAGTTATAATCTGCCAGAAAGAACAACAATGTTAATAAAAACTAACATTTATATAGCAACTACTATGTACTATGTACTTTAGAAACATTATCTCATTTTATCCTCATGATGACCCTGGGAGGTAGGTGCTATTATTATCCACATTTTACAGATGAGAAAACGGAGGCCAAAGGATTAATTGACTTGCCCAGATAGCTAAGTACATAACTGAGGCCAAACTTGATAGCAGGTCTTCTTAACTCTAGACTATTCTATCCAATCAGTGATACCTAGATGTTCTCTTACTCTTTTCTCTACCTATCTTGTCTTTCAATCCCCATTAGTCATTTTTGTTTTGTCCATTCCAGTTCAAAGATCATGCTTCTTGGGAGAAAAAAAAACTGGCACAAAATAAAAGTTGAATAGCTCTGACATCAGGTGTCTCTTTGTCATCTGTTATCATTGTTTTATCCACCTTAGAAGAATGTTCTGGTCCCTTCTTTTCACCAATATTACTAAAAGAAAACCTTTTTATTATATTTAGTTTTATTCCTGGTCATTCTCAGCTTATTCTAGGTTTTAGCACTCTTCATATTATTTTAATAACCCCATGTCTTGCTTTTGAATCCACTCTTTATTGCCTGCCCTTTCTTTCCTATCTTTGGTCCATATCTCTATTTTTTAAATACTAAGTTGTTTGTTTGATGATCTCCCTGCATAGTCACAATCTCTTTAGAACCCCTCTCTTCTTTTTCTCCTCAATGGAATTGTACACTTAGGATTTCATTTTTGAGAACTTATCTTTCTTTTGTTGACTTACCTGTGTAAAATTAAAATGCATGAAAGTCTACTTATGTATCCTTTCTCTAAGGCCCTTTAAAATCTGTTCACTTAAAATCTGAGGTACTTGTCAAACCATGATACAATTTCCTATCCTCTCCCAGACATTTTAAGATGGAGGCGGGGCTCCCACTGATGGTCCCAGGCATTTCCATGCCAGTAACTGATTTCTTCAAATCCAGTTCTGTTCATTATTTTTTCTGCTTTTGAAAGTAGAAATTAGAGGTGGCACAGTGGATAGAGCACCGGCCCTAGAGTCAGGAGTAACTGAGTTCAAATCCGGCCTCAGACACTTAATAATCACCTAGCTGTGTGACCTTGGGCAAGCCACTTAACCCCATTGCCTTGCAAAAACCTAAAAAAAAGGTAGAAATTATAATGAAAGAAAGTCAAGAAATGTCCTTTGCTCCAGAAGATGGATTATTACTTGGATATTTGAAACTTCCCTAGCCACTCATCCAAATATCTACCATTCTCTTATTCCAAATTTATGTTTCTTAAATTTCATTTATTTCTGATTTCTGTTTATGAGGCCTGTATTATACTACAATAACAATATGGCTTCTGTTTCTGAAATTATTGATTATCATCATGCTTCCTTTTCCCTATTCCTGCCAGGTTCCTGGATTTCTTCATTTATATTGATAGACAGTGCTACTAGATTTCCTACCTATACCCTAGCCTGTTTATTTTTAATAAATCTACCCTTCTAGAATAATAGTCCTCTCCTGGGTTTCATCCCACCAAGTCTCAGTGATAAATATGAGGCTAATCTTTCCTCCTTGCATGAGGTTCGTTGATTTACTTAGATTTTCCCCATACTTAGTACATTTATTTATAGACAAATCTGAGAACGTGACTCTTATTGATGACTCCTTTCTTGATTTTATCTCCTGTAAACATTTTGGCATCTCAACTGCCATTCTTCTTCCTATGTTGTAGAGACACTTTTAAGATAGCTGGCTTGGATATTTACAGTTTTCTCTTTCTCTCTTTCTTTTAAGTTAAAATCCCTTTCAATTACATTTGCAAGACTCCAGGCAAATACTTGGCAGTCATTTTTAGGTACACTCTATCCCTAGCCTGTAATTTCTAAATTGTAAACTATGGTTCAGAAATACAGATCCTATTCTGAAGGCTTCCTTCTTAATCAACTGATCACTTTTCCATCTGAGCCTGTCTTTGTTAGGTTGCAGTTGTAGAAACTCCTCCTGGGCTCCTAAAGTCTTCAGTTTCTTGCCTCTAACTTTTAATCTAGAAAGCATTGCTAAAGATTACATTCTCACAGCATCATTTATTCCCACATGAATTCCAGAAATAGAGAGAAGTCATCTGGTTTGACAAACATTGGAAGGTTCTTTGTCATATCCTAGATTCTTGCCCTGAGAATATAGCCTCTAATGTGAATGGCTCATGTACTGAGAATTGTTTGCCTTCCCTCCAGTCATCTTTCTTTGTTATCCATTGTAACCAAGAGAAAATGTGGCCCAAACAAGAAGTAAATTTTCCATATATAGCAATGAATCCCTCTCTTCCATTTTTCTTGGCCCTTTTGTCTATTCTAATGGAGAGGCATGTGTAGAGGGAACACAGTAAGAAAAACATATAGCATTCATAACTGGGGGAATTTAGGCACTGACAAATTCTCATCATGTTACTAAGATGTCACTATTGGACTTCCAGTTAAGTTGATAATGTAAAAGTTCATAAAGGAACCCAGCTCTCCTATATAAACTGTAGCAAATATATAAAAAGGTCCAGAGCAATAATAGAGAAAAAATGGGGGGGGAAAGCTCCTCTATCTAGTCCCAAACTGCATAAAATAAAACAAAAGAGTCAAAAACCAAGGGATTCTGGAGAGGCATTACTCTGACTGGGAAGTTTCAAGGTAACTTGTGCTCATTTAATGGGGATCCTGAAGTCAAATCCTAGCCCTGATCTATCAGAACAGAAAAATGGGATAGAACCAAGCCCCATAAGTCATTTTGAAGGGAGAAAAGATCCAGTAATATATTCTTTAGAGTACAAGGAGGTCAATTCATAGGTGAGAATCTATATCAGGAGCCTGGAGGATTTCTCCAGCATGATCTCCATTATCTCACTTGGGTCAATCAAGGCCCCAAAGCAAAAGCTGAAAAGGCTTACAATTGTAGGTTGTGGAAGAAGGAAACTGAGGCTAATTGAGACTGACCTCCAATGTACAACTAAGAACCTGAAAAAAGATGCCAGGATTGGTGTGGAAGGTAGGACCTAAGTGCCAGCCACACCAATGAGTTTGGCACTTAAATTATAGAGAGTATCCAATCAATCCAAAATTGCCAGAAGACACCAGTTTCATACAAAGTCTCAATCTAGTCCCAAAGGGAAGAAGTAGGAGTAAAGAAAAGAAAATCCTAAACATTGAAAAAATACCTTGAGTTAAGAGAATTTAAGATAACATAGAAGAGAGTAAACTTCACAACTACAAACAAAACAAGAGAAAAACAAGCAAACAAACAAAAATAATGTCTTGGTCATAATCTCTATGAAAATGGCTAGAAGAAATAGAAAGTGAAATGATAAATGAAACTTGAATTCAAAAGGGAAAATAACTGAAAGGAAAATAAATAGCTTTATTAGAAAGGTAGAAAAACTTTACTAATTCATTGACTCCCTGACAATAAAATCGAGTGAATAGAACTCTTTAAGAAATAACAAGAGATATTAAGAATCATCAAACTCCCTGAAAACCATAATTGAATTTTTAAAAGTCTACATACTATATTTCAAAAAAATCCTTAAAGCTCACCAAACTTAATATGATCAGAGAGCTAAGTGAAAAATAGAAAAAAATTCACTGATCATCCCTCTGAAAGAAACCCCAAATTGAAACCTCCCAGGAATATTACAGTCCAACTACAAAGCATCCAATTCAAAGAAAGTATGTCAGGAAAGAGTTTCAGTGCCAAAGAATCAGTATTGAGATCATACAACAAAATGTTGGAAAAGAAGAAACTTAGGATGTACCCTTCCAGAATTCAAAAGGCAAAGGCTCAAAACCAAAAATAAACTTGCCCAGTTTGTTTTTTTGTATGTTTGTTTTGTTGGGATTGGGGGGGGGACTTTATGAGAATCAAAGACTTCCAGGCATTTCTAATGAAAAGGAATGGGAACTTTGAAAAACAAACCGAAAATCAAGAGAAACCAAGAAAGGTAAAGAGATTTGATCAAATGGTGGTGTCTAAAACATAATGAAGACCTTCTATTTTTATGTGAGGAGGGGCAGGAAGAGTCAAATATTCCTTCAGAAAAAAGAAGAGTGAGTAACTTAACTATTTTTTATATCTTCTAGGCACTGGTTAGGTGCTGAACAGATATTATCTCATTTTACTGACAATACCCTGCAAAGTAGGTTCTGGTCATGACTCCCATTTTTCATTTGAAATCAAATAACTGTCAAGGATCATATAACTAAAAAGTATCTGATTAGATTTAAACTCGGGTCCTTCTTACTACATGTTCAGCATTCACTATGTCACCTGCTGTTCCAAGCCCTCTATCTGGGTGGCTAACACCAAAAGCTTATCTGGGCAGTCAGGGCAAGAAAAAATGTTTCTAAGAGATATATTTCATCTTTAGTTATTCAAGTTTTTCAATTAAGAATAGATGGGAAGTATAGCCTAAAGAATGTTTCAGTAGGTATCCTTTTTCAAGGTACATTCTCAGGAGAAGAGTTTATATTTAAGACAAAGCACTTTGGTGTATTTTCCTACTTGCTGTTGAGTGATTTTTTTCAGTCATGTCTGACTCTTTGTGAACCTATTTGGGAGTTTCTTGGGAAAGACACTGAAGTGGTTTGCCATTACCTTGTCCACTCATTTTTGGTGAGGAAACTGTCTGAAATCAGATTTGAGCTCAGAAGATGAGTCTTTCTGATTCAAGGTCAAGCATACCATCTATGTAGTTACCCTTATTCCTTACAGCTCCCCCTTTAAGAAAGGTCAATATTGATGGTCTATAGAGTTACCAGTTTCATTCACAGGTGACTTTGGTAGCACAGGGTAACTCAGTTTCCTATATAGAATTAAAAATATGAATCATCCTTTTTTTTAAAAGTAAAGTCATTCTGTAACTTCAGAATTGGGGGAGGGATTGGGTGGAGAAGAGCTCAGATTAGCAACAGGAGGCCATCATATGCTAAAAACTGTTTTCTGTGAAATTCCCTCCTCTAATTTCTAGGCAGAGTGGGTAATGAAGCACGCATCCCAGGCGAAAAGTGATTTGGAAGAGGAAATGCACGGTGTTATAATTAAAATGAATGCCTATGACTTTGTGAATGATTTGTTAGAAAAACATCCTGAGCTAATTATTGTACTGAGGTCTGACTTATGAAATGATAAGGAAAGTGAGGCCAACTTCCAGCCAGGAACCAAACATAAAACTCCCATAGAGCTGAGTGTGTATTCTGGAAGAGAATTTCACAGTTTCTCATAATTCCAGTGGATTTTCTATACTTACTCAGACATATGAGTCAAAAAGCATTTTTTTAATCCCCATCAATATGACAGTAACAGAAATACTTTCAAGTCGAGAATGGTGCTAGACTTGGAATCAGAGATCTAAGTTTTCTCATTTATTTTAAACTAGGGAGTTGAACTACATCATCCCAGAGGTTTTTTCTAATTCTAGATCTGTAACCCCATGAATGCATTTCCATAGGCACACCTCTTTCCGTAAAAAAAAAAAAACTGCCACCATCAATGATCTGAGAATTTTATCTGTTTCTCCAAGTTTGACCTCCTCTTTGACATGTTTCCTTGTTTTTTTTTTTCTTTTACAGTGCCAGTATGTATATTTACATCAATGTGTGAGAGATGTCCTAAGAGCCAGGAAGCTTCGTAGTGAACAAGAAAACCCTTTATTTCCAATCTATGAAAATGTGAATCCAGAGTATCACAGAGGTAGGGTCCTAATTTCAAGGATTGTTTATGACTTCCATTTCAGAGTCTTATCGCTCTTGTGTGTCTCATCACACACACACACACACACACACACACACACACACACACACACACACATTATTTTTCTGTATCCAGTTGATTTCACCCATCTCATCCATTCTTCTCATCCACATCCTCCACAAATTAGAATTCATTTTCATATTATCAGCTACTGTATAAGTCATTCCTTCAGGCCTCCCCAAGAGGATCTACTTAAACACACTGGAAGGTTATCTTTTAGATCAGAGAATCTTCACTCTTTTGGTGACATGGATCTCTTAGGCAGTCTGGTGAAGTCTATTCTCACAATAATATTTTTAAATGATTAATAGAAATTCTAAATTTCAGTAAAAGGTTAGTGAAAAGAATGATTTTCCCCCTCATTCAGGTTTATGGAGCCTGGGAACTCTCTCCATAGATTTCAAGTTAAAAAGACCTGTTCTAGGTCTTTTAACATATTGTGGGTTGCAACAAAACTCCCATATGGTGCTGTTCGTTCTTACTAAATGAGGAATACATCTCTATTTCCAATCATGCATTTCCATGATGTTATCTTTTTTGCACTTCGGGGAGACAGGATGGGTTGGGGACCTGGCCAGTAATTTAATTGTTAAAGGAAATACTCATATGAGGAAATTCCCTCTCTCAATGTAGGTCAGCACTTTCTCAACAATTTATAATCTTAAGAGAATTGCCCAGCACAAGGAAATTAAATGTCTTACTTAGGGTCACAGAAGCAGTATGTGTCAGAGGAATTGAACCTTGGTCTTCTTGACTAACCACTATACCAACCCAGGGGCCACTATCAAAATTTCTTTTTTCCTTGCTTTTTTTCCCATTGACATTTTAATATAGCTTTCTTTAGTGATGCCTTGAAAGGCAAAGAGAGCCTTGCCATTGGACACAGAGAGGATATGTTTTAATTGTTAGTAGGTGGTGGGGGAGATGTGGTTGTAAGAAACTCTGTATCAATGGACAACTGGGAGAGCCTGAAGAGAGGGGGAACAGATAAGTAGTAGGGTATTGAGGGATGAAGAGATGGGTATTTATATTAAAGATGGAGACACAGAGCAGTAGTTACAGGAATGTGTAGGTCACACATTCTCTTTGTCTCCATCACAAATTTGTCTAAGGCTAACTTCAGGAGGTGGTATGGAACTTGAAAGTGTTCTTCCTTGGACTGGAATGTGTCTGTAAAAATGAGCTAGAGATCAATATATTTCACTGGATGGAAGGAAGGAAAGAAGGAAGGAAGGAAGGAAGAAAGGAAGGAAGGAAGGAAAAACTGTTTTTAGATTTTATTAAAAATAAAATATGTATTCATTGATTTATAGATTAGTATCAGAACTATGCCACCACCATTTCTGATTGACTTTTCAAAGGATATGACATTGAATGTTTTTGATTTCTCCTCTGTGTATTCTCTCACTCATAAGTAGTTTTTCATGAGTAGTTTTCTGTATCCCACTTCTCCCTTCCTAGGTAACATCTTCCGCCCAACCTTTTGGTAATTCCACAATTCAACAAATATTTGTTGTGCCTACTATGAGCCATGCTTTGAGGGACACGATAACAGAAAGGAAATGTCCTTTAGAAGCCTATACTCTACTGAGGAGAACATGACTCCACAATTATCTGGACAGACCGACTCACAGTCTTCCACTAACTTGTTTTTTAAGTCCTTGAGGCATAGTAGGAGGCATGTTTACTCTAGTACCATAACCTCTGAGTATTGACAGCTTTAGTGTGGCATCACTTCAGAACTTTAATAGGAACATAAATAATTAACGGTGTATAAAAACATAAATGACTAGGGAGATCTGCTAAGTAAATTAAAGCATCCTTTTGCTCTTTATGAATTAGAGCATCCTTTTTAATTGCTACTGCACTAAGATTTTGGGGACTCCCTGGGCTAATCTGGGTTATGTTAAAAATGTGGACATATACATATATATATATATATATATATATATATATAATCTTATTTGATATTTCAGCAAACCTATGAAATAGGTTTTTTATGATTTTTAAAAAAATTTAAACAATTTTAAAAAATCATTCCCATTTTACAGATGAAGCTCAAAAAGATTGAGTTATTTATTTGTGGTCATATGGCAAGTATCAGAGGCAGAATTCAAACCATGTCTTCCCGACTTTAGGTCTAGCCCTCTCTGTTATCATCACACTTTTGTTCTAAAAACCAGGCTGTAAAAGGAAATGTACCCATCTACCAAGCATAAGGCCACTAAATTGTTCCAGTCATTCTTTTTTTCTTAAACAGCTCTTAATTTTCATGGAGGAAAAAATAACAAAACTAACTGCTACCTACTCTAATAACAATTTGTCATCTTCTTTTCAGATGCTGTCTATTCAAGACATTAAGAATGTAGCAGATATCTCTTTGGATCAACCCTATTCACTGTGTGATTTTTTTTGTTAAACTCCAAATCATTGAGAGGTGCCAGATATTTCTGTTTATTTGTGTATAATTTATTAGCCTAGTAAATTTTAAAAGAATCTATGTAATTTAAGTGTAATAGTTATTATTGTATATAATATGTATTTTGTGATATTCTTCTGTAAATATGTATTTTTCACAGTGTTTAATATTAAGCTTCAGATAATACTATTTTTCCATCTTAAAAGTTTTTTTTTAATTGTTCTACATAAATGGTTTTAACCTGTATGACAGGAACATTGGTGGAATGTCTCTGTTGACTTTTTCATTGTCCCTTAGTGACCAGGGGCAATCTTTGGGGGGGGGGGGTATCCTTCACTTGTTTGATATTCAAAGAATTAGAAAAAAATCTTATAGAGCTTGGTAGCCTAAGAGAAAAACTGTACACTCAAGCCATCTAAATCCAAGACTATATAATGAGAATTATTAGATGAGAAGATTGATCAAGCTGATGCATTCCTAGCATCTTAACTACCAAATAGGGAGCATCAACAGAACCCTTCCATCAGTGGGCTATGGCTCCCCTGACTCTCCCTAATAATTCCCCAATGGACATTTCAGTGTCTGTGCAAAGATAAAGACTCATTTATAGAGAGAGTCTTAATCCAAAATATTGAAGATTTTTAATGGTATCTGCTCTGAGCAAAAGCAGAATTCCACATATAAATAAAAATGTCTGCAATAACCCATTTCCTGAAAACTCAGTGACCACAGTGGCATGAAACAATAGTACACACTACTGGGAGCAATTTCCTCTTGAATTTATAGATAACAGTGGGTAGCTACACAAAAAAATGTGAGTATAAGGGGTGACTATCAACAGGCAACTCCTTTTATCTATTTTGTTCATGTTTTCCAAGTAGTCCTCTGATTTTTAGAGAGTTATATTCCTGGAAAAGGTGTTTTAAATCAGAATGATGTCAATTCATTCTTATTTTCCCCAGTAAACAATGTCATAATGGGGGATGAGGGAAAGAGGAAGAGAGTCATATTTGAGACTTAAGACCTGCTACCAACTTTTCATAGGAATGACCATAAGTACCATGTTTAGTGTATAATTCTCAATGACACTTGAATACCAAATAATGATGCCTTATGTACTGTGCAATCCAAATGAAGCAGAATAATACAATAACAAATAAAATAGAGGTCTATTTTATAGGGTGAAGTTATCTCTACATAATATACAAAGTACATAACCTAGGTTTGCATAATTCCTTCTTATTTTTGCTGCAACACCTATAAAATGAAAAAAAAAGCAATTGTACCAGGATTATGAGACCAATTCTCTCTCTCTCCCTCCCCCCCTCCCCCAACTATCTCTCTTCCTCTTTTTTTCCCATCCTTCCTTCCCACTCTTTCATTGTGCATGTGTATGTCTGTCTGTCTGTCTCTATCTCTGAAGAGATTTGGTGGAGTTTCCGCTATATTCACAGATGCATTTGTGTGTACCTGCCCTCTAGTTTGTCAAATTTACATATGTAAAATTGTCAAAGTGTTCCATGAAAATAGAAGACCCTATTTATATAAATGGACACACAGCTAGGAAAAAAGTCCTCCAAAGTAATTTGTAGTTCATGTCAGGCAACAAATTGGCAACAAAGGAGAGAGCAATCAGATAAATATCAGAATGAATGAAAAGATTAAGGGTTCTATTAACATAGGGTTATAGAGATTTCACAATTCAATTTTTGTTGGTCTATATTTAAGGTTGCATTATACTGTGACACTGTATCAGGATAATGGGAAATAAGGAAGAAAGAAAGTATGAGTAAATGAGAGTAAGTGAAAAGAGACAGAGGAATAGGTAACAAACAAGAGAGCTCAAAGTTTTTAAAGCAGAATGTTTTGAGCCACTAACTGATATTGTTGATGCTGAGTCATTTCAGTCATGTCCCATTTGGGGTTTTCTTGGCAGAAAAAAATAATACTGCAGGGGATTGCCATTTTCTTCTCCAGCTCATTTTATGAGGAAACTGAGACAAATGGGGTGAAGTGATTCACTAGGGTCACACAGTGTCTGAAGCCATAGCTGAATTCAGGAAGATGAGTTTTCCTGGTACTCTAGTGTTTATGTTTTTGAAAGAAGGCTATAATCTGATATCTTTAACTTTTTTATTGCAAACTTGTGATTTCATCTTGGCACTCCCTTTACCTATTCGGATTCCCAAATTCATCTGTAATCTCCTAGTTTAGGAAAGTTGCCTCAGCAGCTAAGAGGTTAAGTGATTTGCCATCATCAATCCAGTAGGTATCTGGCAGAAGCAGGTTTTCCTGACACTTAAGATGGGCCTATTTTCTATTTTACTGTGGTACCTCTAATCTAGTATTTTTACTAAAATAAATTAATGAATGGAAAGACAATGATTTTTCTATAAATTGAATATTCCAATTAATATGAAGAATCCATCACTTTTTTTAGGGTTTGTTTTTTGCAAGGCAAATGGGGCTAAGTGGCTTGCCCAAGGCCACACGGCTAGGTAATTATTAAGTGTCTGAGACCGGACTTGAACCCAAGTACTGCTGACTCAAGGGCCGGTGCTTTATCCACTGTGCCACCTAGCCGCCCCCAGAATCCATCGCTTTTAAAAATAATGTTTTTCCAAAGAAAATTTGTCTTTCATTTAAGTTTAAGATAGTGAAACAGAATACCAGTCTGATATAGCTGCAACCTCATAAAAGCCAGAACCCTGAAAAGTCTGCTAATAGCTCGATACCAAGTCATCTGAGCCTGGAGAAGAAGTATAAATGAAGAATTAAAATCATATATTTCCCTCCACCTCCAGTCTGTGATGGCAAATAAAGCTCAGATGTTGAGTGAGATCTATGATGTAGAAAGAGAGTTTTGATAGCTGAAGGCAGGACAATTGGGTTCCTTTAGGCTAGCCATAAAAAAATGAAATATATTTTTTCCCAATATACCTGTCTAAATTTAAATTTCCCTAGCAACAAATACTTCACTACTCCTCTGAAGATACTAAATGCATCCTCTAGTTGATGTTTTGTAATATATATATATATATATGTATATACATATATATATATATATATATTTCCTTGATACTCAGTCCAATTTTATGTATTTTCATTAAGGTTCATTATGTTCTTATCATAAGTAATCCATTGCCTCTCTTGGTATTCCTGCACCTGCCTGTTTATGCACTGTTTGTAATCACTGCATCCCGGTGCTTCCCAGCTATCAAATGTTAGGAGACTATCATGCAGCATCTTAGTAATCATTTATCCCAACTATAATTAGCTCCTTTAATTTTTCATTAAATCAAGACTCTTATTTCTCATTTTATCATCCTGTTGTACTTCTTTGGATGGTGGCCAATTTGCATTGTCATCAGTCTAGGGCAAGGGGTTCTTAAGTCTTGCATTCTGGAGAAGCCTTGGGGCTGCTTCTCAGAATAATGTTTATAAACATGTAAAATAGAATGCATAGGATTACAAAGAAAATCAATTCTATTGAACTAGAGTTCTCAAAATATTTTTAGAAACAAATTCATGAACCCTCTGAAATCCATCAAAGGGTTCCCTGGGAGAAAATTTGTGAACTCCAGGCTATGAATCTCTCATACAAAAACTCCTAGCCAATAAAGGTGAAATGACTTATCCATGGTTTTAACAAATGTCTCACAATTCCTCTTAGCTTAAGTACATATTCTATTTGATCTGTAGGCTAAGGTAAACATCAGGGGGGAGAATTTGAAACTGCATCCTTTGTCTCCAATTAAGCATCCAGATCTGGGGTTATTGATATTCATGCCCCTCCACAAATGGAAGAACTTTATCTGATGAGAAAGTGTTAACCAATTTCTTTAAAATAAAGCAACCTGTGTTTAGAGTTTTCAGGTACCCCTCTTTAGATTAACAGTTAAGAGATACTTTCCTAATAAGACTCAGTTGCATTGAAATAACTGGACCTTCTTATAGATGAAAGGCCTGGGCATCTTCTCTGAAAGTGATAATAAATGTTCTTGAAAAGTCATGGAAGGTGATATTCTGGTCTCATATCTCAAAAGTCCTTCTCTGATGCCATCTATTTAAAGGTGGTGAAGACTTTTGAAAAGCAGAATCATAATTAACTAGAGTATGTAAGCAGAGGAAAATTTTTTTTCTCAGTCAAGCTGTTTTTCAAAAAAAAAAAGTTTACCTATTTCCACTAAAAGATACTCCTTCCTTTATTATTATGAATAAGAATAAAGACCTGAACTGTGATTTCAGTGGTAGAGGGAATTCTCAGGAGAGTTAACTCCCTCTGTCAATGCAATTTGGCACCTTCTCTGCAACTTAAAGTTTCTAGTTAAACCTATTCAAGGCTGTAAAAAATAGTGTGCTCCTAAAACTTTTTGTTTTATTTATCTTTGCATCTCTCATGTGGTATTCTATGTCATCAATACCTAATAAATATTGAATGGATTGACAGGTGGTTAGATGAATAAAGTAGCTTAACCAGTCAACAAATCAATTTGATCAAACAATTGGTTTGACTCATTACTTTTTCTGTCATACTGATCACTATTCAACCAAATTGACCTCTTGGTTTGTCATGCTAAATAGTTTTCAGAATCACTTGGCTATTTTCATTGCTTTTGAATATAACTTTTGATGCAGCCTTGATTGTAGGAATCTGTTCCACTCTAAAAAATGTTTCCAGCCAATGAAAATATTTCATTTGAAGATAACACACTTGACTTGTAGGGAGAATCCAAAGGGAAAACAAATGTTTTCAATATATTTTTGTTAAGATGATTTTATTTCATTTGTGTATGTATGTGTCTGCATACATATTTGTAAAGATACTCCCATTAAGTGAAGACAATGTTACTTAATGCTCTTAAGAATAGCAATTTATGCAAAAGGAATAAAAGGGCTATTGCCAGTTTTGCTGAATCTCTTTTTTATAACCCATATGTCAATGCTTTAGAAAGTCTTCCTATAACATAGAATACTAAAATAAATTATGCAAAACAGAATAAGTCATACTGTGAACAATGTCAGACAAATGTAATTTCTGCTGCTGTGATTATTTATGTAGTTTAAACGTGATTGGCAAATCCTTCCTAGAATTTCATGATCCCCAATTCATGTCTTTAAATAACATCTCTTAGGAATCACCATTCTCCCAATATAAACAAAGCTTTCTTTTATACATTCACATTACATTTTGATAGTGCTGGTGATGGATGTTCTTGAATAACTTACTGTGAAATGCTTTGTGACTTCAAGAGTTTCTATATCAGAGTTGGCCATATCTATCCATTCCACAAACTATTTTAAGAAAACCTTCAACAGACTTTGCCAATTAAAGAAGTACTGATCATCTTCATTTCTAGTTTGCAAATTCCTCTTTGGAATAAAAAAGATATCAGTGACCTTTAAGAGGGGGGCAGGTGAACAAAGTGAAATAGTTATAAACACATCTAAGAGCCATGTTAGTGAAATGGGGGAGGATGAAATTCCAAAAAGATGTTTGACTTAAACTGTTACCTGAGATATGAAGATTGTAAACAATATGAAGGAAAAGTGTGCTCTTTCACAATTTTTTGATTCCCCATAATAGTGTCAAATCTGATGCCCTTCATATAGTAGATGCTAAATGTATACTTGATGAATGAATATGTCCACTGGGTATAGTTTTGTACATTAATGTACAGTGTACATTAACATTAAATCTCATGGATGATTTTAACTTTTCTTTGGTTTATTGGAAATGTAAAGATACCCCATGAGTACATCAGGTGACTGAACTTAATTTGTTCTATAATAGAGCACTTATTTTTAATGGCTTTTGAAATGACATATTATTATTATTATTTGAATCTCGACTCAGCTACTTGCTTATTGGAAGATTCTGGGCAAGTTATTTTTGAAATGACATATTATTCCTATACATCTGGTAATTAAGAGTGGCCATAGACCCTACTATTATCCTCATGTTATATTATGTACTCTCAATAGTGTTCTTAACAAACTCTGTTTGAGCACAGAACTATATTAGTGCTGTTGATTTAAGTTATATATATATATATATATATATATATATATATATATATATATTTGTTAAGTATATTTTTATATTTGGTAACTGCAGTCAACAAAACTGTGAGTATATTTTATGCATTTTCTCAGTATATAAGGAATAAATCCATGGTTCATTAAAGAAGGTGGTCCTGTCTTCCATTTCCTTTTTTTCATTTTTCTGCATTATGGATTTGGGAAACCCTATGGTTCAGGTTAAAGATCAGAAGAGTCTGTTTTTTAAATGAGAACATCTTCAGAATGCATTAGCATCACCAACCACTGTTGTCGTAACCTTTAAGCCTGTATGTGTGAAGTTGGATGCCTCCAGTGATGTACATATGATAAAACCAGACGTGGATGCTCTGTGCATAGATTTGTTGTTTTTAGCTCATTAGTAGCCAAAATGTCATCTCAAATCGACAAGGCTTTGTCAGCTTCAGCAGCTTCAATTCCAGAAGTATCTTTCTGAACAAGATCTCTCTGCATCTCCTGAAAGACACTTACACATCACTAGCACAATCAGTGATATTTGGCAAAGAGTATCTGTGCCTATGTTCCTGAATGATAATTTTGCCCTTTGCCTTTCTGTATTTTAGATAAAAGATTGGTGTCATTCTTCACAATATCTCATTTTTCCATAATTTACTCAGGAGAGCCTTGACATTTGAAATAAAAATATGATGCTGAGTCTACACATTCAAACTTACTTGAAAATAAGCATATTAAATTGAAATCATCTTTCAAAAATGTTTAAGGGCTAATTCCAGGAAATAGACAGTTATTGATTCCAACCTTTGAATGTCATTCAGGTGTTATAGTGAATATAGCACTGGACTGGAGTCAGGGAAACTCATCATCTTGAGTTCAAAAATGGACTTAGATATTTAATAGCTATGTGACCTGGGCAAGTCATTTTACCCTGTTTGTCTCAGTTTTCTCATCTGAAACAGCAAATCATTCCAGTATTCTTGCCAAGAAAACCCCAAATGGGGTCACAAAGAGTTGGAATGACTGAAAATAATTCAGCCTTTGAATACAATTAATTTAGGAAACAGAGGTAAAGAGAAGAGGAAAGTTACATGTCACATGTATTTGATACAGGAAAAGAAAAAACAAGCTCTACATGACTTCTTTTTCTGTTCTACTTTGTATATAAAATGCTTGTTTTATTTGGTGTTTGTTAAATTCAAACTTAAAGAAATTAAAACCTAAAAATAGCTGACTGACTGAAAGGAAAAAATTGAGATAATTACTTACTTAATTACTTAATTTTTTACTTTAATTACTTTAATTTAATTTATTACTTAATAGTAAGATCACAATTGTTCATGCTGCTGTCCTATCACTGTTCAGTCATGTATGATTACTCTTCATGATCCCATCTGAGATTTTCTTGGGAAAGATGTTGGAGTGCTTTGCCATGGCCTTCTCCAGCCCATTTTACAGATGAAAAAAAATTAGACCAACAGGGTAAAGTGACCAGCCCAGAATCACACAGCTAATGAGCATCTGAGGTCATATTTGAACTCATGAAGATGAGCCTTCCTGACTCCAGGTCCATCACTCTCTACATTGCACCACCTGGCTGCCCCACAATGGTTCATATTTGCATAGTAGAAAAGTGGTAAATGGTAAGATTAATGTCCTCATTGCAATAAGCTACAGAATTCAAACTATAGTCCATATATTTTAAATAGAAAAAATGTTTCTGCTATGCTATGTATCCTTTGGTATAATAGGCCCACAGAAACATAGAGTCAGGAGAACGGGTCATCTAGTCCATCCCCCTCAGTTTACAAATTAGAAATTTTCAACTCAATAAAATAACTTGCCCAGAATTTTCCAATAAGCAAGTAGCTGAGTCGAGATTCAAACAAAGAATGTTGCCTCTAGACCTCACACTCTTTCCATTATTTCATGGGAGTTGGAATGTAAATAAATATTCTAGAGACATAGCAAAGTACAAACAATATGAAAACTATTTAGCAGAAGTAATACACACTGATTATCTCAGTTCTTAAAATACTCAGATTGGAATGAAACTCAGCATTTTGCATGGTTATTGCTCATTATTTTAATTTTGTATCTCATAACAGTATAAGGTATTTCTTCACATAGTTGATTATTTACCACATTTATATTTACCTCATTTATATATACATGTATGCATATATAATAAATTATATTTATCTACATTCATTTGACGTTTTGTCTACCTACTATGTGCAGGAGACTCTTCTAGCTGTATATAAAGGCAAAAAAGATAAGATATTTGCCTTATGGAACTTACAACTTAATACTACATAGCACAGGTTAGTCAAGGATATCATTTTTATTTTTTCAATTTTTATTTATTAAAGACAATGAGGTTGAGTGACTTGCCCAAGGTCACACAGCTAGGCAATTATTAAGTGTCTGAGGCCAGATTTGAATTCAGGTATTCTTGACTCCAAGGGTGGTGCTCCATCCACTATATCACCTAGCTTCCCCCAAGATGGCATTTTTAAAAGATCTTTTGTCTCAGTAAGTCATGATATTCTTAATAGTTCTTTAAATTGAGAATGGATGGCAAGCAAGAAAGCTAGCTATCCCAGTTTCCCATTAAGGACAGCCCTAATGGTGGTACCTTTGCCCCAGGTACATCCATCCCTCTTCCCTATGTACATTTACAAATTCTTATTGCTGTACCTGCTGCTGTTATTCTAAATACAGAGATGAGAGGATCCTAGCAGCCTGTGTTTAGAACTGAAAGAATTATAGGATTAAAGGATCAGATATTTATAGCTGGAATAAAACTTGGAGACTATTGAATCCTCATTTTACAAATGAGAACATGACTACTAGGTCTGTTTCCTATGGAAGATCAAAGATAGAAAAGGTAAAACAAATATATTCAAAGCAGTGCTTTTTGATGTAGTAAAGAGCTGGAAACAAAATAGTATGTGACTAAACATTTTGAAGGTAAATGAATGTCAATCAATAGTAAACATTCACTGATAATATTGGCACATAATAGGAGCTTTATGTATGCTTCTTCTTCCACTCCTCATTATGTGTTAATTTTCCCCATTTAATGATGTTGTGTATTTTCAAGAATTCTAAAATAGGAATCTCCTGGTGAAAGAGAGATTAGGCTGGTTCTGTTTGATCCTGGTGGGGAGGAAGGGAGGGAGGGAGGAAGAGAGGAAAGAAGGGAGGAAAGAAGGAAGAAAGAAGGAATGGAGAGAGGGAGGAAGGGAAGAAGGGAGGAAGAAAGGGAAGGATGAGGGGAGGATGGGGAGGAAGAGAAGAAAGATGGGAGGGAAGAGGGGAGAAAAAGAGGGAGGAAGAAAGAAAAGGAGGGAGGGAGAAAGGGAGGAAGGAAAGAAGGAAAGAAGGAAGGGAGGAGAGTAAGAAGGAAAAAAGGGAGGGAGGAGGGATGGGAGGAAATATTTATTAAGTATCTATTCTATGCCAGGCACTGTTAAACTCTTTACAAATATTATCTCATTTGAACTTCACACCTACTTTAGAAGGTAGATACTACTATTATTATTTCCATTTTTCAGCAGGAAATCAAGGCCCAGGTACGAAAGCTAGCAAGTGTCTAAGGGTGTATTTGAACTCAGTCCTTCCTAACTCTAGGTTTTGAGCTTTATACATTATACCACCAAGCTGCCTCTAAATGCTATTGTGAGGATTAAAAGAGATAATATGTAGAGCACTTTGCAATTCTTAAAGTGCCATATAAACACCAATGATGATCTTTATTTTTTTCTCTGTCTTCTTATTGGCATGCCTATGCATTATTATCCTGACTTAAAAAT
This sequence comes from Macrotis lagotis, assembly GCF_037893015.1. Classification (NCBI taxonomy): domain Eukaryota; kingdom Metazoa; phylum Chordata; class Mammalia; order Peramelemorphia; family Peramelidae; genus Macrotis; species Macrotis lagotis. The sequence goes on along the minus strand of NC_133659.1, from coordinate 266,311,519 downwards.
TAACCCTCTAGCCTCCTGCTCTGACACAACATTGTTACCCCATTCTTGACCCCAGCTTCTAAATAATGATCTATCCCCATAAGTTGCCCAATGTAAAATTCCCAGGATGCTACTGCCTTGTATTTTCATTCTATGAGCTTGTACTCTAACCTCCACTTCCTGCCAAAGACTCCAACCTTACCAGATTCCCACTTCTTATCAGTAAGTATTCTCCATAATTATTCCACCTGAGCCCCCATAGTGCTGCTGCCCTCACTAGCTCTATGCCATCCCTCCAACCAGGCTTTCCACCTCTAGCATCAGGAATAGTGATCAGATACCCTCTAGTATTTCTGGAATGCACCTGTCTGTTGATTTTCCCATGATTCCACTCACCATCTTTGTGACATCCTTGAATAGAATGCTTCTTTCTCATCACCATTTCAGTATTTATATTGTCTTCTTCTATCCGAATGTAAGCTCCTTGGGGGCAAGTACTGCCTTGCTTTATTTTTATTGTATCCTCAGTACCTGGCCCTGAAGAAGATGTAAAAAAGTCTAATTGAGTCTTTAGTTTTGCTTTGGGGAGTCAGCAAGCAGCTTTGGGAATCTCAGATGTTTTAAACATAATCAGCATCCTTGTTTTTTTACTCTAGATGCTTGACCTTGCTAATAAGCAAAGCCTAAATAATTAAAGGGAGTGAACACAGCTGCACATTCTTTGATATTTCTTTCCTTTGATTGTATTCTACAACTGGTTTTTCTTTACAAGCTGTTAATTGTCCAAATTGATAGAAGTTGTTTCCTCTATAATGCAGGATCATCTCACCTTGAGTCTTGCTCTTTGGGGTAGAGAAATCCAATTTAATAACAACAATAGCTAGCCCTTTAAGGTTTGTAAAATCTCTTTACAAATAGAATCTCACTGGATCCTCATAACAACCCTGGCAAATAGGTAATATTATTACCTCCATTTTATATGAGAGGAAAGAGGAAGGCAGAAGTTGTGTCTTATTCAGGGTCACATAGTTGAATTTAAACTCAGAATTTTCTGACTTCAGGTCTCATGTCTATTCACTACATCACCTAGATGCCTGTCTAAATTTTAATATCTCTCTCTCTCTCTCTCCTTTGTCCTTGAAACTTGTGATTGCATAATAAAGTTTTACTTGATCCTGAACTTCTTTGATTTATTAGAAATTTTTTTTCTAATTTAACAGAGCACAGTGCTTAATATTGTTCCATTCATTTATTTACCAATTCATTCATTCCTATTTCACTAAAATGTGAAGACAATGTGACCTCTGCTACTGAATTATGCCAATTTGAGTTCTTACAAGAAGGAAATGACAATTATTTAACGTTTCGAAGATAAACATTTTTTTAATAAACTGTATTTCTTGCCCTTCATCTTTAAGAATTATTTTTTTGCTTAAGGTTCTTTGTTCATTCTTATGTAGGGAGATAGCATCATGGGTCAAAATACTGCATTGCCATCAGGAATGTGGTCTAAATAAATGAAAGACAGTAATTTTACTTCTTAGTTTACTTTTGGTTCTGGCTCAAATTTATTTTTGTGCCAACTTGAGAGAATTTTGGGAATGTCTCATATTGGAAGTCTATAAACTCAGCCCAGACATAAGCCTGGAAAAAAAGACTTCATCTTAGTCTAGAGACTTGAATTGTCTTTTGTTATTTGAATATACTGACTATGATTATCAGGGTAGTTTCTTACCAGGGAATTTCTTGCCACTATACTATAGCATACTGAATTTGAAATAGCCTGTAGGTGGCATTGAAGAGATGAAGCCCAGAAAATGATAGAGGGGAAAACTCTCAACAAAGACCACCTGTTCCACAACCAACATGTGGTTATTACTGACCTACATGCTGCAGTACTTGGATAGTACCAACATTTCTAGAAATTACCAAGTGCCCCAGCTTAGTAACCAATCCAGTGGAGATGCCACCTGGGAATAGCACTATGGTATTACCAGAAGAGGTAGGCAACCTTATAATATCAGAGACATGAGTTGTTCTTCCAGGTAAGAACTCCACAATACATTCCTGGCTATGTGCTTACTTTCCTCTCTGAAAGTTTGTGTATCTGTGGGAGAGTGTGCCCCTAGATGTATAGGAGGGATGTTCAATAGTGATTTCCTACTATGATATTCTATGAAATGCCTTTGCTTTGATTGAATTTTATTCTCTGGAGGATTGGTGTGGGGGAAACAGACAAATAGATGAATGGGGGATAACAGGTTTCTAAATGGATGAGGAAGTCCTTGAACCTGTGATAATTTTTGTAGAGGGTCCAGGCACTAAATTTGGAAGATTCAAACTCTATCTTCAATATCTTAAGTATTCATTGGATAGAAGAAAATATGCATGCATACATGCCTGTATGTATGTACATGTATATGCATATATATGTATGTATGTATGTATGTATGTATGTATGTATTTTTCCCCAGTATGTGATTTGACAGCAATGTGTATAGATAGCATATGGGTCTGTATTTTCAGGTCTGATCAGCTTCTGTGGAGGAACTATCAAATTGTGTAAAGTGCATTTAGGTACTCTGGTAATCAATATTGTTGAACTTTGGGGGGTATATTGTGATTAGACATTGGATTTAGTAATTTGCATGGATAAGCAGCTGTTAGATACTTGATACTCATTCATAGGAATTAACCTTTACCAAGTACTACTAATTACAGGAGCATCTTTTAACCTTACTGACAGAGATATTGTCTTGGTTTTATGTCAGGGGTGGGGAAACTTTTTTTTTTTAACCAAGGACTGCCTAGATATTTATAACATCACTCGAAGGTTATATTTGTTCAAATATTTAATTAACCCCTAAAAAACTTCTAGATTTATTGAATTTTGAGTCCCTACCTATAGTTGCCTTGTCAACACCATGCCAAAATTGACCCCTTCTTTATAGCATGCTGAGAAAATATCGAGATATAAAGTAAAGGATAAGAAATACAGGCATTGAGAAATAGAAATAGAATTGTGTATGCTATCATAGTTGTTTAGTCATTTTGCATGACTCTTCATGACCTCATTTTGTGGGGTTTTTTGGCAAAAATATTGAAGTATTTTGCCATTTCCTTCTCCAGTTCATTTTATATATGAGGAAATTAAAACCAAGTCACTTGATTTGCCCAAGGTCATAGAACAAATAAATATCTTTGGTCAGATTTAAATTCAGGAAGTAATGTCTTCCTGACTTCCAATCTGGCACTCTACCCACTTTACTACCTAATTGCTCACATTGCCTTTAATGATAACATATTCTAGCATTGCCAAAATATACAACTATTAATGAGACTGCTTGAACATTAATTGACAAACCTAAAATCATAAAAGTGATTACAATGACCAGGAATTATCAAGCAAGCTCAGTACCTTCCTGTTGGAAAAAAAAAGGGAAGACTAAGGACAAAGTAAAGGACATGCGGATCCTTAGCCTTTTTTGTGCTAAGGATCCCTTTGGTAATAGTCTGGCCAAGCCCATGTGATTCTTCTCAGAAGAATATTTGTAAATGCATAAACCAAAATGCTTAAGATTGAAAATAAAACCAAATATACTGAAATCTAGTTGTCGAAATATTTTTTAAAGATCATAGAACCTAGGTTTGGAACCCTGAATAGGAACAACTTATTCATCACCTAATTGTATCCTACTCTTTGTGATCCCATTTGGTATTCTCTTGGTAAAAATTCTGGAGAGGTTTGTCATTTCCTTGTCCATCTCATTTTATAGATGAGGAAACCAAGGCATAAAAGGTTGAGTGACTTATGTAAGGTCACTAAAGATTAGATTTGAACTCAGGAAAATGAATCTTCCTGATTCCAGGCAGGGTACTCTATCCAGAGATACTAATATGCCTGAGAACAATAACAACAACATAAATTCAGTTAGATGTGGACAAAAGCAGCAGAGTCACCTCCCTCTTATCAAAACAAATCTCAGTGTTGGCTCAAGCAGACCTGAGTAAACCCTTTGTACCTTATACTGGTCCTATTTAGACCGGAGGATCTGGGAACACTACTAAACCAAGAGAATGATGGTCCCCCAAAACCCATTGCATTTATTTGCCCATTAAAAAATAGAGAGGCTCTTTAACACATACACAGATTAAGTTCTTGACTTTGAAGTGGACCATCATTGAGGAACAAAGATTATGTGTAGAGAGCTAACTGGAATGTTTAGAAAAACAATGATGTACTGATCTATATTCTGAGAAGAGGCAAATTGGATGCTGAATAGAAACACTGGCCAACTCAGAACTTAGAGTATAATCTACCAATCAAGGAAGACTAATATGGAAGCAAATGGTCTGTGACATAAGCCATATGTGTTCATAACTAAGGTGCTAACCCCCCCCCACTAAGGAACAAGGTTGTGATACCCAGGGAGCTGTACCACAGTCAAATGAAAGTGGAGCAAATGGAAGATTCTGGGACTCTTGCCAGAGGTTGTGCCATTGGTGGATGTGAACTTGGTTGTCTTGAATTAATGATCTGAAATAATATTTCACTTGTTCTTAGCTGTCAGGGGGTAATAGCTTCATGGAGAAGAGCTACAAGAAATGCTCTAATATATGAAGTGAGACAGTAACTTTTGGATTTCAAATTTCAGTCCCTAGAGATCATTTTATCATTGAGACTATGGCAGAAAATGGAGCAGAGGGTTGAATTGGCATCTGATCCCACACAAGTCACTCAGAAGCAATAGTGCTTTCCAGTAGAATGTAAACTTCTGGAGGACGGGTCTTGTATTTGTATAACCAGCACTGAAGGCAGTGTTTATCTCAGTACAAATGGTTTGAATAGATGAATGAGCATCCATTAAGCACTTACTATGGGTCAAGCACTGGAATACAAAGAGGAAAGTGAGACACTTGTTACCCTCCAGGACTTTACCTTCTAATGAAGGAGTCAATACATATGGGGGGACCCCAAAGAGGAGCCTTTTAATTTGAGAAGTCCTAGGGATAGTGGGTGGAACCATAGAGAAATGAAGCTGCCCCTTCTAATAGCAATGGCAGGAAAATTTACAAATCCCAAAGGAAGAGGTGGAAGGGGTGAGAGGTACTGAGAGAAGAATTGGAGAAGAATGTGAAGCATGACTAAACCTAACTAGATAATGGTGGTTCATGTCAGTTTATACTCATGCACTCACTATCCAGAGTAGTATATGGACTAGTATACTTAAATCCCTCAAGGACATTTTCTCAGTAGATCTGGTATATCAGATTGTTCTGTATCTGGGAAAGAGGCAAGAAGATGGATGGGGATAGAAACACAGGAAGGGAATACTGGGATATGGGAACATAGTTTTAGCAGGAAGATAGTAAGATCAAATTCTGAGACACTGATTTTAAGGAACCAATTGAGATAGCTAATAGGCATCTAATAATAATCTCAAATTTAAGGGAGAGGATGAAATCAATATAGATTTAGGATGCATCCAGAAAGTTTTATAAAGTCATTTGAGTAAAGACATTTTGAAGAAGGGGCAGCTGGGTTGCTCAGTGGCTAGAGCACCAGCCCTGGAGTCGGGACGACCTGAGTTCAAATCCAACCTTAAGACACTTAATATTTACCTAGTTGTATGACCTTGGACAAGTTACTTAACCCCATTGCCTTGACAGAAAGAAAGAAAGAAAGAAAGAAAGAAAGAAAGAAAGAAAGAAAGAAAGAAAGAAAGAAAGAAAAGAAAAGAAAATCGGGGCGGTTAGGTGGCACAGAGGATAAAGCACTGGCCCTGGAGTCAGGAGTACCTGGGTTCAAATCCAGTCTCAGACACTTAATAATTACCTAGCCCTGTGGCCTTGGGCAAGCCACTTAACCCCATTTGCCTTGCAAAAAAAAACTAAAAAAAAGAAAGAAAAGAAATCTTGAAAAGAAGAGTATTAAATCAAGAATTCTATTTCATGTGCTGTGGTAGGCATTGAATCAATACAAAATTGATTAATACCCAAGATTAATACCCAAGGTCATTAAACACCATACTATGAGATTGGATACTTATGTCAAGAGAGGATACTTGCATAGTAAGAAACAAATTTTTCTAGCTCAAAATGGCATCTGATGTGCAGAAGGAATGTGAGACTGGCAGCTGATGTGTTCAAAGGGAAGTGCTGCCAAATCATACAGCATACTGGGAGAACTTAAGTACCAGCAAAGAAAGCACTGGAGATCGTATCTCTAATTTTTTTTCTTTTTTTTCATATTGGAAGGAGAAAAGAAACAGGAAAAAATATATGTGACATATATGTAGTGACTATTATTTCACTGAGAATATGCAATCAGTGATACCCAACTAGGAATCAAAACTTTTCTGTAGTTGAGAAGCTTTTGTGGGACAAATATTTTTATGCAAATAGCTTCCAGAATCCACCATGATTAAAGTAGAGATTTTGGAAACAAACCACTAAAGGTGATTTTGGCTTTGATAGTAATAAAAGAAGTCTTGAAACCTATTTTCTTCACCCTTTGGAGACGTATCCTGAATCAGATGGTAGAGCACAGGCTGCTGGGAGTGTATGCTATAGTGAAAAGGTCACTTGTTTGGAGTTAAAGGATTCAGTTTCAAAACTTTATTCTGCCACTTATGTGACTTTGGAAAGTCACTTCACTCTATGATCTCAGTTTCCTCATCTATAAAATGATCAAGTTAGACTAGATGCCCCTTCCAGTTCTAAACCTAGGATCTTATGAACTTGTTGGAACCTTGAAGCCTGGAAGGTTCAATAAAGACAGGATGGAACCAAGAATGATGCTACATATCTAAGGTTTAAGCAAGTCATATTTGCCTATTAACTTGTGCATTGGAGTCTCATAGGATGAAAAAATCCAGATTCTCACATTCAGGACATACCTATCATGTCGGATTTTTTTAATTCATATCCCTACCAATAAGCACAATTCTTTGCATTATAGTTAATAACAAAATTTCATTCATTCATGTATTCACTTATTCACATCTTCACTGAATAGAAAGTTACCTACTACTTCCCTATGATCTCAATTCATAAAAGCTCTATAAGAAACATGCCACAGCATAAGTTGGTTAGCAGGAAAACAGTGTTATTCTGCAATTTCCTGATGTGCCAAGAATGTATTAAAATAGAAAAATCAACTTGTTGAAAGATGAAACAACTAGCCAGTCTATAAGACAGCCCCAGAGAAGGGCCACAGTCATGCAGAGAAAACCAATACAATCACCTATGGCATGGTTCTGGAGAGTTCTGCATGCTCCATCATGGGAAGGAGGAAAGGGGCAATAAGAGGCAGCCAATAGATTTCTAGAAACTGTCTTACTAGTCACAGACTGTCAAAGCTAGATAATGACTCAGAAGATGAGTCATTGAGTCATATTGAGAAGAGAGTAATAGTATTATTATTATTTTTATTATTACTCAAAAGAAAATAGAAGGAAGACCAGAAGGAAAAAACCAACCAGGGCAACTTTGAAAGTTACATATTGAATTTATTATGTATTGAATTTATTGTATGCTCCAAAAAGAAGGTTAATGCTGTATGAAAAAGAGAGTAGCAATTTCTTGTACAATCATTTTGCTAATCAGTACCCTCCCACTGAGATTATCTCCTTTACACTTAGCATGTATCCTGTATGTACAAATTAGTTTGTGTGCTGTCTTCCCCATTAGATTGTAAATTTTTTGAGGTTTAGGGCTATATTTTTGTGCTTTGTAAGCCCAGAGTTTAGCCCAGGGTCTGGAACACAGAAAAGCCTTTAACAAACACTTGTAGACTGAAAAAGGCCTCTTTTCTTATGTCCTTCTTTATAAAATGAAATGTTCATTTTAATTGACATTTGTTAAGTTCAGAATAAAAATAAGTAACTCAGAATATGATGGCTGAGGTTATGGAAAAAATTTGAGGGCTGATATTTACTGGAGGGTCATGGAAAAAAACTAAATAAGTCCTAGTCCCTGGAGGGGGGTGGGGCTCTGCTTATATAGGAGAGAAGGGTTGGACTAAGACTCAGAAGTTTCTTTCTTTCCTTACTGAGTAAATTATCGAGACACCTGGTAAAGAGAGATACCTGTGAGATGGAGTCAGCCTGAGATATTCATAATCTCAAGATTAGGACTGCAAGCCCGTAGGACTAAAGATACTTATGGTCAGTCAAAGCCATTCACTTAGCTCAGCAGGTCAGCTAGGTCTGTTAGGCTGGAAATCACCAGTTTAATAATGAGTTTGGGAAAGGGGGGAAATGGTCTATTATATACCCCAGGGACAGTGATTATCCTAATGCAATTAATATATGATTTGTGTGTAATCACCACATATGCTTTTATGGGTTACATGTGACTTCCATGTTTGTTTATAAGAAGTTTCACTGCTATGTTAAGCATTATTGCTAACATGTTGCCATGTAACATCATATGTGTATAATTTTATGGAGCATGTTTCTGAATGCATGCAACCTTGATATGTTGATGCTATATGTTTTGTGTCCTTACTTTAATAGATGCTATGTTTTTAAATTCTATCATTTAAATGTATGCATATTTTATATGTATATATGTGTGTGTCTATAAATGTATATATTTCATACTGGCAAGTTAGTCACATACTAATGATAGCCACATGCAATTTTAGGATGAATGCTAAGTATTAGTTATCTACTCTGGTATTAGGAATTGGACTATGGAACTGCAGGCTATTTGCCACTTTCTCTGATTCATGACATATATTCACATTTATACAGGGTATCATCCATTGATTTGCCAGCACTATAGATTTTCCACTTGAGTAGAAGGGAGAGAGAATTTTTTGGCTGACAAAAATATAGTAATAAGCTAGGATGACTTCATGGCTGACAAATAGTATAATAAAGATAGGAATTGATGTAGAAGACAATGACTTTGCCTCTAGCTTGCTTTTTTGTTCTGACTCAAATCTATTTATATGCTAAGCCAAAAAGGAGCTTTGATATATGTTACTCTAAGTTAGATAGTTGTAACAGGGGTCTGAGATTTCTTCCCAGACACAGGTTTTGAAAAGGTGATTTCATCTTATCTCTCAGGTACTTCATCTGGCTTTTGTTAGTTGGGTGGGGTATTGAAGACTAAAGAACTGGCTCTTATTGGGGAAAGATACTAGATATATCCTAGCAGATTGAAGGTGAAATGACTTAAATCATGAGTGGGGAAATTTTGGGATATTTAGAACATCATTATGGACTATATTTGGTCAAACATTTAATAAATTCATCCCTAAAAAATCCTAGATTTATTGAATTTCAAGTCCTACCTGTGGTTGCTTGTCAAAACCACACCAATATGGCCCAGAGATCAGAGGTTTCCTACTTGAAAGAGATGAAACCCACAAGAAGCAAGAGGTTGCCATTTCTAGAAGAGATTACAAGATGCCCAACCAACAGGGACCAACAACAGAGCAATATTTCCAGTAGAATTGTCACCTCTTGCAAGAAGCCCAATGAAAACAGCAGAATGGTATCATCAGAAGACATAGCAGCACCAAAGATATGACTTGCCCCTTTGGGTGTGTGACCCAGTTACAAATCTTTCCATGATCTGTGCTCCTTATGTTTGATCCCTGTGTGTACCTATTCTTCCAACTGGTGATATATATTTATATATTTCCCCCTAAATAATAAGGGATAGGGAATATTTTATTATGGTTGTGTGTGTGTGTGTGTGTGTGTGTGTGTGTGTGTGTGTGTGTGTGTATGTATGTGTGTGTTCTACAATCTCATGAAATTCCTTTGGTTTGAACTAATGATTTCATCTGTCTGACTAGAGAAACAATATAAATTAATGTCTGGGGGCTCATGAGTAATGGTTTTGGTAGGAAAAGGCCCAGAGTGTAACTTGAAACTGGAATATCTATATTCCAAGAACCAAAAATATGAGATAGTGTTTTGTTCTGATTTTTTTTTGTCACCTCATTGCTTTTATAAGAGTTCCTAATAGAATTTGCTGGGAAAGTGAATAACTACAATCAGCATATTTTTCAATTCATAGTCTTAGATTTTTGGGGGTGCAGTTCAAGGCAGGAATTGGGGAAGAGAACTCTTCTGGCTGTCAATTCTTGCTAGGGACAATGAACTTGGCAGTGTCTCTATTAGATTATTAGGGTAATACTTGTATTTGTATCAGTCTCTGGGATTACAAAGTGTTTTCACAGATGGAAAAGGGGAAAGCAGGGATGAATTTTAGAGGTCCCATATAATATAATCCCCTTATTTTACAGAAGAGAGTGCGGGGGGAGAAATGGGCCTGCTGACAGGTCATGTAGAAAACTAAAGAGTAGTAGAGATGGGTAGAGTTTTAATTAGCCACCTTTTCACCAGTGCAAGTAGTACTCTGTGGCATGAAACAACGCCCAATATTCATTTTTAAGACATAGTGAGATACTAAGATATCACATTATAGTGGAGGCAGACACCATATGGAATCCTTGCTCTTTTGAGCAGAAACATTAGTACATTTCTGCAGTCATCCAATGGGGGTGAGATGGGGAGGATTTCCTATTTTAATTATGATTATTGCTATCTAGGTGCTGTTGCCTATACTGACACCTACACCAGCCACTGATTCTACATTGAGAAAAACTACAAGAGCTATCAGTGTTCTTAATTTCATTGTATTGGGGAAAAGTTCTGAGCATCTTACTCTACCTATAGACTGTAGCTGGAGCCTTAGAAATCAGATGTTATAGCTCATAGACTAGAATTCATTTCACTATCTCAGTCGTTTCCACACTCTATCCTTTGATCCTGGTAACAACATTGTGAGGCAAGTAATTTAAGTGTTATCCTCTCCTTTGGAACAAATAATCTTAGAGAGATTATAATAGTTAATATTTCTATAAGACTTAAAATGTTTTCCCTATAAAACCTCTGTGAGACCTTAGGCACAAAGATTATGATTTCCATTTTATAGATGAAGAAATTCAGGTTTAGAGAATTTAGGTGATTTAACAGTGAATGACACATAACTAGAACTAGAGTGAGAATTTGAGACCAGTGGCCATTGGCTCTAAATTCATTACTCATTTCACTATTGCATGTTATAGTTGAAAGATCAGTGGATAAAGGAAATCTGTGAAAGGTTTCTGACTTCTGGTTAATACAGTTATCATTTTTTGATTTCAGACAACTAATGCTGAGGCATGTCTCTCACCTATTGGTAAAGAGTAGACGAAAAATGGGTAGAAGATAGATATGTTTTCATGAAATGACTGTGTTGATTTGTTTTGCTTGAATAGGTAGAAATTTATATGAGCATATATGTCCATGTATATATTTATATCTATAGGTATATGCAGATATATTTGATACAAAGGAGAACAAATGGAGTCTGGTGAGTAGTGTGAGTAATGCCAGAGTGTGTTTACATGATCATATACATACATATATGTATGTATGCGCACATATGCATATATTTGTATATTTATGTTTATATATGTGAATACATACATATATATGTTCATGTGTGTATGTTCTTCAGGTGAACATGGCACCTATACCAAAATTTACTGAATTCCAAGTCATAAAAGTTTCAAAAAACAAATGCAGAAATATTAAAAGCATTCTTTACTGACCACAATGCAATAAAAATTATAATCAATAAAAGACATTTCAAGAAAAAATTCAGGAGACAAAATAATTTGATTCTAAGGAATTGGTGAGTCAAAACTAAACAGAAGATACAATATGAAATTTCATCAAAGAAAATGACAGTGATGAAACAAAAAACTAGTCCTTATAGGAAATTTCACATCTCAACCATTTTCATCAACAAGAGAAAGAACAGCTCAATGAATTGTGCTTGAAGAAAAAAACAAAAAGGTGAAAAAGAGAAAAGCATTGAAGGAGTGGATAACTACACTCTGAGCCAGAGGGTAGAATCCCACTCATTTAGGACAGATGTACTCATTAGAGGGAGGTTATAACCAAAGGACTAGGAAAAACAAAAAAAAAAATGATAGCAGAGAGAAGGGAGAAAACATTATCTGAGGAAAAACGTTTTGCTTCTGATACTACTTTTCAGATACTTTGGAGCAGAATTTTTCCTTCAAGTCCTTGCACTTAGGAGTCACTTTCTGTTTCTGTCCTATGATTCTATCTGCTGTGAGCTTCTGGCTCTATTACGATCATCTGACCAGTTTGTGATTTGGTGACACCATGACTGTTTTGGTTCTGGAAAGTGGTTATCATTTTTAGAAATTTTTTTTCTCTTTTTGTGGAATATGCTTTATGTACCTGGTCTTCTTGGTGTGCCATTTACTTAGAACCAAGATCTGGGTTATTCAGCAGTAGGCATAAATACAGTCTTGGTCTAATTATAATTTGAAGGGGGTGGAATATTTGTTTTTCACAAATCTTGGGTGCTGATATGGAAAGCCTATTCTCTATATAACTATTAAATCACAAATTCAGTTTTTGATCATGAATTCTCAAAAAAAGGAGTGGCAAAACCTTGCTTTGGGGCTTTAAATAAAGTAGTATCAAGAAAAGAGAATAGTTCTTAGAATTTGATGAACTGTTTATTTTCAAGCAAGCTGTTATTGACCTGTGTTCTCATGGACCCAAAGAACTGCACCTACATACCTTTGCTCAATATTTGCTTATGCATCTTCCTTTATTGTTCACTTATATTTAGCAAAATAATTTTTAAAAATTAATTTCCTTGCTGATCTGGATCCAGATCCAGAACTTGTATGTAAGTTAGTTTGCCCTTGGCCCGAGAAACTTTCACTTTCCAAGCACAAATGTCAGTAACATCAGTACCAGAATTGCCATATTGAGTAGAAGAGGTAACCAGGTAAACCTAAGCATTCAAGAATAAATTCAGTTCTACTACAATTCATTCTGGTAGCTTTCCCAGACTATTTTTAATATCAATGTGCTGGTTGCCAAAGCATGATTTAATGGAAAGAGAACAGAAGCTAGAGAGAGAGGATATGAGTTCAACATCAGTTTGTCTTCTTCCTATTTTTCCTTCTCTGGTCCTCAGGGTTTTCATCATGAAAAATGTGATTTGAGAAAGGATGAACTAGAGGAACTCTAAGGTCCCTCCCTGATATAAGTCTATGATTTTATGATCGTTTACTCCCCAGTTCAGTGAATCTAGGAGCAAAAGCTATATTCTCTTTTCTCCATGTTGAGAAAAAGTTATTGTACTATCTTAGGCTTGAAGGGATGAAGATATAACAATAAAGTCATAGAACTTGGACCTCCATCCCTGCACTGAGCTACACTCTCACATAACTTTCAAATTTCCTGATTATATATTAGCCTTGGAAGGAACAGGAAGATAGATTTTTTTTTGCTCATTATGAGAAAGAATGTCCAAACTCAATCTATGTAACAAAGGAATTGGTTTCTTTGTGAGAATCACACAAAAATGGAGCAGAATTAAAGGAGCACAGTGGGTTCCTCATCACTGAAGGTCTTCAATCAGAAACTGGAAGAATAACTGAAATGTTGTAGGTTCTTCTTTCTCAGGTATTGGTTAGACCATATGACCCATGAAGTCAGTCCCTTTTATGATTTCTATGATTCTGTAAAGATGATCTAATAACAACTAGTTATCAAATAGGTTACCATGTTCCCAGGAGACCATAGTTTTATAGTTCACAGAAATTTATAATACTGGATAATCAGTTAATTAACAAACATTTATTAAACATCTAATATGTGCCTGACACTGTGCTAGGTGTCCAGGATACAAAAAGAAACACAAAAGCTTGCCCTCAGAGAGCTTACATACTAGAAAACAACATATACATAAATATATACAAACTATATACAAAATAAAGGTGGTGTTTTTTGTTTTTTGTTTGGTGGGGAAGGCACTGAGAGTTGGGGGATCATGGGTATAGTGGTACTTAAGCAGACTTTTAATGCAAACAAAGTATTATAAGGGACAGAGGTGAGGTAGGTAATCATTCCAAGCATGAGGGAAAGTCAGTGTAAAAGTATGGAGACAGGATAAGATGGGTCATTTGTAAGGAATAGTGACAAAGCCAGATTGGTTGGGCCATTGAGGATAAGAAGCAAAATAATATAGAATAAGATTAGAAAGGTAGTTTGGGGGTCAAATAAATAGTGGACGACTTTAAAAGATAAACAGAAAGATATGTATTTGATCCCATAGAAAAGAGTAAATCATTAAAGTTTCATTGAGTTGGGGCTGCCATAATCAGATCTGCATATTACAAAAATTAGTTTCAGAACTATTTAAAGTAGCTGTGTCCAACTCAAATAGAAATGGGAGCCAGTAAGCCATATATAAGGATCCTTGCGGGTCACATGCTGACTTAGAAAACCATATTAATATTATGAATGATGTATGTTTTTATTGTACTTTTATTTATTTTAACTATTTCCATATTACATTTAACTCATTACATATTTAGAAAACTATATATTAATGTTTTATTTATGTATCTTTAATTGCATTTTTATTTAAGTTGTTAAATATTTCCAAAGGACATTTAAGTTACTCAGGAGTGATATAAGTCACATGCAGCCCATTTGATAACTCTGGTTTACAGGATGGATAGGAGAAGGAAGAGACTTAAGGTATAGGGACTGATTAGGATACTCTTGCAATATTCTAGATGAAAGCTAATGAGGCCCTGAACTAGACTGAACATTCAAACTGATATCCAATAAGTTGTAGATTTACTATTGGAGTTCTGTAGTAAAACTAGTGATGAATATATAGCTTTGTAATTCATTTATATAAATGATAATTCAACCTAGAGGAGTTAATGAGCTCTTCCCCGACAGCTAAGCATGTTATAAAAATGATAAACCATCAAAAGAGATTAAGGAGTTGTCAGACAGGTAGGATGAGGATCAAGAAAGCAATGCTGGGGCAGCTAGGTTGTGTAGTGGATAGAGCACTGGCCATGGAGTCAGCAGTACCTGAGTTCAAATCAGGCCTCAGACACTTAATAATTACCTAGCTGTGTGGCCTTGGGCAAGCCACTTAACCCCATCGCCTTGCAAAAACCTAAAAAAAAAAGCAATGCCATCAAAAGTCAGAGAATAGGTTGATCCCAGACACAACATAATGAATTTTCCAATTAAGAGATCATTGGTAACTTTGAAGAAAGTATTTTTCAGTTAAGTGATGAATTTGGAAATCAGATTGCTATAGGTAGAGAAGTAGGGAGAGGAGAAGCAGTAGAGACAATGTGTTATAGACAGCCTTTCCTAGGAGATGAGATTGTTTATATATAACAAGGAAGAAACCAATAAACAAGGAGAGACTGAAGAGTTGATAGGTTGATGGGCAATGTGCTGGAGAAGATGGAAAGCAGTGGGATCTAGGGTATATGAGGAGGGTTTGGGATTGATAAAGAAAAAGGTTATATCTTCATTAGAGATTGGAGTAAAGAAGGAAAGAATGAGAGACAATATCAAGGAATTTTGTGATGCAGAGAAAGGGGAGAAGATGAAGCATGTGGTGATGGTCTCTATTTTCTTCTTAGATCTTACCTCAGTATGAAATGAGATCCTCAGTTGAGGGTGGAGAATCATGTGATAAACTATGAAGAATAAAAAGTATTGGAAAGCCTCTGGAGGGAGTAGTACAGAAGATTAATTAAATAGGAATAAAAGAATCTTCTTGCTGAGTTGAAGACCCAGTTAATAGTATATAATATAAATTTGGAGTAGTCCTAATTACTTCAGATGATGATTTCTACTAGTTCTATATAATGAGTAGGATCTTGGGAAGCAGACATTGAGAAAGATTCAGGGTTAAGATTTAAGTCTTGAGTATTGATAGGATATCAGGACAACAGATTTGAGAGAAGAGGACAGTAAAGAGTTGAAATATTTAACTATGGGACTGAGATTGGGAGAGGAAAAAAGTGAAGTTAAAGATGAGGTACCTGGGTGAGTTCCAAGGGATAGAGAGATGGAGGTTTTAGTGAAGACAAAAATAATATAGACTTAGGAAGGGTTAAGGAATAAGAGAAGTGAAACTTTTTATTGTTGAAGTGAAACATCTGCAGTGATTGGGGCAGCTAGGTGGCACAGTGGATAGAGCACCAGCCCTGGAGTCAGGAGTACCTGAGTTCAAATCTAGTCTCAGACACTTAATGATTACCTAGCTGTGTGGCCTTGGGCAAGTCACTTTAACCCCATTGCCTTGCAAAAAAAAAACTAAAAAAAATTGTAGTGATGAAAAAGTCAAGATTACGACCATCTCTATGTGTGAACTCTACTGAGATGGGGGGGTGGGGTTAGTGAGTAGGTCATGAGAATTCAAATTCAGGATGATATTTTCTTTTTCTATTATCCTCTTTTAATCCTGTTTTAATATTTTAATGCTGGAACTTTTGTAGACAGTTGTACATCTGATATTGGGCCATACTTTCAAAATGGCTAAAATGCTTTTCAAAACCTTCTTACAGTGGCTGATCTTCAATCATTTTACATGACATTTCTGAATTTCTTCTTCCTTTCTTCTAATAGACTCCCTTTTTCTACCTTTACAGCATTCATAATAGTAGTTCTATCTAATTTTTGTACTGTAAAAAACATTCTGTGAAAGTTAATTTGAGCCAAAGTCTGGATATTGTATTAAAAAAAAAAGGATGCTTGTCATAAATTCCAAAGTTTGCAGAATTCAGGCTATTGCATCAGGTTTTTGTCATTTTTAGTAAATTACACTGACCAAATAAGGAGCAGTCAAGATTTTTCTAGTGCTTCAAAATGTTCCTTTATAGATCATGATATCTGAATTTCTACTATGGTGAAAATATTTCATTGCATCATCATCCCTACTTCTGAAAGGAGGAAACATGCTCAAAAAGAAGAAATGACAATGTCAGAGCAAGGTCAGAATTGAACCCTATTGACTTCAGATCTAGCATCCTGTCTACTATATCATGATGTTTCTCTGGTTTCCTTATTTATCTCCCACGACCCCCCAAATAACATAACATCATATTAGAAATGGTTTACCTTCTAATTGGGCTAGAAAACTGTAATTCTATTTAGCTGAAGACAAGTGGAAACTACAAAGCTATGTTTGGAAAAAAAACAATTTGCTTGTTACATTTTCAAAAAAGCATCCAGAACATGAAGTCTTTGGACCCAAAATGAACAGAGTAAAAAGTGTAGATTGATGCGAATCCAACTCTTGAATAGAATGTCCTGATCAATGTGCTCTCTTCCAATGTGCTTTCTTCCTTTACTAAGAGATTTCTATAAGTAGAAAATCTTTCACTGCCACAATCATTCTAACCATAGATGGATGCAATGGATTCCACCAATTCATTCCATGACAAATGATGCAAAGGTGCCATTTGGGAGTGGGGGGAAGATTTTCAGTCATTTGCTCAAATACAATGCAGGAAATTTCCATTGACTACTAAGGAAGGCTGCAGGAAAAACAAAAACTATAGTCAAAATACAGTAGCTATCTCAAGAGATTGTATATTTAGAGTTAGACAGGAACTTAGGTCATCTTGTCCAACCCTTCATTTGGTAGATGAGAAAACTAAGCGATAGTTCAAGTGACTTACCCAGCGACTCATGTAGTTTATGGTAGCCCTGGGATTTGAAACAAGAGTCTCTGAATGTAAGCTCCTTGAGTGTAGGGACTACATTATTTGCTGTATATGAACCTCCCCTCCCCCACCCGTGTTGCTACAGGTTATCATATTTGCTTAATATTTGATTGAAATCAAATCTAGCATTCATTCCATTTCATCATGGTGCTATCTTCTAGCAGCATTGTATAACATTGAGGACATGTTGCACAAATGTCAGAGTCATGTCTCTGTCTCAGTTACTTTCTCTGTGAAATGAGAATGTTGGCTTTGATATCTAAGGAATCTTCCAACTCTAAATGGCTTGTTCCAGTTGAATGAGATTTAAAAAAAAGCATATTCCAGACCAAAGCTTATTATCTCCAATTTTTAAAAGTTGTCATTTATTATGTTGGTTTTTCCCTTTGATGTCTTTTTTCCCTTCTATTTGGATTTGATTCTTCTTTCACAAGATTAGTATCAATCTGTGTCTAGCAAAAATTACACATGTAGAGCCTATACTAGACTGTTTTTTGTCAGGGGGAGGAGGGAGGGAAGGGAAGGAGGGAGAAAAACATAAAACTTAAAACTTTGCCAAAAAACTAGTGTAAACTATTGTTACATGTTGTTGGGAAAATAATTAAATAATTTTTTTTAAAAAAAAGAAACATTACAAAGCTATGACCACGACAATTCATGACCTTCAGAGCCTGCTTTGTCTCTTGGGGAAACAGTAGAGACACTTTAAGTTCTAATTTGCTTTTACTTTCCTGTTAATAAAAGGGGAAATGGTGGTATCATGGTGATCTGGAATCAGGAAGATGTGGGTTCTAATTCTATTTGAGAGGTGTTAATAGTGTGATTTTAGGTAAGTCATTAGCCTCAGTTTCCTCAACTGTCAAATGTGGACAGTGATAGATTATTAGGAGGCTCCACTGGGATAATGGAGATGATGTGCTTCTCAAACCTCATTTGTTTGAGTGTAGTGACCCAGATAAAAGATGCAGTAATTGGTTGTTGTTTTTGAACTAAGGAGAGCTGTGGTAGCCCAGGTAGGGACCTGCTTTCTCCTTCTATGTCAGGGATTCTTAGTCTATATTTCAAGGGAGCCTATAATTTTTTTTAATATTTGAAAACTGTAGTTCACAATAGACTTCTTTGTGATTCTGCAGATTTTGTTTCGTGCATTTAAAACAATTATTCTGAGAAGAGGCTTCTCATTCTCAGAACAGGCATCAGTAGACTGTCAAAAGTAACCATGACATTAAAAATTAAAAATTTTTTTTTAACATTATCTTGGTTAGGGGCGGCTAGGTGGTGTAGTGGATAAAGCACCGACCTTGGAGTCAGGAGTACCTGGGTTCAAATCCGGTCTCAGACACTTAATAATTACCTAGCTGTGTGGCCTTGGGAAAGCCACTTAACCCCATTTTCCTTGCAAAAACATAAAAAAAAAACCCCATTATATTGGTTCACAATTAGGAGATTGGTAACTGCCTGAGGGCAGAACCATTAGCAAAACCTAAACCGGTGGTGAGATATAGCTGTGGGGATTGGGATGGCATTACCAGGAAGACTTGGAGAAAGGAAAGGGAATAAAAAGGAAGAGACCAAGAAAGGCAGCCCTCTTTGAGGGCATAGGAAGTAAGAAAAAAGGACCTTTCACCCAGCATTACAACCTTAACTATCAGAGAATGGTGGGTGAAGAAGACAGGATTTGATGGGTCTTTCTTAAAGGAATTTAAAATTTCAACTTCATGTGACAGATATAATTGGCAATTTTGGATAATCCAGGATAAGCTTCACAAATACACCTTTAAATCAACAATTCAGTCCAGCATTGAGGAAAAGGCCATTACAGCTATGGTGTGGAGACAGAGACAGACTCTATCTGGGAAGATGCCAGTTCATTTGGAGGTAGCTGAGAAGCTAATGCTATAAAGGTTGCCATCTTACCCAGAAGTATCAGGTCAGATGTGGACAGGAAATGGAGATAGTGAGCAGGAAGGGATCTGGAAGATGTTCCCTTTTGGTAGTTTATTTTAATTGAAAAATTCTCACATGTCTCTACCATCTCAAACCATTGAATTATAGATAGATAGATAGATAGATAGATAGATAGATAGATAGATATAGGTATTTCCTTTCACAACCAAGATCCTAGAAAAAGCTATTGATATCCCAAGCTTTCCTCAATTTCTTACTCCTCAACCTTTTGTAATGTCTTCCAATCACAATACTCAGCTTATCAGTTATCTCTTAAATGCCATATGAAATACTCTTTTATGTCTCAACTTTCTCTATCTCTGCATTTATTTAACACTATTTACCAATCCCTTCCACTGGACACCTGGATACCTTCTTCTTTAGGTTTTCATGACACACTGTCTCTTGGTTCTCCCCTTCCTGTCTGATCACTTCTCTCTCTCTCTTTGTTGGTCATGTCCCATATCTTGCCCCACATCTAGAAGTACACCAAGGCTCTCTAATTGTCATCCTTCCCTCCCTCTACACAACTTTGCTAATCTCATCAGATACCCTGGGTTAAATTATCATATATATGTAGAGCAGCCTCTCATTCTGAGTTCCAGGCTTGAATCAAACCTAGCAATTTGACATTTTTGGATTAGATATTCTATTGGGGTTTCAAACACATTATGCCAGACAGAACCTCTTCTGAACTTTCCACCCTCTTTTCAGTCACCCAGTATTGCACTGCTTACTCTCCTTCACCTCTCAAATACAATTAGCTGCTAAATCTTGGAAATTCTGCCTCCACATCTCTCAGCCCCGTCACTGTCTCTATGAATGCTATCATCATCTAAATCAGTCCCTTATCACTTCTGGTCTGGACTCTTGGCATCACCTCTTAAATTATTTGTCTCAAGTCTCCTCTTATTCCAATACAGTTACCCAAGTAATATTCCTAAAGTGCAGACCTGTGTTATTCACCTGCTCATGAAATTCTAGCGGCTCTTAATTTCCTCTAGAATTTAAATTAAAAAAACTCCTCTGTCCAGTCCTTAATGCCCACTGCTATATTACTTCCCTTAATATATGCTGTGGTCCTGCCAGAAGACCTTCTTGATCTTTCTTTACTCTATCATCTATCTCTCTAAGAGTTCATACAGGCTGCCCATCATGTCTAACATGTGCTTGCTCCTTACCGCCAATTCTACTTCAGAGCTCAGGTCAAGTATCATCTACCTTCCACAATATGACTTTTCTGTTCCCTTCATCTGCTAGAGCCTCCCTCAACTGCTTCATATTTACTCTTTATAAATTTATTTATGTACATCATAGGAAGGAACAAGAGAATGGCCACAAGGAGAAGGTGGTCAGTGTTGTTAATGCTCATTCCCAAGGTGTATTGGCACATGTCTTAAGTTCTATATATGCTTATATGAATTGATATACTTGCATGCTTCTAGAGAAGGGTCTAGTAGAAATGCTAATCCCAGAGTGTGCCACCATACCCTCTCTAAGATGTACATATCTCACCTGATAGGATTAAGCTTCTTGAGGTTAGGGACTGTTTCATTTTTGTTTTTGCATCCCAAGGACCTAGGATAGGAATTGGCACATCATTAATGCTTAATAAATGCTTACTTGATCAACTCTTTTCACTAACTGGACTCTAAGTTATTTTTAGTAGAAGAGAATAATTACTCTAAGCATCTTGCTTGCTTGGGATTAGTTTTAGATCTAGTAAATGACTTTAAGGATTCTTGGGATTAATAATCATTCATCAATGGTTTCTGTTTCTTTTCTTCTTCCTTTAAAATTTTCTTCTGTCATGTTGGGAATAGTAGGAGGGTGGGGAAAGGGTTGGTTTCAAGATACTGAGGGATGCCCAACATTTTGAGTATAGGCATGTAAGTTAAGAGAAGGAAGAACTCCCCCAATGCCACCTACACACACACACACACACACACACACACACACACACACACACACACAAATTATTCTGACACAAGGGTCACCCAACAAATCCCAACATTTAGGGGAGTGGAAGGACAGTATATGAGTGACTCTATCAAAAACCAATATTTGGGCAGAGGGAATTCAGTTTTAGGATAACTCTTCCTAATCAAAGAACCCATTTCGTTTGTGTCACAAAAACATTGGTACCAATAGAAATGCATTCCTCTTCCAACTTTTAAGAATTAAGGGCTGTTTTTAATGAAGGGAATGGGATTATTCCAGAAAGATGTTTACCTCCATTTTATGAGATGAGTAATAGAGGTTAGTATGGTTAGCACAGTTTTATACAGAAATCTTCACAGAAAAGTGAAACTTTGACCCACAAGAATTAAATGAAGTATAAAAGAACCTTACCTCTCAATGCACTGCATTCAGGAGAGAAAGCAGACATTAAAAAGAATCAGATCAACTCTGCTTTAATATTTTAAATAGCATTAGTCATTATGATTGGTATTCTACATCATACCAAATGGTAGAATTTTTTTTTCAAATTAAATTAAATCTACAGGATTTTCTGAAATGGTTATTCCTTACAGTTTAGAGCTTAACACGTTAACCATTGTTCAGAAACGTCTAATATAATATGTGCGAGTTTGAGTCTTTCAGTTGTTCATTCCTACACCTTTGAAAACAAGTCTTCCAGAAATACTTCTTGGAACCTTCTTAATAGGAGTCCTTGTTGAGAAACTGGTCACACCTACATTTTCCAAGTTGCTGAAAAGGGACACATTTCCTGTCATCTCTTTGGATCCTTTCTCTTGTGCCTTTCCCTTTAGGAGAACTTCCGTTTTTTCATAGCTTCTGCTCTGACAGCCAGGCTCTTGGCACAGATGGTCAGCACCACAATAAGGACTCCCACCAGGAAGGTGACCAGGGGCCAGAGGAAGCAGTGCAGTAAGACGATCTCATCATGGGTGCGCTTCAGAAGCACATCATCAGGTCTACAGGATAATAGGGGAAGAGGGAGAGTAAAAGATCAGAGTCATAGCATGGTCTGTCACTCTGGGGCACCTGTCTGGGAAAATTTTCTTTCAGGATTCATAACCATCTAATGAAATCATTTCAAAATATAGTCAATATTACTTTAATACAAATATACTGTTAGCTCTTGGTTATTCAGTGGTTATTTTTGCTTATGGATTGCCCAGGATTCTTAGTCTAGTGGAAAGAACACTTTCTCATTTCCATCCAGGTGGTTTTCTGGTTTGTACTCTGTGCTCCAACCAAAATGAAGTACTATCTGACCACAAGCACATCAAGTACATGCCCTAAGCTTTTCCTCTCTTTGCCTGGGAGGTTCTTTTTCCCTTCAACTGTCCATTAGTATTCTATTTGGATGTTCCACTGTTAACTCAAACAACATATCTCAAATGTACTTATGCCTGCTCCCAAACTGGCTCTATCTTATAACTTTCCATTTTTATTAATGGTGTCATCACGTTGCCAATTATTCAGACTCAAAACTATCATCATTTTGGATTCCTCATAATCTCCCATTACTCCTCCCATACTAACTCCTCCCATACTCTCATACTAACCTCCTCAGACTCTTCTTCCTGTTCATTCATGCTAATCTGGATTTGGGTCCTTAACATTTTGTACTTAGTCTCCTATAATGGAATCCTATCTGGGGATTTAGTTGGGTGAAGAATAAACTCAGTTGTCTGAGAAGCTGAATAGATGTCAGAGAGAAGAAGAATTAGACATGGAGGGTTTAGCCTCAGAGGGAAGAATGAGGAATGATGGGTGGATTTCATGAGGAGTCAAATATAGGCTTGATAAAAGAAAACTTTCTTCTATTAGAACCCTGCAAAAATGTTATGGATTGCTTCATGAAATGGAGGGAAAGGTTTCCTTCCCCTCAAAAAGGTTTCTGAACCACAAGTTTAATATCTTTATGTGGAATATGTTTTATGTACAAGGAACTTTTGATTCCAGGGACATCGAACCGTATGGTTTCTGAGATTCCTTCCAATTAGGAAGTTCTGCTTCTTTTAATGCAATCCAGTTTATTCCATTCCAATCAGCTACCCTGCACACTAGTGCAAGATTCATCTTCCTAAATCACAGAATCACAGAGTTGGAAAGGACCCTAGAGGCCAATGCAGACCTGACTACAAATCGCCTCTACAACAGCTCTGCCGAGTGCTTATTCAGCATCCCCTTGATATTATCCAGTGATAGGGAACTTGCTACAATCTAAGAAAGTCAATTCCACTCTTGCACAGCTATAGCTATACTATGGGGTTTTTCCACTTATATGCATCCCAAATAAGCCCATCTGAAACTACCCCCTACTTCCTAGGTCTACTTTGTGGGGCTAAGGAAACAAATTTAATCCCTTTTCATACTTTTTAAAAAATATGTGAAGATAGTTATCATTTCATAGACTCACATATCTAGAACTTCAAGAGACCCTAGAGCCAGCCCATTTCAAAATCATAGCTCTAGAATTGTAAGAAAGCATTTAACAGATGAGGAAACTGAGTTCCAGGGAAGTAGCAAATGTCAGAGATGGGATTTGAACCCAAGTTCTCCAACTGCACAGCCAGTATTTTTGCTGTCTTCTTTCATGCTTTCTCCATGATATTTTCTGCAATCCAGAGTAATCACTTTCTCATTTGAACTCTATAGCACTTAGGGTCCATACCATCCATTCACATTTACTATATTTGGCTCTATAAATGACTTTTTGAGAATTTGCCCATGTTTATGTCTTGTCTCTCTAATTACCTTGCAATCTTCTTGATGGCAGTGATGGGATGATCAGAAGGGAGCTTAATAATGATAGTAACATTTATATTTGGTTCTTTAAGATTGCAAAACCTTTCGCACAAATTAATCTCATTGGGTCCTCATGACACTCATGAAATGCCTGTTTCTGCCTCTCTTGCTTCTGATATCACTGGAGTAGAGAATCCAGAGGGATGGGAACTCCCTCTAAACTCCTTCCACAAAAGAAGAAGTGGAGAACTTAACAATAATTTACTGTGTGAGAGAGTCTCCTAAGGCACTGGAGGCTAAAGTGATTTGTCCTTGGTCAAAGAGCCACTGTGTGTCAGAAGTAACTGCTTCCCAGTTTGGATTTTTATCTGCTCTCTCTACTATTCACTATGCCAAACTCATTACCACAAACTGTCAACTAGCCTAATTAAAGAGGAAGAAATAGATTCAGACAAAGTAAATTAAATTCTTGTGGTCACACTAAGTTCCAGATGCAAGCTTCATCCATATTTAGCATTCTCCTCTATACCAATGTTGCTTTTCCACTCTGACAACCTTAAGGATTATTTTAACCAATCTCCCATTCTGTGCTTATACTATCTAATGACAACGCAAAATTTGTTACAAGATACTCCATTTCATTTTGGTTTAGTTTAAAGTTCTTTACATTCTTCTAAAATACATCTTTCACCATTTTCCTTACCCATGCCCTAGTTCTCCCCTCTAGAGCTTCCCAAAATAGGACTAATCATTCTTCCATATGACAAGTATTTCAAGTATGTGGACACAGTTAATATTTCCTTTTTCCTTTTTGCATTTTTTTCTAGGCTGAAAATCAACCAATCCTTAAAAGCCATTTTTCTAAACCCTTCTCCACTCTGGTCACCCTGCTCCAGTTGTATCTAATAACTTTTAAGGCATAGTGGTGACCAGAACTGAACATATTTTAGACATGCTCTAACCAGGGCAAAGTATAGTAAAACTATTATGTCCCTTGCTGTAGAATGCATATACATATACATACATGCTTGCATTCTTGTAGCCAAAGACTCCAATAGCTTTTGGAGGACAGCTGTTGATTTATTGTTTGATACTCCAATGAATTTGCTAAATTTACTATGATTAGCTCACAAACTGCCTTCTATCTTAAGCTTATGCAATTGTTTTTGTAACAGGGAAGTACAGGACTTTGCACTTATCCTTTTCCTTTATTTCATCAGGTGGATGCCACCAGGGCTCTGAGAAATCTCATCAGGAAACTCATTACTCTTCTATATGTTTACCTCAGCCTTGGTACTCATACTTCATTAGTATCATCAGTATCCTTTGCTGATCTGCCTAAAAGTCTGGAGGGCAAAAAAAGGTCTTCTCAAAGCCTCCATCTAAAGAAGGCTTCCATTTCCCATCACTGCATTCCTTTGGACTAGACCCCATCATGCCCCTGTGGTCAGGTACCTTTCTTCCCCTCCCTCCCTATTCATTTTCCTTTTGTGTACTGTAAGCTCTTATCAAGTTGAGGACAGGGACTCTATTTGCATAATAGTACAAGGCTGGCATGTTAGGCACTTTAAAAATGTTTACTATAACTGACTAATTTGTCTTATACTTTACCTGGTTATTTTCATTCTACTGAAGTATTTTTGATTACTGGTTCTGTTCCAATTTAGTGCCTATGAGAGTCAGTTCAAGGGGGCAGCTAGATGGCACAGTGGATAGAGCACTGGCCTTGAAGTCAGGAGGACCTGAGTTCAAATCCAGCCTCAGACACTTAATAATTCCCTAGCTGTGTGGCCGTGGGCAAGTCACTTAACTCCTTTGCCTTGCAAAATCCTAAAAAAACAAAAACAAAAACAAAACAAAAACCAAAAAACTATCACCAGAGATAGAGATATAAGTTACTGCGCATTATTTTTTAAAGGTTACGCAGTAATTTGACTTTTTTCTGAAATACTGCATTTAAATTTTGCAACTGTAGAAAAAAACAAGTGTAATTTAAAGTTTTAAATAATGTAATGGAGTGCAACCTTTCCAAAAGGAAATGAATGATGACCTGCATTATTCTCAGTTACAAAGCAATTGGCAAAATACCATTCTCTTTCTTTTTAAATTAAATTAATTCTTGTTACATTTTAAGTTCTGAACCTCCTGCAGTTCAGAAGGTTCCCATTTGATGCAGATTTATAAATACATGTAAAATCATACTCTGTGTACATCTATTTGCTAGGTCTTTCTCTGGAGCATAGCATCCTCCTTCATAGATCCTTTATAGGTTGATTCGAATATCTATAGTTCTCAAAACAACTTGGTTATTCACAATTATTTTCCAAACCGTATATAATGTTCTCTTTATTATGCTCACTTTACTTTTCATTCTTTCATGCATCTTTTGATGTTTTTCTAAAATCAACCATCTCATTATTTCTTACAGCACAATACAAAATATCATTCTGAAACAGGACTATCCAAAAGACCTCATCATCCATTGGAATTCCTCTTCAATTTGGAATTTGTGATTATAATCTTCCATAACAGTGTCAAACACCTTTAAAAAGCAAATTCTCCCTGTTTTATATCTTACTGGATAATGAGTGTTGTCAAGTAGTGATCTTTTGTTACATCTTCAAAGGAATCTCGTAATTTTGACATATGCACGACAGACACATTGCTGGAAGAAAACCTTCAAGGAAACATTCTGCTTTAACCAATAAAAATAATTTTATATTTAATAAACAAAATTGAAGTCAAAGCACTCTCTAAAGTTGGAAGACAATGGAAATGATGAGCATGAATAAGCTATAGTATGTTACCTCTAATGTATATCATCAGAAAGATAGATGTCCAGAAAAGGGTTCATTATTTACCACCAGACAGCTAGGTAGCACAGTGGACAGAACATTGGCCTTAGATTCCAGAGGATGAGAGTTCAAATCTGGCCTCAGATACTTAGTAGCTGTGGGCCAGTAACTTAACCCTGACTGCTTCACATCCAGGGTCACCTCCAGTCATTCTGATCCATATCGGGTCACTGGACCCCGCTGGCTCTGGAGGAGAAAGTGAGTGAGGTTGGTGACTGAGTACAGCACCCCCCCATCCAAATCTTGTGTTTATCATGGCATCACCTCCCTGATGTCATAGTCTTCTTTGAAAACAAAGGACAAACATCATCATTTATCAAGAGCAAAGGATAACTAATGGATAGCCAGGATGCTCTACTGAGATCCATACCACATTAAAGAACTCTAGAGAAAGGCCTCTAAGCCTTTGGGTGTAATTCTTGTGATTTATGGGAAGCTATGGATAAGAGTTTCTGATGATGATGAGATATTGTTAGGTTTCAATCTGTGCTGCTGGAGAGAGTTCTCTCAGCAATAAGATCACTTATCTACCAAAATATGGAAACAAGTTCCTTATCTTATTTTTTGATGCCTTTTATCTTTTCATATGTATATTCTCTCTCTCTCCATTTAAATTGCAAGCCCTCTCAAGAGCAGAGATTGTGTCTTACACATTTTGGTGTTCCCAATGCTTCATACAGGCCCTCAAAATGGTGAATAAAATGATTATAAAGCTGTTCACTGCTGTCACCTATACTGGACTTTGGTACTCAGGTGGCCTCTTGATTTCCTCAGAGGTACTACTCCCTTCTCTAATAGAGACTGCATCCCAGCTCAGACAATCTCAGGTCATTCTTTCCTCAGACATTCTCTTGTAAAGTATCTGAAGTAGAGGCCATTAACTGGATACCTCTGAGATGATGTGCACTTTTCAGTCTGTTCATCTATTGCTTCTCATTTTCATCACACAACTTGTCCATCTCCTTTTCTGAAAAAATACAGCCTCCATAATTTAGTTTCTTACATGCAAGTCAACAATGGTAAAACGTGGTAGCCCACTTTTAGTCACAATGTGTATTTCTATCACCCCTGACTTTATCACTTTTATCTCTACCAGCTATGGCAATTGCATATTTCACAACCACACATTATTCCAGAAAATATGTTGCTAAAATGTTGGACATGGAGGGCAGGATGCACTGGGGTGTCTTTGAGAACATTGAACAAACATCACTCCAAATGGGATCCAGCCCCCAAAACCCTGGAAAATCCATTGCAAGTCCCTGATCTCCATCCCAAGGCTCCCAAGGCTGGATACAATTAGTTCAATATTATCTGCAACTAGAAACATTTGTAGAGCCTCAACATTACAAGGCTATCCTTTGTATTTTGTATCTTTCCTGATTCTGACAATATTTTAAATTAACCTGTCTAGCTCTTCCCTATACCTTTCAAGAGATTCAGAGTGGTAAAATGGAGAGAAGGTTGCCTTGATTTTAGGAAATGCAGGTTCAAGTGTTACCTATGACACCCACTGGCTATGTGACATCATTCAGGTTCCTGAGCCTCTTGGTGCTCTAAGCAATTCTCGAAGGTTATCAGTTGCAGTGTCAACCTCCATTAAAAGAAGTTTTCTCATCAGGGAGTTCCCTATATATGTGTCTAGTCTTCTATGCACAAAAATTGGCAAGGATCCTTATCCCTAAGCTTAAAAAAATCACAGATTAAAAACACTGGCAAGTAACAATTTAAAACTATGTAAAAATATAATTTCCCACATATTGATACTGTATCTCTTGGAGCTACCAGTATTTCCTGAATTCATTGCATCTATGAATCATCCTAACATATGGAAGAGGCTGGAAAAACCTATTTCAGGATGACAATTTTCTTAGGCTCTGAAAAACTGCCCAGCCAGAGAAACCCTAGAGGACTGACTTAAGAGAGGGAGGCCACATCCATTCTTTGCACATGATTTTTATATAATTTATCAATGACAACAAATGGAATTTACTCTTAAAAAAATTCTTGTTAAGTGTCATAACAGATACTTTGGCTCCAGGATTTTAAAAGACATTGGATATTTCTGTTTGAGTAATCTCTCTGCAGATTGCAATCCCTCGATGACTTTGAAGAGATGGTTTATGGGGCAGAAAACTCATCATCTCATGTCCAATCTTCTAGGGAAGAGCCTCTCTGATTCTGGCTAGACTGGTCCTTGGACAAAAACTACACAGTCTTTTCCAGATCAATATTGGAGGCCTCTTCAATGTGGTAAAAATTGCCAGAGATGATCTCTTCAAGTAGGAGTTCCTTGAGAGTGAGGGGACTATTTCCTTTGTTTCTTGGTACTTGATTACCTAGTACAGTGTCTTACCCATAGAAGACACTGAATACATGTTGGTAGAATTAAATCTCTTGATTTCTCTTACTCCTATTGTTTCTTGCCCAACTATGGTTCTTGAGCCTTTCCCTACAACAAAATGGAAGAGAAAAGGAAAGAAAAGATATCAGGGACCAGGAAATAATGAGATATGAAGCAAATAGCACCAGAAATATTTTCCAGGTGACATTTTATAGAACACACAAGTAGATGATAAGTGAATAAAGTGAGAAAAGCAGGAAGAAATGATTAGGTAATAATGGATTCTGATGTCTAACAAGAATCAACATCTCTTTCCCTGAAGTATTGCTGAGCATGGAGGAAGGGGTGGAGAAAGGAAAGAGGAAACTTCAATACAGCAATTGCTGCTGCATACAGCAAGTCCTAATTTATTCATTTTGAACTAATTCAGACTTGTGCTAATAGTATCCTTAGGGAAAAAAAAAACTATGCATACATATCTCTAAAAAGGTGAATTTTGCTGAAAATTCTAATAACCTAAATTTCCTGTGCTTTTAATTCTGTCCCTAGAATAGACCTTCCCCCACCTTCAACAGGAAAAGCTTGTTTAAATAACCAAAATAAGCTGTTTGCCAACATTGTGAGATGATCAACCTTGATGGAAGCAGCTCCTCTCAGCAGTTCAGAGAGTTAGGACAACTGTATTAGACCAGCTATGGACAATCCATTATCTCCATCCAGAGGAAGAAAAACAAAACAAAACAAAAACAAAAAACCCTTCAGAATCTGATGAATACTTTATAAAAATTATTTCATATTTCTCTTTCCCTTAATCCTAATTTCTCAACCCAAAAATGACTAATCTGTAAACATATATAGCAAAATTATGTATATACACCTGACTATTTGCCACTGAGGTGGAAGGAAATTTTTTAACTTAAATACACACACAGTTGAAAACAATGAAAATAAATTTTTTAAAAAGTTATTTAATTATTCTATCCAATATATGTTCCAGTTCATTAATCTGCTACAGAGGTGTGCAAATTACCTGAGATAAAAACAAAATAATCAAATATATTGACACATAAATCTGTCAACCCACCTAATCTTTAAAAACTTTTCTTATGCCACATTTATTTTACATAATTTAAATGTAAAATCTTATAAGATTTTAATGAATTTTCTTCATATTCTTTAACTCTTTATTATGAAACCACAATGATCACCTTGGATGATTAGGGTACCTTTGATTAACAGTCTATTTCCCCCACTTCAGTCATAGATTTTTGATAGGGTTTACATCAGATGAGTCACCAGATCATTAAAGCATGTTTACCTCCAGCTATAGAATGAGGATGTTGTTTGCACTAGATGGTCTCTACTAATTCTAGTTCTATGATTAAACTATCACCTATAACTGTAATAATAGCAAGTATTTATATGCTTTAAGATTTTCAAAGTGCTTTTACAAATATCTCATTTGATTCAATAACCCTGGGAGGTAGGAGCTGTCAATATCCTCATTTTACAGAGAAGGAAAGTGAGACAGATAGAAGTGACATACAATATCACAAAACTAGGAAGACTGTGAGTAAGGATTTGAACTCAGTACTTCAAGACTCTATAGTGTCACCTCACCACTTCTAAACTTCAATACATAGAGATTATTATTGTGTCATAAGGTTTAATATTAAGGGATAGAGGAATAATAAAATAAGGGTTGAAGTTACATACCACTAGAACATGTATCCATATTTCTATATGTAACATATTGACACCACATGTTCCTCTTTGGTTGTGTGGCTCTAATGATGCTTCCTTCCTTAGGCCTACAGTAGGACAGAGGGTCATTGTGTGAGCTACCATGGGAATCTAGCAACTGGAGGCAATATCTGAATTACCCACTAGGGGACACTATCACACCTGAGCCACTAGCCCAGGCTCTGTCAGTTATCGGCCTGGAGTATGGTCAGGGCTAGCCTTTTCCAAAGAAATTGCAGTTTCTCCACTGGCCACAAAAGATCACTTAGGCTGCTGGCCGCAAGAGGGTGCTCAGTCTACAAAGTTCCACTATGCTCCTACTCCACCTCCCCACTCCATCCCCATCATGAAGACATGAGTGTTGAGTCCCATGAAGTCTCCCTCTCTTAGGTCATTTTCCAACAGGGTGGACACTTCAGGACATGATCATGTGGGTTTCAATATATGGAGGTAAATGCAAAAGAAATCTACAAATTCATTTTTTTTCTTGCCTTCCCCACCTATAGATCTTCTTTATAGTTGGAAAATGCTCATTAAAGACAAGGCTGGAGAGAAGATTCCACTTCTCTGGTTCATGCATTGAAAGATAAGCATTAACTTAAAGAAAAGCATGAAGGAAACCATTACCCATTCCCAAGGTATCCCGAGTCACAGGAATGCTGTCATCTGCAACTTCACTAGTTTTACAGTCATGTGTAAATTAACCAGTAGAAAGTTAAAAATAAAATATATGCAATAAGTCTTTTTGCTGCAATCACTTATTTATACGTTTTGGTATTTAGTTCACCAGATGTTGATACAAATTCTTCAACATGCTGACAGATGTTCTTTAACATACTGACATATTCAATATTAAATGTATCTTTAATGAATACCTCATTGAAAAATATTTATCTCTTTATCCTGGATAAATTTCTTAACATTTTTGACATATGGTCTGATTCAAGGTTAAAGTTTGAAAGAAGGTGGGATGGAGGATAGAATTATCAATAAGAAGTTCTATTTTGAATTAAGTTGAGTTTGAAAAGTCTCTAAGACATCTGTTTTGAAATGCAGTATTCCTGTGGTGTGCTAAGTCAAGTAGGGCAGCTAGGTGGTACAGTGAATAGAGAGCACTGGCCTTGGAGTGAGGAGGACAAGAGTTCAAATCCAGCCTCAGACATTAACTAGCTGTGTGACCTTGGGCAAGTTACTTAACCCTGATTGCCTCACATCCAGGGTCATCTCTAGTCATCCTGATTCATATCTGGCCACTGGACCCAGATGGTTCTGGAGGAGAAAATGAGGCTAGTAACTTGGCATAGCACCCCTCATTCAAATCCAATTCCTGCAATACTACATATCCACTTGGAATTCTGAAATTCCAAAACAATTCTGCTTCTCAGTAAATCAATACATGAATTAATTAGAGTTCTTCATTCCCTCCATAGAGATAAAACAACTAGGCTTAACTGAAGTAAAGACAAATCCTCAAAAGCACATGTTCTGGGAGGATGTTTTATGGTCTGATGAAGATATCCAAAGTTTATAGACACCTAAGAATTACTGAGTATGGTTTTAGTATAGAATTGGTTGAAAAAATGAGTTTCAACAATAAAAATTATTTTTCTCCAATTTTCAGTACTCTGGTCTTGGCTCAGGTCCATTACAAGGTGTTTAGCAACAGTTAACAGTTATTTCTTTACTAGTTTCTTTGATGTCCTACCACTTCAAATAAAAGAGTAAAATGTGTTTTAGAGATGCTTTTGTTGTTATTTAACTGTTTTTTAGTCATGATCCCATTTGAGGTTTTCTTGGCAAAGGAAGAAGAATGATTTGCCATTTCCTTCTTCAGCTCATTTTGTAGATGAAGAAATTGAGGCAAATAGAATTAAATGACTTGTGCAGGGTCATACAGTTGGCAAATGTTGGAGGTTAGATTTGAACTCAGGAAGAGGAGTCTTTCTGACTCCAGCTGCAACACTTTGCTGCTCTGTGAAATGTTTAACAAAATAAACAAAAATACAAAACAATATAGATATTGTAAATTTATGGTTTTCTAAACCAATATGCATCCACAGAATCCATTTCTATGAGCTTGACCTCACTGCTGAAGAGGGATTATTAATAACCCCTTGAACTGCCAAATTTTTTTGAAAGGCTTTGTTGGTTTTCTAAGGATTAATTAGTCTGTTTCTTGTATTACTAAAGCTTGTCACTTCTTGGCTTTGCTTTTTGTTTTCAACTACATTGATAGCAAAGTCTTTTTTTATTTTACAGTGGTTTATCCTGTTTCATTGATGGCTTGAATGATCCTGGAAGCCCTGACTTCCCCATACTGTTGACTCCTGCAATATTTCTAGTAGTCATTAAACTGTGTTTTTTTTTAAGAGCTACAGATTTTGCATGTTACTATATCCATTCTTTAATACATCAATAGAGAAGAATGAAACCCTATGTATGTCACAAAATCCTGTACTTCACTATTGGGAGACCTCAAGGTGGAGAAATCAACTCAAAATATGTCTTCATCGTAACAAGTTTAGAAGGAATTACTCAGTCAAGTGTCAGTAGATGGCTGTTACAAAATGAATTCAAATTACTGCATGTCCCAAGAAATTTGCACACTGCTATGTGCATTTCACAATGAAGTTTTAAAAATGGTTCTTTGAACCAAAATTATGAGAAATTTTTATCTTTTAATTGTCTTCAGTGAACTATTTGAAAGTACATTCACCTTACTTTTATCCTCCACTTGGTCTGCTTTCTAAAAGGAAGCTTTCTGATAGCTTCATTAGAAATCTTTTATAAAGGAATATGGACTTGGATTTCAATTCCTTTGTGATTGTATAAGTAAAAATCTCAGATATTCCTTTAATGAATATGAAAAATTTATAAAGAAAGTTCTTTGTAAACCTTAAAGCTTGACATAAATGTGGAGTTATTATTGTTGTTATTCTTAAGTCAATGAATTGGATGAAAAGATGCGATAAGATCTAAGATATGATGCACTGATATTTGGACTGTGCTGAGATGTGATGAAGCTATGAACAATAGATAAAAGGGTTAATTAACCTTGAATCTCAGGATTTTGAATATGTTTCATCAATTTCAACAGAACCTACAATTCATTTTTTAGAACATTAAGAATGTATACCAATATAAACCTAGTCAAAGCTTATCTTTGATTACATAAAACAGCTAAGTGAGCCTGAGACACTGGAAGAATGGTGATGCCTTCAGTAGAAATAGAGAAACTTGAAAGAAGGGTGGAATTGGGAGAGAAATTATCCAAATAAGCTGTTTGTGGAAAAGTTCAGCTTGAAATATTTTTATGACATCTAGTTTGAAATGTTCAATAGGAGATCAGTGATGCAGGATTGAAGTATGGGATTGACTGGTGGTATATGACATACAAGTCATTTGCATCAAACTGCTAATTAAGCCCACAAAAGCAGATGAGAACACCAAGGAAAAAATGTAGAGAAAGATGAAGGCTCAGAACAGAGATTTGAACACCTACAATTAGAGGCCATCATATGGATTATTATCCAACAAAAGGAAATTAAAAGGAGAGAAAATATTAAGAAAAGCTGCTGTGGGGAGAAATAAAAAGATTGCATTGCTTTAGTGATGACCCAATGGAAGGTGGATAACAAATATTTATAGTGAACCCAATTAACCCAGTTGTATTACTTTCTCCATCTCCATCTCCATAGATCAACATGTAATTAGGAGTCAAGTTGTCAGTCAATGATGATAGAATCATTGTGAGTAGTGATAGAATAAGAGGACAACTGGTTAACTATAATATCAAAATTGGGAGGGAAGAAAATAAAATCAGAGAGTGGCTAATAGCTTAAGAAAATACTGAGAGGCAGAGGGACTAGAGGCCAAGATTAAGTGAAAGAATGCATTTAGGCATGTCTAGCAGGTGGTTATGGTCAGTTCAAGAAATGTCAGACTTTCTGATTAATAGTAAGTAATGGTGAAATATAGGTTGTGGCTGTCCCTACATACAGGTAAGGAAGAATGACGGAATGTTGTGGGATTTAAGAATATTGAAAAAATTAGATTAAAATGGATAAGGGAATGCCAATAATGGTAATGAAATCCCCTATTATAAAGACAAGATTTGGTAAAGAGAGGAAGATGGTTATCTAGATGATGAATTCCTTGGAAGAAGGAGAATGACCTGTAGTCTAGGAGAGGGGTATAACTTTTCATTTCAACTTCTTCCCAGATAGTTACTCCTGAGATCTTACACATGGGGCCAAAGCAATATTATCATACACTGAATCTAAAGACACACACACACACACACCCCTTCTTAAGAGAAAGGAGAAATTAGAAAATATTTATAATTCATTTTGTCGTTCTTGTTTTTTGTTTCCTCAGTTGTGTCTCATACTTTATTGACTCCTTATGGAACTTTCTTGGTAGATACTAGAGTGGTTTGCTATTTCCTTTTCCACCTCACTTTACAGATGAGGAAACTGAGGCATACAGGGTGAACTGACTGGTCTAGAGTTGTTCAGCTAATAAATGTCTGAGGTCAGATTTAACTCAGAAAGAATGAGTCTTCATCTTCTTGAATCCACACCCAATACCATATCCACTGTGCCCTTGTAATTCATTAAAAATATGTAAATCTATTCAAAGTGGGCATAGGAATTGCATGTGTAATGTCACTGACAGAGGGAACTCCCAAGAGAAGGAACTCTCGATCAATGAAGGTTATGATTCTAATTTATAGATTTTGAGTACTGAGTGCTTAAGCAATTTCTTATCAGTTTGAATCCAGATCTTTCTAGTTTCAAGGCCAGTTCACCATCTAGTGCCAAGTTTTTTTCTCTATATCAAAACTAACTTCCTTAAATTGAGAATGTGATTTTTTAAATGCAAATTTGTATGCATTCCCACAGAGGATGGAATGAGGCTACAAATCTTCATCTCTTGATTTTGTGGGCTGAATTCACTCACAATCATGTGATCTAACAACTATAAGCCCCAAAATAGGATAATGAAAAGGAGAAAAAAAGGGAAAGTGAAGAAAGACCAATTAGTAGAACTTCAAGGTTCCTGAGAATGGAGATGCTTGATCTGCCTTGATAGAGATCAGTGGAGAAGAGAAGAGGAAGATGAGAATACTGTTGTTTGCAGGAAAGAAAGGAATCACTTCCAGGAATAATATCAATTTCAGGATTACAGATTTTAGAGGAAAAGACATGGCCAGACAGTCATGAAGGAGAGAGAGTAGAAATATAATCTACTTAGCCTAGGGACAGACATCAAGTTACAATCTTTTCTTGCTAGAGGACTGATCAAAAAAATAAAGATACCAGCCCCTTAGTGTGACTTTCTTATAAAGCAGTATTTTTCCATTACCTTTGGAATAGGCAGGTGACATTTAAGAGTCACACAAAACAAAAACAAAAAACTATACCTTTTTCTGACTAGATTCTTTATAGTCTGTTCTTTTTCACCTTCCAGTAAAGGTTGGAAACAAAATTTTAACTTATTCCAAGCTTAGACAATGATATTTGGATATTGATAAGTCCAGAAGCAAAAAATGCCTGTGCTACTATCAACAAATATTTCTTTTAAAGTTAGTCACCCACCCTTAATCAGATCTGTTGTTCTGGTAGAAGTTGACATAGGCAATTACATAATCAACAAGCATACAAGGAAGCACAAAGCTACATTGCTCCATATGCTACTGATAAGCATGCAATCCTTTGAGAAGATTGTCTGTGGGCTTTGTTCTTGGTGGTTATACTGAAATCCACTCTGCCCTACTTTGGCAACAGACATGGTGGTTAGACCAACAGCACTCTCCTATCTAAGCTTGGCTCCCTTATGCTGGTCTCACCAAAGAC
Organism: Macrotis lagotis; assembly: GCF_037893015.1. Taxonomy (NCBI): domain Eukaryota; kingdom Metazoa; phylum Chordata; class Mammalia; order Peramelemorphia; family Peramelidae; genus Macrotis; species Macrotis lagotis. The sequence continues at coordinate 266,274,457 of NC_133659.1, read as the reverse complement.
TTTTCTTCCTGGTGTACCTGGCTGTTTCCATCTTAAACAGCTGATTCTAGCTCCCTATTCACTAGCAAAGCTGAGGTGACGGATATGCAATGGCTTTGGTCAATGGATACTCTTCTCCAACTTAAGAGTCTCTAAGAGTTGCCATTGCTAAATGATTATGCTGTTGGCCTAATAGTGGACCTCTCAGGACATAGCTAGGCAAGTCATTTGATGAGCTATTTTATTTATTTAAGGGCTATTTGATGCCCTTCCAGCTTGAGAGGAGAATCTACTGGCAAGGCCTTCAGGAGCCTTGGATCATTTCCGGGCAACCATGGGGTACTGGAATAAGACTTATTAATCTCTCTAAATGTGGAGTGGTCTTCTTTAGAAATTGGTTCTAGAAGGAGATCAGACTCCAGAACGATTTGAAATGAATGACCATGATGGCCAACTCCAATTCTGACATTATAGAACATTTCCCCCTGTTTTTAATTACTGCCTTGCCAATTTCTAGTTATAAGGCAGATATTACATACTACTTGTTTTTATAATACTCACAACAAAAATAATAACCATACACACACACACACACACACACACACATCAAATAAGTACAAAAGAACTGGTTTTTTAGCAGTTTGTTTAAAAAGATTTGGGATATTTTAAATTAATAACTAATCTTTTCAGGTTTCCAAGGAGCTACATATACCTTATCTTATTTAGCTATCCCACAGGGTGGGTACAATAGACATCAATTCCCATTTGTAGATAAGGGAATGAGGCTTAGAAGGTATAATGATCCTGCCAATTATAAACTAGTTAGAATCAGGACAGTGTCAAATCCATAGTTCTCCTAAATTGAAGTCCCACATTCCTTCCACTACAGAATACAGCTGCTTCCTCACTTGTACATTAATTAAAAAAAAAAGAATTTGATAGAAATTAGAAATACAGCACACAGGACAAGATGCATAATAGTGGCCTTATATACCGACTTTTTTTTTTTTTTTTGGAGATTGTGTCCTGTTCTGGTTATGGCATTTTAAGAGGAATATTAATAAATAGTCATATGAGAAGACAGAGGGGATCAGGTGGAAGCTATATGAAAAATGACTAAAGGAACTTCAGGTATTTAGCCTGTAAAAGAGAAAGCTTAGGGGGAGACATGATGATTATTTTCCAACATCTGAAGAGATCACACTGTAGGCTAAGTATTTATTGCAGTGGCTAGTGTGCATGACTTGAAGTCAGCAAGATCAGAATTTGAATCCTGCCTGAGAAGCCCTCTTGCTCTGTGACCCTAAGTTCCTTAAATTTTATCTGCCTCAGTTTCCTCATCTGTGAAGAAAGGACAATAATGGTACCTATCTTATAGGGTTATGTGAATATCAAATGAGATAATATATGCAAAGTGCTTTGCAAATCTTACAGTACTATATAAATGTAAGCTATTATCTCTCTCTCCCCACCCCTCTCTCTATGTATCTATTTTGTATTGCTTCAAACAACATTTATGTAAAGGCAAAAGTTAAGATATAGGTTATCATCTCATATAAGGAAGAACTATAACAACTAAAACCATCAAAAGAGCAAATGGAGAAACTATTCACAGTAGAGAATATCCTTGGAAATGGGCAGCTTAATAACATTATCAAGAAGATTTTAAGGAGCTTTTTGTCAAGGAGTGAGCAATTAGATCAGATGATCTCTAAATTTTCTTCCAAATGGAAGTTTCTATGATTCTAAAAAATTGTTCAGTATAGAACACATTTTTCCCAATAGTACCTAACACACAGTAGATGCTCTATAAATATTGACTGACTTGAACTGGCTTTAAGAATTCCTAGTTCTAACTCAGAAATTGCCTTTCACATTTCCTTTTCTTACATAAAGAAAAACAACCTCCTGCTGAAAAATTCTTTTTTTGTCCTATTTGTTTTCTCAATCTATCATATCAATATAAACTGATGACCACTGGGTTAGCAGACATCATTGCACAGAATGTTTTGTAAGCCTTCTAGGGCACTGTAAGGAGTCATCTACTCTATTTTTCAATCTCAAAATGGGACAAGCTTTTTTCTCCTTTTCCCATAGGACGTGTCACTACAGAACTAGAAACTATTTTAAATACCAGTACTGCCAGAATCCATTTGAGACAGAAATCCAATAGGCTTTTTATGCAGAAGATACTGCCACTTTAAACACATGCACAAAACTAACAACATGTATTAATTTTATAAATTATATTCCTTTCCCTAGTAGTTTGTTTCCAATTTTTTTCACTTAAGTTCCTCATTATTTCTGTCACATCCATTGTCCTTCAGAAGTTCATTAATTGTCTTTAATGGCCAAGTCATTAATAGAGTTCCTCATTTTTACTGTCCCAAAGGGACTTTTCTCCTTTTCATTTCCAAGCCTTGCCCATCTGAGTTCTTTTTCATATTTTTATTTTCCTTTGAAAATGAATTTATGCCTAAAACATATTTACAGGGGCAGCTAGGTGGCACAGTAGATACAGCACTAGCCCTAGAGACAGGAGGACCTGATTTCAAATCCGGCCTGAGACACTTAATAATTGCTTAGCTATGTGACCCTGAGCAAGTCACTTAACCCTATTGCCATAAATAAATAAAATTATAAAAACATATTTACAAAGACATGATAACATACTGTATCTCATTGTGGTATAATGGTGATCCTGGTTCTTGAAGATGATGCTATCAGAGTACAAAGTCTGGTTAAATCTTCCTAAGCACAAAAGACTTCACTAAATTCTTGCAAAATTTGGTGAATCTGAAATTTCAGTTTTGTGAGGAGTCCCTTCAATGATGCATACATTAACCTATCATGTCTGTTCATCCCATGACTCTTTTTTAGACCTTCCAGAAATTCTCCCCAAATGTTTTGGGAATCTTCCTCAAGTTTTATTCATATTATGAAGATACCAACGAAAGCTCAGATATGCTTCATCTTGTGCTTCATGCCAACCCACATTCTTTTTATGACCATAATTTCCTTGTTGACATCCTTTACATAAGTACTTCTTTAACACAGTTTTTGAATTGTAAGGTATTACGGGCTACCCAGGCCCACCATAAACCTTCCCCATTGCCTTCTGGGTTTCTCTTAACTTTAATTCTTCAGAGACTGTTATTTCATGATTAGCAGTCCTACAATAAAACTGGAAGTATACTGTTGTTTAAGAGATAAGACTTTGTTTCAAGAAGAAGACTTGGCATAGTTCACTAGGTGTAAATGCCAAAATAGTCTATGCATCTCTTATTCACAAACTATACTGGCTGAGTATGGTGAAGCTTATTGACAGAAGGCTGACCAATAACTGATGAGATTTTGGGACTATGGCAACTACTAAGGAGTCACTGCAGGAATACCTTTGCCATAAACATCATGAATCTTCCAAAAAACTCTAAAGTATCATAGTAATGATGTAGTTTTAAGGCTGAACTGGAACATTTTCCATGAAAATTGAACATGAGTTCAGGTCACCTCTAGTGAAAGATGTACTTTGATCCCACACTAAAGGGTATATACAAATCAGAGAATTTCTTCTTAGGAAAAACACCCACTATACAAAGTAGTAGATACTAGCCTTGATGGTTCTCTTGTGAGCCCCGATGATAAAGCTAGCTCAAAAAATAAGCAAACCAACTCAAACAAGTTATAGACTGCATAGAATTCTTGAAAAAATAAGTAAGCATTCAGGATTGATTGGATTCAACTTCTCAGATGATGGACCAGTATCCAAGATGTCACCCATAGATTGGAATTAGGTAGGGCTTTCCCACAAAAGGGTTCTGGCTCTGAGCTCAAGTGAGCCAGATTTGGTACTGGGAGAACCTGACCGCAAAGAGGGTATTAAGGAATTTTCTCATATTTTCTGGTTTATTATGTCTCCAACCCAGAGTTCCAGGTATAATTTCTATAATGCTTAGTTATGGTTCACGTCTAGGGTCTTCCAAGTCCCTTCTATTAAAGTTATTCAATGTACAAATTGATAGGATATAGTATAGTAGAAAAGTACTGACTCTGGGGTCAAAGGATTTGAGTTCAAATCCTACATAAATGTTCACTACAAGAGTGACCTTGGGAAAATCATTTAACTTCCCCAAGCCTAAGTTTCCTCATTTGTGAAGTGAGTGAGCCTTGGATAAGACAGCTCCTGAGATCTCTTCAAGTTCTAGGTCCATGATTTTGATGAGGTATAGGCCAGCTATATTGTTCTTTAACCACAAAAAAGAATTTATCAAAACACAGAAGATCCATTTCCCCATTGGTAAATATTTAAAACATGAAATAATAACCCTAAACTACAATTTATGTCATCCAAGGAGGTAGACTCCCAGCAGATTGGTGAAACTACTGAACAGATCTTTCAAATTTATTTTGGATTTAAATTGCTCAACTTAGGGGGTGGCTAGGTGGCATAGTAGATAAAGCACTGGCCTTGGAGTCAGGAGTACCTGGGTTCAAATCTGGTCTCAGACACTTTATAATTACCTAGCTGTGTGGCCTTGGGCAAGCCACTTAACCCCATTTGCCTTGAAAAAACCTAAAAAAAAAGAAAAAAAAGAAAAAAGAAAGAAAATTGCTCAATTTTACTGACTCGAATTCAATATATTCTGGAGAAAGACTGTATATAATTCATAAGTATAGAATGTCATTACACATCCCTTAATCTTATCTGTAATTATTTATAATAAAAGTTCATTCTCCTGGTGGTAACTCCCTTCTCTTATTATAAGGGTGCAATTGTCAAACCAGCAACCCTTTTCAAGGAATCTAGCCCTCTCAAACTCACAAAGTAGTTGTCAAGGTTAAAAACATCTGTCTCCAGGACACTGCTCAGAGAAGAAATACAAAGCAGAGAAGCAGCTACGGAATTAAGATGCAATCTCAGGCTCACCTAAATAAGCACAAGTACTTGCAGTCATAGGTCTATAGTGTCCACCTGCAACTGCTACTGGAAAGAGAGAAGAGAGCAATCACTTCCCCACCCTTGCTGGAAGTCATAAGTAAAGCTGGCAGAAATATAAATATAATGTTAAAGCGAAGGGGAGACAGAGAAGTGGAGAGTTTGTCCTCTCCTTTTAAAAATCTACCAAGTCAACTTCCTGGAGTTACCAATCACCTTCTATCTCAACCCACAACCCTAAATATACCCATAAATAGTAAACCCCTATACTTGGTTCCAGGGAATATGAGATCAATCAGGACCTGTGATCACACAGGTCCTTCACAAGGATCTTGAGCATGTATGTCACCAAAGAGGTTCAAGACCAAAACTGAGATACAAGGGAAGTGGTCTAATCTCTCCATGCTACCCTCATAAACATTCTTTTCTCTTTATAAATACAAACTCCTTACATTTTTTTCTTTAGCTACTTAGTTTTCCATTACTTATATCATACAAACTTTTCTTACTCAAACAATTAATATAACTTTTAGTTCTAATATAATTTTATATTCTTGCTTTTCTAAAGGAATCACCTTCCTACTATATAAATTTTAACCTAAACATTTTTGTCATCTTTTTGCTCTAAGTTGTATAACATTTCCCTGTTTCCTTTTTTTACATTCGCCTTACCCATAGGATTCTAAATTATTTGCAGATCATAGTCTATGATCAAGAATTTGGGTAACTTCTTGGTCTACATTTCACACTGCAGGTTTCACTACTGCCTTTAAACTTTATATTCACTTCACCAAAAGTTCTAATGCATCATGTACCAAATCACAGTTTTGCTTTTCCTATTTCTTTGCACTAAACATTCTTTATATATTTTAATGTATTATCTTTCTTTTAAGGCAATGGGGTTAAGTGGCTTGCCCAAGGCCAAACGGCTAGGTAATTATTAAGTGTCTGAGGTCAGATTTGAACTCAGGTACTCCTGACTCCAAGGCCGGTGCTCTATCCACTGCGCCACCTAGCTGCCCCATGTCTTATCTTCTGATAGATGTTTTATATGGGAATCAGATTCTGTAATTTGAAGATATACTATCTATATTATTCCTTTGTGCAATTATTCTTCATAAACTTGAAGGTCAAGTCTGTGTTATTGTCAGTTATAGGTCAATAATAGGAAAGTGTTAGAATATAAAAAGAAAATCCTGAAAAGTCTCTAAGTATAAAAGGTCCCTCCTTACCCAGGTATAGAGAAGCCTAACAGGTGTGCATAGGAAATCATATAACAAACCACTCAGGATATCATTGGCTATTATTTCCCAGAGCTGGATCATATTCCCCCATCCTCTCTCCATGCAAAAAGGATACAGAGAACAAACAGGAGCTATATCACACTCTTGCCATGTGGGTGTGAAAAACTGTTTCCAGAGAGAAAATGACAAGCATACTGATGTACCCGAAATAAGTGTAAGCGGAGGTACTATTGAAGGACTGCTAAACTAGGACTGGCAAGAGCCTCTGTCAGGGCTAGGAAATCAAGGAAAGGAGGTGAGGAATCCCCCAACTGCCAATTATTATGTTCATACCTCCAACAATACATGGTATATTTCATAGATTCAAAACTCTGCCTAAAAAAAGACTGGGAATACATATTTTCCTTTGACTTTTAAAAAGAAATCAAGATTGTAGGTGCTCCAAAAATCATGAAACAGCATTAGGGGAGGAGGAGAGACAGTGGCTCACTGACTCACCCACAGCCTAAACTCAAACGCCTTCACAAAGAGAAACATTCTCAGCTGTTGGACAGAATTGTCTGAGACCAGCTCCTTTCCTGGGGTCCTGGCTAGTAGCTAGTAGTGCATAGTTCAGTTATATGCCCAGTGAAAACTCAGTAAATAGAAGTGACATATGATAATCCATGGAAGGATAGTGCCATTGGGAGGAAATCTAGTCTAAGAGATTCCTAGTTAAGCAACTCTGAAACAAGTTCACAGTTTTGTTTTGTTTCTTTTCTTTTTATTTTCTAAAAATCACACATGTCTGAAATAGTTAATTCCAGCACAGGTGTATTTGCATAAATATTCACTATCCGCATAAATAGCCATATGTTATCTGCATGTAATTTGCATTTATCTGCATAGATTATATCATCAGCTTGTAAGAGATCTTCAAGGAAAATTGGGATTATTATTATCTTCAGGTTTTTGCTGTATTTCTATTTTCTTTCTACTAACTGCCTCCTCAGGAGGCATATTGCCATACTGGATAAATAGTTGCCTTCTGAACACAAAGATTCAGGTTTGAATTCGGCCTTGCATTCATACTAGCCATGTGACCTTGAAGTTACATAACTTCACAAGTGATTCAGGTAACTAAGACTATAATTTGCTGAGAAGGTGAAGACCTGTCTTGTTAGAGGAAATTTCCTCCTCTGGAGGAATGAAATCTTAGATCCTCTCTCTATACCTAACTCTCTCTTCATCTGCCTATTTCTTACCTAGTGAATAAATGTTATTAATGGCACTTTCAAGTTTCAATCTTAAACTTGGATTGTAATGTAAGATTTCACCCATGACAAGTGATAAACGTCTTTTCTATTTTCTAAAACCTCCCCAAAATGCAATTCTATAATTAGCTCAGTGTTGATGAGCTCTCACAGGCAGGAAATGACTCTTAATGTCTAACTTATATACATGATGCTTTAGAGGGAGTACATTTTCTCATTATTCAAAGTCCTCATTAGAATTCTGGAACAGAACTAGAATTTTGTGATATTGGGATCTTTTGATCTTGAAAAAAAAGGTGTCCTATTATATTGGCAAGGAAAAAAATAGCTAACGCAGTCCTGAGCTGATCAAACTATATCTAGGTGAATGTATTCAATTCTGAACAACACAATTAAAGAAAAACACTGATCAGATGGAGTAAATCCTGGAGAACAGGTAGGCCAGTGAAGCTTTGATGCTATGTCATAAGGGTCTGACTGTCATAGGAATTAGGGTAGTTTAGCCAGGAGGAGACTTGGAGATAGATATGAAAACCATGTTCAAGTACTAGAAAAACTGTCACATGAAGGGATTAGATTTTTTTGATCCTGAAATGGGAGGAAGAATGATGGGTGAGGGGCGGCTAGGTGGTGCAGTGGATACAGCACTGGCCCTGGAATCAGGAGTACCTGAGTTCAAATCTGGCCTCAGACACTTAATAATTACCTAGCTGTGTGGCCTTGGGCAAGCCACTTAAACCCCATTGCCTTGCAAAAACTAAAGAATGATGGGTGAAATGTGCAAAGGAAGCAAATTGAGGCTCCATGTCAAAACAAAGAGTTAACTAGGAGGCAGGCAGCCTCCTCCTCACTGGGCACTTTCAGGCAGGGAGGCTGAAAGACTGAGCAATTACTGATTCTATTAAAATAAGGATTCTTTGAGGGATTGAATCAATGGTTACTTAAGTCCCTTAAAAATATCTTTAAAAAAAACTGGAATTTCAATTTATTATTAATTATATATATATATAAATAATTAATTTAAATATAATTAATAATATTTATCATTAATCATGCCAGATTAAAAAGTTAATTGATTACCTTGAAGAAATTTAAAAGTACACTTGTGTGAATGTTCTCTCTACTCACACATCCCACTTTAACCCACAGATGTATAAACTTAAAAACTTAGAGCACTGAGTTTAATGATTCAGTCAAATAGTACATATTAAGAGACAGAATGTGAATCCTGGTCTTCCTGACTTTTACTCTACTACTGCCCAATTTAGAAAACTAAAAATAACTGCTTGAATACAAGATATCAATGCAAAGAAGAAGCCAGATGAATGCAGTAGAAAGAGCACTGGCCCTAGAGTCAGGAAGACCTGAATTCAAATCCAGCCTCAGATACTATGTGACTCTGGGTAAGTCATTTTATCTTGTTTGCCAAACTTTCCTTCTCTGTAAAAGAACAATAGTAGCATTTATCACCCAAGGTTTCTGTGAGGATAAAATGAGATGATCTTTATAAAGCATGCTGCAAACTTTATGTGTTATATGAATGCAACCTATTAATAGGCAAAATTTAGCTTGACTCAAAACCACAACAAAATATTTATGCAACAAAAGTTCCTTAAAAGCAAGTTTAATTTGTTTATTTTTGCATACACAGTACCTATCGTACTGTCCAGTATATACTATAACTAGTAGACACTTGATATACATTTTGGAATGACTGAATTACTCTGACTTCACAGATGGTAGTCTCTCCTTCACCAGTGTAGATCACAACCTTCTAGACTACAGATCATGAGTTGTTACTATTCAAAAATCATTGGTCTGCAAATTTGAGAAGATAGGCCTTCTACAATTATCCGGGTTGATCCTAGGAGGACACATACACAGACTGTTGTTGGACCTATATTTGAAGACTTTTTACCTTGGCAGGACCTTCCAGAGCTCTTGTTCCATCGGCATAGCCTTCAGAACCTAGGCACGCTTCCATGTTAGACACTGTGGAAGACATCAAAAGGGGACTGCAGTGAAGAGTTCTCTATGTTAATAAGGAATGTCCTTGCTACATAAATAAACCCAATTTAGTGGGTTTTGTTATTCGTGACTGTCTTGTTTCTATCACCTACAGTCAATCATCATCATCAATATCAGAAAGCACCAGTATAAGGCTTAACTGTTCATGTCATTGGGATAGACAATGTAGCAGGACATTTGTGTGTAAATAATCTCTGTCTCCAAAAAGTTTACAATCTAAATCAGACCATAATGACATGATGAACATGAAGAGAGCAAAGGAGATTAAAAAAACAAGATCTCTATCAATGAAGTTCTAGAAACATGAAAGCTTCCTATAAAGTTTCCTAGTTTAAAAAAAATTATATAAATAAAATGGATGAAGGTAAAATTTAAAATGAAAGAGTAGAGTGGGGAAAATGAGTATCAAATATCACTGACAGAAGTCTGATTTTAAAATATATAAAGAATTGGCACTAACAGGTAATATCAAGTGCCATTCCCAATACATAGGTGGTCAGAGGTCATGATCAGTTTTCAAAATAAGTGCAATCTATAAATATTCATGTGCTTCCAATCACTAAAATTAAATGAAGTGAAAATTAAAACAACTCTTGAAACACTACACAAACTGGGGGTTATAGGAAGTCAAGAGCAAGTGATATAGTACAGGTAGTGGAATCACTTGAGATTTGAGTTTAGAATGATGCAAGAAAAGTGACTGTTCATTCTCTTTCACTCAGCATTCACACTACTGTGCATATATCCCAAGGAAGTCAAAGAGAGAAACAAAGGGCCAATGTCTACCGAAGTACTCATGTCAGTCAGCCTTTGAAAAGTGGAAATCAGTGGGTGATCTGAGACTGTGGAATGATTGGAAGAAAAAAATGAGTACCTATAAATGCAATGAAATATTGTACTGTTTAAAAGTGAAGAAATGAGAAATTCAGAGAAACAAGATTTGTATGAAATTATAAAGAGAAAAACAATGAAAGTGCTAGAAAATAGTGAAATATACCATACCTCTAGCAGTAGAGAGACAGAGGAATGGTAAGCCAAATCATGGCACACATTGCTAAATATGGTCATTTTATCAGATAGTTTTGCTAATTATTTTCATCCCAAGAAAATTTCAATCTGACAATGGGTGTGGTGATGTTGAAATGACAATAATTTAAAGATAAATGTCACAAATAAAATTTACTCTTCCTATGCGCTACTATCATTTTCTTGATTCTCTATAACTCTTTTCTAGGAGGCTGGATATAAGGTCAGGAGGTGAAGGAAGCACTGGAGGCTAAAAACTCATTTAATTAAAAATATATTCCTAGGCTATTAATTACTACATAGTTCTATGTGTGTGTGTGGTACAGGTCATATATTCTTTGTTCCTCAGGACAGAAGAATAAAAACATTCTTCTAGGTATTAACATATAAATGATATAAACCAACTCCTGAATTTCATAGTACAAAGTATATAAATAATAGTATCATAAATTGTTATGGTTTAGTCTATTATGCAGATGGTTCGCTATTTAAAGAAAAGTTCTAAATTAATTAAGGTTGTGCCCCTAAATCAGTCATTCTAAACCTTTTTGAGTCTGTGTGATAGACTCTGGCCATCTGATGAAACATATAGACCTCTTCTTAGGAAAAAAAATTTCAAATGCAGAAAATACATGGAATTTTAGAGGTAGAAGCAACTGCAGAGATTATGGACTTAAAGTAATAAGTGATCTAAAATCATTCATTTTAAGTCCCTCATTTTAAGAGAAGGAAACTGAACTTTAAAGTCATTACTTGCCCAAAGTTCTACAGGTAGCAAATGGCAAAGCCCAGAATTTAAACACAAGAACTCTGATTCGAATTCTGTGATGTTTCCCTTACCATACTGTACTCCCCCTATTCAAGTCTAATTGAAGCATGGGCTCATAGAGTTAAAGCTGGAAGAGATTTCAGATCACTTAGGCAAGTCTCCTCATTTTATAGATGAAATCAGTAAATGAGCAATCTTGTTGCCCAAGATCACACAGGTATTAAGGAATAGAGCTGGTCCCATCCCCAGATTAAAACTCTTTACTACCCAGCCTCAGTGTTAAATTTCTTCAGGGTTATTTACATTATAAATTTGATCTTTAACTTGCATGAAAGCCCTCCCATTTCCCTTTTCCCCGTTAAAGGAATTTTTGGTATCAATGAGTGGGTGGGGATGCTTATTTTTGGACCAAAAATAACACAAAAGTAGTTGCTCTGGTCAAAGCCAGAAGCTTGGCTGGGCAGGCAGGGCTTTATGTCAGAGACTGACAAGGTGAGTGGGGACAGGGGCAGTGTGGTCTTCTTCCCTCAAGAAACCAGCAATATCTCTCTTCAGCCAGCAGCTTCTTTCCCCCACCCCTTAAGCTACTACCCTCAGGGTGGACCACCTCAGGCTGCTGGACTGTGTAATCAGGATGTTAGGGAACTGCTCCAGGATCCAAGTGGGTGTCAGTTACCATCCCCTCCCTCTTTCCATAGTTAAAACTCAACTCTCATTTCCTATCTTCCTCAATTCTATCTTTCCATTGTGACCCCTGGAATCCATTAATCCTAAATCTTTCTATTTCTTCAGTCTTGTGATGGACACTGAAGAAGACAGCACACCTCTTGGCAGGCTCTCCAAAGCTGACTCTTCCTTTTTTCATATCAACTAACTCACAAGGCCAGAAAGAGGAGTTGAAATACCCATCCTTCCCAATGCACTCTCAGTCCCTTCCTACCCCCACACCAGCTCTCCTCCAAAGTTTATTCTTTCCAGATACCTATTGTTGTCACCTATGAATCCCCAGATCACTCTCCTTTTTTATAACCCACTTGCGTCCTCAAGTAAATATGTCTTAGGTGTCACAATTCCTAGTTACAGCTCTAGCTGTTGTCATTGGTACCTTATTAATACTAAATAAAAGGAAATACGCCCTGCTTCCAAAGTATGACTTTTTGGAAAGTCTTAGGACACCATTCTCTCAGTCCATTAAACCACAAATAATTTTATCTTTGGTTAACTTTTCAGAAGATCTTGCTACTACCAAAATTAGCTCAAAATACTTGATAGTAACTATCAAACCCAAAGTCCTCCTAAAGTTGACAGCGTCAGTACCAGCTTCATTTTGAAGAAAGTTAAGCTGAGGTGAGAGCTGTTTAATAATTAGCCCAAGGTCACTCATGGAGTCAGGGAGAAAGCTATGGATAGAAGTCAAATCTCCTGACACCCAGCCTTGTCTCACTAACAGACTGCACTGCACTCTGCGACCTACTTGCTCTAAGTTTTGTAGAATTTCTTCTACTGAATTCCCTTAGTTGTATAAAGCAACTCAAAAGAAAAAATAGTAAATTTTACTTTATGGAAGTTATAATAAATAAAAACTATTAAAATGCTAGTTAAAAGAAAAAAGACACTTCCATCAATCCTCTCAATATCCAGGAGAAAAAAAAACACATATATACTTTACATTAAAAAAATATGATTGCATTGATTTTAGACTCTGGAATATGGTATAGTATACTATACTGGACAAAAAATATTAACATTCTTTTAAAAATACAGGCTTTGTTTAGCAGTGATTCTGTTTTAAATTTCTCAATGCTATATACACCAATATAAAAGTCACAGAGAAAAGTCTAACTTTGGATAAAATCCCAAAGTTTTGTTTTCAAGTTTTATAAATGCAATTTTTCATATGTTAATGAATGTAATATATTAAAAATATAGGTTAAAAAGTTGTGAATAAATAACTTTTAAAATAACCCCCAAACTATAAAATCATCTTTAGGTTTAATGAAAGCAAAATTTCCCAGTTCACTCTTACTGAAGTGATAGAATGATTTATTTTGACCTCCAAGGAACAGAAAGGTAGAACAACTTGTATAAGTCAGAGAGACAGGTTAATGGCAATAGTGAGCCTCCTTCCCCAATTTCCTGTAGTCAAATCAGTGCTCTATGCAATGAGCCACACAATCATGGGTTAAAGTAAAGTTAAAAAAAACCCACAAGCTCTATTAAAACAAAATTTCTACTAACTAATATTACTACTTGGAGATCAGTATAAATGTCAAGCCCTTTCAAAGAAGTCCTTGCTATTTCTGCGTGATTTATTCCAAATTTTAGGGCTCATGAAAATACACAGAATTTTTCAATTTCCTTCCTAAAAAGTCACCTTAGAAAAAAATTTTTTGAGTAGGTCCCTTGAAATTAATATTAAAGAAAACTTATTTTATATTAAAACAGGTCTGTTCTTAAACATTTTATAGGTCAAAAATCTGAGCAAAGTCATTGCCAAAATAAACTACTTGATAAACTAGTTCTGCCTAACTTAATCTGCCATGATTCATATTCCCATAAGTATCCTCACTGCTTCTGACCTGTCACTGTAGACAATCAATTTATTTTTTACAAAATAATTGTAATAGTGGTCTGGCACAGGGGCAGACCCTATCAGTTTGCTTAGGTGAAACAAAGTCTCCAAATAGAAGATGCTAGGGAACAACTGTGAACTGGTCTAGTTATTCTGTAAAGTCATTTGGAACTAAGCCCCAGCTTAATGAAGAAAAGGACTCATCTCATATATAAATAAATATTTAAGGAACGGCAAAGAATTGGAAACTGAGGAGGTATGCATCAATTGGGGGGGGACAGTTAGGTGGCACAGTGGATAAAACATCAGGAGGTGCAGGACCTGAGTTCAAATCCAGCCTCAGGTAATAATTACCTAGCTGTGTGACCTTGGGCAAGTCACCTAACCAATGCCTTGGAAAAACAAAAATAAACAAAAAAAAGATAAAATGGCTGTAATAGGACCAGGGTTTCTCTGCCTCAGCTTTCTTTCCCAATAACATAGGCAAAGACTTAAGACAAATCTGCCCCTGGGAACATAATTGGTTTCAACTTCCCAAATGTAATTTCATGGTCAACTAGGGGCATAAAAAGTCCCTGCAACAAGGAGTCAGGGTCTTGGGTCTTGTGTGCCTAAGTCCATGAATCTCTAAGTTACCCTAATGAACTTCCTTGGATGGTTCCATATGGAAGTGAAGGGATTACAATCAGAGAGGTTAAATATCCCTGTATCTTTGTTGCATATCCTTACTATGTTAGGATAAAGTAAACCTCCATCTGTAAATGTTCAATGAGCTGCAAATATTTCATTTTGTCCCCAAATCTAACTCCAGTTCTGGCCTTAGAGCTTCTCCTACAACACTGATAATTTCAGAGCAACTTGGGAATTGATGAAACCACGAACTGATGCAGAACTAAGAGAATAATTTATACAATAGCATTACTATAAAAACAGACTTTGAAAGGCTTTAGAACTCTGATCAATGTAATAACCATTTCAGCGATCACATGACAAATGAAACATATTTACTGTCATAGATGACAGACCCATAGTGCAAACTGGGACAATTTTTTCTTTTGCCATGGTCAACGGGGGAAATGTTTTCCTTGACTATACATGTTTGTAACATGGGGTTTGTTTTTCTTTCTTTCTCATAGGGGAGGGGTGTTGTTAGAAGGGAAAGAAGGCAGATTTTTGTTCATTAAAAAAATAAAAATACAAATTTAATATTAATAAAAAAGAAATTCAAGTTGAATCAAACAAGAAATAGAAAGTCTGGGCATTTTGTTTTAATATATTAATGACAGATCATAAATAACTGAACTCTAGCTTCTCTGAAAAACTGGAAAAGGGCAGTGCTGCCAAATTAGAACTAGTGATTTACTAGTGCAGTCAGTGTGCTTCTCCAACTCAAAGAACGAAAACTCATTTCTGTAAACCACAAGAGAATTTTCATTTTTGTGTTTCTTTTCCTTTCCCAGGTATGTATGTTCAAAGATGATAGTATCTGACTGGTAGAGCAGTTGCAGCTGCAAAAACTGTATTGGAATTGGGCTTGTGAAAAGGAAAGTATTAGCACTGGAGAGAAGCCATGAAAAAGCTGGGCTATTTGATCAAGACAAAGCCTAGTACAGAGGTGAAATGTAAAGTGGCTAATTAGTGGCCTTTCAGGAACTATTTTCTGTCCCTATGAAACTTAACCAGTGGTCTCCCAATTAACTATGCTAGAAAATTCGGTTCAGGTTATTTGTAATTCTCTGGTGATTTCTTCAAATTCCTTGCCTGATTCATGTCTACACATTGATTAATGAGTTTTATTTTTCACTCTCTTGGGAGGAAACTCTTAACTAGAGTCAAAAGTAGTCAAGGATAAAGTAGGGTAGGGGGAGTGATAACTCAATGAATGTGAGAATGGGAGCTTACTTCTCCTAATTAGGGGTCAAGCTCTTTTGGAGCTGAACTAGGGCAAACTGCATTAAGGATATAAAGATCAGGGATCTGTGCAAGTTGCCAGCCTTCAGGCCTCCACACATGTGCTATGCTAGACTATCAAGGCATTTTAACTAGCTTCCTCTCAGGTGCAAGGTTGAACAACCTTTCTTAATAAAAGTATCACAAATGTGGACACTAGTGATTCTTCAAAGTATAGGCTAATTACTTATTTAAGTATTATATACAAAGCAGTCACAAATGCATCATTAAAGAAATCTACAGATTATTAGAAGAAGATAACATATTATCTGAGGAACAAAAAAGATGTGTCAAAAAGACCCAAGAGTATAAAGTATAATTCATTATCAATTCAGTAAGTACTAAAAAAGTCACCTGAAAGTAAAATAACATTTTTACTGTCTTTATGGCTTATTACAAAGCTCTAAGACTCATTTCTAAGATCATGATTTATTCATATATTATTTTGGGTTTTTTTTTTGTTTTGCCTTTGCAAGGCAATAGGGTTAAGTGACTTGCCCGAGGTCACACAGTTAGGTAATTAAGTGTCTGAACTGGATTTGGACTCAGGTCCTCCTGACTCCAAGGGTAGCACTCTATCCTGTGTTACCTAGCTGCTTCCTTATTAATATATTATTAAAGATATCAAATAGAAGTAAGTACAGTAAGAAGGTTGAGTATTTGATGTTCACAAGGAAATTGATTCCTGATAAAGAATTGGAAACTAAGGTGATGCCCATAAGTTGGGGAATAATTGAATAAATTGTGGCACAGGATTGTGATGTAATTCTATATAAGAGGTTTTAGAAAAACCTGGCAACAAAAAAATGAAATAAGCAGAATCAGGAGAACATTGTGCACAGTAACGGTAATATTGTCATAATAACAAACTGTGAAAGACTCAGATATTCTGAGTAATACAAAGATCCATAATAATTTCAAAGGAATCATGATAAAAAAAATTGCGATCCCCCACCAGAGAGAGAACTTATGAACTCTGAGTGGAGTACAAAGCAGACTTATTTATCATTTCACACACACATATACAAAATTTATGTTGAAATTTGATTTGCATAACTACATATATATATAAAATGAGTCTCTCTTTCTCCATTATAATGGGTATTTCTTGCCTTCTTGATGGGGGTAAGGATAAAGAAAGGGAAAGATCTGGAACTGAAAATAAAAGTTTTAAATTTAAATAAAATATGCCACCAACACAATGTTGTCAAGAAATACTCTAACATATGTATGTATGTAAAATATATAATATATTTTAGGGAGACAGTTTAACTTCCTTAAAGTTCTGCCTATTATTATTTCTCTCCTAGAGAGAATTAAGTATAGCCTCCAAATCAAAATAGCCATATGAAAACATTTCATTGTATAACAGTCTATATGGTTTCACTGAAAAAAATACATGAAGTATCTCCTTCATCATGAAATTTTTCTCACATAATATCAAAATGTAATCTGGAGTTGGTAACTAAGTTTCTTAATATAAGCCAAGGGAAGGTTGAGACTGGAGGGTTTGAGTTTGAATATAGGGATCAAATTCAGGAAATACTTACAAATATCCTGATTGCCTCCAGGCAATTGCATCCAGATACACACATAAAGCTGTCAAGGTGAAAACTGTGGCAAAAAGTTAGAAAAACTCACTGGCATCATGAAATTACAGCTTAACAAGAAGAATATATTTAAAGTAATTAGAACCTAACCAATTTCAATTTTAGTGTTTACTTTTGGAACTATAAAAGGAACTATGACAGATTTGGAAGATATACCTTTAAAAAAGCCAATGCAGTATCATGAAAACAAAGGGCTTATTTGCCTTAGTCAACTATAAAAAGATTAATCTTGGCTCACCAAAAAGATGGAAAAGAACTGAGATATCCTCAAGCACAAGACAAAGATTTAAAAGAAAAACAACTTCAGAAATATTTTTGGAACACGCAAGTAACCATCCACTAAACAATAGTCTAGTTGATAACAGGATAAATAAGAACTAGTATATATAGCTCCACTAAACAATAGTAAAGTTGAAAACAGGGAAAATTCATTGGACTTTGTCAAATGTAATAAAACTTAGAAAACTTAGAATTTAGGAAAGTTTAATAAAGGTTGACATCCTAAATATTAATAATCTCCAAGTTATATGAAACTAAAAGATTTCAAAATACAGAGACATAACAGAACAAATTAAAATTACCTCTATCATTCTGATTGCTACTAGAATTTTACTTAGGATGCTTTTGAGTGAATCTAAAAATGTGTTTATTTGCCTGTAGATTAGTCCATAGAACACAAAACATTAAAAATAATTTGTCCCAAAGATATTCTATTTGAGCTCAATCAAAGATGAAAGGAATGTTTTTTCTATGATAAAAAAAATACATTATATAAAGGAACAACAGAAGCATAGTAGAACTTGCTCCTAAATTGTTTCTACCTTAAAATCCATAAAAATGAAAATGAGATGAATAATAATACTTCACATTTCCTCAAGATACATTAATATTTACTAGAATCTCAAAACAACCCTATAACATAAATAAGGTAGGTATTAAATCCACGTTTTGCAGATGATGAAACTGAGACTCAGAATAACTTGTCCCAATGTCACCCAAATTTCCTGATTTTTAACATATGCTACTTCCCCTGAATGAAGGTAAGTATGCCTCAAAAAAGTATGTTGAGTGGCAAAGTAGATAGTGCCTGGTCATGGAATCAGAAAGATCTCTGTGAAAATCTATCCTCAGATACTACTAGCAATGTGGCCCTAGGCATGTCACCTCACCATATTCCTCATTTTTTCTCATCTGTAAAATGAGTTTCAGAAGGAAAAGGCTAACTACTCCAGTATCTTTGCCAAGAAAACCCAGGGTCAAAAAAGAGTCAAAACAGAACTGAAATGACTGAACAACAATACAACAAAAAAATCTGTCCTAGATAATTTCAAACCCAAACATTCATTATATTCTTTAATATGTGTTAAGAATGCTCTGTGATTTTTTTTTCAATTCAAAGAATTCTAATTTTACTAGCTGAATAACAAGAAGTCTCAGTTTCAACTAAACAGCCTGGTATTTTTCACACGTATTTGTTTACTGAGAAAATGGGTCCCATTCAGTATGAGCTCTTTTCTC
Source organism: Macrotis lagotis (assembly GCF_037893015.1). Lineage (NCBI taxonomy): Eukaryota > Metazoa > Chordata > Mammalia > Peramelemorphia > Peramelidae > Macrotis > Macrotis lagotis. The sequence continues at coordinate 266,255,572 of NC_133659.1, read as the reverse complement.
CCATCTTAATATCTCAAAACTCTTTGTTACCTTTCCTCATTATTTTTTACTTTCCTTCAGTCTTCTGATGAAGGATGCCCTCCTCTTAACCACAGTCAATTCTTCTATTTGTACCCTTGATCTCATCCCCTTCCAATTCTTCCCTCTGCCAGATTAATCCTGCAATCAATCCTTTGTAATCAACAACCTTTCCTGCTGCCTACAAGCACATGCAGTTCTTCTCCACTTACATCTGACCCTACAATCGCCTGAATCCTATACCTTGCCTCATCTCCTAGAATCAAAGTTCTAAAAACCACCAAGTCAAATTCCTAGGAAAAGCTCCCTATACTAATTGTCTCTCTTCTAAATCCTCATTCTTCTTGGCTTTATTGTAGCATTTGACATTATTGACCACCTTTTCCTGTTTTTTTTCCTCCCTTACACTGCTCTCTCTTGGTTCTCTTCCTTTCTCAGGTTATACCTTCTCAGGTTCCATTGCTGGATTATTATTCATGTTATGCCCACTAACTGGTTATACTCCACAGCTCTGTCATAGACTCTTCTTTTTACAAAGGGATCTCTGAGTATCTCATCATCTCTCACAAATTCATGCAAATGAGTTTTGGATTTATTTATCCAATCTTAATCTTTCTTATGAGTACCTTTGAGTATCCATAGCAATTATCTAGTCTTACTTCCCAATTATAAACATCTCAGATTTAAAGATAAGGACAGGACCTATGATTTCATTTGCATGAGGAAAGGAAACTGAGTTTATGAATGCACTCTTCATTTTCCACTCAATAAATATGAGTGGCTTCTGAACTCCTTCAGGATCAAACATTAAATCCTCTGTTTGGCATTCAAAGTCTCTCAGTCTTCCTGAGCTCCACTCCACCCCTTCATCGTACATCCTCTTGGCCTTCTTATTGGTCCACAAACACTCCATTGCTCAGTTTCAGGCATTCTCTCTAGCTGTCCCCAAGACCTGGAAAACTCTCCTTTTCCATTCCCATTTGTTGACTTCCTTAGCTCCCTTTATGTAAAACCTCATCTTCTCAGGAAGTCTTTTCCATTCCCTCTTAATTCTAGGGCCTTCCCTCTTTCAATTGTTCCCTATTTAACTAGTAAATAGCTTGCTTGTACTAATCCATTTGCATGTTTTCTCTCCCACAAATTGTGAGCTCCTTAAAGTCTTTGCCTCTTTTTCACCCTTCAGTGCTCAGTTCAGTGTAGGTGGCATATAATGGGCATTTAATAAATGTTTACTGATGAACTGACTGTCTCTGCAAGTTCCCAATATACTGAAAACTTAAATTATTTGTCCACCAGGGTCATTCAACCAGTGAGTCATATTTTCTTGGTTCTAAGGTCTCTTCTTCATGTACTACCCCATTCCTGCCTCAAACTTAATGTGTCCAGAACATAATTCATTATCTTTCTCTTGTATACATATATATGTGTGTGTGTGTGTGTGTGTGTGTGTGTGTGTATGTATATATATATATATATATACACTTCTAAAATTCCCATTTCTGTTGAGAAGTCACTATTCTTCCAGTCATATTCCATTCCAGTCATACACACACACACACACACACACACATATATATATATATATATGTGTGTGTGTGTGTGTGTGTGTGTGTGTGTGTATATGTATACTTCTAAAATTCCCATTTCTGTTGAGAAGTCACCATCCTTCCAGTCATACCAGTTCACAACCTTGGAGTCATCTTCTTTGATCCTTTTCCCCTCCATATGCAATAATCAATTTTTAACCTTTTTTTCATTTACCTTCCCCTTTTGCATACATAAAGCCTCCAATCTAGTTCAATTTCCTTCTACCTCTCACCAGATTATTGCAATCACAGGGCTGCCTGCCTCAGGTCTATCCCCCTTGAAGTCCATCTTTCCACTCAATTACCAAAGTGTTAATCATATAGTATAGGTTTGACCTTGTTACTGTGCTGATCAAAAAGTTTCAATTATTCCCTATTGTTTCTAAAATAAAATACAAATTCTTCTGCTTGGCATCTAAAGCCTGTGACAATCTAGCTCTCACTATCTTTCTACTAAATTCTTGTCCAGTGCATTACCATTTCTCTAGTCTCTATGATTTTTTACAGACATTATATCTTGAATGTATTAGAATCCTCATTTAAACTTCTTAGAACCCCTAACTCCCTTCTGAGTTCAGTTTAACAGTCATTTTCTACATGGGGTTATTCCTGATATCCCTGGGGAATGGTGGCTTTTCTGATGAAATTACTTTGTTTTTACTTATATCCACATGTTATTTTCCCCAATCATATGTTAGCTTCTTAAGAGTAGAGAATCCTTTGGCAAAAATATTTATTTGTAGATTAACTGGGCAGGTCCATGATAACCTCCCTGAACATCACTTCAAAGTCACTGTGAGAAAACCAAGTTTGCCTCTAGGCAACTGCTTATCCTGGGGGTTCTCAGAATCCATGACAGAATATTCCATGCAGAATGTTGGAGTCTTCATTCTCTTGGCAATGAGTAGCTATCAGTGAAGTAGGTGATCTATCAATGGAAAAACAGGCCAGGATACTACTGTCCTTTGAGGGGTTTTCCTCAATGACACTGGCTATATAAGAAAAACATTTCCACCCTTCCCACAAGCAAGGAGCATCTGTAACTGATGCCAGAACTCAGCACTGGTTTCTAAAGTTAGCCATGCACTTGGCAGCAAGAATAAGTCAACAATGGTTATCATAAAAATATTGGCTGATGTCCTGGCACTCACCTTACCTTAAATCAGGGAACTGGAAGGAAGCCAGCCTGGCCACCGTTTAAAAGACACAGAGCTAATCCCTAGCAGGGTCCATCATGAAGAGATTGCCAGATAGCTCAGTCTCACTCCCCAAATAAAAAATGTGAGCAATAGAAGAATCTTCCCCCAACACAACTGATACTGGAAAAATGGGGAACAAAACTACTACCATTTTGATTTTGACTGAGGCCATGTCTGTTCAGAGAGGTAGTCGCTGATAAGTGGAAGCAGCCCTCTCCTTAGAAGTTTTACTTTCTTAAAGACAATTTCCAGTCCTCACTCCAGTTTTAAGAGATCAAAAACATTCTTAGGGCAGCTAGGTGGCATGGTGGATAGAGCACCAGCCCTGGATGAAGGAAGACCTGAGGTCAAATCTGGTCTCATTCACTTAATAAATTACCTAGCTGAGTGACCTTGGGCAAGTCACTTAACCAAAAAATCAACTAGGCGCCCTAGTCCCCCGGGCCGGCGGCCGAGGCGCCGAGCGGCTGACACACCCTCCCCCTTCTCCCCTTCCTCCCCTCCCCTCCTCCCCCGCCAGCTCCACCTGGCCCAGCCCGGCTCTGTGAGGCACCCCGGAGCCTCCGGCGGATGCCAGGTGGTATATATCTATCTCTTAAAGTTGGGAAAAGAAAAACAACTTTTTGAGTAATAAAAATGCCGCCTAAATTCAAGCGCCACCTAAATGATGATGATGTCACTGGTTCTGTGAAAAGTGAAAGGAGAAATCTTTTGGAAGAAGATTCAGATGAAGAAGAGGATTTTTTCCCTAAGGGGACCATCTGGACCAAAATTTGAACCCCGGAATGACAAAATTAGACATGTACAGAATCAGGTGGATGAAGTAATTGATGTCATTGCAAGAGAATATTACAAAAGTGATTGAAAGAGGAGAGAGACTGGATGAGCTACAAGACAAATCAGAAAGCTTATCAGATAATGCAACAGCTTTTAGCAACAGCTCGAAACAGCTTCAAAGGCAAATGTGGTGGCGTGGATGCAAAATGAAGGCCCATCATGGCTCTGGTTGCTGTTATCCTTTTGCTGTTGATTATCATTCCTATTGTCCTGAAATATCGGACTTGATTCTGTGACCAGAGATCTCTAATAAAACATTTCTGGGACAATTTAAAAAAAAAAAGAAGATTGCTGCATAATTTAAAGATAAATGTACATGACTCTGAAAAGTGTTTTTTCTCAAGAAGAGGCAAGTGTCCTGTTCAAATTGGAGCATTGACAAATTCCCGATTAGCATCCTTTCCTTTACCAAAATATGCTGTCATTAATTTATTTTTAAAAGAAACATCTACTTTGCCTTGTTATAGAAGCCTAATTTGAAACTAGATACTTGCCAATACATTATTTGTATACAGAGTTAAACGTTGACGATGATATTTATAATTTAACATAACTTCCTACTGTAAATTAGAGAGGGAGGGATTTATTGCATCAAGTTCAGGGACAGGATGGGAGGTAAGAGATGAAACATTATGTAAAAAGGATTGGTAACCATTCAATTAATGATCACAAAGTGTATAATTTTTCTCATGTAAAAAAATTAGATTTTGGAAATGGTTTCCATTATTTATGGCAAAACTAATATTTTCAATACTGCTACTTTCAACTGTGACTAAAGACATTCCAGTAAACCTATTTTGCCTGTATGTAGAATCTGTGACAACTTTTTTTTTTTTTTACTTTGGGGCTATACTTGATCAATCTTATAGCACAGCCTTGGATAATTAAGGCAGGAAATGAGATTGAAGGAAAGGAGAGCATCAGTGGAGTGTTTGGGAATAACGACTTCTACCTATGAGCACATTGCAATAAAGTAATAATTGGAGAGAAGCTAAGAGAAAATGAATAAAAGAAATCTATAGTTACTCAAAAGAAAAAAAAATCAACTAAAAAAAAAGACATTCTTTAACTTCTTCCCTGGGAAATCCATTCTTGTATTTAAATACCAGTACTCTCTAGATATCTAACTTGCTTTTATCACATGCTACCTTAGATTGGGTTTGTATACATTTCTTGGCATGCCATTAGCATGCAAGTTTCTTGAAGGTTGGAACTGTTCTGTTTTTCTATCTTTGTAACCTCAGTGCTTAACATTTGTATACATTCAGAACTTACTAAAGGGTTGTTGAATTTCAAGCAGCCCTATTAGGGAGAAATCAAATCTAGAGAGATCTTGCTACAACTTTGCCAATTTATCTTTGTTCTCTCAATAACAGTAAAAAAAGATGATTCCTTTGTGTCTTTATGTATATATACAAATATACATTATAAATAAAAACACATAATAGTCCTTTGCTCTTGAAGATAAAAATGATATGACTATGTTGGGATGCAAGTTCAATGTATCCAACTGTAGAAACACCCCTCACACACACCCCTACAAATACATAATGTATATACATAAATTCTTGATCAAAAGAATCATTTATGTCTGTATGTATTTATGTATAAGTGTGTATTTACACATACATACACACTTGCTTCTGCCCCCCCCCCCAGCTGTAATCCTTTGGACTGGAATCTATCAGGTTGTCAATATAACTCAATATCAGGGAGCTCATCTTCTTGCCAGACTGCTTCAGTCTTGCTACCTTCTGCCTTTCTGATTGGAGTGCTGGAGGGTAAAGCAAAGAATTCCTCTGAAAGTCTCCTGCAAAGGGCTCCCAGGCAGCCAGCTCTTCATTTCCCAGCACCTATATTCCTTTGGATTGGGGCACCATGGCCCAGCTTGGACACCATGCCCCAGCTTGGACACCTGTTTATTTTACCCTCATCACTTTTCAACTTTTGTGTGCTGTCTTCCCCTATGAGATTACAAATTCCTTCAGGGCAAGTACTGCCTTTTTCAGATTTATATATCCGAACTTTAGCACACTTAATGATTGTCACATTCCATGCAACAATTACTGATATTTATTTTTTATGTCACTTAAAGGAGAAAATAATTCTATTCTTTGGACGTACTGCTTTATAGCAGTGCTTGTACTATGGCAAAAAATAATGGGAGGTAGGTAAAATTTGCCTTGGATGATTCCTCAGTTCCAATCTCTTCAGTCTTCCTATAATACATAGTAGGAGATGGAGCCCAGGGGAAAACATGTTAAATTTAAGTTCAAAAAGATTCTGGATTCCAGTCCTAGCTCTGACACTTATTCACTGTGTGATCAAGATAGCTAAGTTATCTAGGTCATAGATCTGAATATAAGAGATATGAATATGAAGCAAGGAATCTCTGGCACACAAAAATCATCTTTTTGTACTTGAAACAAATCTTGTGGTTCTTTTTCTGTACTGTGGGGATGTTTTCCATTCTGTGTTGGCTGTTTGTGAACCCCATTTCCTAAGTCACTTTAATAGGAGCATGCACAGTGCTAAAGGACATCACTCATACACAACATTAATGAAAGCTGCTCATGAACAGTGGTTGCTGCCTTATCAGATATTAGTTGCTCTTTAAGGACCACCTGTGGCATGGCAGTAGATAGCCATACCCACACAAGTTGTTAAACTGTTCCTCAAGCACTGCTCTTGCTTCTCCCATCACAGAAAATGTACTTAAGTTGGCCTGCTTCTTCCTGGGGCTCTTTACTATGTGACTCCTGGCTTGGCTTTCCCCTTCCTCTTCCTCCAGGATGGATCCATGTGCTCCAGCTCCATGATGTTGGACCCATATGGTCCCAGATCTATGTGGCTGGACCCCTGGTGATCCCATTTTCTTTTCTTAACTGTTTTTGCTATTCTCTCCACCTGTCTCTCCTTCTTTAACTTGACTATCTCCTTAAACTATTATCTGTTTAGAAACTTATCCTCTTTTAACTTGACTGTCCTCTTACCTTATTAAAGTACCTAAACTTGATTCCCAGTTCCTCATTAGGGATGAGTGGTTTCCTGTCTCAACTTTAGCCCTTCTCTCCCTCAACTTCTGGTAATCAGTCTGTCCTTTAAGTCAATTCTGAAACTTACTATCTTTTTTGTTTTTGTTTTTGTTTTTGTAAGGCAATGGGGTTAAGTGGTTTGCCCAAGGTCACACAACTAGGCTATTAAGTGTGTGAGGCCGCATTGAACTCAGGCCCTCCTGACTCTAGGGCCTGTGCTCTACCCACTCTGTCACCTAGCTGCCCCTTCTGAAAGTTACTCTCTTGCTGCTTCTCCAAAGAACCTGATTTGTGAACTTTTTGTGGTAATTTGTAAACTGTTTGTGCAACCTGTGAATTAAAGTCTGAGCCTTTCTTACTTTCCTGAGTCAGAGAGTTCAGTGATTTCATCACCCAAACAAACCACAGCTGTCCCTTTCTCCAGCAACAAAAGACCTAAATCTACAAGAAAAAAATGGAGAATCCTATGGGAAGACCAGATATCAGGACAGGATAGACAGATCATATAGTACATAATGGAGAGTGTCCTAAGAAGGCTGGAAAAAGCCAGAGTAAAAAGTTTTAAATGCTAGGCAGAGTAGTTTATACAGGTCAGTCAGTCAGCATTTATTAAGGGACTGCTATGTGTCCAGCCTGTACAAGGACACAAAGGAAAGAAAAATACAGTTCCTGCCCTCAAGGAACTCATAATCTAATGGAAGAGACAACATGTGAACAGTTATTTGCAAACAAATAAAACAAAGGATAAACAATAGAGGAAAAGCATAAAATTAAGTGAGATCTGGAAAAGGCTTCCTCTAGAACAAGGTTGTCCAAAATGCAGATTTTTGTGGCCCCCTGTGGGTTTACTAAATGCTTTAGAAAATGAAGCTGAGCTACCAAAGGGCTCTCACTAAAATGGCAAGTCAAAATATATTGACTATTGTTTTAATAAAAACTTTTAAAACTTAGGTTGGACAGCTCTGTTCTAGAAGGAGGGGTGGAGAAGTGGAGATGAGGGAAAGCATCTCACAGACTAGGGACAATCAATGAACAGACCAGGCAGGAGATGGGAGCATCTTGTACAAGGAACAACAGTGAGATCAGTATCCCTGGATTGCAGAATATACCAAAGGAAATTGCAGAATATACCAAAGGAAGTAAAGTACACTAATGCTAGAAAGGGAGGGGAGGGTCTAGATTAGGAAGAAGTTTTGAACACCAGAGGATTGTCTATTTGATTCTGCAGGTGTTAGGGAGACCCTAGAGTTTGAATGATATAGGATATAAAGTCAGGCCTGCAGTATAGGAAAAATTATTTTGATGGCTGAGTTGGGGATGGAATAGAATGGGAAGATACATTTATCCTGCAGAGCTTCAAGAGTGAGCAGCTATTCACTTCCCATAAACTATTTATCCCCTGAAATGCCCACCTTCAACATAAAGCACTGCAAACTACTACCCTTAGGGTTTTAAGGCTCATTCCCAAATCCCTTAAGATGCTTTCCATCAGGGAGTCTTGTAGGTAACAGGGAACCCTGTTCTGTGCATTATACTAGTAGTGACTTTGGAATCCATTGAAATATAAGGCTATTTGCCTTTCCCAAGCTGTTATTTTTTTATTATTTTTACTGAGGGGCAGAGTAGAGAGTAGCCTGACTGGAATAGGTTACATTCTCTTCCTTCCCTATCTTGATGGTTTGGTGGATTATTTTCAAGTCCATACTCTACAATCAAATCCTTCACCCCCTTGTCCTCTCCACAATCAAGCTGTGTCAGATGCTGCCAACTATGGATTACTCTCACCATCACTCTTATTCACATGCTGCTAAATAAAATTTCAGGTCATGAAATTGGGCTTGGGAGGCTTGCCTCAACATAGAGTGTAAGTAAATCAGAGTTTTAGCCACTGGTTTGCCAAGAAGTTCTTGAAGAGTGATGCCTCTGGAGACCCTGCACCAGCACCTAAGAGTTACCAGTAGTATCCAGAAAGCAATTAGTTAGGAGGGGGGCCAGTATAAAGGCTGAAATTTCACCTGAAAGTTCTTCTTAACCATAACAGCACTCTTTTGATCTTTTAGACTACAAAAATCAAGTAAGAAAAAGACCATGTGACCTGAAGATGATTTGATTTAATGTGGTTTTTAGGAAGATTTCTTTAAGTTTTTTTTCTTATTTACAGTAAGGTGTTTGTTATTTGCTCTCAGGTGACAGGTGATACCTCTAGCTGACTTGGTTTTAGTATCAAATATGGTTTAAGGAAACATTTATTCAAATGATGATCATAATGCTACTTGGTCAGTATTCAGCTTCTAATGTAGTTTATGTAATATAAATATGGAAATCAAGATAGTTGCATTTTTTGGAGGCTGAATACTTAAATAAGGTGGTAGTTGAATTTTTCCCTGGAAGTTGGATGGTTCATGTTCTGATGATTTGGTCAACAATTTTGCTTTGGTAGACTAAATAACAGCTAAATTAGTGTGCTAGCCAAAAAAAGGATCAAAGAGACAACTGTCAGCTTTAAAAAAGTTTCATACTGAATAAGAAACAGGAAATACTTGAAGACTTCTAAGAAATTACAGGATATTTCTAATGAAATTTCTCTTCTCATTATGTGACCAAAGTCACATTTAAGCTTCAGCTTCAGTATTTGACCCTCCAGTGAATAGCTTGAATTAATTTTTTTAGGTATTAAATGATTTTTAAGAGGTCCTGAGCAATAAATATCTAGGCACATAAATTTAAATGATAACTACTTTTCTTTAGCCTTCTTGTCAATTTAGTTAAATAGTGTGTGTGTGGGGAGGACAAAGAAATAGTAAACCAAGAGTAGTTACTTATGGCATCTTTGTGATTTCAGGAGTAATGAGACAAGCTCTGCAAATAAGGCAAATATTCCTCCACCCTAAAAACCACAGGCATCAGAGTTATGGCACACATTAGAATACAAAGACCCTATAAAGACAGCCCACCCCAAGACTGGCCTACAGTTCATTTATGAGTTAAATGGTCTTTCCACTAGGGTGGTTATTTATAAATATTATGACCACTTTTGTAATGGAATTTGACATCCAGGAATATCAAATTCTGCATCTTTTAGATGGTAGGCTCAATAAATTTGTTCAATGTGAATTTACCTGGAGAAAAGGAGACCTCAGTCAACTTGGTTGCAGTCTTGAGTCCCTGGAGAAAAGTAGAGGTTTTCTCTAGCTGCTATCTGAAGTTGCCTTCAGTAGAGGGATGCAAAGAGCAAATATTTGGATTCATCTCCTTGATGAGGACACTAAAGAAGGGAAGGTTCTAAATGGTGGGTCAAGGAATTGAGTGGGCAATGGTATGGAGCAAACCAGGCCCTGGGAATAAGATGTATGCAAAACTTATGACGTCTTAACTATCTAATTATAGATAAACCTGGAGATTAGTGGCTGTGCCTGAGGTAAAACATCTGGGATAGGGACCCAATATCTCTAGCTGCTCTCTTGCTCCTTGTCTCTGCTTTGTACTGGGGGTTGTGAACTGTTCAACATATCACCCCCACTATGTAGACTAGATTCTTTCATGAGATTATTGCATTGTCTGTTACCTTTCTAACATAATTTTTCTTTTCTATGCACTAAGCTCCTAGCCTATTGCTGCCTGTTCAAGGATTTTTTTTTAATCCTCAAGACTTGGGTTTTCTAGTGGCAGCTCTAGGATAATTTAAGTAGTTAAAGGGTTCTTTGGAGGACTTGGGGGAACTTGCCCCCAATAGCTAGGATGTGGTAGAAGTGACATCCATTATTAACCAGGCTGAACCAATTTTTTTTAAGAGGCAAAGAATCCATCATCAAGATTTGTTTTAATCTGAAAGATATATATATATATATATATATATATATATATATATATATATATATATATCTTTATACCTGGAGGTCTTAACCTTTGGGTGTCACAGTCTGTTAATGTCTATGGACATCTTCTAAGAATAAGGTTTTAAAATGTATAAAATAAAATACATAGAATTACAAAGGAAACTAAAATAGTTATCCAAATCTTAACAAAATAAATTTAAAAATTAGTTTGAGTCTCTGGGTTAGGGCTTGAATCTTAGGTGCAGTGTTCTGGTCACTTGAGGAATAAGAAGTCAAGTGTATGAGGTTTCTAGATTTCTGAATCTAGATAGACTTCCCACTTCTATATGAATCAACATATCTCTCTTACTGAGTCATTAGGTAGCACAGTATATGGAGCAATGGATCTAGAATCATGAAAAAATCAGATTCTCTATAGTTATGTAACTCTGCCAAATCACTAAACCTCCATGCCTCAGTTTCTTCATCTGTAAAAGGGGAATAATATCATTCAGAATTGTTGTGAGCATCAAATGAGATAATATTTATAAAATGTTTTGCAAACTCTAAAATTCTACAAAAATACTAGGTATTTTTATTATCAGTCATGACAGATGTGGAGGCAGAGGGGAGCCATGTCTTCTTGAATCAATACTATATCCTTATTAATCCTTTTCACATATGAGTAAATTTATCTTTGTTAAATATTTTATGGCAAAATGCATGAAGAAGGAAGAGAAGGAAGAGGAGAAGCAATGAATTCTTTTTTTCAGTGCACAGAAGGGAAAGAGGTCAGCTTTAAAGCTGAGCTTTATTTTACAGTTAGAAACAAGCTGTGCTGATAAAAATTTTATATATATACTTTTTTTGTCTTTTTTGATTACGAAAATGTTCATATTTACTGGCATTTGTGAAGTTCAGAAGAACAAACAAATAAAAGCTGCTAAAAACCAATTTCTGCCAAACTGCTATTTTTCCCCAATAACTTTGTCAAAATTGTCCTTTAATAGTTAGAGCTTGCAAAGCACTTTACAAATTATTTTCTCATTTGACCCTTAAAACCACCCTGGGAGGGTAGTTGTATTTTTATTCATGGGTTTATTTAACACTACGCTACTTTGATTTCTTCTGGTTTACATGTCCTTAATATATTCCAGTAATCAACTTTTCTATCACTGTAACTTTCATTCCCATAATTTCCTTTAAAATTGTGGAAGCATATAATTTTTTTAAAAAAACTCTTTTTCAATTTCTCTAGAAATATCAAGGAATATTATTTCTCTTAACCTAAAATCCTTTCTAAACCTTTCCCTTTAGGAAAGTGAGAGAAAGAAACATTAGAGTCTTCCTATGAAAGTGAGTGGTGCTGTTGGTGGAGCTGTGAACTCATCCAACCTTTCTGGAGAGAAATTTGGAACTATACCCAAAAGGCAACAAAAATGAACATACCCTTTGATCCAGCAATACCACTACTGGGTCTATACCCTGAAGAGATGATGAAAAAGGGTATAAACATCACTTGCTACAAAAATATTCATAGAAGCCCTGTTTGTGGTGGCAAAGAATTGGAAATCAAGTAAATGTCCTTCAATTGGAGAATGGCTTAGCAAACTGTGGTATATGTACGTCATGGAACACTATTGTTCTATTAGAAACCAGGAGGGATGGGAATTCAGGGAAGCCTGGAGGGATTTGCATGAACTGATGTTGAGTGAGATGAAAAGAAACAGAAAAACACTGTATACCCTAACAGCAACATGGGAGTGATGTTCAACCTTGATGGACTTGCTCGTTCCATCAGTGCAACAACCAGGGACAATTTTGGGCTGTCTGCAATGGAGATTACCATCTTTATCGAGATAAAGAGCCATGGAGTTTGAACAAAGTTCAAGGACTATTCCCTTTAATTTAGGGGAAAAACCAGATATCTTATTGTCTGATCTTGTTATCTCTTATACTTTTTTTTCTTCCTTAAGGATGTGATTTCTCTCTCATCACACCACACTCAATCTGAATCAATGTACAACATGGAAACAAAATAAAGACCGACAGATTGCTTTCCATAGGGAGTGGGATGAGGGAGGGAAGTAACATTGGGAGAAAAATTGTAAACCTCAAATAAAATCTTTAATAAAAAAAAAGAAAGTGAGTGATGACTGGGGTGAGAGGGGTATAGGCCTGAGATGGCAGACATTAGTTGGAAGCAGTGCAGTGAGCTACCTTCTACAAATTCCCCCAAACAGAGTTGATATTTGTCCTTCATTTTTGAAGAAGATCATGACAACAAGGGAGGTGATGTCATGCAAAGCACATGAATTGGATTTGAGTGAGAAAGGTTGTGCTAAGTCATCAACCCCACATTCTCCTCCGGAACCATCTGAGTCCAGTGGGCAGAGGATGACTGGAGATGGCCCTGGAGGGTAAGCAAGCAGGATTAAATGACTTGCCCAAGATCACACAACCAGCAAGTGGCAAGTGTCTGAGGCTGAATTTGAACTCCTTTCCTCCTGCCTCCAAGGCCAGTGTTCTATCTACTGCACCACCTAGCTAGAAAATGCACCAAATGGTATCTGAAAGGATTATCTCAAAAAAGTCTTAGTAAGCCATTTGTCCAACCCAGACTGGCATAGTAAGATGGACAAGAGGTCTTTGGACACTGAGCCTAGGATGGGTAGGGCCAGAGGAAGACCCAGATCCAGATTGGACCTGCCTCTGACCTATAACTGGAGAGAAGTATAATAGGTCTGCTTTGTTGCCCTCTACCCAGTTCTGGATAGGGGACTTGTATAGAATTTCGAGGAAGAAAGGCCCTAGGCTCAGTACGGGGAAAAGTTCAGAAGCCAGCAGCAGCAGTAGCAGTGATATGGCTAAGTCCATTGGGAAAGCAGGATCTTACTTTTAGCACTTAACTCATCATGCAAAGGAATAATCAGGGTAGAAACACAGACTAAAGGGGAGCCTCTAATTCTGCAGCTCTAAGAAAACAGACGTGAGCCTGCAGAACTCTACTTGTGCCAGATCCAACTCAGGTCAAGACCTTTCAAAGCTCAGATCAAGAGATCAACAATTAGATTTTGCCCTAGATGAGATCACCCTGAAAGCCTAAAGGTTTCCAGGCTGTCACTGAGCTCCTAGAATAATACAAAACTCCATAACTTGAGAAAGACACATTAGGATCACTCCAGATCTTTCCTCCAGAAATGCCAGAGAGAACAACTCTCTGTTGTTGCTCATTGAATTATTCTGTCATATCCAAATCTTTGTGACCACAGGGACTATCATACACCAGGCCCTTCTAGTTTCCACTATCTCTCAAGGTCTGTCCAAGTTCATGTTCACTGTTACCATGATATATAGTATATATCCATCTCCTCTGCTATCTTTTGCCTTCAATCTTTCTCAAAATCAGAATCTTTTCTAATGAAATCCCTCTTCTCATTTATATGACCAAAGTATTTAAACTTCAACTTCTGTATTTGTCTTTCCAATGAATAGTCTGAATTAATTTTTTTAGGTACTAACTGATTTGATCTCCTTGTCATTCAAGGGACTGTCAAGTCTTTCAGTATCACAATTTGAAAGTGTCAATCCAATGTTCAGCTTTCTTAATAGTTCAGTTCTCACAATCATACCTGGTTACTAGAAAAACCAGTTTTGATTCTATGAACCAGTTTTGATTTTATGAACCTTTGCCAGCAAGATGATGGCTCAGCTTCTTAGTATGCTGCCCAGATTTGCCATAACTTTCCTTCTGAAGAACAAGTGCCCTAATTTCATGGCTGCAGTCATTGTCTGCAGTGATCTTTGAGTCCAAGAATGATAAATCTGACACTGCTTCCATTTCTTTTCCCTCTGCTTGTCAGGAAGTGATGAGACCAGTTGCCAAGATCTTAGTTTTTCCTGATGATAAGCTTCAACTTAGGTTTTTATACTCTCCTCTTTCAACCTCAAAGGACTTGCTAATTCTTCTTCACTTTCTGCCAAGTGGTATTGTCTGTATATGTGAGACTGTTGATATTTTTCCTGGAGATCTTAATTCTGATTTTGGATTCATTAGTCTGCCATTTCACATGATGTAGTCTGCATATAAATCAAATAAAAATTGTGAAAACATATAGCCTTTTCATATTTTTTTCCAATCTTAAACCAATCTGTTGTTCCACATTTGGTTCTAACTACTGCTTCTTGACCCACATACAGGTTATTCAGGAGAAAAATAAGATGACCTTATACTCCTATTTCTTTGGGGACTCGCCACATTTTGTAGTCAATGGAGCAGAAGTGAAGCTTCTTCCAGAACTGTTACTTTCTTTGTGATCTGAAAATTATTGGCAATTTCATCTCTAGTTCCTCTGTCTTTGTAAAAACTAACCTGCTCTTCTGGCAATTCTTGGTTCACACATTGCTGATAACCTAGCTTGTGGACTCTTAAGTATTACCTTGCTAGAATGTGAAAAGAACATAGTTGTTTGAACATTCCTTCATATTTTCCTTCTTTAGGATTGGGACATAAACTGATCTTTTACAATCCAGTGGCCACTTTTGTATTTTCCAAATCTTCTGGCATATTGAGCAAATCACTTAAGCAGGAGCATCCTTTAGGATTTTTAAATAGCACCACCTCCACTAGCCTTATTGTTAGCAATGCTTCCTAAAGCCCATTTGATTTCATCTCCATGATGTTTGGCTCTAAATCAATAACCACACCATCATGATAATCAGTGATGTTAAAATTTTTCTTGCATAGTTCTTTTATGCATTCTTTCCACTTGTCTCTTCTGCTTCAGTTAAATCCCTAGCATTTTTGCCTCTTTACCGTGCCCATTTTTGCTTGAAACTTTCCTTTAATACCTCTGGTTTTCTTAAAGACATCTTTTGTCTTTCCCATTCTATTATTTTCTTCTAGTTCTTTGCATTGTTCATTTAAGAAAATCTTATCTTTCCTTGCTATTCTCTGGAATTCTTCATTTACTTGACAGCCCTAACATCAATTCTTAGGTCAAGAAGCAGACTGGAAGACTGAACAAACAAACAAAAAGGAACCCACCATAATGAACTGTAATGGTGGCAGAGATACGCAAAACACAAACATAAAGAGAATAATTCTAAAACAACCTTAAGCTAAGTCTTTGAGAAACAAACTAGAATTCCTGAGATGAAACAATAATTGGGGGGGATACTAAAATGTTTTTATAAACTGAATAAGAATGCTTGAGGGAAAAAATCAAAAATAAATGAGCTGAGGGGCGGCTAGGTGGCACAATGGATAGAGCACTGGCTCTGGAGTCAGGAGTCCCTGAGTTCAAATCCAGCCTCACACACTTAATAATTACATAGCTGTGTGACCTTGGGCAAGCCACTTAACCCCATTGCCTTGCAAAAACTAATAAAAAAATGAGCTGTGAAGAAAGAATTAAGAAGAGAATTAACAGTGTGGCATGAGGAACAAAGTTTTCTCTAACCAGCAAAGTCTCTGAAAATTAGAATGGACTACCTAGAAGCTAATAATTCCATGAAACAACAAGAAATATTAGAACAGACTCAAAAGGCTGAAAAAAAGAAGAAAATATAAAATATCTCCTGGCAAAAAACTTGACCCACAAAATTGAATGAATAGGAAAAAAATGTCAAGAATCATTAAACTTCCCATGGAAGATCAAAACAGACTCAGATGATGACAAAATCGAAGCTCAGACTATGGATGACTTTGAAAAGCAATTAAGGGAGGTGGAGGAAAAATTGGGAGGAGAATTGAGAGCAATGCAGAAAAATCATGAAAACCAAATCAAAAGTTTGGTGAGAGATATACAAAAAAATACTGAAGAAAATAATATGTTAAAAACCAGTTTAGGCCTAATGGAAAAAGCAAAACAAAAGGCAAATGAGGAGAAGAATGCCTTAAAAAGCAGAACTGGCCAGCTGGAAAAGGAAATAAAAAAGCTCTCTGAAGAAAATAACTCCTTCAAATGCAAAATGGAACTAAAAGAAGCTGATGACTTTGCAAGAAATCAGGAAGAAATAAAACTCTTCCCAAAAAGCCAAAAATTAGAACAATCATTAAACTATTTGAACATGACCAAAAAAGAGTCAAGGCCTCCAATGCAAGAAGTCATAAAACTTACTTGATCACTTAGAACCAAAGGACAATGTAAAAATAGAAAGAATTCATAAGGCATCTCCTTATAGAAACTCCCAAAGACATCATAGTTCAAATCCAGAACTTTCAAGTCAGAAAAATTTTGCAAGCAGTCAGAAAGAAAAAAAAATTAAAATACCAAGAAGGCACAGTCAGAATCACACATGATTTATAAAGGAATGAAAAATTTGGATGGAATATGATATGCCAGAAGGCAAAGGACATATATTATAGCCAAGAATAATTTTCCAGGAAAAGTGAGTATAATGCCATAGGAGGAAATGGACTTGAAAATGCAATGAATGACTTGAAAAATTGAAAACGAAAATGAAATAGTGGTCTTCCAGGCATTTCTTATGAGAAAACAAAAAATATGGAAAAAACTTTGAAGTTCAAACACCAAGAATTCAGAGACACATAAATATAAATGCACAATGATAAAGGATCAAACATGGATAAATATCAGGAAATGTTAAATGTGTCTCCTCTGGTCCCTATTATCATTAAGACTCATAGAGGGAGTACAATTAGAAAAGGCCTGGGAGTGGTTCCTGTTGTCATTGATGAGCTTCAGAAAAGGATAAAAAGGGAGAAGAGGTATATGAAGGTTAGAAAAAATTATCTCATATAATCAGGATGCAAAAATAGACATTTATTCAAAGAGGAAGTAGGTGGGGCAGCAGCTAATATTTGAACATCACTCTCATCTGAACTGCAATGCACACCCTGACTGACAGCTTTGGGTAAAGAAATCCATTTCAGTTAACAGAGAAATAGGAGCAGAAAAGAGAGGAGGGGGGGAGGAAGAATTAGAGAAGATTAAGAAAGGAATTAGTCCTAAGTAAAACAAGTTCTAAGGATATTTTAAAAAATTATAGTTCTTTTTAAGATGGCAAAGGATGGAAATCCAAGGGGGTGCCCATAAACTAGGAAATGGATGAACAAGTTTTGGTTTATAAATGTAATAGAATATTATTATGCTGAATTCTGCAGCTTAGGGAGTCTAGAATACTAATGATAAAACATATTACCTGCTTCCTAAGAGGAGAACTCAGAATGCAAAATGAAAACAAATATTTTTTTAGGAAATGACCAACATGGAGTTTTCTTTAGATTGACTATGCATGCCTGTTTTATTTTTTCTTGTGCTCTCAAGAAAGGTGTGTGTGGGGGGGAATTAGAAGGTGGATCTTGGTTGATTAAATCAACTCTGATCCACACAATGACCAACAGTAATTCTTAATTGCTTATGATGAAATATGTCTACTTCCTGATGGAAAGGTAATAGATTTAGAGTTCAGACTGAGATGTATTTTTTATGACATGGCCAATCCAAAAATCTGTTTTGCTTGACTACATGTTTCTCATTGGGATTTTGTTTTTCTTGCTTTTTCAATAGGGAGAGGAGAGAGGGAGAAAGGGTTTTGAAAATAAAGTAATTTTAAAAATAGAAATGGAATAAAAGTATCACTAAACAATTTTTGTCTAGGTATGATCATTACCTTCCCACCCACCTAGAGTGATTTGGACCATGATTCACCTAAGAACAGTGCTCTTTGTTTGAAATGCAGGTTAAAATACTGATCACAGGAAGGAACTCTTTTCAAGTCTTTCAGGCCAGGAAGGAGTAGAGTAGTTTTCAAATGTTAACTCAAAACTACATTTTGATATAGTATGACCTTTTCCTTGTTTTAAGTTTCCTTTAAATGTTACCTCAAAATCATCTTAGAATCATGTCAGAAGGCTTGGGAGTTCATAACAGTTTGAATATCTCCAGGCTAAAAATGACTTGGATATAGATTAATGTTAAATATGATAAAATCATGACTTGAGTCTAAAGCAGACATTTTTAGTATTGATATTTTTCTTCAAGAGATCTTTGACCTTTTTTGTTATTTTTCAGCTTTGTATAATGTAAAGATGCTTAATCTTCATATCATTTTATGTAGTAGTATTATTTTTACGAAATAAAACTAACCATATGCAATTAATATCTACCTATTTAAAACTTTATTTCTGCAAAGACTGTTTAGTAGTTATGTTTGTATTATGGTGGTGCAGTAGATAGAGCACTGGCCTTGGAGTCAAGAGAATAGAAGTTTGAATCCAGCTTCAGACACTTAACTCTTACTAGCTGTGTGACCTTGGGCAAGTCTCTTAACCCTGATTGCCTCACATCCAGGACCATCACCAGTCGTCCTGAATCAAATCTGGTTATTGGATCCAGATGACTCTGGAGGAGATAGTGAGGGTGGTGACTTAGCACAGTAGCCCCTCACTCAAATCCAGGTCATGTGCTTGTTGTGGTATAATCTCTGATGCTAGGATCTTCTTTGAGAAAAAAGGACAAGCATCATCATAATATTTATAGTTGCATTCATTTATTTCTTGGGGTGGATCAGTGGCCCAGTAGATAAAGAGTACCATATTCAGATTCTGGAAGACTTGAGTTCAATTTAGCCTCAGGCACAATCAGTATAACCCTAGACAAGGTGCTTAACATGTTTACCTCAGTTTCCAAATATAACATATACATGATAAAACTATCTACCTCTCAGGGTTACCATGGGGATCTAATGAGATAATTATATCATTTATAATAATAATTACAAAGCACATAAAATCTAGCACATAATTAGCACAATATAAATGTTAGCTATGATGAGAA
The DNA here is from genome assembly GCF_037893015.1 of Macrotis lagotis. Taxonomy (NCBI): domain Eukaryota; kingdom Metazoa; phylum Chordata; class Mammalia; order Peramelemorphia; family Peramelidae; genus Macrotis; species Macrotis lagotis. The sequence goes on along the minus strand of NC_133659.1, from coordinate 266,236,278 downwards.
TATATGTCTGAGAAGAAATATTTCTGTCTTATGCATGTTGCAATTATTTTCCAAAATTATGTTTATTTATAACATTCATGCCTTCCACCACTTCCCCACCTGTTGAGCAGGTAAGGAATATGAGAATCATTATCCATGTAAAGTCATGCTAAATATATTTGCATATTAGCCATTGTTTCTTCAGTTCTTTTCAATGATATTACTTTTTCTGTCTCTTAGTGCTCTGTTTTATTTGTAGTAAACAGAAATGAAGGAGCATATTGTAAATTTATTTTATGTACTATTATTTTACTGAAGTTATTATTTCAATTAATTTTTGTTTGAATCTCTAAGGTTCTTTAATTACACAATCTACAAAAATGTCTTTCTTTGCCTCTAGAATTATATTAAATAAAATACAATATACATTGTTGCTTTATTCCTGATATTACTGGAATGATTGCAGAATTTCTCTGTAACAGATGTTATCTTTTAATTTTAGAGAGATAATGTCCACTTGAAGGAATGGCCCACTTATTCCTATGCTTTCTAATTTTTTTTAACATAAAGGAGTACTATATTTTGTCAAAAAGCTTTTACTGCCTTTATTTCTGGAAATAATCATGTGATTTTAATTATTTTGTTATGTAATTTTTAAAGTTTTTTTAATTATATAAATATTTTGTTTTCCAATTATATACAATAGTAGTTTCTACCTATCATTTTTTGGTAAGGTTTTGAATTTTACACATTTTCTCCCACTCTCCCTTCCCTTCCTCTTCCCCCCCAACAGAAGGCAGTCTGATAATCTTTATAATGTTTCCATGCTATACACTGATCACAATTGAATGTGTTGAGAGAAAAATCATATCCTTGAGGAAAAAATAAAATATTAGAGATAGAAAAACAATGTAGTACATAAGACAAATTTTTTTGAAGGTAATAAATAGTCTTTGGCTTTTGTTTAAAATCCACAGTTCTTTCTTTGGATACAGATGGTATTCTCTGTCAAAGATACCCTAAAATTGTCCCTAATTATTGCACTGATGGAATGAGCAAGTGTTATGTGGTACTTTACATTTATAGTTTGCCTAAAATTGAACTTCTCCTAAATTCCCAGTATAAACCTACCTTGGTCATAGTGTATAATTTTTTAAATGTTATTGAAGCTATTCTGATCAATTCTTATTCAATATTTATTAGAAATTTTAGTATGGTGCCTTCTTTTCATTTAAACAATGTATAAAAATATTGGAATCAATTGTTCTTTAAACATTTGTTAGAATTCATTTGGAAGTCCATTTACTCCTGGGTACCTTTTTCTACTATTCATTTTTTCACCTGAGATCTGATTATTATATTCTGTATTTCGAATTCTATTTATCTAGGTATATTCAAATTTTATAAATATTCATATATTCAATTTAGCAGGTTTGACCATATATAATTGGACAAAAAATTTCTAATAATTTCCTTTATTCCTTCTTTTTCATTTTTTATAATGGCAATTTAGTTTTTCCTCTTTAAAAAAATAACATTAATGTTTCATCTGTTGATAATATATTAGTACAATACCAATTCCTAGACTTATTTATCAATTCAGTGTCCTTTTTGTTTTAAGTTCTGTGAATATTTTCATGGATTCCAGAATTTCTATTTGTGTTTAGTTGTTTTTTTAATTTGCTGTATGCCTTGATTTTTAATTGTATGTACAATTCTTGATCTTTCCCTCTTCTCTTTATGAAAATGTTTTTGAGTGAAAAAGCTACCTGTAGCCCATGAAAAACCAAGAGGTCCATAGATAACTTTCAGGGAGTCAATGAACTTGCAATTTCTAACATTTTCATAAACTTATTCCAATATAATTGGTTTCCTTTATAATTTTGTTTTATGAATTTACATATTTAAAAAACATCTTGGGAAGGTTTACTAGACTTCATAAGCATGGGGAAAAGGGTCTATGATGCAAAAAAGGCTATATCCCTCTGGCTGAATGATTAACTTTTTTCCTTTTAGATTTTTGTAACTGTATCTCAAAAGCTTTATTATGTCATTTCACTATTATCATTTTCTTCAGTGACATTATTTACTGTTCCTGTGATTTGTTCTTGGACTCATGCATTACTTAGAATGATTTAATATTTATGTTTAGATTCTTTCTTTGAAGGCTCTTATATCATAATTTTCTATTCTTATGATTATTAAATTACATGTTTAATATTTCTGTTTTTCTTCATTTATTTATGAGTTTTCATGCCATAGTACATGATCAATTTTTATAAAGGTATTATACCCAATTGAGAAATATATATATTTCAATTCTGATTCAGAAATCTATCATATGCTATTGTTGAGATCTCGATATCATATGCTATTGTTGAGATCTCGATTGACAACACTTTAAATTTTAAAATTTACTTGAGGCACAATGAATTATATTCTAATCCTTCATGTTTAAGTCAGAGGAAATCTTTGTGTTTCAAATGTATTTTTTGAAAACAATATATTGTTGCATCTGTTTTCTAATCCATTTTGCTGCTCTCCTGCTTTTTAGATGAAATGATTCCATTTATATTTCACAATTATGATTCACAATTTTATTTCTTTCTCTATCATACTCATATAATTTTTCCTCTTTTTTTTTTGTAGGCCAATGGGGCTATGTGATTTTCTCAGGGTCACACAGCTACTAAGTATCAAATGTCTGAGGCTGGATTTGAATTCAAGTCTTCCCTGACTTCAGGATCAGTGCTCTATCTACTGTACCACCTAGCTGCCCCAATTTTTCTTTTCTTTACGAACCCTATTCCTTCTTCACGAATAAAGAATAATTAAAAAGAACTGAATCAACATTAATCTATAATAGAAATATTCTGATTCTATCCTTTACCCTCTCTTCTTTTCTCCAGTCCAGATTCTGATCACTAGCTTTAATATCCTTTTCCCCCCCTCCTTTTGATCCCCTCCTCTTTTTGATCTGCTTTTGGAGGTTGTGTTGGTTGTCACTATTTCCTTCTCAACATGACCTCTCCACTTAAACTCCCCCCTTCTTCTCTATGTCACTACCCATTTCCCTCTTGAATTTAATGCTTTTCTACACTAAACACTGTGAAAATATGATCAGTTAACCCTTGAAATGGTCCTTTTTTTTACTCCTCTCCTCCATATTTGTATATTGGTTTTCTGGTACAACCTCATTATGTGAAATAATGAGTTCTTCCTCCCCTTTCCTTTCCCTTCCCTTTGCTTTACCCTTGCAAAACCAACACAACAGAACTTTACTCCTTCTTAATGACTCTTGATGACAGTGAGTTTCTAAAGGGACGCTTCTGAGCATTATTTCTCATCTATTATGTTTATATTTCAAAAGTGCCATACATCTCAGGTTACTTAAAAAAGAATCCTTTAAAGTTCCCTATTCTGTTAAAGGTTCATTTTTTTTTCTATTCTGAGATTATACTCAATTTCGTAGGATGCTATTCTTGGTTGTTAGGTTCTTTTCTTTTGCCTTTGGAAAAATTGCATGTTAAGATTTCCTTTCCTTCACAACTGTTATTGCCAACTCTTTGGATTTCTTTCTTACTTTTTGGAGTATTATTTTTCCTTTGACTTGGGTCTTTGGATTTTGACTGTAATCTTTCATATTTTTGTTTTGAGGGCCCTTTCAGTGGATTATATACTGTTGACATCTAATAACTAACTAATCCCATTGTATCAAAGGTCATTGGACATTAGTGAAATATCTGACACCTAACTTTTCTGCCTCATCCTGAGTTGCTTTACCCCCTCATCCTGTGTTGGGGATTATTCTATCCTTTGATTAGACAAAGGTGGCTTTTCAGATATTGCCTTCTGATAGTCAAATAGGGTAAACTCTGAGGGTTAACATATTTTTAAATATTTTTAAGAACTCATTTTTTAAGAACTCACAAAACTCAGTGAAGATCCTCTCATCTTTGTTATAAATATATTGTTTTCCCTTTGCCCTTTAGTTCTAATATTTTTGAGCATATTTTTCTTATAATTTATTGAAATAAAGTATCCAGGTTTTTTGTTTCATCATGATTTTCAAGGGAGTCTGATGTTTCTTAAATGATCTCTCCTTGACCTGTTTTCTAGATTAGTTGATTTTGATATTTCTTTTAATTTTACAAAAGTTTAACTTTGTTGTAATATTCGTTGTCTCACTAAATGACTGAGTTATGTTTTGTCTCTTCTATTTTTTTTCTTATAATCCATTACTTAGCTGAAATTTTCCACCTTCTATTATGATTTTTTCCCTTCAGGGTTTTAATTTTATTTTTTAAATCTCCTACTTAACTTCTTCCATTCACTTTTGGAATCCTTGTGGCCAACCCAGTTCTTTTTTTCTGGGGCTTTACCTATAATTATTATGGAGTTCTTTCTTCTGTTTCTTTCCTACTTGGATCTAGTAACTCAATAGGATTTATTCATTGTATTTGGAGTTTTCTTCTCTTTCTTTATATGTTCAATTTCAGTTTCTGAATTGGGACTGGGTGCTAGATTGAGGTTTCATCCCTTCCTACAAGCTTGAGTGGATCACCCAAACAGAATCCAAATGGTTCGTACTTCTCTACAGGCTAGATCCTGTGGCTATTGCTATTCTGAATTGGGTGGCTGGGACAAGCGGTGGTCCTCTGTTGCAATCTCCCTGGCTTCTGCTTCTAATTCCTGGTGGCCCAATATGATTGAAGGTCTCAGAACAATTACCAGCCAAGCTTTGGCTCAGCCCCCTGCCCTAGACCTAACATGCCCCAGCTGGACATCAGGGACCAGATACAGGTTTGCCAAAGTACTGCCCTCCCCTTAGCCTAGCCCTATCTTCTGCTGCATCTATGACAAAGTGCTGGCTTCAAAACTTTTTCTGGGCCCCAAAGATACCCAGACTATCCCATCCAGCTGCTCAGGACCAGTTGGATTCGACTGATACTGTTCCCTCCCTGCAGTTGCCACAGGCCAGGACCAAGATATGACTGACTTCAGATCACTGACAAGAGCCTGTATGACTTCCATGACCCTTGTTCCAGCACTTCCTGGTCCAGAGGACCTACAGGCTTATACCCATATTATACAGTTCTGAACTGGATAGAGGGGCTTGGTATTAGTTTCTTTTGAGGCTGGCTAGGAATTTTAATATTGTCATCTTAATCAAAGTCCACCCATGACTTTTTCTCTAATAGTATACTTTCATTCTATAGTTAACTTTTAAATGATGAATAGTCCAAATATGACAGTATGGATTCCCTTTGGTTCTATGTCTTTTATTATCATCTCTTTTACTCTTGTCTCCCATTTATTGTTTAAAGTTTAAAGTTCCTATCTAGCATATTATAAGTAAATTTACAGATTCAATCACAATTTAAATGAGGACAAAGGTTAAACTGCAACAATCTTTGCTCAATATTTAAAATATCTTTTTATTCGACAGAATAAATACTCATACTAACATTTCCTATTTATTGAATTAAAGTGAAATATTAAGTTATAATGCTATGCTTCAGCAATAATTGCACAAGGGATTTACATTTTTAAATTCCCCTAATGAATATTGAAGAGGTACAATGAGCTGGGTCTGAAGTTAAAAAAAATAGGAGATTAAATTGCCTTTAAGAAATTAGAAATGACCTTAAGCTTCTCTCTAGAAAAAGGCCCATAATTTATACCAAAATTTTAAAATGGTGCTTATGGTTATAGTCTGTGGAATGCTATAGTAACTGAACAACAAAAGTTGAAGATGATCCTCCAAAAAGAGAGAAGCATATGGTTGGCTTATGAAAGCATCTGCAATACCTTACAAATAAGGAATTATATAAGATAATAGAGGTAAAGAATGTTGCTAGGAAAATACAATAAAATACATAGGCCAATCCCATGGTGAAGGTAAGGGATAATTGATGGATAACTCATGTATTCCTGAAAGAATTCAAGGAAGAACCTCAGGATGATGCAGTCATGTGGAAAACTTATGCAAGGAAATGGGAACAGGCATGGGTTGTTCAACTCCTCTTTCTAGGAGGGGCCAATTCAATTCAATTCAACAAACATTTATGCCAGCTAGGGCAGCCAGTTGGGCCTTGAGTTAGGACGACTCTTCTGTGTGTGTTCAAATTCAGCCTCAGAAACTCACTAGCTGTGGGACCCTGGTTAAGTCACAATGCCAACTGCTCAGTTTCCTTATCTGTAAAATGGATTGGAGAAGGAAATACCAAATCACTCCAGTATCTTTGCCAAGAAAACCCCAAATTGGGTTGTTAAAAGACAGATGCTCCGGAATGAAAATATGCCAAGAACTATGCTAAGTACTGGGGATACAATAAAAAAAAGAGAAAGGTAGTTACTAACAAGGAACTTACAGTGTATTGAGGAAGACCATATACAAAAGAAAGCTTAAAAGTGAGGGGAGGGACCACTAGGAAGTACCTGGCATGGGGGCATGATCTTCTGTGGATCATCTCTGCTGTAATTGCCCAGATTTTTATCTAGCCCCAAAGTCTCTCCTCTTATCTTCAATAGCACATCACCCAATCTCTACTGGATGTTTCAAATTAGTCATCAAAAACTTCATATGTCCAAGTCAGAAAACATTATTTTCTTTCTCAAATTCATCCATTTTCCAGAATTCCTTGTTTGTTCTGAAGGAACCACTATTCTTTCAGAACACAGTGTTCATAACCTTAGCATTCTGCATGACTCTTCAACTCTTCTTCATCCCATATATTCAATAAGCTGTCAAAATCTAGCTGTTCAACTCAGCCTTAAAAAGAAATATACTAAAGTGATCACTGCCAAGACCTTGATGGTCATGAAGTCACTATCCTGAGAGGCAGCCCATTCCCTTTTTTTGTCATGTCATTATTAGGATGCTTCTTCCAGATGTGCTGTCTGTATTTACACTTTCAATTCATCACTCCTGGTCAAAATTAAAGTAACTATAAAGGGCATGGGTAGAAAGATTCTATAAGCATCCAGAGAAGAGCTGATAAGTAAAAATACATGCAGAATAATTTGACTTATATACTGATTTGTGTCTAATGCTAGCCACATCTAGGCCAAGGAGGGAAGAACAAAGTTTGTATGATAATTTTGTTGTTTATTTGAAAGTAAGATCAAGTTGTATATTATACATTTGCAGTTTTATATGCAATCATCTTTTTTGATTATACTTTTCTTGAGAATATCTTTAATTCCAAAAATTAAGAATAAAATAGAATAAAATTTAAGAAGTGGAGTATATTAAAAAAGCTATCTATTCCAATAACCATAACATCTCTCTTATCCCACCCCTTTTCTCTACTCATATTGCTGCCACCCCAGTTTAGACACTTATCACTTCTTACCTAGATTATAGTGAAAGCCTCCAAATTGGCTCTGGTCTTCAGTTCGCGCTCTCTCTCTCTCTCTCTCTCTCTCTCTCTCTCTCTCTCTCCTCCTCCTCCTCCTCCTCCTTCATCCTATCTCAGTTCATCCTACACATTGATGCCAAACTCATGCACACATCTAATCATGACACTATAAATGCCAGTACCTTCCTGTTGTCTCTAAAATCAATATAGACTTCTGGGGCAGAACCAAGATGGCAGTGTGAAGCTAACTTGCTCCTGGAGCCTTTCCGTACCAAAGATAAATAAAGCCTCTATTCTAACACTCACACTACAGATCCCACCAAGAAAAAAGAGAAAATTCAAAGAAGTTTCAACTGTAGACATCATGCAGGATCTTCAGTGAAGGTCTGTCACTTTGGGGGAAAATGGGAAGAAAAGTCCTGGAGGCAGGAGAGCAGGGAAAGCCAGCAAGAGGCTTTTAGCCACAGTGCAATCCAGGTCCCAACGGCTTAATAATAAAAGTCCTGGCAGCTAGATAGAAAGCCAGCAGGGAAGATCCCAACCGTAAACAAAGACTGAACCCTGAAAACATCAGGGTAAAAGACAGGTTTGGGTTGGGAACAATCCTCGGTTAAGTCAGAATCTAGACATAAAGGAGGAAAAAACACCTCTGCAAAGGCAAGGTCTGGACTGCATAGGCATTATCTTGGACAACAACAAGCCAGGGATCAGACCCCAGTCCCAGCAGAGACGAACAAAAAAGCTAAAAGAATGCTCACTATAGAAAAATACTCCACAGATAAAGATGACAGGGGAAGACTGCATTTCTCAGGAACTCCTTCCCCCCAAAACTCCAAAAGTCATCAAATTATGACTCTAGCCAAAATTTAGAGGGGCAGAACCCACAGAAAGACTGAGTGATACATTTTCCCAGTCCAAGATAACTTAGAAGTTCCACAAGAAAGGTGTTTCACCAGGACCAGGAGTTGGGAAAAGCCTGGTCACGGCACAGCCCAGAAATAGCTTGAAGGGGCAGGGAGAGGATTCTCCTACACAAGAATGAATGTGGAGTGAGGAGCACTGGTCGCAGAATCTGCAGCAAGAATCAGTATAAACCAGCCTGCACCTCCAGAGCACAGCCCACAGATGGTAAGGGGGGGGGTCAGGGGAGACTGCAGAAATTTCTCTGTTCTCCCTGGGGGCAGGACTCTGCTGTTTGCCCACACTCAGATCCAGGTAGCAGTTTGGGCTTCCATGCTAAGATAGCCGAGCAGGGCCCCTCCTTACAGCTCCAGGTCAGAGGGGAGTGCTGTGTTCATCTACATATCAAAGTACAGGCAAGTGAGCATAAGACCTTGGGGGAAAAAAGGTCCTAGTGGGGTGTCCCCCCCAAAAACCCCAAAGCCATGGAAGTGCTGTAAATTAGTCTTGGGCTGAGGAAATGAGTAAACAACAAAAAAAGAAGAATCTGACTATAGAAAATGACTTTAGTCCCATGGAAGATTAAAACACATACTCACATGATGACAAAATCAAAGCTTCCATATCAAAAACCTCCAAGAGAAATAGAAAATGGGCTCAGACTATGGATGAGCTCAAAAAAGACTTTGAAAAGAAATTAAGGAAGGTGGAGGAAAAATTGGGAGGAGAAATGAGAGTGATGCTGAAAAATCATGAAAACCAAATCAGCAGTTTGTTGAAAGAAATACAAAAAAAAAAATACTGAAGAAAATAATATGTTAAAAACTAGTTTAGGCCAAATGTTAAAAGCAAAACAAAAGGCAAATGTGGAAAAGAATGCCTTAAAAAGCAGAAATGGCCAGTTGGAAAAAGAGATAAAAAAGCTCTCTGAAGAAAATAAAGATGACAGCAATGCCATGTCTGAAGAAGAAAGCAGTGAAAAATCACTCACGGGAAATATCAAAACAGTTTATAAAGTGGACTGAATACAAAAGCTCATAGGAGAGCTTATAAAAGAATTTAAAAACCAAAGAAGAGAGGAAAAAGAAAAATGGAAAAAAGAATTGAAAGTTATGCAGGAAAACTGAAAAGCTGACCAAAAAAATCAACTCCATTAAAAGTAAAAATAACCAACTGGAAAAGAAAACATATAAGCTAATTGAAGAAAATTAAATCCTAAAAATAAGAATTGAACAATTAGAAACCAAGACAAGGCTACAAGATTCCATCAAACAAAATAAAAAGGCTGAAAAAATTGAAGAAAATATAAAGGACCTTTTAGGGAAAATGAATGACCTGGAAAACAGATCCAGGAGAGACAATCTAGGAATCATTGGATGACTAGAAAGCCTGGACCATCAACATCATGGAAATTATAAGGGAAAACTGATCAAATCTACTAAAACAAGATAATCATATAACCATTGAAAGAATCCACAGAACCCCTCCAGAAAGAGACCCCAGGATAAAAACTCCAAGGGCTGTTATAGTCAAATTCTAGAACCCTCAAATTAAGGAAAGAATATTGCAACTAGCAAAAAAGAAAGCAATTCAAATACAAAGGGAACCCAATGGGACTAACACAACACCTATCAGCCTCAACACTGAAAGAATGAAAGAACTGGAACATATTTTGGAGACCTAAGAACTTGGGATTACAACCCAGAATGTACTATCCTCCAAAATTTGGCATATACTATGAGAGGAAAAGATAAACATTCAATGAAATAGAGGCTTTCCAAAATTTCCTGACACAAAGACCAGAACTGAACAAAGAGTTCAATTGTCAAATACATGACTGAAGAGTTGCATAAAAAAGGTAAATGAAAAGGGGACTGAAGAAACAAAACTGTTTTAAACAAATGTTGGTTGTCTATCAAATTGTATACAACCCTAAAAGGGAAGGCATAACACTTCAAATTATATAATTAGAGGGTAGAATATATTTGAAGAGAATAAAACTAAAGGATATGGGTATAATTGGGTCTTGTCTCTCAAATGAAGAGGTCCAAGATGCCATCACCATGTTTCAGACAAAAAGCACTGAAAAAACAGCAGGGGTGTTAACTTTAACTTAAGTATCTCATTGTCCTTTGACTCCCTTTAATCACAAGGTGCTAAGCACCTTATCTAATGAGGGCATCATAAGCTCCTAGGACCTGAGAGCTCTGAGACCTCCAGAGTTTCCCAGTACTTAGAGATCTTCAAGATTCTTAGAGTTAATTGTATCAATGTCTGGATACTTCACTGAACAAGGGGTTAAGTATCCTGGGGTGGGGGAGGAGGTAAAGTGTGAAAGAAAATAGTCCTGGGGGAGGGGCACAAATAGGTCAAGAAATGATATGGCTTTGGATGATACTCTGGCTCCTGAGGAGGATTCTGTGCACTTGAGAGATACTTGAAAAAGGGGGTAAGGTAAAAAATGATTATAATTATAATTTGATGCGATCTGAGTAAATGTTGCTAATCAAGTGAACAAATGTGATGATATCTTGATAATAGTAGCTTATCAAGCAATCAAATAAATGTACTGTGATTGTTGATAACTGATTAATAATATTAGAGTGATCAATAACACCAAGGGAACAGGCACAAAAATTTATAATTTTATTTTTTGGGGGGTTTTTTTGCAAGGCAAATGGGGTTAAGTGGCTTGCCCAAGGCCACACAGCTAGGTAATTGTTAAGTGTCTGAGTCTGGATTTGAATTCATGGACTCCTGATTCCAGGGCCAGTGCTCTATCCACTGTGCCACCTAGCTGCTCCGATTTATAATTTTAGAGGGAAAGAAAGGAGAATGTGAATGCTGAACAAATTCTATTCCATAAATTTAGCCCAATGAGGGAATAAAATACATTCCCACTTGGGTTTAAAAATCTAACTTAATCTATTGGGGGAGGGGACTGGGAATGGGAAAGATAAGGGAAGAAGGGACTGATAAAAGGGAAGGGAAGGTATAAGTGAAAGTAAACTGAAAGTTAAATTTTTAAAAGAAAAATCAAAGGGAAAATGTAGAAAAATTTTGGTAAGGAGAAATAAGAGAAAAAGAAAGAGATAAATACAAATGGAGAAAGATAGCATGGAGGGAAATACAGAATTAGTAATCTTAACTGTAAATGTGAATGGGATGAACTGTCCAATAAAATGGAAGCAGATAGCAAAATGGATTAAAAACTAGAATCCTACAATATGTTGTTTACAAGAAACACATTTGAAGCAGAGAGATACACACAGGGTAAAGATAAAAGGTTAGAGCAAAATATATTATGCCTCAGCTCAAATAAAAAAAAATCTGAAGTAGTGATCCTAATCTCAGACAAAGTAAAAGCAAAAACCAATCTTATTAAAAGGAATAAGGAAGGAAAAGGCATGTCTTCTTAAAAGGCACTATTGGAAATTAACCTATAGCATTACTAAACAGGGAAAGGCACTATTGGAAATGAAGCTATATCATTACTAAACATTTATAGCATCCAGATTCCTTGAGGAAAAACTGAGTGAATTACAGGGAGAAATAAATAGCAGAAATTTAATAATGGGAGATGTCAATCTCCCACTCTCAGAACTAGATAAATCTAAGAAAATCTAACAATAAATCTAACAACAAAATAAACAAGAAGGAAGTTAAAAAGGTGAATGGGGCCAGCTAGATGGCACAGTGGATAGAGCACTGGCCCTCGAGTCAGTAGAACCTGAGTTCAAATCTAGACTCAGAAACTTAATAATTACCTAACTGTGTGACCTTGGGCAAGTCACATAATTCAATGTCTTGCAAAAACTAAAAAAAAAAAAAGTGAATGAAAATCTTAGAAAACTTAGATATGATAGACCTCTGGAGAAAACTTAAAGGGGAAAGAAAAGAATATACCTTTTTCTCAGCAGTACACGGCACCTTCACCAAAATTGATCATGTCCTAGGACACAAAATCCTTAAAATAAAATGTAGAAAGGCAGACATAATAAATACACACTTCTCAGACCATGACGCAATAAAAATTACATGTAATAAAGGGTCAGGGAAAGATAAACCAAGAACTAATCGGAAATTAAGTAACTTTATCTCAAATAATAGATGGATCAAACAGCAAATAATAGAAATACTCAATAATTATATCCAAGAAAATGATAATAATGAGACATCATACCAAAATTTATGGGATGCAGCCAAGGCAGTTTTGAGGGGAAATTTTATCTCTCTAAATCCCTATATGATTAAAAAAAAAAGAGGCAATCAATGAATTGGGTATGCAACTAAAAAGCTAGAAAAAGAACAAATTAAATACCAAATTAGAAATTCTGAAAATCAAGGGAGAGATTAATAATATGGAAGGTGAGAAAACCATTTATCTCATAAATAAACTAAGAGTTGATTTTATGAAATATCCAATAAAATAGATAAACCTCTGGTTAATCTAATTTAAAAAAGGAAAGAAAGAATATATTCAAATTACCAGGATTAACAGTGAAAAGGGTAAACTAACCACGAATGAGGAGGAAATCAAAGATAATTTGGAGTTACTTTGCTGAACTGTATGCTAATAAATTGAACAATTTGAGTAAAATGGATGAATATTTACAAAAATACAAACTGCCCAGATTAACAGAAGAGGAAACAAATTATTTACATAACCCCATTTCAGGAAAAGAAATTGAAGAATCTATCAATAAACTCCCTAAGAAAAAGTCTCCAGGTCCAGTTGAATTTACATGTGAATTCTACCAAATATTTAAGGAACAATTAATTCCTACTCTACATAAACTATTTTTTCAAAATAGGAAGGGAACGAGTTCTGCCAAACTCCTTTTATGACACCAACATGGTGCTAATAACTAAACCCAGGAAGAACCAAAACAAAGAAAATTATAGCCCAATCTCCCTAATGATTATTGATGCAAAAATCTTAAATAAAATTTTAGCAATGAGACTACAGCCATGTTATTACCAGGATAATACACCATGATCAGGTTGGATTTATACCAAACAGGCAGGATGGTTCAACATTAGGAAAACACTCAATATAATTAAACATTTCAATAGTAAAACCAGCAGAAATCATATGATTATCTCAATAGATGCTGAAAAAGCCTTTGATAAAATATAACATCCATTCCTATTAAAAACACTAGAAAGTTTAGGAATAAATGGAATTTTCCTTAACATAATAAACAGTATCTATCTAAAGCCATCACCAAATATTATGTTTAATGGGACTAAACTCAGAGCATTTCCAATAAATTCAGGGATGAAACAAGGATGCCCACTATCACCATTACTATTCTATAAAGTATTAGAAATGCTAGCAGTAGCAATAAAAGAAGAAAAAGAAATTGAAGGAATCAGAATTGGCAATGAGGAAGAAAAATTTTCATTCTTTGCAGATGTTATGATGGTATACCTAAACCATCTAAAAAAACTCCTTGAAACAATTAACAAATTCAGCAAAGTAGCAGGATATAAGATAAACTCACATAAATCATCAGCATTTCTATATGTGAACAACAAAGCCCAAGAACAAGAGTTAGAAAGAGAAATTCCATTTAAAATAAGAGTAAACAACATTAAGTACTTAGGACTTTACCTCCCAAGATAAACTCAGAAATTGTATTGAGCTCTCCTCACCCAAATCAGGTCAGATCTAAATAATTGGAAAAATGTCAAATGCTCAAGGATAGATCGAGGAAATATAATAAAAATGATAATTCTAGCCAAATTAAATTACTTTTTCAGTGCCATACCAATCAAACTACCAAATAACTACCTTACCAAGCTAGAAAAAATAGTGACAAAATTCATCTGGAGCAACAAAAGGGCAAGAAAAGCAAGGGAACTGATGAAAAAAAAAATGTAAAGGAAGTTGCCCTAGCTCTTCCAGCTCTAAAACTATACTATAAAGCAGCAGTCATCAAAACTGCCTGATACTGCTTAAGAAACAGAGTAATGGATTAAGATAGGTTCAAAAGAAACTGCAGTAAATGACTACAACAATCTACTATTTGACAAACTCAAAGACATCAGCCTCTGGGATAAGAACTTGCTAGCTGACAAAAATTGATGGGAAAACTAGAAAATAGTATGGCAAAAACTAGGCATAGATTCACACCTCACACCCTATACCATAATAAGGTCAAAATGGGTACAGGATTTAGACATAAAGAGAGAAACCATAAATAAATTAATGGACCAAAAATACTCTATCTGATATGGAAAAGGGATAAATTTATGACTAAACAAGAATTAGAGCACATTATAAACTGCAAAATGAATTATTTTGACCATATTAAGTAAAAAAGTTTTTGCATGAATAAAATCAATACTGCCAAAATTAGAAGAAAAGGAGAAAGTTGGGAAACAATCATCACAACCAGGAGCTCCAAAATAAATAAATAAATAAATAAATAAATTTATTTATTTATTTATTTATTTATTTCTAAAATATATAGAGAATAGCATCAAATTTCTAAGATCACAAGTCATTCCCCAGTTCCAATCCTATATAAACTCTTTGGAAAAATAGGGAAAGATGGAACTCTGCCTAACTCTTTCTATCAAACCAATATGGTACTATTACCTAAACCAGGAAGAGTTAAAACAGAGAAAGAAAATTATAGACCTATTTCTCTGATGAATATGGATGCAAAAATCCTAAATAAAATCTTAGCAAAACAATTACAGCAAGTCATCACTAGGATAATACATTATGATCAAGTAGGATTTATTCCAGGAATGCAGGGTTGGTTCAATATTAGGAAAACTGGTAGTATACTCAATTATATCAACAACAAATGTATCAGAAATCATATGATCATATCAATAGATGCTGAAAAAGCTTTTGACAAAATACAGCATCCATTCCTATTAAAAACACTAGAGAGTGTAGGAATAAATGGACTGTTCCTTAGAATAATTAGCAATATCTATCTGAAACCATCAACAAACATTATATTCAATGGGGAGAGGCTAGAGGCATTTCCAATAAGATCGGGGTGAAACAAGGGTGGCCATTATCACCACTACTATTCAATATTGTATTAGAAATGTTAGCATCAGCAATTAGAGAAGAAAAAGTAATTAAAGGAATTAGAATTGGGAAGGAAAAGACAAAACTCTCACTCTTTGCAGATGACATGATGGTCTACCTAGAGAATCCCAAGAAATCATCTAAAAAACTACTGGAAACAGCAATTTTAGCAAAGTTGCAGGTTATAAAATAAACCTTCATACATCCTCAACTTTTCTATATATGTCCAGCAAGAAACAGCAGGAAGAGCTAAAAAGAGAAATCCCATTCAAAGTAACCTCAGACAATATAAAATATTTGGGAGTCTATTTGCCAAGACAGACTCAGAATCTTTTTGAAAATAATCATAAAACACTTCTCACACAAATTAAATTAGATTTAAATAACTGGGCAAATATCAACTGCTCATGGATAGGTAGAGCTAATATAATAAAAATGACAATTCTACCAAAACTAAACTATCTGTTTAGTGCCCTACCAATCAAAATTCCAAAAAATTACTTAAATGAGTTAGAAAAAATTGTAAGTACATTCATATGGAGAAATAAAAAGTCAAGAATTGCCAGGAGCTTAATGAAAAACAGTGCAAAAGAAGGTGGCTTACCCCTACCCGATCTAAAATTATATTATAAAGCATCAGTCATCAAAACTGTTTGGTATTGGCTAAGAAACACAGTGGTGGACCAGTGGAATAGACTAGGTGTAAAAGCAGGAGATGATTATAGTAAGCTGCTGTTTGATAAACCCAAAGAGTCTTGCCATTGGGATAAAAACTCCCTCTTTGATAAAAATTGCTGGGATAATTGGAAGTTAGTATGAAAGAAACTTAGACTAGACCAACACCTCACACCCTTTACCAAGATAAGATCCAAATGGTTACAGGACATAGACATAAAAAACAATACTATAAGCAAATTAGAAGATCAAGGACTAGTCTACCTGTCAGATCTATGGAAAGGGGAGCAGTTTGACTAAGGAAGAGTTGGAGAACATCACCAAAAACCAATTAGATGATTTCCATTACATTAAATTAAAAAGCTTTTGCACAGATAAAACCAAGGTAACCAAGTTCAAAAGAAATGTAATAAATTGGGAAACAATCTTTACAACTAATGATTCTGACAAAGGACTCATTTCTAAAATATACAGAGAACTGAGTCATATTTTTAAAACAAAAAGCCATTCCCCAATCGACAAATGGTCAGAGGATATGCAAAGGCAATTTACAGATGAGGAGATCAAAGTAATCCATAGCCATATGAAAAAAATGCTCTAAATCATTAATTATTAGAGAAATGCAAATTAAAGCTTCTCTGAGGTACCACCTCACACCTCTCAGATTGGCCAGTATGACCAGGAAGGATAATGATCATTGCTGGAAAGGATGTGGGAAATCTGGGACACTATTACACTGTTGGTGGAGCTGTGAACTCATCCAACCCTTCTGGAGAGCTAACTATGCCCAAAGGGCAACAAAAATGTGCATACCCTTTGACCCAGCAATACCACTACTGGGTCTATACCCTGAAGAGATGAAGAAAAAGGGTAAAAACATTACTTGTACAAAAATATTTATAGCAGCCCTGTTTGTGGTGGCAAAGAATTGGAAATCCAGTAAATGTCCTTCAATTGGGGAATAGCTTAGCAAACTGTGGTATATGTATGTCATGGAACACTATTGTTCTATTAGAAACCAAGGGGGATGGTATTTCAGGGAAACCTGGAGGGATTTGCATGAACTGATGCTGAGTGAGATGAGCAGAAACAGAAAAACACTGTTCAACCTTGAAGGACTTGCTCATTCCATCAGTGCAACGATCAGGAACAATTTTGGGCTGTCTGCAAAGGAGAGTACCATCTGTATCCAGATAAGGAGCTGTGGAGTTTGAACAAAGTGCAAGGACTATTCCCCTTAATTTCGAAAAAAAAAACAGATATCTTATTGTCTGATCTTGTTACCTCTTAGACTTCTCTTCTCTTTAAGGATATGATTTTTCTCTCATCACAAGAAATTTGGATCAAGGTACAACATGGAAACAAAGTAAAGACTGACAGAGTGCTTTCTGTGGGGGTGGGGGTGGGGGGAGGGAAGCAAGATTGGGGGAAAATTGTAAAACTCAAATAATATCTTTAATAAAAATAAATTAAAAAAATATATTGAAGAAGGAAAAAAAACCAAGTCATCCCCCAATTGATAAATGGTCAAAGGATACGAACAGTTTTCAAATGAAGAAATTAAAAGTTATATATAATCTTATGAAAAAATTCTCCAAATCACTGTTGATTAGAGAAATGCAAATTAAAACAATGAGGTATCATCTCACACCTATTGGCTTAGCCCACATGAGACAAAGGGAAAATGATCAATGTTGGAGAGTTTGTGAGAGGATTGGGACTTTGATGCATTGCTGGTGGAGTTGTGAAAGGATCCAACCTTTCTGGAGAGCAAAATGGAACTATGCCCAAAGAGCAATAAAAATGTTCACACCCTTTGACCAGCAATTCCAATTCTAGGACTATATCCAGAAGAAAATGTAAAAAAATGGGAAAAGTCCTACATGTTCCAAAATATTCATAGCAGTTCTTTTTGTTAGTGGCAAAGAATTGAATATTGATGGGATGTCCATCAATTGGGGAATGGCTGAACAAGTTATGGTACATGAACACCATGGAATATTAAATGGTCACTCTAGAAAAGCATGGCATGACTTACAGGATCTGATGCTGAGTGCAAGGAGTAGAACCAAGAGAACAATGAACATATCAACAGCATTATAAGATGAAAAACCTTGATGGAAGCAACTCCTCTGGACAGAGCTAGGACAACTGTATTTTACTGGTTATGGACTATATTATCCCCAACCAGAAGAAGAAAAACAAAAGAAAACATATAGAGAAAAAAAAACACCCCTTTCCAAATCTGATGGACATTTTATTATAAAAATTATCTCTTTCCCTTAATCCTAATTCCTCATGCCTAAAATTGCTAATTTGTAAATATGTATGTAAAATGCTAACCTGACTATTCCTTGCTGAGGGGAGGGGGGGGTGGGAAAGGAGGATGGAGGGAAATTTTGTAACATGGAAATAAGCATGTACAAATGGATAAAAATAAATTTAAAATTAAAAAAATCAAATACAAACTTCTGTTTAGCTCCTAAAGCCCTTCAAAACCTGATCCCAACCTCTCTTTCCAGTTTCACTGTGCATCACTCTCCTTCCTGCACCCTACAATCTTACAAACTTTCTCTCAGTTCCTAGCATACAAAGCTCTATCTCCTCTCTCCACAGGACTTTGCACTGTGGCCATCCTCCATGCGTGGAAGTCATTTTGTCCTCAACTCTGTCTTCATCCTTAAAAACAAAGCTCCAAATTCCCTCAAATGCCAAAGTTATGCCTTTACAAACTCCTCTATATTTTTATATTCATACTTCTTGAAAGCAGAAATTTTTTTCACTCATATCCTCAGCAACTAGTACATACTAAGGACTTAGTAAATACTTGACTGATTTAGTGATAATACTGGAGAGAACACAGCCGTAAGCTCCCAGAACTACTGCATTATTAGATTAAAGCTGCATTAGTTTTATGAAGCTGTCATAACTAGGATCCTAAGATTTTTAGAATTAGGAAGGACCTTTAGAGACCCCAATCACTTCATTTCTCAAGTGAAAAAATGGAATCCCAGAGAAGTTAAATGACTTGCCCAATGTCACACAGATGGCAGATACGGGATTCAAACCCAGGTCTTTTGACTCCAAATTCAGTTCTTTTTTCTAATATGTTATATATTATTTAACTTACAACGAACTAAAACCCCCAAGGCTTTTTCATGATTAACTATTAAGTCAAATTCTTCCCTGCTCACAAAATTGACTTGTACAGGTGACTATTTGAATCCATATGCAGGACTTATTTCATTTTTAAATGATTTAATCTAGCTTGGGTCCTTTGTTCTAGGCTTTTGAGATCTTTTGGAATCTAGTTTTAGCAATCAATCAATCAATATACATTTATTAAGGGTAAACTATGTGCAGGTACTGGAAGTACTTTTGTGACCCCATTTGAAGTTTTCTTGGCAAAGCCATTGGAGTACTTTGCCATTTCCTTTTCCAACTCATTTTATAGATGAGGAAACTTAGGCAAACCGGTGAAATGACTTGCCCAGAATCACACAGCTAGGAAGTGTTTAGGACAGATTTGAATTCATGAAGATGAGGCTTCAGCATTCTATCTACTACACCACTCAACTGCAGAAACAAGTTTTATATATATAATATATATATACATATATATTATATATATAATATATAAGATAAATAGGAGATAGATAAGAGAGAGAAAAGACACTAGACTAGAATTAAGAGGTGTTAAGAAGGTTTCCTACAGAAGATAGGATTTTAGTTAGGACTTAAAGTAAGTCAGGGAAGCAAATAGTTGAGAGAGGAGGAGGGATAGATTTTTAGGCATGAAGGACAGCCAGAAAAATATCCAGAGATGAGAGCTGGAGTTTGTGGAACTGAAAGGAGGATAATGTGAATGGAAGGAAGACTACATATTGGATAATTAGGTGTAGGAAAATGGGAAAAGTAGGAAGGACCTAGATTATGGAGGGCTTTGAATACCAAGCAGGGGATTTTATATTGTGTCAGAAATTCTGAAACCTCCTTTTCCAGAAACTGGTAAGAATTGAGAACAAATCATGGAAGGCATGGATGCTTTCATTTTCAACTTCTTCTGGATCAAGGTGGTTTAGATGAAAGTGATTTTGTCTTGAGCCACTTAACTGTAGGAGCCAAAACTACTGGGGGGAAGAGTAGCCATGAAAGATGATGGCAACAGGGGTGGCAAGGTGGCGCAGTGGATAGAGCACCAGCCCTGGAGTCAGGAGTACCTGAATTGAAATCCGGCCCCAGACACTTAATAATTACCTAGCTGTGTGGCCTTGGGCAAGCCACTTAACACCATTGCATTGCAAAAACTTAAAAAAAAAAGATGATGGCAACAGATCTTCAGCCTTGGTAATGGAGCAGAAGCTGGTGGAACACAAGTGGGTAAGAGCAAGAAGGAGAGATCAGTGTACTCTGGAGCAAAGACAATGGGTGTCCGTGGATGATGCTTCTCTCTGCACTGCTTTCCATAGTTCCTAGGAAGAGAGATTAGCCTTGCTTTCTCTCCCTGTGGCTGACTAAACCACTCATCTTTGGAAATTTTGTTGTGGTTGTTTTGGGCCTCAATTTAATTCCTATGATAGCTTCCCTAACTGTTAAACTGCATGTACTAGTGATCAATTATTGATCCACAATTAAGGGGGTGATTAGGTAAAAATCAGCAGATTGAAAATTATTGTACTGCCAGCATCCTCTAGCTGAGAGCACATAGTCCAAGAGAAAATTTACAGATTTATTTGAACCATGTCCCAATTCAGAAACAAAATGCTTACCTCAGTCTCTCTTTGCCACATGGCTGGGTTTGGAAAAAAAAAAAAAACTACTCTCCTAGAAAAGATAAGGGATATAACTAGAGAGAAAGCTGTGTCCTGAGGGAGAAATGCAACCCAGGAAAACTTTACCCATAAAATGGTAGGAGAGGTAAAGTAACTGAAAACTTAGCCTGCCTGTTTATCACCTTAGGGAGTACTGAAATACATTCTATTTTCTAAAGCCAGATATATCTTTGTTCAAGCCACTGTCTGGGACAGAGTCAAGAACCAAGATCTTACACAGGACTAAAGGACTTCTTTCTCATTATATCAATTTTTCATTAATAAACACTTTTTGAACATAGCTGTGATAATCAGCTATGAATGTAATTTTGAATCCTCTCTTGGACACATAGTCAGGGCAGATTCTTTTAACCCCAATTCCCTCCTCTGTAAAATGGAGATAATTACAGTATTCTAAATGGGTTCTTCCCATTGGGCTTTGCCTTAGGATACCAGAAATGTTTGGGATGCCACTATCATAGCATTCTCTTCCACAGCTTTAGGCTTGATGTGTCTTGTCTGGAGAAAATTCCTGAATCTGCAAATATCACCTTTGTCCATTAGTTCAATTTGACCTCAGCATTCAAACTCAAAGCCTTTAATCTACTTTTTCTTTAGTGTACATTAAGACCTTTATTCAAATGACTAACATTTGAGACAACTTCCATAAGATGAGTAAATTAGTGTCTTTAGACAGAGTCATATGACTTCATCTAGGTAGATCAAGTGATTCATATGATGTGCCAATGTAACTCCCCTTTGAATTGAAAGCCATACTCTTTTTTTCAAGTTGTTTTCTTGGTAAGGCAATGGGGTTAAGTGGCTAGCCCAAGGCCACACAGCTGGGTAATTATTAAGAGTCTGAGACCGAATTTCAATTCAGGTAATCCTGACTCCAGGGCCGGTGTTCTATCCACTGCATCACCTAGCCACCCCAAAAGCCATACTCTTAAAAGAAATCATGAAGGGTATGATTGTCCTGAATCATAACAGGCTTAAAATGTGTCTGTAAAAAATGTCACATTTTATAATGTATCAATTGACACTACTGTGCCAGGGGTGCACTGCTGTTAATACTCTGATTGGACCTGTCATTTCAGCTTGGAGGCAACTCCAGATGATGAACCTCTTCTTCCAAGCCCAACCAACTCCTCCTCTACAACTTATCTTCATAGATAGTTTTCCTGGGGCATGAAGAGGTTAAGTGATTTACTGAGGATCCCAGGACTAATAAGGGTCACATATGGGACTTGAAACTAACTCCTCTTGGCTCTGAAGTCTACCCTGAAGCCATATTAAGCTGCCTGTCTGTTATTTTTCAATATCGTTATTATTACTGTGATTGCTGTTGTAATTTCATATAAAATCACATTATTGTTTTCAGCTTGCTTAGTGCAATTCAGAGGCAGTCCTGGAACAAGTCATGCTCTTGTTCCTATTCATTTCCCATGGCTTGGAGATTGTATTTGGTATGATAACATCTGTTTAAAAAAAAAAGGTTGTCTTTCTTATGTTAAGTTGTTAGGTTCATTCTATTATGGGCATAGCTTGATCAACAAAAATACTCCAATTCTCTTATAGTTTATTGAGTGCCTTCTCAAAAATAAATGAAGTCTGTGTTTATAACACAAGTATTTGTTTTCCATCAGTTCGTGAAAGATCATGGACTTCTAATGTTAAATCTAGCCACCAGATAATAATTTACTAGTGCAAAATTTTTGCTTCTTCCAATGATGTGCAGTTCTAATTTCTTTACAAAGTATACATTTATCATTATTATTTTATTATTATATAGTTATTCAACCCATGTTTCTTTGTCTTGTACAAAGATGTCCTAAGAGACTGTCAAGAGTCTATCTGAAGCTGAGATACATTCTATCTACAGCATTTCTTTGATTTGACAAAAGATTCACTGACAAAAGAATATGAGGAAAGTTTGGCAAAACTGCCAGCCTAGGTTCCACGTGAGAACCCCGCCACCACCACCTTGGAATTTCATGATGGATTGGCTCTAAACTTGCTAATCTTTGTGCTCCAATAACTACTTTTTTTAACAAATATTTTTACTCGTTTACTGTATGCCAGGAAATATAAAACTGGGGCATTCGATCTCTGGCTTCTGGCACTCCTGCTGTTCTTCAAGATTCCCAAAAGATTCTCAAAGGCAGTTCTGTAATCACAGTCACAACTTCTTTAAAAACACTTGACTATGATTCATCTGGCCTGGAGAAATGAGATAAAATAGATATGTAGTCTTTTATTATTCCATTCTATGGATGTGCAAAGCTGATGGACAGCTGAGAATATAATTATAAAAATAATAATAATAGTTACATTTATATAGTACTTGAATGTATGCAAAATGCTTTATGAATATCTCAGATGGTTTTTATCATAGGAAATGGATCCTCAAAGAGGCCAGATATAAGACAAGGATCACTCTCTAGACTAGGGTTCTGAACTTTTTTGTATCATGGAACCCCTTCTCAGAATAAAATTTTAAAAGTATAAAATAAATAGGATTACAAAGGAAACCAATTATACTGAAATAGAGTTATCGAGTTTTAAAAAATATTCCTAAAAACAAATTCATGGTCCCTAGGCTAAGAATTTCTGATTTAGACCATAGAGTGCATCAAAGTGAAACAATCAAACAGATGTTAACTGTAAAAGCAAGAGACAGTTGGAAACTTTCATAGAATCAAAGAGCCCCAAACTTGGAAGAAATTTGAAAGATCACCTTTTTCTGCACCTGACTGCATAACCCCAAGATGTGGCTACATAACTTCATTTGAACAGTGGAACCTGTTAATTCCATAATTATGGATAGTTATAATTAACAAAAAGTTTCTCCTTTTATAAAGTATAAATCTAGCTATATAATACCTATTTTTTGTATTTTGAAGTTGATTTTTGAACCAAAATGGAAGACTATACATTTAAGCTTATTAAATGATATGTAAATTAAAGTTCAACATTCTAGTCTACAGAAATCTTATTGGATGGCAACTGTCATCTAATGTTTTTGCTATCCCTCACAACTTAAGTCATCTGTGAATATGAAAACTTTAATGTTTACACCTTCATTCAAGTCATTCATAAAAATATTGAATAGAAGAGAACTAAGGAAAGTTTCCTGGAGCACTCTCCTGGAGCCTCTGATCATGTTGACAATGAATTATTAATGATTGCCCTTCAGGTCCAGTTCAGCCACTTTTCAATAATATCCAACTCTCCCAGATCCCATTTGAGGTTTTCTTGGTAACAGAACTGGAGTGGTTTGCTATTTCCTTCTCCAGCTCATTTGAAAACTGAGGCAAGCAGGATTAAGTGACCTGCCCAGGGTCACACAGCTAGTAAGTATCAGAGGTCAGATTTGACCTCAGAAAGATAAGTTTTCCTGACTCCAGATCCAACACTCTATGCACTGCACCACCTAGGTGCCCCAAGAAAGTGACTGTCTCTTAACTGGATGAACGATACATCTTTAGTTAGTCAAACATTATAAATCTCATATTGGAAATAAGAGACCTGTAGGTTCTTTATAACAGCATTTAAGAAAATAAACTATTTTGTTTTTTGAATTTGTACCCCCAGTACCTAGCATACTTCTTGGTACACTGTAGATATTTAATAAATGTTTGCTGATGAATGATTATGAGATACTCTCTGAAGTACATCTTCAGGATCATAAGATTTGCCAGATACAGCATAGGCCTGTAAGTTTCTTGAAAATTATAAAATAACTGTATATCATAATAAAGCTAACACCTAATGACTTTTGACTTCATTCTAAAAATTATCCCTGTGTGTTTGGAGGGTAAAGAGAATCCTATGTGGTGAATAAATGCTGGGGTCAAAAGACACCTGGAAGAGATCTCTGAGAGAGAGAGAGAGAGAGAGAGAGAGAGAGAGAGAGAGAGAGAGAGAGAATGGGGTTTAGGACAGTTAAGATTAAACTATAGTCTATTTATATTACCTGGAGTCTGAAGAAGGTATCACTGTGAATAGACCTCACTCACCCTTTTTCTTTAATTTTCCTTGATTTAGGGTACAGGTATGACTATTCCCAGTATATTTATTCTTAGCTACTTGAAATACTAAGATTTTCAAGGTACTTAATCATTTCCATTTTATTAACAGTTTGTTCCTTCTTTAGTGGTCACAATTCCTTTAAGACAAATCTTGGAAAATCAAACCAAATAATTTTTGTAATTACAGGATTTATTTGCTGTGATTATTATCAGGAACTGCCTAGCTCCCTGGCCTCATTCTCCTATATCTAGGTGAATTTCCTTATCTCCCTTTATGTATTTATATCTACTTAGACTTTGAAACTAGTTCTTGTCCTGAATAAGAAGGATATAAGGAACTCAGAAGTTGATTAGATCAGTATCAAATGTTTCTCTTGTTGCTGTTGGCATTTCTCTTGGAGTCAGGAGAACAAAAGTTTGAATCAGCCTCAGACACTTGACACTAACTGTGTCACCTTTGGCAAATCACTTAACCCTGATTGCCCTGAAACCAGGGTCATCTCCAGTCATTCTGATTCCTATCTGGCCACTGGACTCAGATAAGTCTAGAGGAGAAAGTGAGGCTGGTGACTTAGCACAGCCCCCCCTCACTCAATTCTAATTCATGTGCTTGTCATGACATCACCACCCTGATGTCATGCATGGCCTTCTTCAAGAATGAAGGACAGGGGCGCCTAGGTGGCACAGTGGATAGAGCACCGGCCTTGGAATCAGGAGTCCCTGAGTTCAAATCCGGCCTCAGACGCTTAATGATTACCTAGCCGTGTGGCCTTGGGCAAGCCACTTAACACCCTTGCCTTGCAAAAACTAAAAAAAAAAAAAAAAAAAATGAAGGACAAACATGGTCATCATCATCACCTTGGCCTTAAGTCTTGATCCTTTATTCTCACTGGTTTATTCTTTTATTGATTACTGTTTCCCCTCTGTCTCTTGACACATGTGATTTTCATTCTTCCTACATCTTAATTCTGTTGCTGACTTTGTGTCTACTCTCACCCCAATCTGTACTTGATCTACTAGTCATTTTCTTGCTCTATCACTGGACCTTTCCCCATACAACCTTGTAAAGTCCTGTTTAGGTGAGTAATTTTAGGAAGGATGTTGATAGGCTAGAGAGGAGACCATACAGAATAGTAAAACACCCTGAGATAAGCCACAAGCATTGAATATATGAAAGCTTCATGGGGAAAAAAGACTAAAATTGTCCTACCTAGCCCCAAGAGCAGGATGAGGAAGTTTCAGCTTTTCTAGCCTTTATCTCTTTATTGAGATCTAGTTCCAGGTCACCAACTGCCTGCTGGGCATTTCCATTTCAAACTTGATATATCCCATACCAAATTCATTTATCTTTTCCCCTAAACCTATGATTCCTCTTAACTTCTGTACATTTTTTTGGTTAGGTTTTTGCAAGGCAAATGGGGTTAAGTAGCTTGCCCAAGGCCACTCGGCTAGGTAATCATTAAGCGTCTGAGGCCGGATTTGAACTCAGGTACTCCTGACTCCAAGGCCGGTGCTCTATCCACTGCGACACCTAGTTGCCCCACCTTCTGTATATCTTTAAAGAGAACTATCATTCTTTCAGTAACCCAGGTTCACAATCTGTCAGTTTTCTTTGATTCTTTGCTCTCTCTCACTCTCCTAATCCAACCATTCTTGTACATTCTACTTCCACAGTTTAGTAGGCCTCCTCTTCTTTCCATTTACATAGCCAGCACCCTAATTCAAGTCTATTTACCTGATGAGAGGAATAGGGAGAATATAAGAGAACTAGCTAATTCAGGAGCCTCCTAACTAACTAGTCTTCCTTCCTCCACTCTCAATTCTCTAGGCCATCTCCCATAGAGTTGCACAATGACACTAGCACAGGTCTGCTCATGCCACTCTCTGGCCAAAATACAAGTTGTCTTCTAGGATAAAACATAAACTCCTCCATTAGGCATTTAAAGTCCTTATGTTTTACCCTAAATTTCCATGGGGATAATCCATGACTCCTTTGACCCTCTACCTTCTGCTTACACACCTTAGCACAGGCTGACATTCCTTGAATCTGGAATGCTCTTCCTCTTCCCTTCCACTGCCAACTCCTGCAAGAGACATTTCCTGATTCCCATAGCTGTTACGAGTTCATCATTTGCCTGAAATGACATTTTTTGATTTACTTATCAATGTACATATTATTAAGTAAACTCATTCAGGGCAGGGATAGTAAAATTTTGATCTTTGGATTCATTCCCAGCACTTAATACAGTATTACATAGCAGACACTTAAACATTTATTGCATTTGATCTAGGAGTAGTCAATTCATCAATCAATATATCAGTTGACAGGCATTTATTAAGCTTTGTGTCATACACTGTGCTGGGGGAAAGAGATAAAAAGACTGAAATAATTCTAATATGAAAGGAACCCCCATCCTCCCAGGGGAGACCAGGCCATGGATTAAGAATAAGAAGAATAACTATAAAGCTAATGGAAAACAAGGAGTTAAATATGGGGGGGGGGAGACATAGAGAGTTGGGCCCAGAAATTGGGAAAAATCAAGAAAAACTTCAGATACAAAGTGGGGTTTTGAGTTTCATCTTTAAGGAAAGGAGGCATTCTCTGAGGCAAAGGTACAAAGGAAGTAAGATCCAGGCAAGGGAAATAGTCAAGGAAGAGTCTGGAGATGGAGATTGAGGGGAAGGTTCTCTAGGGGATGGGAGGGAGGGGTTGGGGACTGCATCTGGGAGAGGCTTAAGGTATGGGGACCAGTTAGGGGACTTCTGCAACAGTCCTGGCAGATATTAAAGACTGTGTGAGGAGAGAGAAGAGATTTGTGAGTCATTTGCAGAAATATATAATTAAGCCATTGAGAGGTATGAATCTTCCAAATGAAAGGGGGGGGGGAGGAAGGGAAAGGAGGAAAAGAGAGAAGAATGATGGGAGGGGAGGGGAGGGGAGGGGAGGGGAGGGGAGGGGAGGGGAGGAGGGGAGGGGGGAGGGGAGGGGAGGGGAGGAGAGGAGAGGAGAGGAGAGGAGAGGAGAGGAGAGGAGAGGAGAGGAGAGGAGAGGAGAGGAGAAGAGTGGAAGCCTAGGTTGGCAAATTTATATTTAATATTAAGGAAAAATTTCCTAACTGCAATGTCCCAAAGGTAGAATGAGCTACCTCACAAGGTTCTTCGTTGTAGGAGGCCTCAATTAAAGACAAGAAAACAATTTATTGGTTACATTATACTGTGGAGAGGAGAGTTCAGGCATGTATCTGAATTCCCTTTCAATTTTGAGATTTCATGATTCTATGAATCCTTCTTGACTTCTGACTGACAAGATAGTTCTGAAAGTAAACTCTTAAGTGATATGTAAATATAAGCTATCACGTGAGTCTTCATTTTATCACAGAGTTAAGATCTTAAACCTCACCCAATCCAATCACTTCAGGAAGAAAATGGGATGCTAAAGTGACCTGGCTGGTTAATGGCTGAGCTATGAGAGACTGTGATCTCTAGATTTCAGTGTTTTTTACATTAGAACACAATGCCTACCTCTCACTGGCATGATGGTCCTTTACTCTTGGTATAAACCAACCTTCTGACATGAATGTGAAAGCTATATCAAACATTCTATTCTTAAGATAGAATTCAGTACACCCAAAGGACAACAAAAATATGCATACCCTTTGATCCAGCAATACCACTACTGGGTCTATATACCTGGAAGAGATGATGAAAAAGGGTAAAAACACCACTTGTACAAAAATATTCATAACAGCCCTGCTTGTGGTGACAAAGAATTAGAAATCAAGAAAATGTTCATCAATTGAGGAATGGCTTGACAAACTGTGGTATATGTATGTCATGGAACACTATTGTTCTATTAGAAACCAGGAGGGATGGAAATTCAGGGAAGCCTGGAGGGATATGCATGAACTGATGCTGAGCAAGATGAGCAGAACCAGAAAAACATTATATACCCTAATAGCAAATGGGGGTGATGACCAACTTTTGATGGACTTGATCATTCCATCAGTGCAACAATCAGGGACAATTTTGGGCTATCTGTGATGGAGAATACCATCTCTCTTATCCAGAGAAAGAATTGTGGAGTTTGAACAAAGACTAAAGACTATTACCTTCAAATTAGAAAAAAAAAGTTATCTTATTATGCAATTTTGCTATCTCTTATACTTCATTTTTCTTCCTCTCTCATCACATTCAATTTGGATCAATGTATACCATGGAAACAATGTAAAGACTGGAAAACTGCCTTTGGTGGGGGGGGGAGCAAGATTAGACAAAAAAATTGTAAAACTCAAAATAAATAAAATCTTTTAAAAAAAAGGATAGAATTCAATCTAGCACTCATTTCTAATTATTTGAAGTTACCAGACTGGGGAACACTGATGTAGAGATCATCTCTCTATGCCAATATGTGCCTTTACATTTTACAGTCACATTTCACCTACAGAAAACAATGAGCCCTAATTCAGAACAGGAAAGAAACAGAAGCTACTTCTAATTTGTTCCACTCACTCTAGAACAGATTCACGAAAACATATTTCTATTTCTTAAGGAAATCAGTTCCTTAGATTGAAATGTACCAACATCTGGCCTACTCAGAGAGATAAGAATTCTTTCTAGGCAGAAAATGATCCCGTCTGCATCACTAGACAAACTTTTCTAATAGAATGGAAAGCAGTTACAGCGCTTCTCAGATAAAAAGAGGTATTATTATTATTATTATTATTATTATTATTATTTTAAAATTGAGAAGGTTAAAGAAAACTGAAGTTAAGTGACTTGCTCAGAGTTACACAGCTAGTAAATGTCTGAGGTTGGACTTGAATTCAGAACTTCCTGATTCCAAATCCACCTGATGTTCCATCCACCAGAGCACATAGATGTCTAAATTAAAAGGTATTATCAATTGATGTCAATATGGAAAATAATATTTTAGCAAGTATACATAAAGGCACAAACAATGGATACTATCCCAGTAGAACTTAAGTTCTAGCAGGTTCTTCTATGCTGGAAAAGTTTCAAATATGGGCATAATGACAGACTATACTAAGGATCAGTCCAGCTAAATTCCGAGTCTCACTATTATGTTGGTCATAGGACAATGACTTTTTCAACTGGAGCAGTTCTTAATGACGATCTGCTCAGGCAAGGAGAGCTTGAGATCTGTGTCACTGAACAGAATACTCACCCCAACAAAATCAAGATGCTTGAGCACCAGTGAAATAAGAGAGAACACAAATGACTATCAGGAAGGGAAGAACAGGTAATAGAAATGGTCAGACACGAACACATCAATGTGAACTTACCTCTGATACTGATTAAAATAGCAAGTGAATGGCTGAGAACCAATTTCATCTTCCCAGTACTGTTGCCAAGTCATGACACTTTCCAAATTCTTCTGATTTTCTCTTTCACAAGGAGGAATATATGAGCACTAGCAAAACAGAATATAAGGAGTAGAATTAGCACTTTGAGTGACATTACAAGATGTGGAGAAGATCCAAACTTTTACTAGAAGGGAATACCACAAATTTAGTGAATCTAATTAACTTTAGTTACCACAAAAAATAAATTTTATTTTAAAATTCCAAGTTAAAGCAATTACAGAAATGTATACCACATCCATCAATTCACAGAAATAAAGGCACTTCCCTGAACAACTGATAATAGGAAAACAAAAACCCAGACTCTAAGAGGCAGCATATTACAGGTTTAGACAGGGCAAGCTCCTTCGACTTAGACATTAAATTTCTCATCCTTTAAAAGGAGAAAACTGAACTAAATGACCCTATAAGATCCCTTCTAGTTCTAAATCTACAGTTCTGTGATCTACAATGGGGAGAAGTTGCTAAGGATGGAAATAAGCTCAGCCTCATCCCTACTTCTGCACATAAACTCTAATAGTTGCACTTATATTCTTATTTTTTCATAGTGAAATATGGATAGTACCAAGAGAAAAAGAAGCAACTTATATTTTATATTTTTTTTATCCTTTCATAGTGTAATATTTTCCAGAGTCTATGGGAAGATACCTGCTCTCTGAATATATAACCTCAAAGGATTTTTCTTAAAACATACCTTCTTCTAGACATGTCTCTAAGAAGGTAGGCTCTCTGAACAGGTTCCACATCATCCCCTACTAGCTCCCCCTTCACTCTAGTCTCATGAAGAGAAAGCCCTTCTCCTTCTTGAGGACTGCTCCTCTACACAGCCTCTTTATCCCAACCTCAACAGTCTTTTCTAGCAGATTGCCCCTACTACTGTTCTCTCTCCCTTTTCCTAAATATTGACTCCTTCCTGGAGCACTATAAATATGTTCATGGTTCCTTTATCTTTAAAAAGTCTTACTTGCATATACCATTATTTTTGCAGTCACTCATAATTAATAAATGCCTCCTAGTCTTCTAGTTCTTTTCTACTACAAAAAAGAGCTGCTAGAAATATTTTTAATTATATAGGTTCTTTCCTTTTTTTTTTTTTGATCTCTCAAGCAGAGGCCTAGTAGGTACGCTGCTGATCAAAGGATATGTAAAGTAGGATAATTTTTGGAGTGTAGTTCCCAATTGCTTTACAAAATGGTTGTACCAATTTACAACCTCAACAACAATGCATTAATCTATCTACATTCTCACAGTCCCTGCAAAATTTATCATTTTCTTTCTTGGTCAACTAGCAATCTGATGAGTATGAGGGTTGCCTTAATTTGCCTTTCTCTAATCATTAGTAATATGTAGCCTTTTTTCTGACATGACTATTGGCAACTTGAATTTCTTCTTTTAAAAACTCTTTATAACCTTTGATGAGGTCTACCCTTATCTAACCCTGTTTAGATTTAAATAATTACAGTAGTTAGAACAAATCATATTTGTACAGGTATTACCAAGCAAAACATTACAACAAAACATTTTTATAGTGAACACTCACATTGTATGAACACTGCCATTCTGTGCACAATGAAAATTTAAAAGAGATAAATATAATATGATTAAAACATTCACACAGCACCCTGTTAATTTGGACTCAATGCTGGGATGAAACGAGGTACTCACAAGTCATTTAACATTTAACAAAGGGAAAAAAGGAGGTTAGCCTTTCCCTAAAAACAGCAAGGATAATGCCAACAAGTACATAAAAGCCCTTAGTTTTGTAGATGCTGCCTCATCTGTACATGTAACCTTGCTTAGTAGGTAGGTTATTAGAGTTAATTCTCATGGTTACTCCCATGGTCCCAGTCATCCTTTAAAAGCATAGCATCTGCATGGGTGGCACTTTTTAAGTCCCTGGATGAACAAGAAGTAAGAATCAATTAGGTTCTAGGAGCAGCTTTATCCTATCAATATAACACTTTTTAGTGGCAAGGGCCTACAGATCTTCTAGAGCAGTTATCAGACTCAAATTCCAATTGTATCCCTGTGAGCTTACTTTGAAAACTCACAAATTAATAATTGTCTGTGCTGAACTATATTTTTAATGATTGTTAATCATTTCCCAATTACATTTTAATCCACTTTGGGCTACATTTGGGAGTTTTGGAGGCAGTAAGTTTGTTTAATACTTCTATTCTAGAGGGCCTTTTACTGGACAATCCTTCTTGCATAGGCAGTACAACTTGGTGAAAAGGATCAAACAGCAAGCTCCCTTTTTTCCTCCCCGCCCCCAATGTGGAGAAGAAAAGCTAATAATCCTATTCCCTTAAGAAGGACCACGCTCAAGTCTTTTACTGGACACTACTCCTCTCATGGATAGTAGTAAAAAAGGGAAACAGAAACAAACAACTAAGCAAAAACAAAACAAAATAAAAATGTGGTAGAAAGAAAAATTCAGTAAGTCTTTTCACTCTACTTAGGAGGACTGTCTCAAATCTTTTACTGGACTGTCCATCAGGTACAGTACTAAGGGAAAGAAGGAACAGAAACAAACACAACAAAAAAAGCTAAAAATGTTAAGAACATCAGTCAGAAATCCTAGGCCTTTCCTCTTAGGAGGACCAAATGTCAAATCTTTTACTGGTCCATGGTGTAAGTGATGTCATATCTTTGTAGATCATAGTGAGTCTCCTAGTGGGAGGTGGTGATACTAAAACAGACCAGTGCTAAGAACATCAGAGTCACAGCACTGATGATGACTCTGCCAGAGTCATAGATTTCTTCTCTTTATATGAGGTATTGATGAAGAGCAGGAAGAGCTCTAGGAATAGCAGAACTATGGCAGAAGCACTTCGGGCACAGTAGATAATTCATCTAAATCAGAGTCCTCTTTAGTAAAAGGGCTGAAAGGTAATAAGCCTCTTACAATGTGACCTGCCCCAATCTGTGTCCAAGCTGGTACAGAGGTACTCCCTAGACCACAACTCAGTATTCTCTGGAACACTGGCCAAAACCACTCCTCTCCTAAAAGCCACATCACAGCAGAATGAAGCAAAATCTTTGCTCTCTTAGAGGTTTCCTTCTTCCAAAATTTAGTTGAGAGTTAAATAAGGCTTCTCTCTCACCCTCATCTAATGACAGAATTATCACAAAGTTAACTAAGAGATACTCTTTTCCAGATAAATATCAATAGTTTTGCCTATTAGAAAGCAAATGACCTCCCAGCAATAAAACTTTTGTTTCCTCCCCTGCCGCCCTCCCCATCCCCAGGTTATTTCTAGTAAGGAGTTCCCTGAAGAAGAGGAGAGGAAGCCTGTCAAGTGAGTTAGAATCAAAGAGCCTCAGTCAGACCTATGTCCAGTATATTCTTCTCAGATAAATCTTTCTGAATAATGAATCCAATAAATTAGTTGAGGGACTTTCTCCTTTCCAAGGTTGCACTGGTTGGTCACAGACATGGTTTCTGGGAGGTCAGATATGTGTCCTGGGCAAACACATATAATGTAGCTTTTGATCAGCAGGGGTAAAAGTCTAGAAGATTGCCTAAAGGTTGAGAGTCACTTGGTTTAGGAGTAGCTATCTAGCCCTTAGAGGGATCATATAGTCATAAGCATAGCAGAGGAAATGTCCAAATTGATCCTGGATCCACTTATCAATATTTGCAGTTCTTATATTGCTTCCAACCTGGTTGTTTAGCATATATCTCTAATGGGAGATAACATGTCCCACAAATAACTGATTGTAGTAGAAAAAAATTTAGGTAGCCTTGGGAAAAGACATCTTGGACTCCTTCCCAGGTTTATCCACAGAATAGAGAAAAATGTATTGGCAAGGTTGAAAGACCCATGCCACTCAAACCTGGGTTAACTCCCTGTAATCCACTGAAAATTGCCAGGACCATTTGCCTTCCTCAAAGGTAACAAGATTCCACTGTAAGGGGAACTGGTATAATAAAGTTATACCAGTATCCTTCATTTTCCATTACTAGAGAAGAAATATATTTCACCTCTCCTGGGAACCACTATTGTGTGGTGTTAACTACCTGAGACAGTGCAGCTAACTCTAAAGAGTTTCCATTTGCCTTACCCCCTATAACATGATTAGAGGTTGCTGAAAGGGCCCTCATAGAATCTGAGCTCATAATAGATTTTATGTCTATAAACTGCCCTCTGTAGTCTCCTCAGAATGATCCAACTGGGGAAGGAAATGTAGAAGATTCCTCAAACCTGTGGGCACAGAGAGTAGTTCCCATACACATGCTTCCTTCTCCATATTTGCAAGGTACTTTTTCCAACTCACAAGGCCACAAGGTCATCTCCTCTTGTCTCAACTCTGGGCTGAAACTATGCAAAATGTACTTTCCTGACAAAACTTTCTTTCCAACTCCTTTCCTCTAGCTTTGTCCTGGACTTACTCTATGTTTGTTGGGATATGAAAGTGGTGGGGGGACCTTCTTTAACAAAGCCAAGGTCAATAAGGTAGGGTGAAGGAAAGAGTTTTGCCCAATCACAAAGGAGTATCAATATTTGAAGTATATATTTTTTGCTAATAGACTGAGAATAATTTTCATCCATTATCAAAATTGAGGAATAAATTGATTGGCTTCCAAAATGTAAATACGTGTGTGTGTGTGTGTGTGTGAGAGAGAGAGAGAGAGAGAGAGAGAGAGAGAGAGAGAGGGCGAGAGAGAGAGAACTGGGAAGAAAGCAATTAGTCTACAGCTATGATTCAGTCCAACTAGGTAACTCACTGATAGAAAATCTCTCCAGAAATGAAGATCAGTGACTTGTCTGCCTAGTCTCATACAGTTAGTTGCCCAGGGAAGTGCAAGTTAAATACTTTGCCAGATGTAGGACTTGAACCCTTCTCCACTCCATCATGCTATCTCTTGACTTTAAAATACTCTCCCAAATTTCTAAAGATAACATAGTTTGGAAAATAAAATACATTTGCCTTTACATCTCAAGGTTGGATCTCCTAAACACACAAAGTTGAATGATGGTGGGAAAAGGAGGGTCTGAACATGGTAGGAACAGCAAGAAATGCTGGAACACATACTCCTGAAGAAGTGTGATGGAATGGAGAAGGGTCTGGATTCCATAGAAGATTCAGCCAGTACTAGAAGGAAGGGCCAGCTCTTCAGCATCAACTGGGCGGTGCCAGGCCTCCAGAGGATGGGGAGGGGCAGAATAGCATACTATGCTGATGCTGATAAAAAGAATCTATATAGACATAGATTTTTATCAGTTCCTGAGGAAGCTTTACTGATATGAATCAACTGCTAAAATGAGGACCCCTCCCCACAAAAGACCTTGGAACTCACCTTGATTAGCAAACACCTGATCTCCTTACAACTTCTATAGCTTTGGATAGTATTCTGTGAGGAAATTTAATTCTATTGTTAGCAGCCGATTTTCGGAAGGAGAGAGAGTGGCTGTACCTGAGTGGGCTTGATCCCAGGTCTATAATGGCTTGAAGCCAGCTCTCTATCCTTTATAAAAAATAAAGACAGAATTACAGATGAAGTAGAATGTTTGCTAGCATTCCTTCGCCCATCCCTTTTTATCAAGCTCATAAAAAATTCTTTGTCTCCCATTATAGATCATCAATAGTGACTTGCCAATTATTACCTTTATACATACATACATATACATATATATATATATATATATATCCATAATTTGGGAAACAAATTTGATACATTCTCTGATCATAGCCCTTCATTGGAAGACTTCTGAAAATAAATGCCATGGAAGTAGAGTAGGAAAAAAAAACTAGTGTTAATCAACATGCCACACTACTAGCAAGTGAATTCTCTGGTGCCAATCTGCCTGAATTGGAATGGGAACTGTCTCTTTTGAAAAAAATGGAGGAAGGCTCCTGCTTGCACAAGGGTGAGGTAATTTATTTTCCTAGTACATTCGCTGAAAGGTGGATTAAGAGTTTTTGCACTAGCCTTTGGTCTCTTATTTGGCTAGGTGGTCACTATCTGGTGCCATCAATGCAATCTTAGTTGGGCTTCTTTATGGGCATGTTGCCCTTTCTTGCCAGGGACAAGGATTTTCTGAAGAGAAACTTCTGCATTTTACATCTCATCTTTTTTATATTTCATTTGGCAATGACCATATTTCTTAAACTTCTGATCACATTAGTATTGTGGGAGTACTTCTACAAACTATATCTTCATAGTAGACTGCCTGAAATTTAAGGAAATCTTAAGAAAAAAGTCATGTGGGCAGTATGCAACTTTCGATTCTAAGTGAGTATCTTAAAATATTCTGAATATGCATTAGTGAACAAATCTAATTCTATTAAGCGAGTATACATGGATAACAAGCTTCTAGAGAGTTAAATAAGGCAAGATATAAACTGTCATTTGAGGCAGAAGGGTTGAGTGATGTGTCTACATCTTCACTTTTTAAAAATTTGAATCAAACATCTTTTAGAATGCAACCTCCTCTCCTATGTCATTTCTATCAAAACTTATTGCCTAAATGGTGGTTGCTGGCTACTGGATTCTAAATCATTCTTCCACCTTTCTCATGGAATTCAAAACTTTTTTTTACCAATTTTCCTTTTATTATGGTGTTTGAATATGCATGTTGATGCTCCTCAAACACCCTGACCTTCCTTTTCCTCAATTTACTAATTTCCTCTATTCTCTTCCTTCATTCCCTTTCTGTCACATGCTGGATCTCACCATCACCCAAGTGTCTTCTACTTTCATGATCAAAAACTGACATTCCTTCTATTAGAAGCTCCTTCAGGGCAGGGACAGGCTTTTGCCTTTCTTTGTAGCCCTATTGCTGGGCACAATGCGTGTCACATAGAAGGACTCTAATAAATGCTTAATTAGTGACTGATCTTATTATTCTATCTATTCCTAGGCCTTACCCTACACCCACATGAATGAAAAATCAAGGCTAACACCAAACCCAATTAGCTAAAAAACCTTGCCATTCTTACCTTGAATCTGCCCTCTTCCTACTCTACCACCCCCTTAGTTCAGGGATCTTTTTTTTCTCCAGTGCTACTGCAAAGGCCTCCTAATGGGATATCTGACTAAAGTCTTTCTGCACTCCATCATGTAGCTACTAAAATGATTCTTCTTAAACACAAATCTGACCATTTCACTCTCTGCTTGGCTTGCCCCTGAAAAATGTTTGCATAAAATACTTTCCTTCCTGGCCCAATTCACATTTACAAGTCTGATTATAAATTACTTTTCATTTAATGTTTTAGCCAAACTGTCCTTCCAGTTGTGCTCACCCAAGGCACTCGTTTCCTATCTCCATCCCCAGGTCTGAAATTCATTCCCCTTCCTCACCTCCAATACTACCTCTCCAACTGCTAGTTCCTTCCCTCCCTTAAACTAATGATTTTGTATTTATTCAATATATAATATATATTTGCTACACAGTCTCCCCAACTGATATTTAAACTCTTAGAGAAATGGAACTCTTTTTAATCAGTTAACCAGCCTCTCAATAACTTACAAGGCACCATACTCTCTCACTCTCAAGTTGCTTACATTCTAGTTGAAGGCAACACAGCCAAACAAACTGATAAGGAAGACCCCCCCCCCAATTCACAGTAGAGTTAATGAGCTGGAAGTACACCCTAGAGAGGAATCAGATGTAGCTGGCCATTCTGGAAGGAGCCCCTAAATCAGAAGGAACAATGTATGAATTCTAGGGTTGGAGTCAACTACCAGAAACATGAGGTTTCTAGGGCATGGTGAAGGAAGCTAAGACTATGACCTAGAAAGAAATGTTTCATTTTTATCTTTGTATCTGTAGGACCTAGCTGCAACAATAGTAGATATTATACTTTATTCTTGAATGATTTCATCAGTTAAAGTCACTACAAATATAAACCTCATTTCACTTTTTAATTCTCCTGATATGGTGTTTTTAAGTTTGTTCTAATCAGTTAGTAGCCTGCTATTTGGGAAAAAAACATTGGTAACCAGTCATTTCCTATCTGCTAAAATGTAATCAATTTCAATTTTGTGATATTTGATGCTTAGCTCTAATGCTTCCTTACTGTTCCCAAAGGATATAAATATGAGTTTTCTATAGTCTTACAGACTTTGGTCTCTTTCACAGTCATATTTTTTTTTTAGGTTTTTGCAAGGCAAATGGGGTTAAGTGGCTTGCCCAAGGCCACACAGCTAGGTAATTATTAAATGTCTGAGACCGGATTTGAACCCAGGTACTCCTGACTCCAAGGCTGGTGCTTTATCCACTACACCACCTAGCTGCCCCTTACAGTCATATTTTCAAATATATTTTTTCCATCCTT
The DNA here is from genome assembly GCF_037893015.1 of Macrotis lagotis. Lineage (NCBI taxonomy): Eukaryota > Metazoa > Chordata > Mammalia > Peramelemorphia > Peramelidae > Macrotis > Macrotis lagotis. Next base: position 266,197,791 of record NC_133659.1, on the reverse strand, counting down.
CCCATTCAGGCCTTTACAATGAAGTTTCCAATTATCAAAAGGCATGTTGATTTAATTTTTAGGGTTTTATAAAATTCATGGAATTTCTCCATTTTCTGCAATAGATATTATGACACATCAGTTACAATTATTTTCTTGGATGTATTTTGGCAAATGTTTATGATAAAACAATGTAACATAAAATGACCCAAGATCCCATGAAATGTTTCTTAATGTTTCTGTATTTACAATAAAAACAATTCAACCAGTTCCTCCAAGGAGAATCTGTAAGTCAGCATTTCATTTAACAGCAACTTGCTTTTTAGATTCCAATAACAGAGAAAATCCAAATGATTATTGACCAAATAGTAGTTCTATTGGTCATAAAAGTGAGTATAATTTTATATTTTTCCTTGTTTCATGGGTTATTATAGTCAGTTCACTTTTAGGTGACCAGTCTATTGGCACACGGTATGGATGCCAGTGGAGTACATTGGGCCATTAGGTTGTTAGCCTGTTTCATCACAAATGATCAGTCACTTCATTTCCAGTTAGTTATGACTGATGAAATTACAGGCACCAATAAAAAATTGTATAGGTAAAGTAACTGTTACCACTTACTCCCAAAGGATAACTCCATTGTCATTTATTAGTTGACCTGCAAACTTGATTCTTCAAAAGTGTTTACCTAATTCTTTTTAGAGTCTGAAAAATGCTTATCTAATTTGACTGCTATTAATGAATTTAAATAAATTCAATGTGGGACAGTAACACTAAAAATACAATTCAATGTATTTGGATTCCCTTTCAACAATTTTCTCTGTCAAATGTTACTCACACTGTTCATTTTGAAAATTAATCTAAATTTTGGGTTAATTTAAAACAAATTAATTTTCATAATGACAAAAGAAAAGGCTTTAGGTATTTTATTTGAATAGGAAGAAGGAAAAACCTATTTTAATACAACACTACAATTTGATGGATTGAAGGTGAATCTCAAACTTTTTGTCTTTTATCACAGAATCAGAGAATTTTAATGCTGAGCGTATCCCCAGAGAAAATTTAATACAACCCTTTCAATTTACAGATTAAAAAAAAAATTAAACACTGGGGAATTAAGTGACCTACCTGCCCAAGGCCACACAAATAATGAAAGTAACTTTAGTTATGTCAAAATATTATTATCACAAAGGGATACAGTCATGGAATATGCACTGGATCTAAAGACAGCAGGATGGGTTGCCTTGCACAAGCCATTTTTTTGGCTCAATCTTTCTCATCTTTAAAAAAAATGGGGCTGGTCTAGAATAGAGAATTGCTGAACTCTTTTCTAACTTTACAATTCTGTGCTATCAGATATGGTCTCTCCTTTCCAGGCACTTAAGACAGGATATATACATTAAAAAAATAGTATAAAATTATGTGGGTTAAGTGCCCCCCCCCCAATGGCGCAAGACAGTCAGTGCGACAGGAATTCAGAAGGAGTTATTTCAGAAGGCCAGGAGGTGATCCTCAAAGAAAACCTGTCAATCAATGAGAATTTTTTAAATATTTAATATGTGTCTGGTACTGTGATTGGCACTTGAGACACAAAGACAAAAGTCCCTAACCTTAAAGAACTTAGTCTAACAAAGGAAATAAAACTGTACATTTATAATTAAATACAGATTGTATGCAAAATGAATACAAAGTAATTTGGTGATATATAGATACTTAGCAGCTGGGAGGATTTCACTTCAAGTGGAAAGTGGTGCTTTGAACTAAGTTGTAAAGGAAACTAGAGATTCCAAGAGTGCAGATGAGGAAGAAGTATACACCTCACAAGGAGAACAGCCAGGAAAGAGACATAAATGTGAATTAGAATATCATGTGTGAAAAACAGCAAGTAGGCCAATGTGGATGGGATTGAAGAGTTTGGGCTAAGAGGAGAGGGAAATGTGCAAGACTGAAAAGGAGCCAATTTTGAAGAACTTTAAATCTCTAACAAGGGAGTTTAAATTCTAGCTCTAAATATGGGACATATGGGAAAGACATTCCAAGATTTTGATCTTAAGACAGCAAGGCACTATGGTAAGGATGCTGGATTTGGAGATTCTGGGTTTGAGTCTCAACTCTGCTACTTACAAACTGTATCCATGAGTAAATCACTTTACCATTCTATCCCTCAGTTTTTTCATCTATAAAATGAGAACAAATGAGATGATCATTGATTGCCTTTCAAGCTCTAATGTATCACTTTATAAATATTGAAACATGAATTTAAAATTTTGAATATAAGTTTCCATTTTTTTAACTGTGGTAGATTGTAAGAGAAACATTTTCTAGGGAGAGGAAATAGTGAGTTCTATGGGTGCCAATTGTATTGAAAAAGAATATTGTAATTAATATTCATTTATTCAACAAATATTTGTTGATAACCTAGTATGTATAAGGTAAGGTACTGTGCCAGGTACTAGAGCTGAAGGAATATAACAGAATAATTAGAATAATTAGATCGATTACACAGAAGTGATCAGTGATTGAACTGCCTCTTTCAAGGAGGTGAGTGAATTATTCTCTGTGTTCTAATTTTTCCTACTGAAAATGCCATGACATCAATATAAATTGTTGTACTGATGTATCAAAAATGTCACAGAAGGCACAATCTCTTATCTGGTAGTCTTGAACTTGTCTTTAAGGATAGAAAGTCTCCCAAGACCCATGTTGTTGGACTCTACTACTCAAGCAAAAAGAAAATATAAATTATTTAAATTCACTTATTTGCAGAATTATTACTCACAAAAGAAAATTGCTTCCTCTAAAAAGTGGTGTGTAGTCAAGTATATTGCTATTTAACAAACACAAAGAAGGACATGTTCATTTCTGACAATTATGAAATGTGAAAACTCACACAATATCTGTCATGAATTGATTTAGCACAATTGGTATACAACGTACAAATAACCCAGGTAAGGCATAAGATAAATGACATAGCATATTTGAAATATTTGAGACTATTCTGTTCATAATTCTGCTGCCAGTAAGAAACAGTTCAACCAGATGACAAATATCTAGGGGTTCAACGGAAAAAGAAATTCTGCAAAAGAACTATAAAATTCGTATAACTACTTGAACAGGAAACTTTTAATGGTTCACTTATCAACTACACATATTAAGTAAATAAAATTTATTACTATACATGAAACTATAATAAAATGTTTGTAAACCTTATGACAATGGTTGAAATATAAATGCATCCCCTCTTCATATACAACTACAAACAAGGTAGGTGTATATTACATATCAGTGTTAATTTTATTCATTTATTTAATCATTACTTATAGAAGTATTGTTAAAGAGTCTAAGATATATAATTTAATAATAATAGCACAAAAGTAATTAAAAGCAATATACTTTAGGGTTTATAATATAATTAGATCACTATCAAATAAACAACTTTGTTTTTCATTGTTCCTTCAGAAATAGATACAAGTGATAGTGACTTCTACACATTCTACTTAAAGAAATTTATAGAGGGATAGGTAAAATTATAAATTTCTAAAGCTTTTTTACAGATAAACATGAAGGTAGCTCTTTTCAATAGACCAGTGGCTTCTTGTGGTGATTCAACAAATGTTTTAAAGAGTTATTTGCAGATACAAAATTAGTTAGCAATATTCAGTTTTTAAAATAAGTATACTCTATAATAACTTTCTTAAAAGAATAAAGATTTTAAAAAGTGTTGAGACAAGAATTCTCGATCCCATCTTGGAAACTACAACCTGAAACTCCATTCAAAAGCCTGAGTTAGAGAGATTTTAAGCTTATCCCTGAGCCTGGTAAAGCTAAGCACTGGACATGTGAGCCCCAGAGGCAGTCTTTTGTAGTGTTAAGTGTGCTGCCAATAGGGAACTAAACAGCCTCTCTGAGGAGAGAGGGAAGAAAGTTTTGGAGACTTGGTAAATTATGATAAATGATAGGTCTTGGACTTCACTTTACTTTGTCTATCCTTCAGTCTCAATTTCACCAAGTCCCTTTTAGTCATTTTACCTGCTTCCCCGGCCCTTTCCTATATTTTCTATCTTTCATAATACTTTTAGTACCCTACTCTTCCTACTTTAGAATTCTCCTAAAGTTCTAATAACAGGTACCATTTTATATAGTGTTTTAAGGTTTGCAAAGCATTTCACATATAACTTATTTAATCTTCACATCAACTCTGCGATATAGGTGCTATTCTCATCTTTATTTTATAGATGAAGAAACAGACACAGATAAATGACTTGCCACGATGGGTCACACAGCAAGCTAATTAGACATAATTTGAGTTCAAATCTTTCTAACTCCAAGTCTCCAAGTTCTATCTACTGTACCATTAAAGTGCAGGTATTCTCTAGAAAGGAGAGCACTTTACATATCTGTCTTTTTTCCAAACATAATTCACTGAAATCTCAATTATGTTTGTTAATGGAAGGAAGCAGTAGTATAAACAATCTAAAACTCTTGAGAAAAACCAGAAACCATTTATCTTCAACTCTGGTATGCTTTATTTGATTTCCCCCCCAATTATATATTTTTAGTAATCAATGTTAAAATGCATTTATATCCCTTAAGCACATACTAGCTCAATGGCTCAGGAAAAATAATTCTGAAGAGTGTTATCACAAGGATGGCAACAGAGAAATTCACAAAAGAATTTATCTACAGATAATAAAGGGTTAATTCTATCATTGCAATTGGTAGAGTTTCCTGTCTGCAAAATCAATAATAACAAAAATCAAAATAGATGTTGATAATTATATCTAACAGAATTAAAATTCCTTTAAAAGTTGGATCAGTCAGAAACAAAATCTCCCAGTGTTTTTAGTAATATATGATTTTGGTGATTACATGTTCTCTGTAATATTTCCAGAACTCTTCCTGACTTTCATTTGTAATTAATAAAGTAGTCTGTACAATTTGGGGTTGAGGAAAAGATGAAAAAAAATCTTTAAAACCTTGGTCTATTTTTTTTTTGAGTCACAGTTTACTAAATTTTGCTTCTTGTGGGATGGGTAATGAAGAAAACATCTTGGATTCCTGGGGGCTGTTCTTGAAAGGTAGGGAAACCCACTCCCTACATACTCTAGGAAGGGAATGCTTGGGAGGCTTAGGGAATTTCAGATAAACATCACTGAAGAGAAGTGGAAAAAAAAATCAAGAAAGAGGATAAGAGAAGAATACATTTTGGGAAGAAAGGATTTCTTCTATAATGGGAAGGCTAAATTGGGATTATTATCTGATAGGATTTGACTCTGGACAAGTAATCTAACCTCTCATTGCCTTAGAGACATTGACTTATCAGAAACTCCCTAACACCAATGAAATAACAGGTCAGGTATTTAAAAAAAAAGTCATTCTTACCTAACATTCTGTTTCTGTACTTGGAACTACCTCAATATGTTTACTCATCCTGTTCTATCAATAATGGCCCACACTAATCTGAACTGGAAAGACTACAGCCAAAGCATAAATTTGTATTGTATTAATGTTGCAAATTATTAACAATTTGGATGAAGTTCCCCAAGTATAAACCCTGGCTAGGGAGATTTGATTAAATTTTGACTGAGATGCTCCCCACTTCCTTCAACCTTGAACTGAATGTCCTTGAATTTTTCCAAACTTGTGGATAGATATGTACATATATATGTATGTATACACAAACATGCATATACACACACACACATCATATGTATGTATATATATATATTTTTTCCCTATGCTTATTTCTTGAATTCTATTAAAGCTTCTTCAAAAATGTTATTTTGCCCAGGTACTTCAAGATCTATCCTGCCAGCATGAGAATTGGCACTCTAAAGAAACAGACTCTTGGCAAATAAATTCAAATCTAAGTATTACATAAAGTATTTGCTTCCAAGTGATTTTTAAATCTATCTACTAATGCTTCCAATTTTTTCTTTTGCCAAAAATTTCAGAATTTGCTTTGAAATTCTGAAGAAAATTTTGTCCAAGGCATTTTTACAGGGCTTAGCAATTTGTAGTTTTTCTGTCTTAAAGTATTAGCAATAGGTGATCTGCATGACTTACTATACAATCTCTTAGTTTTCTTAAAGAAAATAGAGCTTCAATAACTATTTAACATATGGAATTGATGTTCCTCTTAGCTCAGAAATTCTATATTCTTATGATTCACTATTTCTCTAACAACTATTGGGCTTGATTCACTCCTTAAAATGATATTTCTAATACTTTGATTACTTGAAAAATATTTTTGCACAATGGTATATGAAGCAAGTTAGTTTACAATACTTATTTACAACACCATTACCACCTGGCAAGTTTTAAAATTATACTCCCTCTACCCTCTTATGGAATTTCGCTTTCTTTCTGAAATCTACATTTCCTAACTAATAGTGGGGGGAAAAAAACTTTTTTCCTTCAAGTTCATTTAGGAACAAAGATACCTTCGTTAAATAAACTGCTTTACCTTTCATGAATTTAAAGTTTAATGCAAAAACTTTCACAAGCTAAAGGGTTACTTAACAGTTTAGTTGTTAACGCTCCATGAAACCAACTCTCAAAATTCTCTTCGCTAATGAAAGTAATCAAAACATCCACACAAGGAGGGCACTTTTCCCATAAAGAGAGTCTAGAAAAACTTCAAGCGAGTAAGTTTAAACTGGTAGACCTTAATTTTGCTTCTCAATCATGAAACCTCTCTGAATCATCTTCCCTCTAATCATCAGAACTTGGAAAAATCTTGAATAGTTTTGCCAAGACTCATCGTTTCTTTTGATGGAAGAAAGAAAAGAGAAAAGGAGAAAATGTTTCCGATAGCGCTGGTAAAAACTACATTCATCCATTGCATTTTATAAGCAGATCCCTCCACCGGTTTTCCTAGTATATTCTGCCGTTCCCTATCCTGCATTCCGCTATCAGAGATGCAGGATGGTTTCATAAATGCTTTTTTTTTTCAGGTTTTCTTTGATCAGATCTGTATTTTCGATTAGTTTAAGCATGCACTGAATATGAGCCTATTGCTTTTTTTTCCCCCCTTGAATCAGGCAGGAAAAGTTTTTTAGAGGTCTGGAGCGGATACCGGTAGCGATCAGCACCTGTGTCTGCGGGCGGCCGGTGGACAGCGCCCCGCGCCCCGCGCCCCGCGCCCCGCGCCCCCTGCGGAGAAGCGTGAACGGGGAGGCGCGGGGCCCCGGGCCGCCCGGCCCTCACCTTGGGGTTGCTCAGCAGCTGGTGCTCGTCGCGGTGCAGCAGCGCCCGGGAGTGGGACTCGGAGTTGTTGACGTACACCTGCACGCAGGGGTACTGCGAGGTGCCGCGGCAGGAGGCGCCACAGGTGAAGGTGCACTCGAACACCTCGGCGATCTGCTGCACCGACAGCACCGTGCAGTTGGCCGCCTTGGCTTGCAGGTCCTGCAGGGCCGGACTGAGCCAGCAGAAGCCGAAGATGAAGAGCGACACGATGCCCGAGATGATGAGGAACAAGCCCAGCCGGATGCTCTTGTCCTCCGCTTCCGTGTACTCGTAAGCCACCCTGATCTTCGCCATCGCCCCCCGACGCCCCGGGAGCCCCAGCGCCTTCCTCCTCCTCCTCCCCCTCGCCTCCCTCCTCCCCTTCCCCCCGGAGCAGCCCGACAGCCTCCGGCGGGAGGAGCCGCCGCCACGAGACAGGAGGGGAGTGGGAGGTGAGGGGGAAGAGAGAGAACAAAGGCAGCGAGCCGGGCGCCCGCGGGGGAGCCCTGCGGGCCGGCCCAGCCCGGGCGTGGGAGCCCCCTGCGCTCCGCGGCGCTCCGCGGCCAGACTGGAGCGGCCCGAGGCGGCGGCGGCGGCGGCGGCGGCGGCGGCGGCGGCGGGGGCGGAGGCGCGGCCCCGCGCGCGCCCGGCCCCTCCTCCCCCGCCCCCGCCCCTGGCGGCTGTTTCCCATCGCTCCCGAGGCGCCCCTCCCCCCCCCGGAAGCGCTGCCTCGTACTTTAGACTTCGACGCGCGCCCCGGGACCCCCCCAGGACGGCACGGCGCGCGGCCCCGGGCCCTCCGGAGCGCTTCACACCTGGGGCAGGGGGCGGGGCGGCCGGGGAAGCGCGCCCGGAGCCGGCCAATCCCGAGCCGCCCGCGCCCCGCCCCCGCTCCGGAGTAACGGTCCGCAGGCCCCGCCCCGGCCCCCAGGCCCCGCCCGACGGCCGCGCTCTGCGCAGGCGCGCGCTCCGCGGGTCCGCGCGAGCCGGCAGGCGGCTGAGGCTCCGGGACCGCGGGCTCCGCCGGCCCCGGAGCGGCTTAGCTTTAGTCAGCGGCGGGGCCCCCTGTCGCCTTCGGTCACCGCCCCATGGGGCGCCCAGACGGAGGACAGGGACGGCTCCCCGAAACGCGGACGCAACTTGAGGGGATGCGGGAAGAGTGGGTCCGGCGCTGATCCCCTCCCCCCCAGCGTGGGATTGTTTGGGGGAGCTATTTTGGCATTATAGTTATTACTATTATTGTCAAACTCCTCTAGAGCGATGTAGTGGAGAGAATGCTGAGCCCGGAGCCAGGAAGACCTCCATCCTTAGCTCCTCACATCTGAGCCTCACTTTCCTAGGATTCCTCTCTAGATGACCTCTGGGATCCCTTCCAGATCCTTCTGATCCTTGTGCAAATCCCCTTTTCCCTCGACGCTGCCTCTAATTTTTATTTAGTTTTTTTTTTTTTGCAAGGCAATGGGGCTAAGTGACTTGCCCAAAGTCACGCAGCTAAGTAATTATTAAATGTCTGGGGCTTAAAGTGATTGGTCCATTCTGGAAAGATCATTGGCAAAAAACAGGGTATGATCTATTCAAATCTTTATATTTTTTAGGTTCTTTTTTTTTTTTTGCAAGGTAATGGGGCTAAGTGACTTGCCGAAAGCCACACAGCTAATTATTAAGTGTCTGAGGCTCAAAGTGATTGGTCCATTCTGGAAAGATCATTGGCAAAAACAGAGCAAGAACTATTCGAATCTCTATATTTTTTAGGTTCTTTTTTTTGCAAGGTAATGGGGCTAAGTGACTTGCCAAAAGCCACACAGCTAGATAATTATTAAATGTCTGAGGCTTAAAGTGATTGGTTCATTCTGGAAAGATCATTGGCAAAAACAGGGCATGAACTATTCAAATCTTTATTTTTGGGGGAGGGGGTTATTTTTTGCAAGGCAATGGGGTTAAATGGCTTGCCCAAGGCCACACAGCTAAGTAATTATTAAGTGTCTGAGACCGGATTTGAACCCAGGTACTCCTGACTCCGGGGCCGATGCTCTATCCACTGTGACACCTAGCCTCCCCTCTCTAATTTTTTTTTAAGTTTAAGAGGATTCCTTTTTCTGGTCGGAAACCAGAAAACCACCAGCCTTTTTCCTTTGTGATGAAGAAGAAGATTCAAGCTTAGGTCCTGACTGTCCCGGATAGCCATAATCTCCCTCATCTTTGTTTAGAGGTTGAGATTTTTCTTTGATTTGCTGGCCCAAAGGATACATGTTAATGGACTTTCTTTTATGATCACTTGTTGTGGTTACTATGTTGCTATTTGAATCATCACGCTCCTTGGCATTTGTTTCCTGGTTCTCAAATTTTTACCGATGATTTTTCGTTCTGAGTTCTCCTGGCTTATACCAGCTCTAGTCACTTTGAGGCTGAAAGGAAGATTTGGAGGTCAGGCCGCCTTCTTCAAAATGCAAAGCAAGGGGGTGGCACAATGGATAGAGTACCTGAGTTCAAATGCAGCCTCAGACACTTAATAATTGCCTAGCTGTGTGGCCTTGGGCAAGCCACCATTTGCCTTGCAAAAAGACCTAAAAAAATGCAAAGCAAGTTATGTGGTTACTGAATTGGGAGCAGGCAAATGATAACTTGAGAAAAGTCAGTGCTCTTCAATTCTTATTTCTGTTTTTTTTTCCCTCTACTCGGAAGGGACAGAACAAAAATGTCGAGTTGATAGTCAAGGTAAATGAGGACCTAGTGGGAGAGCACCTAGTTGCCCTTGATGAATTCAAGTGGATAGTCTGATAAAGTGCACCCTCAGGGATTGAAATAACTGGCAGGTGTGTTGGCCTAGCTAACTGTCAGTACTATTCAAAAGATCATGGGAAGAGGTAGGGGTTCTGCAAGGATTCACTTTCAAAAAAGTGCAAACCAGGCAAATTGAGCTTGATCTCAATTTTAGGGGAAATTCTAGAATGGATTGAAGCAATAGAGAACATCTAGAAAAGGAAGTGGCAGTTGCAAATGGCATGACTTTATTAACAAGCCATATTGCCCTTTTTCCTTTTTTGATAATACCTAATGATGTTTGTCCTTCACCTTTTAAGAAGACCACAATTATCAGGGAGTGATGCCATGATAAGGACATGAATTGGATTTGAATGAGGGGACTCTGCTGGGCTAAGTCACCAGCCTCACTATCTCCTCCAGAGCTATCTGGGTCCAGTGGCCAAATATGAATCAGGATGTGAGGCAATCAGGGTTAAGTGACTTGCCCAAAGTCACACAGCTAAAGTCTGAGGCTGGATTCAAACTTCCATCCTCCTGACTCCAAGGCCAGTGCTCTATCCACTTTTCCATCTAGCTAAATTTTAGTAAAGCAACCAACCAAGAATCAAATATCTGTTGTGTATTGGTTACTGGGGGGGGGGGGGTGGTGTAGAGAGGAGCTTATATTCTAAAAAGGGAGGCAGCAGCAGCATGTACATAGTTTATGGATGGAGGGAGGTAAAACAGAAAGGTTTCATATATTCATATAATGGAAGGCATTCTCTGAAGCCCAGGCATAGGGAAAGGTCAGATGAGCCAGATACAGATAGGAAGGATATGAGGAATAGCAAAAAGGGAAGTTTGGGCTGTGGAAGATAGGAATGGCAATTATGTATATATAATGAGAATGGAAATGTAGATTGAGGTCTGATTGTGAAGGGTTAAAAGTCAAACAGAACTTTATTTTGAAGCAGTAGGAAGCCACTGGATTTCCTTGGATAGGGAAATAACATTGTCAGACTTGTGGCTTTAGGAAAATAGCTTTGGCAGGTATGTGGAGGATGGCATGGAGGGGGGGAAGATACTTGAGAGAGGAAAACCAATTAGGAGGCTATTGGAATCCTCCTAAATAGAGGTGTGGTTATAGCCTGGATTATGAAATTTTATTGTTATAAATGGACTAGAAAATAATATAATTAAATTGATTTGCAATTAGTTGAGAAACTACACTCAAAGAGGCTGTTCTTAATGAATCAGTCATCTTGGCCAGATGCCTCCAATAGAGGCACCAGGAACCTATGGTTGGTCCTGAACTTTTGAACATTTTTATCAATGATTGATAAAGGTATGCTTGATACCTGATGGTATACCTATTATCACCTTTGCTAGATGACTAGAAGGAAAGCTCATCTGATTCTAAGACCATCCAGGTCCTAAACTATTTTTTTTCTCACAAGCTATAGCTTTGGTCCAAATGATGAAATTATAATGTTAAAATTGAGGGGGAAAATGTAAATTGTTAAATTGGGTTCATATAATGAGTTTTGGTAATACAGGATAAGGAAAACATGGCTAGACAGCTGTTTGTCTTTTGAAAAGATCCATGGGTTTAGATAGATTGCAAACTCAAAAAGAGTCAGCTGTGCAATATAGCAGCTCAAAAATTAATTTCATCTTGGGCAAATAAAGAGACATCTTCTAGCACTATGGATGATGACCATGATGGTCCTCCCATGTACTCTGCCCTGGTCAGTCCACGACTAGAGTAGTGTGTTCAGTTCTTGGCACTACAATTTAAGTAGGTCCCCGGGGAGGGGGTGGGGAAGACAAGAGGGATGAGCGCTATCTTCAAATATTTGAAGCCTGTTGTAGAGGCTAGATTCAACTTGTTCTGATGATCTCCAGAAGATTCAAGAACAATGCAGACTGCAAAGAAGCAATCACCATCAGTTCTTTCTTTGGGGATGGATAGCATTCTTCATCATAAATCCTTCACAGCTGATCATTTAACAATGTTGCTGTTACTTTGTACACAGTACATTTCACTTAGTATCAGTTCAAGTCTTTCTAAATTTTTCTGAGAGCAAAGAAGCAATTTAGGTTTGATATCAGGAAAAAACTTCCTAATTATTAGAACAGGCAAGAATTGGAACAGACTGCTTTGGTTTGTGGTTGCTGCGTGTCCTCATTAGAGATCTTTAGTTCTTGAATGACCACTTAACTGATCTGTTTTTGTGGGGGTTCTGTTCAAATATAGGTTGGGGGTGTTTTGAATTCTAAATTCTGTGACCCAAATTGTTTTTTTTTTCTGAACGAACCATTCATTATCTTGGAAAATCATCTTTTTTCATATAATGCCTTTTGATTATTATATGTGCTATAAAAGTAGCTCTTTTTTTATGGAAGCAATATTGTGGGTAGAAGACAAAACTAAGAATTCAGAAGGCCTAGGTTAAAATTTCACCTCTAGATTCTTCAAAGCTCTCTGATTTTACCTCTCTCTGTCCCAGCTTTCTCATATATAAAATAAGGAAAATAAAGGAGGAACAAATGAGATCACTTCAAAACAGATCCACTTTACTCATTAAGGAATTTAATTCTCCTCTTTGTAGGAATGAATAAAGAAAAATAATTGCATTACCATTTAATTTACAAAAAGAAGGTAACTGACCTAAAATAGCAAACCTCCTTTCTTTTTTTAAAAAATGTATTTAGTATTTTATTTTTCCCTAGTTACAAGTAAAAACAATTTTTAAGATTTGTTTTTAAAACTGTGAGTTCCAAATTCTCCCCCTTCCAGCACTCATTGAGAAGACAAACAATTTAATATAGGTTATACACATGAGTAATCATGCAAAATATTTCCATTTTAGTCATGCTGTAGAATAAAACATAGGCCAAAAAATTTCTCAAGAAAAACAAACAAGTATGTCTCAATCTGTATTCAGACACCATCAGTTATTTCTTTGGGAATGGATAGCATTCTTCATAAATCCTTCAGAGTTGCCTTGGATTCTTGCATTGCAGAGAATAGTTAAGTCATTCACAGTTGATCGTAATAATGTTGCCATTACTTTGTACCCAATACATTTCACTCAGCATCAGTTCAAGTAAGTCTTTCCAAGTTTTTCTGAGAGAATCCTGCTCTTCATTTCTTATAGCAGAATAATATTCCATCATAATCACATACCACAATTTATTCAACCATTCCCCAGTTGATGGGCATCCCCCTCAATTTCCAATTCCTTGACAACAGAAAAGAACTTCTATAAATATTTTTATACATATACGTCCTTTTCCTTTTTGCTGTTTATCTCTTGGGATACAGACCTACTAGTGGTATTGATGGGTCAAAAGGTATGCAAAGTTTTGTAACCCTTTGGGTATAAACTTAATTCTTTCAATAATCATTTTTACATAAAATTTCTTCCTCAAGAAAGTAGAGAAGATATTTATCTGAGAGGCAAACACAATGTTGTACATAAGGGGGAATAATTATCCTTTTGTTCAGGGTTTAATTACTAAGACTTATTTTGAGAACTGGAATACTTTTACTGAGTTTTTTAAGTTTAGGCAATCTGATTAGTAAGATTCATTAAAAACTTTTATGAGGGTATATGAAGCTGATCCCCCCCCCCCATGTTGGGAGAATCAGGTATGATTATCACCATTGTATTATATTTGTCCTAATCCTTCTGTGTAGTCTGTTAGGAAGGAAGTATTGAACCCTATGATGTGCCATGCCCACTGCCAGAAAAAGAGAGAGGCAGAAAGCAGGCCCTGGCCTCCAGGAACTCATACTAATGGGGGGACAACATGACAACAACCATGTTAAAAATAAGCTATGTTTAGGAGAAAGAGGATTTAACAAAGGAAGGCCCTAGATTTAAGGGCTATGGAAAAGGCTTCCTACAGAGGCTAGCACTTACAGGAAGCCAGAAAGGAGGTAGAAGTGAGGTGAGAATATGCCCCGACATGGGGTTCTGCCAGAGAAAATGCAAGAAGGTTAATGATATTAATTTGTTAGTGGTTCTCTCAGGACAGGGGCCACAGCTTATCTTTCTCAACCCTTGGCACATAATTGCTTGATAACACTTAAATGTATGGTTTTCTCTCTCTCTTTTTTAAAGATTTTATTTATTTTCAGCTTTACAATTTTTCCCCTAATCTTACTTCTCTCCCCCCACCACAGAAGGCAATTTGATAGTCTTTACATTGTTTCATTGTTATACATTGATCCAAATTGAATGTGATAAGAGGGAAATCATATCCTTAAGGAAGAAACGTAAAGTAAGAGATAGCAAGATCAGACAATAAGATATCAGGTTTTTTCCCCCCAAAATTAAAGGTAATAGTCCTTGATCTTTGTTCAAACTCCACAGTTTTTTTTCTGGATGCAGATGGTATTCTCCATCGAAGACAGCCCCAAATTGTCCCTGATTGTTGCACTGAGGAATGAGCAAGTCCATCAAGGTTGATCATCATCCCCATGTTGCTGTAAGGATGTACTGTTTTTTTTTTTTTGTTCAGCTTAACTCGATCAGCATCAGTTCATGCAAATCTCTCCAGGCTTCCCTGAATTCCAGGCCCTCGTGGTTTCTAATAGAACAATAGTGTTCCATGACTATACTTTTTTCTTAATAAATATTGAAGAATACCTAAAAACTGAAGTTGTCACCCTTCAGCCTTCTGTTTTCTCTGGCTTTCACCTTCCTTTTTGGTCTTATATTTTCATTGCTTATCCCTAGATCTTTTAAAATAACTATTATATTGGTAATCATTTAAATTGGTTAGTAAATATTCAGTTACGGTACATTTAAATCAGTTTCTATTTCTAATCAATATATAATTGGACCAGAATTGTTATAGTAATATTATAGAAGTTATAGTAATATTCTAGAAATGTTCTAGAAAGTTATAGTAATGTTCTAGAAATATCCTAGTTCTTATTTCTTTGACTTTCCCTATCTCTTTTCCCAATCATACAAAGGAGAACTGTTTACATTGAAGCCACTCAATTTCCAGAAACAGGTTTTCAGTAGTACTCTATTACTCAGTGCTTCTCAGATAGAATTTGATTGTATTACAAGATGCTGCGGAAGCCCCTGCTTCTGCAACAGTTAAGCATGAGGTAATTCTCTCCAGCAGTTTTTCCTCTGTTCTGAAGTGGTAGTATTATGGAACCTTGTCCTTTTCTACACAGACACTAAATAGAGATAACAGATGAAAAAACAAATAAGCAAACAAAAATAATTCACAGCAAAGTTTCAGACTTTGTTTTATCAGACAACATTGCCATATTGTCCTTGCTAAGTCATATTTTCAGTGTAATCACTGCCAAGTCAAGAAGCTATTTAGTTCATTAAATGTCTACAATATTAAAGTGAGTATCATCAGAACATTACTCTTTATAATTTGTTCTTCAGTGTTTTTCTATAGGAAAGTACAGCAACTGATGATGTCTCCAAGTTAATGATGTCCAAAAAAAAAATAAAAAGAAGAAGTCTGTTGCAGAATTACAAAAGAAATTATCAGTTGGAAAAGGAAAGATGGTATGGGGAAGAACTGTAGAGTGTGTTGGTATGCTGGTGCTAGAAAAGAATTTGGGTCTAGAAGAAACATTATTGGTAAAGAATTGATAAAATGGCATCTTTATAGGTTTTTTTGTGTTTTGCTAATTAACAGGTTTTTTGGCTTATACTATATGCATAATTCAAAAAATGGAAAATTAAGAAATACTGTCTCATCAACATTTCTAATTAAATCCAGCTTCTGAGTAGGTCTTAATTCCTTCTGTGAATGGTAGAGTACAGAGGAATGAATATTTAAATGATAGCACTAATCTTTTCTGTGCCATTTGACTTACACATTAATACTCAGTGTCAAGACTTTCAATAGATATGAAAGATATAGCGATGAAGAGCTCATATGAAATAAAATTGGAAGTTAATACATACTAATCTTTTCTTTTTCTTTGCCCTTACTCCCAAAACTACCTGTGTTTTCATTTCACAGGTGGTTTTAATCATTGCAGTAACATGTCTTAGAAAGACTGGACACCATTTACAAGTATCTTCACCTATCTTATTCATTATTCAAAGTTCATAGCATTGGGTTAGTTTTTTTTTAAAAAAAGCAAAAAACAATATGTGGCTTTATTGGGGCAGCTAGGTGATACAGTGGAAAGTTTGACCCTGGAGTCAGGAGGACCCAAGTTCAAATGTAGCCTCAGACACTTAATTACCTAGCTGTGTGATCTTGGGCAAGTCATTTAATTCCATTGATTTGCAAAAGCAAAAAACATGTCTTTATTTCCAATATCAACTGACAAAAAAGTTTTATTTTATTTTTTGGTTTCCGCAAATTGTGCTAGTTATTCAGTTTTAGCTATAGAAAACTTTAATTTTGAATCTTCCCAATCCTGATTAAGTTTTAGATCTTGTTAGTTATAGAGCATAACTAAGTTTCTAGCATGCTAATTCCTAGGAAATGACTGCCTTGCCTTGTGATAAGTATGTGTGCTTTCCTATATTTGTTCTACTTAAAAATTTTCTGCATGGGTTATTCAGAAGAAGCGAAGTTATTTATCTTTTAATCTGTCCTTTCATAAATGTGATTTATATAGAGGACTTAATATATCAGAGTAACAACTTTCTGCTATTTCTAGCAATTTATCTAGAAAAAAAAACATGTTGCTTAAAGACTACATATAGAGCATTTTTTGATTTTCAGAAGTCAAGAATGACTTAATGTTATATTTTTTAAAGCATTTTAAAACATCTGTGATGTCATCAGTAGAGGTTTCTCTTGTTAAGAGTTATAAGAATAATATTCTTTAATGAGTTTATTTATATATATAAAATATTAAGGTTCTAAAATGAGGCCGGAAGTTGTGTATTGTGTTAATAAATTGATCATCATCAAAGTTTGCCATCCCATGTAACTCTACTTTAAATTTAAGTCTTCAGTGTTAACTTATATGAAAAAATAAGTATCATTCTGCATTGATTCCTTATTATACTTGTGCTGAATTAATTGTTATAAACATTTAATAGCTAGGCTCTAGCTTTGAACAAAATAATAGAAGCTGACTTAAGGGAGCTAAGAAACAGTAGCCCACTCCTGGCTCTCTGCCTGGAATCCTCTTGCAAACTTCATTTCTGACAGAGACTAGACAGTCTCAAAATCAAAACAGTATTTACCTGTCTGAAGAAGGGTCCTGGCATCATAGGATTTAGAATTGAAAGGAACATCTAGGCCTCCCCTTCCTACAAATGAGAAAATTGAAACACAGAGAAGGGGCTTCCAGAAGGCCCTATGGGGAAAAAGTAGGAGGACCTTTGACACTAAATCCTGTACTTAAGTAATTTCTTTGTATTTTCTCTTCCATAAATAGCCTTCAGAAATTTTTAGGAGCTGAAAAAGACCTAAAAGATCATGTAGCCCAACTTTTTTTTTCCTATTTACAGGTGAGGTAACTAAAGCAAAGGCAATATGAATCTTGTTCAGTCCCACAATTGGTCAAGTGTTTCGATTTCCTAGCATAAGAGTACATAGAGTGAGCCTGAATGGCAACAAAGGAGTGACCTTGAAAGTGAGAGAAAAGATAAACCACAATACTAAATGCCAATTCTAGCGCAGTTTCTTCACCTAAAATGACATTTGGACAAGATGACCAAAAAAGGTTGTTAACAGCTCTAAATGCAAAAAAAGCTCCCCCCAAAACAAAAACCAGGTAGTTCAGTATGAGATGAGAAAGCCAGCATGGTGTGGTGGATAGTAAGCTGGCCTCAGAACCTGGAAGACTTAGGTTCAAGTTACATGTCTTGACATAGAGGCTGACTGTCAAGGGTGGATTGGGCAAGTCACTTAATCCAGTCTAGAGAAACTACAAATTGCAGACAAAGCTACTGACTTGAATTAGTAGAGCTTCCTCATCCTAGATGTACCCTACACTAATCAAATCACTTGGACTCCTTATTTCTCAGGGAGAGCTGACTGATCCAGGGACTCTCCTTACATAAATAACAAAAATTTCCCTAAACGAAGATTTTACATTGCTTATTAATGCCAGCAATATATTGAATTGCAATAATTTACCTTCATATATAAGCATAATACTAAATTTTCTAAATTCACTTAATATACTGAAATGTACACAGATATAGTATCAGAATACATGCATAAAACTTGTTTGACTTTTGATGGGAAATTGAGGAATACAAGTACATATCTGATTAGTATCTTAAAGATTATTAAAGATTTTCCTTAAGAACAGTTCACTTTTCCCTTGTAAAACAGCTTGCCTGCCATGCAACTGAGTTACATATGGTACTTCAAGCCACATCTTAAAATAAATGTTCACTATGTAACAGATTTAAAGGTAGCTTCAAAACTAAACATACTGACTGCCCCAAATCTTTTTATTTTTGTTCACAGGAAGAATGGAGCATGAAACCACATTATGTCTATTCCCTCATGTAAATTTTTGTTGATCTGGATAATTCTGCAAAATCTTAAATTTCTTATGATCATAAATACTTTTTAAAAACTAATGACAGAACTATTGAGATAGTATTGCCCTTGGATCTAAGATATTTATTTTTAAAAGCTTTAAGTATTTCTACATATTGTCAATTTTTCCTATATCCTACTGAAATTGATTGATGAATTGAATTGTAAAACTGCCTTAAACTAAAATCAGGAACATCATGAATAGCACTGAAATATATAACCCAAACTACTTTTTGTCATCAACCTAATGACATAAATTGTAAAGCATTCACCTGGGCCATCTTGTTTGAAAATTATCAACTAGTTGTTCTGCAGTACAGTATGGTATGTATATAATATTGTATAAAGCTCCATGTACCTCCAGTCATTTTTAACTACCCATCAAAATGAAAACTAAAACTGATTTTTTGAACAAATGTGGAAAAAATTGTTACTTCGTAGTTATGTACATTTTATTGAGTAGTCATTAAGATCTGAAATGTAAAAAGAAAAACCCATAAAATTAACATTAATTGGATTCACAAGATAACTGAATTTGTGATCTCATTGATGTGGGCACCCCTTTAGCTATGCATATTCCAGTCCATATATAATCTCTCACCAATCTGCTATAAAGGAGGACCTATCTTTTAAATCCCTCTTGACAGAGGTCTATTTAACTATGGAAGAAAAGAATGACAAGGCATAACATTTTTTATGCATGCTGACTGATGCTATAATTTATTCTGAAACTATCTAAAATTCTGCCAGGTCAAAAAGCTTTCAAAAAAAATACCTAATTCTGTAGAAGGAAAACATTTCAGTTATTGGAAGTAGCATGAATGAATGCTGACTTCATAAGCATGACCTGAGAGATCTGAAGCTTGGTTCATACTTAATTCTAGTGGCCCTGGGTAAGTTACTCAAATATAAAAATGAGGTGTTGTAGAAGTATAATCTTCGGACAAAATATTTTAACAAATCATTTTTGCTTGAAAATAATGTACTATACACACACACATATGTACACACATGTGTGTGTACATATGTGTGTGTGTGTGTGTGTGTGTGTATTCCCAGTATGCCTATAATAGTTTAACAGGAGATTTAGAACATCAGAACAACATATTAAGTACCAGTAAAGGGAGCAAATGAATTTTTGGTCCAAGTTCTAGTCAGACTCCCTAAGTGGTTGATTTCTGTGATACCCTTCACAGTGGAGCCTCTAGAACAAGCTCTTTTTAAGTTTTTATAATGGACTTTTGGTAGTCTGGTAAATTCTCTAATGTTTTTATTGTAATCTTGATAATCTTCATAATGATTCTGTTAAGAACATAACTAGAAGAGACCTATTTTAATTAAAATTTTATATTTCCAATTCCTAATTTAAATGATGGTGGTTCCTATATGGAAACAACTTTCTGATCTGGCAATCAGGAAGCCTCAGTTCAAATATTATTTGCACTATTTACTAGTGCTCTGCCTCAATTCATTTTTAAAATGGGAATAGTTGAGGGTTATTTTTTAAAGCCTTTTACAAATCTTTAAACAAGTTCTTTACCATTTTGGATCATAAGCCTTTTTGTTTTTTGCAGTCCAGTTAAGCTTTTGAGCCCCTCAGAATGTTTTAATGAAAGAATATGAAATTATAAAAGAAACCAACCATATCAAAATACATCGATTATTTAAAATAAGTTCAGGGGCCCAATTTTAAGAACCTGTGTCTTAAACCAAATATAATCGTCAACCTCTCCCCTTTAATCTTCATGTATTAAATACAGGCTTTCTTAAATGTTTTGTTTTGAAAGGAAGCATTAACAAGGATCTTGGTCTCACTTTCATGACTTGTTACTATAAAAGGAGTAAGCAATTTTTAAACCACAATGAAAGTTACAGAATCCATGTTCTTATCACTTGAATATATGCATAGGTATATATATATATATATATATATATATATATATATATATATATATATAATTTGTTAATATACATACACATACCTAAGAAGTTGGTTGCTTGGGAGTGCAATTTTTTCAAACCCAGTAATTGTACCATAATTGAGTGCTACAATACTGACAATAGCTGGATCTCTTCTAACCTTCCACTTACCTTTTCAGCCTTTTTACACCTCACTTACCTCCATATATTCCACCATCCAGCTACATATACTGGTTTCATTTGCATACGACCTTGCTCTCCACACCTGAAATTCTCATCTCCTGGCTTCCCTGGCCTCTTTGTAGACTTAGCTAATGTAAAAAACTTTTCATAGTTCCTCCTCCTGCTAGTGCCTTCTTGGAGATCTTTTTTCCTACATGGTATATATCTTTAGTGCACTGTAAATAATTATATGCATATTACCTTTTAGAACATGAGCTCCTGGAGGGTAGGGACTCTGTGTGTGTGTGTGTGTGTGTGTGGGGGGGGGTGTTTGTGTACCTTTGTATCGACACAGTCCTTGATGTACATAGTGCTGATTAATAAATGCATTGTTAACTGAAAGGAACTTAGAAAGCAACTTTTTTTTTCCCAAGGCAAATGGAGTTAAGTGGCTTGCCCAAGGCCACACAGCTAGGTGATTATTAAGTGTCTGAGACCGGATTTGAACCCAGGTACTCCTGACTCCAGGGCTGGTGCTTTATCTACTGCATCACCTAGCTGCCCCAGAAAGCAACTTCTTAAGACACTCATTATATAAATTTTCTCTTTCTGTAGAGGAGCTGAAATCTGCCTGCTTATAAAAGAACATATCCCATTTTTGATTTATACTAAATATGAGCCTCTGTAATCCTTGGATTTAAGGTTCCAGAGATCCTTACCTGTAAAAAAGAGGGGTTTGGACAAAATGGTCTTTGAGGTCCTTTTGAACTCTAAGTGCCCTTGCTTTAGATTTTTTTTTTTTGAAGCAATGAAGATAAACACCTGCAGATAATCTATTATGTCTCCCTTGGCCAAGAAATCCCTTAATACTCTAGCTGTGTGACCTTGGGCAAGTCACCTGTAGCTGCTTGTTTCCTGATCTGCAAAATGAGGTTATTATAAGCACATGGCAGTGTTGGATACATACATAGTAAGCTCTACAGAAATGTTAACTGTTGTTAGGCATGTTATTCATTTAATATTTCATAGAGCCATCACTATTATGGGTCTGCTATGCTTGTTTTATTAAATGTGAAGACCCTCAAGTGAGTTTTTGAGATTTATAATTATTGCAAATACTGCCTGACCAATACTCTTAATACAATTAACAGTGGGTCCATTTAATCTTAAGAACTGACATGAGAATCAAAACCTCAAAGTAAGAGTTTTTGAAGTTTATCAATGGAATAAAGAAATGCTTGTCCAAAGGGCCCAGGACCCTGGAATAAAAGGGAGAACAGGAGTGAATGAGTAAATCTATTTTCATACTAGAAAAAGTTGTGCCCAAAGCCTTTTAAAATGTTGTATTCAGTCTTCTAGAGGGAAAAAAAATATTGCTAGTATGCAAGTATTAGCTTCCTAATCATATATTACATTATACCTTTGCTCCATGGAATATGATGTAGGAAACACTGATCTTCAACTTCTTAGTTTTCAAGATGAAGAGATATAAGCTGAAAGGGTATGACTTGTCTAAGATCATAAAACCTGATGACAAAACATGAACTAAAAAATCTTGTTTTCCAAATCTCAGCTCTCCTTTTTCACTGAACCAGGCTCCTTTTTCCTATACTTCTCTTTAACTACTTTGATATTGTGAGTTTGTTGTAGTATTTTAATTATACTTGGCTCTTACTGAGTTTCCTATGGTTTCTGTCCCCTTCTCCCCCCCCCCCCCCCAATTCTCAAATCAGGTTTTCTCCCATCTTAACAGTTAGGCAACTGATTTTCTGAACTTGAGACATATATTTTTCCTATGAACTATTCAACCTGTCAAGATACATGTTAATATTAAATCTGTTATCAATTCTATTACTATACTTTACAGTGAGTCATTGGGACATTTGGTAAGCAAGCCTTGAGTGCCTTCCTCTAAGGCACTGAACAAGGCAATGCCAAGGACAGACTCTTATGGCATGCTGCTGGAGATATCCCTCTGGATGAAATCTACTCCGAAGGGAACAATGCTCTTGGTATGTGTGCTGATTCCTTGAAGCCTGTTTTAGTGGCATGTTTATCACCCAGCATATAAAGGAATCATGGATAATTGGGAGGACTAAATGTTGTAGTTCTGTCTTATATAATCCCACTAATGTTGGTGCTACTTAGCAAATGAAAAATGTTTAAAAGCTATGTTCAAATGCCAAATTCAGATTTAGGAATGGTATAGAAAGGCTTGGAAGAACAACCAGGAGCTTTAGAGGATGAAGGACTTAAATGGTATATAGTGCCACAGAGAAGAATGTGGGAAAACACCAAGTTTTAGGATTTCTTTAGTGCAGAGAAAATTTTCAAGTGAAATTATTACTCAAGTCAGTAAATTAAAGTACAAATATTTCATTTTATTTTTGAATGGAGCCTATTATTTTAAGTTGAAGGCATTTTCAGGGACAGAAGAAAAGGAGTCAAGTGTTCAGTGTTGTATGTTCTACTTAAAGGTATCCTAAGAATAATTCTTAGTTTTGGCAATGCCAAGGAGAATCAGTTTTGCAATGTCAAACTTCTGAAAATAGTTTTAATACATGCAGTAAAACAAAGGCTTTTATGTGGTACTAATTTTAGCTTCAAAGGAGTAACTTTTGTGGTTAGAATTTTTTAGGAAAAAAAAACCCAACTGGATTTAGAATCAAAATTAGTTTTTTAATACATATTCATGTCTTTTAAAATTAGACATTTTAACAGGATTAAACCTAATAATGATTATGTGGTATCTTGTAATAAAGTCAATTTTGATGCATTTGCTGTCACAGATACGTGCTTGTTCAAATGTTCTCCCTAAACAAAAAGCTTAATTTTATGTTGTGTAGTGTCCTTTTGAAATTTTTTATATGTTGAAATTTTTATTTGCTTAGTGTTCAATTTCTAAAAGAAGGAAACCTCTCTCTGCCCCTCAAAGATTCTATTAAATTAAAAAATGGCATAGAAAATATGTATAGGTAGTAAGATGTGAGAATATATGTTTTTTCTGACACACATGCATTAGACTGAGTGTCCCAAAATCTTAGTGTAGTTTTAAATTTAAATGCAAAACACTATCTTGGGAAACTCTGTATATTTTGGTCCATATGAAAGCTATTAAATTTTATTTTTGTATACTCAAATTTAGGAGTTAAGATCAAATTTTTCCATTTGGGGTTGGAAATTCATGGCTTCTGAATGTTCTATTTTGTAATGAGAAAAACTTCTTATATTGTATATTCCATCTGGTTTTGGATACCTTGGAAAAATTATATTTTTAAATGAATTAAATATATTCTACATAAATGTAGTCTTGATTTTTTAAAAGTGGTAATCTAGAATTGTACTAAATTTGTTATAAAGTATTGGGGCCCATGAAGATCATTTACATCATAGGTAAAATTTTAAAGTATGAATTAATCTTTCTGCAATGAAAGTGTCTTGATTTAAAAAAAAGTAATTTGATATATATTATGTTCATTTTCTCTTATCCAAAGATACAAATAGAAATGTAGTCATTAAGTTGCTATAATTCTGGTACATAAACACAGCAATGTTATTATTGTTTAATTTCAAAACATTTGATATAACAAACTGTTTTTCCACATAGAAAAATAGGTTAAAACCTAGAATTAAAAAAAAAAATAAACTCACATTGTTTTGCTGTCTTTTTCTTGCTTTGGTTAACTTTAGTCTTCAAGCATTTAAAAATACGCCTTTATATGGAAAAGAACTCACAAAACGATAAATTGTGAAATCACACAGTGAAATGGAAGAGTTAATTTTCTCATGATTTTGTTTGGGCTTTTCGGAACTTGTAAATAAAAACCTCTTAACCATAAATCACCATGTATTTTAAAGTGGTAAAATGTCAGCCTGAAAGCAAATTGTGACTACTTAAGATATTTAAAGGAAACTATTTTAATAAATCCCTAAGAGTATTCAGGATATTTATGCCAAATGCTACAATAATCCATATTTTTCCATGTTTTACATTTTATTCTTCTGGTTATTCTAAAAGACTTTATTTTTTGGCCTACATGTGAAATGGTGTATGAGTTCATTAAATTGTCAGCAGTTAAAAGACTTTCTTTTAAGTCTCTTAATTGCTAGAAAGCATGATACTTTTAAAAACTTCAACAGGTATTCTTTTTCTCCATTTTTCATTGCTGAAGAAATGACTTCACAATCTCAAATCAAAGTCCACACTGCAGTGAGGAGAGCTTTTCTACTTTATTACAAAGAGAAGAAGCCTTTATGTGGTCAGAAAATACAAGATTGATCTTTTTTTTTCTCTTCCTATGAAACGCTGCTGTTCAAACAGCCAGAGTGAATTGTCTCAGTTCACTTCTTTAAGTCCCATCACATTCACTTGGGTATGGATGTCCTTGGCTGCTGAAAATCTGGCCCTTTAGTGCACAGGGCGACAAAGAAGTCCCCTGACCAGCAGTTCCAGAATGTCCCGTTTTCATATATTGCATCCATGCACACCTCCTAAAAATGAGGTACAGCAGGGCAAACATTTTCCAAAATAGATGTCATATATATAATATATACACATTCGTACATACA
This sequence comes from Macrotis lagotis, assembly GCF_037893015.1. Classification (NCBI taxonomy): domain Eukaryota; kingdom Metazoa; phylum Chordata; class Mammalia; order Peramelemorphia; family Peramelidae; genus Macrotis; species Macrotis lagotis. Next base: position 266,172,675 of record NC_133659.1, on the reverse strand, counting down.
TACCTTTATTCATGTGATGTCCAAAAATTTAAAAAAAATGTACACATTTATTACAAAATCGTAACAAAGACTGGACAGTGTTTTGCTCATTCTGGAAAGATGAAGCTCAGTAATAACACAACTCTAGAAACCATCCAGAGGTTGTGGCCATATCTTTCTTCTAAACAGTCAGATATTCTTGCATTTAAGCTTGGCGAAAAACTGCCTTTCAAAAACAGAAGGGAGAAGTAAAATGAAGGAAGCAGACCTTGCTCATCTTTCCAAATGAAATACGAGAAGGATCTTCACATAAAAATGCACAAACATTTTTTTTTTTTATTACCAATAGTGCTACAATGAACAATGCAAATTTTGTTGTCTAATTTTTTGGGGTTTTTTGTTTTTTTTTCTGGGTTTTTTTTTCTTTTTTACATTTTGGAAACTATGTGGTAAACTTTTGTCAGTGTACTTTTTTGTCATTACAGATCAATGTCTGCTGTCCAAAAAAAATGGAAAAATTCAGACCCTGCTCAAACTAGAGAAAAACAATTACAAATTTAGTTGTTGGGCAGCACATAATTAGTAAGGCAGGACCTCAAATGGTGACCCTTTGCATGAGCCAATTGCCAGATCCTCAAGGAATTAAAACCAGGGTGCCTGAGCCACATCAGTTCTGCAGTTATGTTGAGTATTGTGCTGAGACAGCCATACCCCAAGAAAAGGGAAGTCTTTAGAAGGCTTGCTGAGCAGGGTTGTAGTTGAAGGATGATGGCAGATGAGGCCTTTCTTCTAATTTGTCATATTCCAGAAGGAACTCCTATAACAGAAAAAAATGTAAATATTTAGAGGATTTTATTACAAAGCCTTCTTGATTGCATGGTTTTGTCAAAATGGCACTTGTAGCTACAACACAGAAATAAAACAAATAGCTATAATCACATAGCATTTTCTAAGTAAAATGTATTGCAGAGAGAGCAAATATATGATGAATATGGGGAAAAACAATGAAGATATACCTTTTTTCCCCCCGAGGGGGGGAATACGTTGCTTTGTAATATACATATAATACTCATTTCTTTGTTTCAATAGAGAAGCAAGCATCCAAAACATAATCATTACTAAAATATTAGCCCCACACAAGAAAAAGTAGTTTAAGATTCAGAGCATTGTAGCAACAATATAGAAAACTTTATTTGCTTGCTGTATTTTAACTGTCAAAATACTGGCTCACTCTGGTATTTAAATTATGAGCTTTAAATAGGATATTAAAAGATGCCTTTCAAACTATGGGAATTTTTAAATTTTAAATCAAACTTGAAAAAGTATCCCAAATCATTCCAACCTGTGGAACAACCATGTAATCTCCCCACTAATGCCAGATTTCCCAATTCATAAACCACAGGCCCTGAAAAGAAAAGTCACAGTGGTTTATACAGGATTTAGGAGACAGTATCAAATATGTTAAGGAAAAATAAATTGCAAAATATCAAAAACTACGCTACCACTTTTCATAGTATCAAGACTAAAGATTATGGGCAAGTATTAAAGCCTATTTTTATTATGTAGAAAAGAAAATTAAGAAATTCTATTGTTTGGATTTTGTTGATTTATATTGCTTATTATTACACTACATGAAAGTTTTAACAATTAGGGACTACATTTCCTTAATGGTGTCAAAAGATTAAGCCATCTCCATAATAAATGCCTAACTACCATGAAAACCTGACTCAGGGTATAGGTCTACTTTTGATTGGACTCTCCCAATACCTTAAAAGTTTTATTACTTGTGAAATTAAAATGAAATTTCAAGACATAACTGTAAAAGTTCACAATTATAGTTCAAATGTTCCTCTGGGCAGGGAACCATTAACCAAAATAAAAATCTTACAAATGTTTGAAAAACAAATTTTACTGTGGTAAATTTCATTTGAAATAAGGATAACTGAAGAACACCAGAAACATTAAAATCATTTTTATGTACATCTCCCCAAGAACTGGAAAAAAAAACCCCTCTAAAATTAGTTTGTGTTTTTTTTTTATTTTAGTTTGGTTAACTAAATTTGTGTTGGAATTTAAAATTGATAAAGAGATCGTTTTTCTAAACTCAACGAAAATCAGTTTAAACTCTGTGCATGAACCTATACGAGATTCTGAAATTATCTTTGTTATTTATAAAGGGCTTCTTTTAAGTCCAATTTCCCTAAGTTATCTTTAGTTTTCACACTTTTAGTTCTAGATCAAAGATCTAAACGGTTTATTTTTCATGAGTATTCTTAAAAACAGGCCACAGGTTTAAGGATTTAAAAGTAAAGAAATAAGGAGAGGATTTTGAATTTTTCTTCTCAGAATTTAAGGCTATGTTCCCTTAATTTTCTCTTTAATAAGTAATTACAAAGTCATTAGCATCACTACAATACAAAAAAAAGGTTTTTTTATTGATGTGATTATGCACAGGAATAACTTTTGGAATGTTGTCTCAAGTCATTCTCATTGTAAAAATCCTTTCAGCTTGATGATAAATTGCAATAAAATAATACATATTTTGACAAAGTTATAGGGGATAAATTGGTACTACTGAATAAAATACAGTAAATCACATCAAATGGAAACATTACAGTATGTCTATATTAAAAGGATGCCTGAACATAGGAGCCTGATACTGCTTGAAGGTTTTTGAATAAACTGATTCTCAAATAAGTTTCCCTTGTATCAGAAATTATGGCTATAGATCATATATTCTATTTGAACTGTCACAAAATTTCGAAACATTGGAATCAATTACCAATCTGCATAAACAATTCAATTTCCTTAGAATGTAGAATAAGGACTCACTAAGTTTCTCCAGATGGATAAACTTGTCCCACTTTGTTGTTGTTGGTTTTTGCAAGGCAATGGGGGTTAAGTGACTTGTCCAAGGTCACAGCTAGAAAATTAAGTGTCTGACAGGGCTAAATTTGAACTCAGGTCCTCCCGACTCCTGGGCTGTGCTCTATCCACTACACTACCTACCCACCCCAACTTGTTACACTTTACTCTAAAATGCATTCGTGCAGAAATCAGATGAAGTCCTAGAAGAAACAAAGCTCCTTTTTTTAAGATCTGGAGATTTAGTCCCCACCAACTCTACCACTTTACACAGGTTTAGGGAGAATGTCCCATCTAATAGAACTCATTCTAAAAAAAAAAACAAAAAATCAAACAAAAAAACCAAACAGGAATAGTAACACTTTCTCATTACACCTGATAGTAACAAGAGGTGAAAAAACATTTATTAAGCACCTATTATGCACATATATCACACTGGACTTTTAGTAACTGCTTCCAAGGAGGTCAGAGCTTTTAGGTTGGTAATGCCCATCAGCCATACAGACTGAAGTGGACTTGCTTGGGGTGAAAGCATTTTTAATTTCTAATGTGCTCCATCAATGACCTGTTACTGGGCACAAAATTCTTCTGGTTCATAGGGCAGTTTCCCTGAGAATGCCTCATTTCTTTTAAATATTAAAGAGAAGCCATCAAGAACTGTTTAAATATGTCTCAATGTTGAAATTTATGTAGATCTAGGATGCATATTTTAATGTGAACAAATGAAGTCAACTGATAATCTAATACAAAGGAAGTAAAAAGGATTAAGTGGCACGTTACTACTGAAAACTTTCAACAGATTTTCAAAGAATTTTTATTCATAATTTTCTTTCTTTTACTCTACTATGCAGAATCATAGGATCACATAGCGAAAAGGGGCCCTTGGAAATCATCAAATCCAACCCTTGTCAAAATCATGACTCCCCAGGTTCAAGATGGCTTTCAATATTTGGAAGCTCAATATCCTTTCCTTACCACCCCCCCCCCAATGTATTGTTTCTATAATAACTATTAGAAAGATTTCCCCCTCTGATCTATACCCAGCTTTCCTCCAATACCAAGCAAGTTTAATATCTTTTCCATATATTCAAAGTGGTTAAAACATGAAAAAAAAATGGAGATAAGGTAAACAATGGAAATCTTCTTAAAGTTTTTACCTGAGAATTTCTTCCACAGGAGAATGAAGTCCCAATTTTAGGCTAAATAAGTTGATATGGACAACTGAAATACAGATAACTGAAGAAAATTTTTCCAGCTCACCCTCAAATAATTATATGCTTATCTAAGAAGAAATATGTTCTTTAGCCTAAAATGCACAATTATCTACATTTTCTATTTCACTTATTAATACCTCAACTTCACTTCAAAAACCATTATTTTCAAGAAAGGTAATGCATAATATAGTCAGAAAAATGTTTCAACAATGGCAAGAAAAGACAATAGAGAAGCTCTGTATTATGCAAGTAAATAATATAATCTATGTTTAACTGTTTTTTTTTTAGGTTTTTTTTTGCTAGGCAAATGGGGTTTAAGTGGCTTGCCCAAGGCCACACAGCTAGGTAATTATTAAGTGTCTGAGACCGACCACATTTGAACCCAGGTACTCCTGACTCCAGGGCCAGTACTTTATCCACTGTGCCACCTAGCCACACCCCTATATTTAACATTTTAAAAAATAGCATTGTTTATTTAAAACTGTCAATAACTATTCTTCTGATATGAAAATATATTCAACTGTGTTTGGACAAAAAAATGAAAATAACTCATGCTAAAAATGATAATTCACATAATTAGCAAGAGAGACTGTAAAATCTCAAAATAAGAATTAGATAGCTGTATACCACTTTTTTATTTGTAAGCACTTGAGTTTTTAAAATAACATATGAGGTTATTTAGAAAATTAAAAATAAAAACAACTTTCGTTTCATATTTGTTATTTTATTTGTAGAACTAACCCCTCTCATCCTGCTTTTTCAAAATGAATGGCTGTAGTGGAGATATTTTGTTAATTTTTTTTCCTATTTTTCATCTATACAGCTTTAAGGAAAGCTGAAAAGTGAGCAATATTTTTACAAGTTTTTCTTAAAACAAACTTCTGCATGAAGATGCAGACGATGAAACTTTATACCTTATTTTTAAATGTTCTTGTGCTTCTGTGAATTTAGAAATGTTGATCATAGAAAATAAGAATGCTCTTGATGCCACTGTGTTCAGAAAACCTGGTATGTTCTCCCCAAATCAGTCCAAAATGTCAAGTTTCCATCTGTTTTTATATTTCCATCAAAACCGACTGTACTCATTAAATTTCTTTAATCATGTCAATATGTAGCATATAATTTTTCCCCCAATACGTCTAGGAACAATCCCAATGTATAATCAATTTATTTTTATTTAAAAATGAGTGGGAAGAAAATTATTTTTTAAATGAATGAAAATACTTGCTATTTAATTTTCTTTGATTCAAATAGTAAATACTACCTAAAATGTGAATTTACTTTATCTTTTCCTATATATTCTTTCATAAATATTTTCTGAAGCTTTATATAACACCTAAGAAAGGTACCTATATTCCCTGTGGGGTCAATTAAATGCACTTATAAACACTTTTATTAGATAACCTCTCATTCATTCTGTGTGAATTTGATAATACAAGTCACAAGAAAAGATTACAATAACATGGTCATAGTGGTGGAATAATAAAGAGTATACTTGCAAATTGTAAAAAATAGAACAAGTTGGTTTGGTGCAATACATTCTAATAGAATTTTTAAAAAAATCATAATTTGAGGGGTTGGTAAGGAAGGGCAGGAAATGCATTAAATACCCATAGAAAATTTGGACAACTGGTCCTATCTGGGACAAAGAGATAAGTAAGAAACTTGACTGCAAATACTCCTAAAGGTTCATCCATAAACGAAGGACCACTTACTCATAGGTTGTTCCTTTGAATTTATCTTTCTAATCTCAAGGCAAATTTTCATAAAATATAATTTGAAGAAATATCTCAAATTATTGCTTTATGACAGTTGTTCTATTCTCATCCTAGCAAAAATGTGCAATAGGTATTATAAGCAATGAGATGGCACTTCAGCTCTGAAATTAAGACAAATCAAAAAACCAAAATTTCTAACCATTAGAATCATCATTGAGATATTCATTCAGGCAAATCTTGATATTGGGTAGTAGGATTTATTCTCTAGCCTTTCATAAGATTCTGGATATTGAAAAGCAAGTCAGTTTTGAAATTGGAACACAAAGATGATGTAGTATCTCTGGGACAGTAATGTACCTTCCTATAGATTTCATTAGGAAAACTAATAATGATGTTCATTTTTTATTTTGTTTTGATAAACCCTATGCCCATTTCTCCAACATGCTGGATTATACCTACTATGGCTCATGCTTCTGGATTAATCTAATTTCATTTTTTAAAAACAGCTGTCAAAGACTTAAAAATCAGTGGAATGAATAAAATGTTGTAAAAAAATGTATATATATATATATACACACACACACACACACACACACACAAACACACACACATAAATATATGTTTCAAATGTTACCAGGACTTGTGCAAAATTACAAAAATCTCTTTACTAGGCTCAACCATTTTCCTAACTATTGAAGAAATAAATTATTTCAAGACTCCCTCCTGGAGCCTAAAAATCAAGTCACACCAGGAAAAGAAGACAAAGATTTGCTAAATATCTCTCACATTATTGGAATGGATGTAGTGGAACATATACATAAACAGATAAACAAGGAAGTTTAATAAAAAAAAAAGTTTAGATTTGTACATCTGCACATTTGCACAAGGAAAAAAAAATATATACCTTAGCTACTTTCCTCCAGTTAAGACAGTCAAAGAAGTAATATGTTCCCCTCTCATATGTATTGGTTTTCATTGCTGGCTCCATGCCTGGTGCCCTGGTAATCCATACTCGTTCTTCTTTGTGATATCTCCAATCTCGGTTAAAACTTTAAAAAGAAAAAGAAAGTAAACTTTTTCCTGTTATTAATTTAGGATATATAAATATGTTACTTAAACATAAATTCTTTTAGAACTTTTCTAAGAAAAATATTAGCTTACAAATGTGAATGAAAATGCATAATCAAATTTGCTTTATCTAAACATTTTGCTTTATTATATCTTTGTTATATTGTGTATAAAAAGCAATTTCTTCATATTTTTGTAAATAAAACTAAAATTGTTACAGAATTGTAGATCCCTTTCATTAAACAAAAGCATCTTTTATTGCTAATGAAAATAAGAAGAAAAATGCAAAAATATAAGGAAAAAACCTGAAGTTAAACTATTTGCCACATGTTTTAGGATATAAATTTTTCCTCTTACCAACTTTATTTTTAATTATCATTTTAAATGTAATATCAATAGTATAATGCTAATAACTAATTAATGGTGTTTGTCTTTTATTGACAACTATATGCAAAGCAAAGGTTGCCAGCAAAAGGTGGAGAGTATACTCATCACATCTTACAGAAAGGCACAGAAAGAGAAGAGGGAGCACTCTGTGAGAAGAGCACAATGATTATTTTAGCCAAACCCATGGAGTTTGGGAAGGCTGGAAAAGTAGTTTGAAGTCATGTTGTGAAGGGATTTAAAAATCAAACAAAGAAATTTAGTAATAAAAGAGAAACCAATTTGAGGACCAAAATGACATAACGAATTTTAAAGGAACCAATCAACAAACATTTCTGATATATTTATGATTTTCTAGGTATTGCTAAATCATTCTGGTATTTGTATGCAGGCAATCTAGGGAGAAGAGAGATTGGAAACAAGAAAATCCATGAAAAATCTGCTGAAATAGTCCTGCAGTCAAGTGTTAAGGACCTAAACTTAATCAGCATAGTGACTAAGTTAATAAAGAAGCCAAGAGACAGTTGAATGGATTTCTTCAGTAATTGATTATGTCAATGATATCTAAATATATGTATTTTCATGACCATGCAAATGGCTATATAAAATTATAAAAATACAATAAAAATGTTCACCAAAGATAGTTCTTAGATAATTGAATTAATTTTCATTTGTGGTGTGAATGAACCTAAATTGACGTAAGTTAAAGGATAAATTAATTTGATCCAGGATTCATTTGAGAAGTTAAATTCCAATAACTCACAACAAAATAATAAAAACATTTCCCAGATGGTTACAATGGGAATTTTTTTGGAACCTTAATGTAGTCTTGTTATTTTCCTTTTACTACAGAATTTTCTTTTAGAAAAGAAATACAATAGGGTAAGGAGGATTTGTTTGTCCTATTTTAGAAAAGAGAAAGCAAAGAAATGATAATGAAGAAAGTTGTAATATGAGATCTACTATTTAAGTAAAATAACAAAGGAGTAATAAAAAGGTTTTATATTATTCTAAAGGTCTGAGGACAGGGAGAAGAACTTGTGTTTTTTAGGAAATCAGTGATGAAAATAAAAACTTTCTTCAGTTCAGACAGTAAATGTATTTATCACCAAAAACAATTTCATTTTCCCTAGAAATAAGCTTTTACTTTTTACTTTTACTAAAATTAATGCTATTCCTTTGGTGCCTATTCTAAATAAACATCTTTAGAAGAAATTTAGAATCCCAAAACTAATCATCATTTTTGATGAGGGCAAAATGCAATATTTTAATATTATTTTATATATTTATTATAATGTATAGATATATATAAAACATGTTAACAGGGAAGTTCAGTAGTGACATAAGGTACAGTCATCTAGAGGCACGGGACATTGATTAAAAGCTGTTCTTAGGAGGATATAGAAATATTGGACAAATATAAATTATTCCAGGAAATAAACGAACCAATACTAGTTACTATTCAATATGGCCAAGAGAATGTTGACGGGAACTACTCATAGTTTATTAAAAAATCTGATTCCTTCAAATATGTTAAGCCTCACTCATTTATACCTTACTGTTGTTATATGTTTAAGATTTTAGTTTTTCATTGTACTTTAAACAATTAACGGTTTACTCACTTGACAAAATACAATGAAAACAAAAGTCTTAAAGATTAAGCAAAGTAAAACGATATAGAAGCTTAAGAGGAAATCAACTTGAAAATGTGAGTAAACTAACATGAATAATAGCAGAACCAACTGAATCTGATTGCCAGTAATTTGCATAGCTTCAGAAACAACAGAAGGAATTTTATTTTAGCTAGATAGGCCCAGCAGAAAGTAAAGGCAATGGATTCTTACTGACTTCACACAACTCTTCAGAAATTACATTAATTTGATCCACTTAAAAATCTTTTGGCCAAACTGATTCTCCATCCAATAGCTGGGCTTACATGAAATTCAGGTGCAGGTCACTTTTAAAATAAAGCTTTAGGGGCATCTAGGTGGTACAGTGGATAGAGCACTGGCCCTGGAATCAGGAGTACCCGAGTTCAAATCTGGCCTCAGACATTTAATAATTACCTAGCTGTGTGACCTTGGGCAAGCCACTTAACCCCATTGCCTTGCAAAAACCAAAATAAATAAATAAATAAATAAATAAAAAAATAAAGCTTTATAATTCACAACAGTGTAGTATACCATTTTCCTCATATTTTAAATGTAACTTATTTGGTATTTTAATTGTAAAGTACAATCAGTGAAGAGTTCATTTTTGTGGGAATTTATTATTTCTTTTAAAAATAAACTAGCCATCAGTATTTAAAGTGCTGTGTTTCAAGATTCCCACTCCTCTATGATGCAAAAGTGATCAAATATTTTGAACATACAGCTCTACTGCTGCTAATAGCTGTAATACGTCTCCTCCATTCATGTAATAGAGATAGAATAGTAGATCTTCTCCATATCGGCCCAGTTTTATTGCAGCCAGCTATAAAAGAAGAATATTCAAATAAAAATCAAGAAGATAAAACAAGTATAAGAATGCTAACATGAAAAAAGCCATTTTGAAATAAGAGCAGATTATTTTTAACTTTTCACATTATAAACTGATCACAGAGAACTACAATTCTAAAACAATTTTTTTTGCTTACTGGGATTAAAAAAAAAAAACCTCCCCCGCCCCAAATAACCAGAACATATACTAATACTTTGCCTGACCAACTGAGATGATGGGCTTAAGCTTTTTTTTTCTCTTGGCAATGAAAGAATATATTAAAGTTTTGAAGTGATAAAATAAAAATTTTAAGACATTGAGAAATTCCTTATTACTACTGGAACCAAATAACAAAGCAGATCTTATTTATTAATTGGTGGTGGGTTATGGGGAAGAGGAAGGAAAAGGAGGTCTAGGATTCAATTTTGGGACAAGTAACAAATACCCAGTGTGAAAATTCTTTCATCAATAGAGCTCAGCAATAATTCTGTCCTCCTCTTATCATCTTGGTGAGTTGAATGGGCTACTTGGGCTGTGGTGTTCCTATCATTATACAGTCACTATGTGTCAGAATCAGGACTGGAACCCTTCCTGACACAGAAGTTGAACTTGTATTCACTTAAACACATGGCCTTCTCTTTTAAAAACACACAAAATAATATACTTTCAACTCAACTTTATTTAAAAACTAGTAATATAAACAATGTACACAACAAAGATATGGATGTTTGTTATACTTGTGTAGGAATACTGATGTGATATCTAACTTCATAAGACATGTCAATGTCTCCCTTTTTAACATAAACCAGTATAGGGGACCATTTTTTTTTAGTAAGAACTATTTTTATTTTTAAGTTTTCAGATTTATTTTTAAAAGTTCAATAAGTGTAGAGAAATTCTGTTATAATTTTGCTAAGTCTAGTTTAGGGTTCATGAGGGATAACTGCCATATTTTCAGATATTTTCGAAGACCCCAAAACTATACAGTTTGCAATCTGGCATTCTAACTTTTTTCTTTATGGAATCCTGTAGGGTGCTTCATGGAATACAAGAGTTCCACAAAATTCAAGTTATAAAATGGGACTAGGGAGAAAAAAATTTCAGGTTTCAAAGCAATGAAAGATGATGCCATGTCTCAACCACTAGAGAGCTATTAATATCATTCTAAATTTCCACATCAAAAGACCCTACATATATAGGAAAAAAAATTTTTTTCTGGATCCAAAAATCTAAGAAATTACTAATTTGGTCCCTGTAAAGTCTGGTAAAATATTTTCATGTTCCAATGTCATACTTTTCTATTCAGGTTTAGGAAATAGGCATCAAAGAATCCTATGTTTTTCCTACTAGAATTTCTCATAGAAAATCACACTCTAGCCAATTAAAAAATACATATTAAGATCTACCATATACAGGAAACTGTGCTAGATGTTGGTAATCTAAGAAAAGCAAAAAAAATAAACAGATCCCCATCTAATGGAGCTTACTTACAGTCTAATAGGGAAACAACAAGAAAACAGCTACGCAAAAGATAAAGTAGAAATGAACAGTAGAGGGAAAGCATTGGAATCAAAGGCATGTGGGAAATATGTCCTGTAGAGTAAGGATATAATTGAGAATGGAAGGAAGTCTGAAAATCTAGTAACTGGAGGGAGATAGTCAAGACATGAAGGATTAAAGGAAAGATTTTATATATGAACTTGGAGGTGATAGGAAATGACTAGCATTCAATTATCAGAGGTAACATGGTTAGAAAAGCAATTTGATACCTTATGAATCAAAGTAGGGAAAAGATCTGAATCAGAACATCAACCACAAAGCAAGTCTAGAAGTGAGATGAAGGATAACAACAAGATGACAGCAATGCCAAGTGAGAAAAAGGAATATTTACTAAGAAAGATATATTACACAGTGAAGACTGATAAGATTTGGCAATAGTCTGAATATAGGGAATTGAGAGTGAGAAATTAAAAATGACATCTAGATTATTAGGGCGACTGAGAGGATGGTACTATCCCAGATAGTCATAGGAACATTAGGAGGAGAGGAGAGCTTATGGTTGGGGGAAAGGGAAAGAGTTTCATGACATGTTAGAGTACCAGGTGCCTAATAGATAATTATAAATCCAAGATTAGAAGTCTAGCAGTGAGGTTAAGGCTGGATGAGTAGATCTGAGAATCAGTAGCTTAGAGATGATAATTGAATCCATTAGAGTTGATGAAGTTACCAAATTAAATAGAATATAGAAAAAAATGTCAGGTCTCAGTGGACAACCATAATAATGAAGCATGACATGGCTTAAAGATAGAAAAGGAGACTGAGGAGAAATATTCATACACTAGGGGGTGAACCAGAAGAGAGTTTCATTGTTAGGAAAACTAAGAGAAAAGAGAATATCATGAAGAGTAGTTAACAATGTCAAGGCCACAGAGAGGTCAAGGATAAGGGCTGAAAAAAAAGGCCATTAGATTTGGCATCTAAGAGATCATTGATAACTTTGAAGAGAGAGTTTCAATTTAATGAAGAAGATGGAAACTAGACTTCAGATTTAAGAAGTGAGAGGAAAGGACATGTGACCCATTAAATATAGGTCTTCCCAAGTAATTCTGTCATTAAAAAGGAGGTGATATATGACATCAGTTAGTGGAAATACATGGCTAAATTGAAAATATTATAAGGATGATGGTGATAAGGGCTTCTTTGAAGGTAGAAGGGAAGTTAGAGGGAATAATCTATTAAAAAGATGGGACAGAAATGGAATGCCTGAAAAGCGTTTGCCTTTTCAACAAGGGTCACTAATTCAATTGAGACAAGGGTGAAGCTGAAGTGGTGTTGGAAGGCAGTTGAGTAATTTGAGATGAGGACAAGGAAGAGGGGATAAGAGGGAGCTCTCAGAAAATGGTCTCTTTTTTTAGTGAAATATGAGGCAAGGTTTTCATATGGGAGGATCAGCAGAGATAATTAGGGGGGTGTAAAAGGATTGCTTTGCCATAGTCAGGACCCAGCTGAAAACAAGTTTTGTGATTTTTCTCCAACTTTGTTCAATAACATGTAATTAGGAGGAAAGGTTTTTTGGAATAACTCAAGACTGAGGTTGAGCCTGAGGTCAGGTAGGAAAGATCAGCCATAAGATAAAGGGATAAAGATACTGGAGAATAGTGGACCATTTGAACTTGAACTGGTTGACTAAGAGGTCAAGTTAAGAAAAGGAAGAGGATATAGTCAGTACTGAGGTGATGGCCCTGGGGGGGGGGGGACACTAAAGGACAAGGCTTTTTTTTGGGGGGGGAAGGTCATAGTGAGGATGAAGAACAAGGTTTAGAGGGAAAGGTAGAATGAGAACAAATTGTTGATCAGAGAAAGCAATTTCAGAGTTCATGAACATGAAAGTGGAACACTTGTAAAAAATGGCAAGATAAGGGAATTACCATTTCTCTCTCTCTATAGAGAGAGAGATGAGGTGGATGGAATAGCAATTTGGAGAGGTTAGGGTTACTGAGGACCCCTACTAAAGAGCAGGAGCCAGGAGAGGAAAGATAAGATATTAAGTCAGGCCCTGAACCCACTGAAGAAATAAGAGCATCCTGAAGGTCAGTAGATAGTTATAGACTGAGTGAACTTTAGAGGTTACACACTTATGACAACAGAGGGAGAACCTGGAAGTAGCAATGAGGAATAAGGAGTATTTCTACTCTACTACTTGCCTAACAAAACAGAGAATATGAGTGAAAGTGCAACCAGTGCTAAAAAGATGAACACAAAAGTTGTGTCCTTAGGAAGGAGTCAGATCTCAGTGAATGGAAGATAGAAGAAAAAGGAAAATATTTAAACGAAAACAGACTTGTTTCCCTAAGAAGGAAAAATTCCACCAAATATAACAGACATGATGGGTAGCATGTGGGGGATGAGGATGGGGGTTATTTAGTTGAGGGGGGTCAGAATGAAGGAGTAGTCATCATTGTGGGACTGAGAACTAAGTTTGAACAATGACAGGGAGGAGGGTTCAGAAATCACTGATATTGGGGGGGGGGGGGCAGTGGATAGAGCACTGGCACTGGAGTCAGGAGGACCTGAGTTCAAATTTAGCCTCAGACACTTAATAATTACCTAGCTGTGTTATCTTGGGCAAATCATTTAACCCTATTGCCTTGCAAAAAAACAAAAAACAAAAAAACTAAAAAACTAAAAAAAATAGAAATCATTGGTATTGGAAGGATATGATAGTTATGAATTTATTAATTACCATGGAATTAGTTGGTTATCTCAGGGGATTAGATTCAGCCACAATGGGAATAGGGCAAAACAAGTAGCCCAGGATAGGGCTTGGATGAGATAAATGGTTGAGATGAAGATAGGAGGATGTACAGGGTGCTGGGTGGGAGTGCAATGGAATGGCTGTTCCAGGAATGCTAGGAACTAGAGTGATCTCCTAAAAGCATACAAACAGGAGGCATTGTTAGGAATGCTGGGTTTTGAGGTAAGAGAACAAGTTTAACTCTCAGTTCTAGCACTATAGGTCTCTACCTAAGATAACCTTAGGCTAGGTAGTTCATCCCCTTTGTTTTCTTATGTTCCTCATCCGAAAATGAAGAGGTTAGGTCAGAGGACTTATGAGCTCCCCTCACCTTTAGATATAGATGATGGAGAATGTCAGCAAACTACAGTGTAGAATCTACTGAATTTGCTGATATTAAAAATAAAAGACTAGGTTCATTATTACAAATGACTGAGAGTGATGAAGGGTGGAGAAATGATATGAACCATTTATTTTGAAGCAACTCTCTCTTTTTTTTTTTAGGTTTTTTAAGGCAATGGGGTTAAGTGGCTTGCCCAAGGCCACAGGGCTAGGTAATTATTAAGTGCCTGAGGTTGGATTTGAACCCAGGTACTCCTGACTCCAGGGCCATTGCTCTATTCACAGAGTCACCTAGCCACCCCTTGAAGCAACTCTTTACCCAAGTAACAGAAATCTCTTACAATATAGTGCTATCTTATCTTTTTAGCCTTATCTCAATTCTACTCTATAAGCTTGTACTCTGCATCAAATTGGTCTATAATCTCAATACACCATCAATCTCTCACCTTTGTTGATATTCTTTCTCAGGCTTATCCTCACTCATTTTGCCTATTTAATTCCTCCTTATCCTTTAAAGCCCAACTCAAATACCATAAACATACCTGACTCTGTGGCTAATGATTCCCCTTGAGCACTCCATAGCATTTTGCTTCATGCCTCTCTACTTATGTTTCCAAGAAAAATTCTACATTCTAATTATTTGTACTTCGCTTATTCCCATCCTTGCTTGTATAGTATATGTAGACAATGCCTTTTTAATCTCTGTATATCACCTATACATCAATAACTCGATTATTTGTTCAAAGAATGAGTTTGAAAATTATGATCAGTTTCTTTGCCAGTTCATGATTAATATGTTTAAACTTTCTTTCACAAAATTATGGAATTTTGAAATCTACTAAAACAAGTCTTAAACAGCTAACACATTGTTTCCACTTCAATGCATTTTACTTATTTTGAAAGAATTTTCCCCAGTGTGTGTGTGTGTGTGTGTGTGTGTGTGTGTGTATCTGTTGTTATAAAATCTGGCAAACAGTGTTTTGTATTGATCTCCTCCCCATATTTCTGTTTATGCTGGTTAAAATGGGTAACTCAATTTTATAATTTTCTCTACTGTTGAAATTTAAAATACTATTTCTCCTCTTATAAAGAAATAGGTAAGGGGTTTGACCTGTTAATACTTGTTTTATCATTAAACTTAGAAGAAAACATCATACAGTCAGACGGGAAAATGTAGTTCACAAGTCAATGTTTAGGCATATGACATCCATTAATATAGGCAGTATAATAGTATAAGAGGAGATTAGAATTCTGGGCTTAGAGTTAAGAAGTCCTGGGTTCAAATTCTGTCTCAACAATTACTAGCTTTTTGGGGCAGCTAGGTGGCACAATGGATAGAGCACTGGCCCTGGAGTCAGGAGTACCTGAGTTCAAATCCAGCCTCAGACACTAAATAATTACCTAGCCGTGTGGCCTTGGGCAAGCCACTTAACCACATTTGCCTTGCTAAAAAACATAAGAAAAAAACAAATTACTAGCTTTTTTGACTTTGACAGAGTCATTTATCCTCTATATGCATCACATAATTCCCTACAATTTATTTATTTACTAAGTACTAATTGAGTTTCATTCTGGGGTAGTAGAGGGAGTTCCCACATCAGGATTTCACCACACTGAGAAAGACAAAGATCCTTCATGTTTTAATACAACATTGATTTAAGGTCACAATAGATAAAAGTCACTTAAAATTCAATCACATTCAAGACTCAAGAGTATATAATAACGGAAGAAATTTATCAAGCAAAAGGGCACAGCCCACCACATTTATGTACAACATGGGCAGAAGTTCTGTCTATGTGCTATTACTGACTCCTTTGGAAAGTAGAATATCAACATCTACAAATAATATGGGGGGGGACAAAAGGAGATAAAATAGAATTTTATGAAATTAAAAATATATTTAACTTTGCAAATTAAAGGAAGCTATATAGTTTTGAAATGTAGCATTAAATTTTAAAACATATTTTATTAGATGATTAAACTTACATTGTTAAGGAGAAGAAAAGCATACTCACCTTATCTCTAATGTGAATGTTCGTTAAGTACTCAGATGGAACGTGGAAGTCTATATAATAAAAAAGGGGGGGGGTGCTGATTACCTACTTATCTACTGATATTGGGGGTAAAATTGAGGGGACAAGTTTTAATGTGAATAGATTCCCCTACCTATATCTTGAGGTCGACAGGGTGAAGATGCCCAAGGTGATGCAAATTTGGGATAGAGATTTCTGAACAGGAAAACAAAAATTACTATGAAGACATAAAATTTTCCCTAAAATAAACACACATACACACACACACACACACACACACACACACACACACACACACACGATTTAGAAACACCATATCAAATTTTGGGGAAAAGATACTACATCTTTATCAAAGACTTTTAGTATCTTTGGCACTAAGTTCCCTTACTGGAATTAGGAGGATTTGAATTTATAAATTAAACCAAGATACAAAGTTCCCCCCATTGTTGACTTATGAAATAAATAGCCAAAGCAAAAATTAATAAAGATCTAAACAATGTAAAGGAATATTATTCCATTTATATATTGATGCTAGAAATGTAATAAACACAAAATGGCCCCTAAAAGGATGTCAGATTTGAAATTTTTTACTTATTTTTCACTCAAAGAAGGGGGGAAAATGAGTAAATACAATTTCCAAATGGGGCTTAATTGTTGTATAACTTGTCTACTTTTATAATCAAATCAAATGTTCACCTTTTGGGGGAAAGGGAGTATGTTCATTTGATTTTGCTCAAGCATTATGGCTCCCCTTCTACTTTTAGCATATTTCTCTAAGCATTCTGCCAAATTAAATATAGGACAACTAATTTCTTAATTTTATTATAAAAGGATTAATATGGCAAAATAGCATAAATTCTCAGTCTAGTTAACAAAAGCAATAAGCTAAATTTATATAAAGTTATCATTTTTAAAAAGTCAATTTAAAACAGAATTACAGATACCATGTATTAAAACTGAGTCTAAAAGTAGGACCTGACCACAAATTAAAATATTTAAAGGATCACTGGATTGAGCAATCATATAGGCAAATGATAGTAATTTAGAGGCATTTCAGTTTAAAAAAAAGATAGTATTGTCTAAAAGTTAATAAAAAGATTTAGAATGCTCACATATTAAAGAAAAATGGATGGGCATATTTTATTTAAAAGGACAGCTGGAAAGCTACTAAGACCCACAGGGAACACTACAAATTGCTAATTTGATAGAAAGGTATAATGCTAGGACCCCCAAAGACTTTATTCAAAATGTATAGTACTATTTTTATCAAAAAAGAAAATTTTAATTTCATTAACAATACATTCCAATGTTTAACTTACTTTTATCTCATGAAAAACAACACAGCTATTTTAAAATGATTTTGTTTACTAAGAAAATAGACTTACTCAGGAGAGTTGAGATTGAGGCCTAGTGTTGTTAAATCACTTCCTAATGCAAGATGTACCATTCCTGGGTCTGTCTCTGCTGCTCTAATAAATGTCAGCAGGCCAATCATTCCAAATTGGTCCGTCACCATCCCTTGAGGAATGTTAGTAACCCGACCTAGATAAGAACACCACATTAACTTTATTGTTAAGGAGAAGAAATGAAGAAAATACATGAAAACTTGTTAAGTTGTCTCTTATATAGGCCCACCATCAGGTAACACCTGGATCCCTTTTTTCTGCTGGTTGTTGTTTTGTGTTGTTGAACTTTTGTCTCCAGGAAATTTAGGTCCATCTGTACTTGAAGATGTCTTACCAGATGTATTCAAATTCTAAAACAAGAATGTGAAAGAAAAAAGTGAATGTGAAGTTTGCTCTCTGCAAAAACTCTGAAAGTCACATATTTAACAAATATTTATTATGTGAATGGCATCACAACTTAAATATACCTGTAAATTATACTTAAATTAGTGACAAATTAATAATTTTTCTTCTGTAAAGTAAAAACATTAATTCTATTCCAGTTTTGTAAACCTCTATAAGAGTTGAAGTTCTTAGTCTATTATGTCGTGACCCTGTTATATGGTCGAATGAAACCTTATGAATCACTTTTTGAAACTTTTGAAATGTTTGAAACAAACCAATCTAAATAAGATTATAAAGTTATCAAAATAATTTAAAAGTAATAATTATAATTCATGGACTCCTTGAAATCTATCCATGGACATCAGGTTAAGAAATCCTGCTCTAAAGTCTACACAGCACTCCACAAAGGTATTGAAATAAATTCAAAATAATAAAGTTTGTTTTGGGGTTTTTTTAAGTGCAAAGTTTCTAACAGTCAAGAAACTAAAAAAAAATTATGTGGATAGCTTCATTTGGGAGAAAACTTTAAACACAATTTTAAAAAGATTCTCCATTAAGGAAAAAAAACCCCAAAATACTTAAATGTTAGTTCCATAAATAATCACTACTACTGCTTAAAATATTTGATTTCTTAAATTGTTTTTAATCTCTTTATGTTTTTAACTGTGATAATATTCTTTTCAGTGAAAGAGATACTTGATAAAGTGAGAACAAAACAGTCATGTTGGGCAAATCAGAAATAGGAAGCCTATGTGCTTGATTCAACCCAAGAATAGAAATGGGTACAAAGAGTCTTCAAAGAGAAAATTCCAGAAAAATATAGCTCCTAAGAAATAAGCAATACTTCAAACTTTATAGGACACAGGTGACAGAAACTACAATAAAATTCTAAATTAACTCTGATAGGTAATAGGGAATAATAATATCTAATGATAAATTATGTTTTTACATTACTAAGAGTTTACTTAGTAAAAATTTTTTTAAAAGAAGCAGTTTTGTAATAATATGTATACACACACACACATATATATATACACACACATATCTGTATGAAAACTAATGCTTCAAAATGCCAAATATAGTTAGAAAATAATAACAACTCACAAAAAAATTTTAAATAATGAATTACAGTTACTTACAGATTTACTGTCCTCATTACTCGTTGTTGGGTCTTTATAACTGGAGCCTGGCAATGCTGGAAAATCTTCGTTGTGTATTGAAAAGTCCTGGGATTGCTCACTTGCTGGTTTTGTTACCATTCCAACTAGACAGTGAGTACGGAGAATTACAAATGTTTTAAAAAAATCCTTTCGACCAACATTTTGTTATTATTAAAATTTAACGTTTCTTATGCTAATGAAATGGATTACATGTGTATATTTAAAATATTTATGCTTTTAAGAACAAGGTATGAATATTTATGTCTTTATCAATTTAATATTTAAGATCCTGCTACAAAAATGTTTTAATGATGGCCTAAGCTCTCTCTATAAAATAATACAAGGGAGGTCAGTGGTAGCATTTTGTCACTAGTTCTGTGCTATATTATAGGTGTTTCATATTATCTGATATCAGCAACAGTAGCAGTAATGTTTTGATTTTAAAAGCATGGTTTCTTTAAAATGTTAACTAGATAATATACACACTAGTTAGCTTTCAAACACAAATGCATAAAGTAATTTTAAAAAGAACATGCCAGTATTCTACTTGAAAATGACTTACAGGGTGGGAAAATTGCAATCAATTATATAACAACTCCACATTATTTCAGATTTCCTTTGGACTCCATGTTCTAGATGTGTAACATGCAAGAATTGGGAAGTAATCCTCCCACTATACTTGGCATTGGTCAGGCCCTTAATAGAGTACAGTGTCCAGTTTGGGGCTCCACAATTCAAGTACGATATGGAGAAACTGGAGATGGTCCAAGGAGAACAACGGAAATGATTAAAGGGATGAAAAATTGGACCTATGAGGAAAGGTTAAAGACATTAGAGTCTGAATTAAAATTTAGATAGCTAGGCACTCAACTTTCTGGGCAGATTACTTAGGGAAAACTGTTATGGAACACTGTTTGGTATACTTCCTACAATGAAAAAGATAGTTCTCTTTATGATTTGGAGGTCCGAGAAACTCCTCTATGAAAGGAGTTATCTCTACTCATGATCTACATCAGAATATTTCCTCAGGTGTAAATTCTCCAAGTGGGTAAGAAAATTCAACACCACACATGCACATGTTTTTCAGTTTTATGGAGACAAACTAGTGGATTTTCATTCCCTAATTTTTCCCTGAACTCAGGTTGGAGGAGACCTGAGCTCTACAGAGTTAAAGTGGTAGCTACCACCAGCTATTCATTGCACGTGCAGTGCTCTACTACTGGGAAGGCCCTTGGCCACGTTCACTTAATCTCTTCTGGGCCTCCCTTTTCTTGTCTGGGGAAAGAGGAGATGATTAGATTCATCATATCACATGTTTTTCAAGGTCTTTTCTAGTTCAGACTTTGTTTCTAATCTAAAGAGACTAAAAAGCAGCTTCCTGAACTAGGAGCATGATTTTTGGACAGTCAATTATTCACCTGATGCATCCAAAGGTCACAAGGGACAGACAGTTCATCTCTTTCCTTTTCCTTCCTGCTGCCTTGAATGCACTCTTTTTCCTCACCTACATCCTTTAAGAAGAAGCTCAGGTATTGTCTTCTCCACAAAGTCTTTTCTGGTTTCCCCCACTTTCTAGTGCTTCCCTTTTGCGTTTAATTTACTGTAGATTATATCAATACACAGACCTTTCTTACCTCCCTCATCACAAATATTTTTGGAATATTTTCATTTTTAAAAATTTATATTTGGGCACCCAGCAGAGTGCCTAGCCATTAGCAAGCACTTAATAAATGGCTATTGACTAATATTGAATAACTTCTTTGGGAAAAATACTTCAACTACTTGTATAGAGAAGAACAAAGAGAAGAAAGAATCAGAGGTGATTGAGGGCAACAGAGGACTGAAGAAAACTGTGTCTATATAGCTCATGAGGGGATTCTTGCTGAGTTGAGGCCTCATTAACTATATCTTCACATTTATGGATTTTTCCCCCACCTCAGATTATCAAAATTTTGAAGCAAATATAATCAGTGAGGTGTCTTTAAAATCATTTTGAATATATCAACTCTCTATATTGATTATTCTAATTAACTGAAATGCACTCACTGAAATTTCTTTTGATTTGTCAATTTAATGGTCCTCCCCCACCCCTCCCAGGCTTACCATAAGGAGCTCTTCCAGCTAAGGGGTTTATTAATGGAGTTGGGTTACCACTTCCTTCCCTTCTGTTTCGATCTGCTAGTGCTGGAAAATCTGAAAGGTCCAATCCTGTCACATTTTCACTTCCATCTAAACAAAAAATATGCAAGTTATAAATCTTTGCACTTCTGTAAAATATAACTATTAAAGATAAAAACTCAAATAGCAATATCATTCTGCATGAATATTATTTTAAACATTGTACTGGCTTTCATCATTACCCACCTAAGCACAATTCTGGATAGAGAAGATGTTTGATTTCATGTCTTTTAGGGGTTATCAAAATGTCACTTCAAAAAAAAAATAAAAAGTTTTTGAACTATGTCAAATTCCTAAAACCCTGATGTACTAAATATTTAATAGTATTTGGAAAATATCCTAAAATTGTAGTTTTTAGATAATGACAGAATTGTGGGAAATTTAAGTACAACTATGAATAACTGCTTAAAATACATTGCACTAATTGTTTCTGAGAGTTGTATATGTTGATAAAGTACATTCAAGCATAAAACAATACTCTTCCTATATTAATAAAACTTAAACTGGGGTTGAGGTTATGATTTACACTACTCAAAATGAACAATTTGTTTGAAAACTAAATAAAGATAAAAAGTAAATTATTTTATACTTAGATTTTAAAAGGATACTTTAAGGATGACATTATAGTCAAAAATTATTAAACAGCTGAATTGATTTCAAAGCCCACTTTTTAAAAAAGTGACTTATATTAATTTAAATTCATAATTATGGGTCTAATTAAATAACTAAGGTGAAAAAATACAGAAGGATTAAAAAGGGGAGTGGTATGTGACAATATGCATTCTTTATGGACTTCATTATTCTCTTGTTTTTCACAACTTGAAGGATCCATGATTCTGTGGGTATGCATACTCACTTTACCAAAGCAGATCATAACTGTACTATGGATGCAATTTCTTATAATTACCATGAATGAAAAATAAGTCTCTCAAAAGCTGAAGAGATTTTTTTTGTATTACAAAAAAAATTTTGTTTTTTTGTAATATAATTATTTTTCCCAGGTCTATAATTGATATAACCTTTTTTTAGGGCACTTTGTCTGCAGAAACTCTTCCTTTAGTCCTCTATTCACTATACCATGATGATGATGATGATGATGATGACTCTCCTTAAAAAACTTAATTTAAATAATTTTAAAAAACAAATAATCGAGGTATAAAAGAACACAATAAGCCCAATGTCTGTATCAGTTAGCATTGACAAAAAAATCATTTTAATTATATATCATTTACTTATATACATAAAACAGACCACTCGACACAATTCAAATGAATGTCAAAGTTATTCCAAAATTTTATAGCACAGTACATTATGTTACAGAATTTTAATATATTATAAACTACATATAAATGGAAATATACAAATTAAACCTGGAATCTCAAATTTTAATGATATTTTTACCTTTTCAAAGAATTTTACTATTCTCCCAGTTAAAAGAAAGTATTCTGGTACAAAGGGTTCTATAAAAACTTAATTCTTTCTTCCTCTTCTTGCTCAGAATAAAGTCTTCTCATCTCAGCTCGTGTAAGTCCATCTCACCCACCCATTTTCTTCCCTTTCTCCTATTTACATTTACTACAACCTTAATTTGAATTTTTCTCCTTCCTTCCTTTTTTTTTTTGTTCCTGTATTCCCAATTAGGGATCAAATCAAATCTGAGGTTCTTGACTTTACCTTCCATTGGAAATAAACTGGAGTCAGTGTATCCTGCTACTAGACAGGTCAACATTAGACAAATAATTTTCATGTAATCCAATTTTTTCTTTCAATATAGATCAGTCCATGAAAATTTATAAATTTGAAAAAATTATACACACAATGAAGGGTCCATATTTTATAAATTTTCTATAGCTTTTTTTCTCAGTCATGGCAGGGAGATCAGCTTCTGATATAGACAAGATCTTCAAGTTTGCTGATAATATCAATAACTAAAAGCTATGCATTTATATTACAATATATTATATCTAATTATATTACTATAATTTATGTATTATAAAATGTTGCTCAATATTTGTAAGCAGATAGCAAAGATAACACATATACCATGAAGCTAAAGAGCATCTCTTTATTGCCACTAAATAATTGGTTCATTCATAACATCAAAAAAAAAATTGTGTCAAGATGAGTAACCAAAGGGTTTTATGTTCCAATTATGAAGGGTATTTTTTCCTTCTAGAGTACTATTTCTGACAGAAGCTTACCTGTTCCATTAAAAATGTTACTTGATAGAGAGTTATTCATTCCAAATGCCTGATTCCTGTTCATTCCAAATCCAGACATACTGGGTACACAGAAAATAGTTTCAGATATAATGTAAGAACACCAACGTTTAGCCGAGAAAAAAAATAAGTGCACATTCTTGATTTCCTCGTTTCAGATTATATCACTTTTGGAAACTGATGTTAAACTCATTTCATTAAATTCAACTTTTATTCTCCTTTAATTTGCCTAATTTTTTTATAACCAATTAGATGAAGAACAGGTTTGCTTTTGTTTTTTTCCTTAAAGACTTTAAGGGAATAAAATAAACATAAGAATGAAAAGAATTTATACCTACCTAGGAAGATAACAATGTTATGACCAAAGTACCATTATGTGGACAGAAAAAGGTCAATTACTACCTTGAGAGAATGAACTAAAGATATAGTTCAGTAGTTTTATCTAAGATTAGTTGATTTATACAGGTTTTCTATGGCTGAATTTTGCTGTGCTATACAGTACATTATCACGAAATGAATTAAAAGTGTTTTACAATTTATTATTTCATTCAAAATAACACTGACTTCTCCCATGCTAAACTGTATATTCCATTATTTTATTATCTCCCACCCCATGCACATCCACAATTAATATTCAAAATATATGTTGAATCACATCCTTTTAAAGCACACTTGTAAATTTTTAATGGCTCAAAGGCATATTCTTGAAAATTACTATAAAAATGAATCTAAAGAAAATTAGTTCATAGATGTATCATTAATACTTCAGCTACTTCAAAAATCTGGGGTTTATCAATATGAGGTGAACTCTATCAGTCATAAGTCCTTTGAAGTTTTAAAAGAGACAGTTTTATTTATTTTTTTTTTTAAGATTCTTCAAGGCAATTGGGGTTAAGTGGCTTGCCCAAGGCCACATTGCTAGGTAATTATTAAGTGTCTGAGGTCAGATTTGAACCCAGGTACTCCTGACTCCAAGGCCGGTGCTCTATTCACTGCGCCACCTAGCTGCCCCAGTTAGACAGTTTTAAAAGAGATAGGGTCCCCTAAGTTGAAAATCCATTGACCAACCTCTGATGATGAGCCTCTAAATTTAATTAGATATTTTCAATTTAACAAGCATACAGTCCATCACTGGATCAATATTCAGAGACTTTCCAACTTAGGAGGACTTGCTTACACTTCAATATGTACAGTCTTCAAGAACATAGGATGCCCTCATGATAAAGGACCAAAAAGAAGGTCTTTAGGTTACACATAATTAAGAACTGTAATTTTTAAAAAAATGCAAATCCTATGCTGACAATGTATTATTTAAGACTACTAATGGGGGTGGCTAGGTAGCATAGTGGATAAAGCACTGGCCTTGGAGTCAGGAGTACCTGGGTTCAAATCCGGTCCCAGACACTTAATAATTACCTAGCTGTGTGGCCTTGGGCAAGCCACTTAAGCCCGTTTGCCTTGCAAAAACCTTAAAATAAAAAAAAGACTACTAATGCTCATTGTGATCAAATGAGTTAATGGCTTTCTAGGCAGGACTGGAAAAATGTTATAAGCTGGTTACAATGTAAAATGGCAATAGACTTTCTATTAATCTATACCGAGTGAGGTTTAAGGGAAGCAAAAGTGTTTACAAAACATATAGTTGGACTATTACATGCTAGAAGAAAGCAAGTCAATGGCAGATTTTGACAGTTCAAATTGATAACAAAAGGTATATTCAAGCACAACTGTTTCATAGACAAGATCATTTGCTAATAAATATAGGATATCCTTAAAGTGGCACTTCAGAGACTTATATTTGACAAATATTTAGAAATTGTTTATACAAAAGGCCAAAACATCCAAATATATTTTATTTTATTTTTTTTAGGGTTTTTTTTTTTTTGCAAGGCAAACGGGGTTAAGTGGCTTGCCCAAGGCCACACAGCTAGGTAATTATTAAGTGTCTGGGACCGGATTTGAACCCAGGTACTCCTGACTCCAGGGCCGGTGATTTATCCACTGCGCCACCTAGCTGCCCCCCAAATATATTTTAAATGATAAATAATCAATTAAAAATAACATGGGATGTGCTGTTGAAAAAAGGTTCAAACTGACTCTAGGCATGGGTAGTTCAGATTTGGCAAACACTACAAATCAAGGCTTGATTTACTTGGAGATGGAGTGATGGAGAAAATATTAATAAGAGAAATTAAACTTAAAGTGTGTCACACATACATTTTTTCTTGAGTGGGCTATTAAACATTTATGAGCACACCCCTGATAATAACAGCTAGCAATTATGTAGCACTTTCAGATTTGTAAAGCACTTTTCATATGTATCCATTTGTTGTGCATAACAATTCTGGCAGGTAGATGCTAAAACTAGCTCAAATTTTATGATGAGAAAACTCAGGCTAGTGTCTTAAGCAGAATTTGTTTATTTATTATTTAGTTTTTGCAAGGCAATGGGGTTAAGCGGCTTGTCCCATGCCACACAGCTAGGTAATTATTAAGTGTCTGAGACCGGACTTGAACTCAGGTCCCTCCTGACTCCTCCAGGACTGGTGCTCTATCCACTGCGCCACCTAGCCTCCCTTGAGCAGAATTTGAACTCAGGTCTTGCTGACTTCAAGTCCAGCACTCTCACAACTGTGTGATCTAGCTTCCTTGACATAAAAAATTTAATAGAATGAACTAAAACAAGTACAAAGATAGATGAATATAAATTAGAATATAAGCAAGCACAGTATAAAAAGGTATGAGATCAGATGATATACTATAGATAAAAATATAGCAGAGAGGAGAGTACATAAAATACTAGAAAGCAATAAACATCAAGGGTGGAATATAAGACTAAAAGTATAAATAATAGAAACATGTTGAATAAAGAATAGAAACTCTGTCAAGCACCTAGAAATATCTGAATTATTTATAGGGTATACAAAATTAAAAAAAGAAAGTAGACTAAAATATGATCATGTCAGGGCCTTCCGAAATTTTCTTCATTTCAGAGTTCCCTATGCCATTTTTTTTAACAAATATTAATTAATAATAATAAAGCATTTCTGTTTTAAGAAAGGTTCATCTTATACTGTTCACAACTAAATCCTCCAAACTGGAAAACCATTTAAACATGAGTAAATACAGTTATATTGCTCCCTTTGGAGATCATAAAAATGAGAGTACTAATATTATCACAATTTTTTCCTCCAAAATAAAATTTTGTTTTACTGACACAAACCTGGCCTTTAAAAAATAGAAACAAAAACATTTTCATCTTCATAAAGTTGAGACTGTCCAAAATCAGAATGTTGAATCTTAACTAGGACAATGAAATAAATATATATATATATACTTTATAATTTCATAAATTACAACAGACATTTTGTAGTATATTAAAAAAACCACTTTCACATAATGTCATCTTGAGACAGATATGGCATGCACCATTTTACTGATGAAGCAAATTCTTGAAAAAAATATGTCTTATCTAATTAGTAAACTTTGAACTCTCATCTTTAGAGTCAAGGACTTGCATTCTTAAAGCCTGTCACATAAGAGGACAAGAGGGTGGTCAGAAAACTACCAATTATCTTAAATGACATGCTGCATTAAAGAGAAAGTGCAAGACCTGTGATAACACGGATTTTATTAGAGGAAAGACTTACCAGCAAAGTTTACCGATGAAACCCAGCAACAGCCATGATTCTAACTTATGATGCTATATGATGGTAATTAGACCACTTTTTCTGAACCAGATCTGTGATTTCATTGGTTCTGGGACTCACAGCACATTAACTTCTCTACCAATGCAGAATGGTACTTGCTGTGCAGAGGAGAGACTTGAGGAGTTGAACAGGAGGACACTGAGAGTTTAAATGATTTGGTGGATGTCAGAGCCAAGACATAACCCTAGGTCTTCCTGAGTGAGGTCAACTCTCTAACCACTCTGTTGAAATGCCTCTCAATATAGATACAAGTTGAAGCTTTCTCTATGTAATAAGGTTTTATCATTCAATATTATTTTTTTAAGTTTACAAAAATGGCATAAAGAACTCTAAGAAAGACAGTAGAGAACAGTGAATCAGAATGAGCCTTGGAGTCAGGACGGTTGAGTTCAACTTAACTTGAGAAGCTAAGATTAAGAGTAGCTGCCAATCTACCCAAGCAGACAATTCCCAGTTCTAAATGGAGTGAATTATAGGTCCAATTCAAAGGTAAAAAAGAGCACTTAAACACATCTCCTAAAAACTTGTAAGCTACTGAATTGGATCCTTCCTTTCCTGAGTATTGTGCAAGGCAATAATTGCTCTAGCTATCTCTCTTCCTTCTCAATCTGGACACCTGGATAGATCAATCCGATTTAAACAGTAGTCTCTGGGTTGAACCCCTTGAGCCCTAATAGTATCACAGTTCATGCCTGTCCAACCCTTGATTACTCCCACTCTGCCTCTTTCTCTCCTACTCAGGTAAAGTAGCATGAACCTGGAGGACATCAACAGATACTGCCTAGGGAGACCACACATTTGTGCCAACTGACCTCAGTCAAGCCCTGGCTGGAGCACAAGCAATCCTACCACCCTCCATTAAGAATTTCCCATTTCACTCACGATAGTTGCTGTACTCTCACTTTATCTACGAAGGATCGTTGATTCATATTTCACTGAAAACTTGAGGTCATTTGCCAAAAACACACTCTATTCCCTTCCTCCTTTTATATCCTCTGCCATCATGTTCCACTAACTCACCTTTCACTCCAATCACCTCCTGTTTCCTAAACTCAAATCCTCTACAGGTGAAAGCAATAATACATTCCTTTTCATCTTCCCCAGAAAATTAAATTGCCTATATCAGCACCCTCATCTTCTCTAAAATCTTCCATCTTTCCTAATCTCTCAGTTCCTAATCTGCTATATACAAACTATGCCCCACTCTTCACCTTCTTTAAAAAAAGAAAAATACTTCACTAAATTCTGACAAGCCTGCCAGCTATATCTTTTCTCTCTGACACTACTTTCTTGATAAAGCCATCTACTCTAAAGGTTTTTATTTTCCTCTTGCTTCTAAAAGCCTTCTGCAATGTGGCTTCCTATCCCATCCCTCAAGTGAAATAGCTCTCTCTAAAGTTATCAATAATGTCATAAATGACAAATCTAATTTCTGTGTACTCTCTCCTCTTTGAATTTTTGTGGCTCTGTTCTGTCTTGGCCCTCATTGTTGACTGACAACTAGGATCTTTATCAGTATCATGCTCATTAACTCTGAGTCTCCCTCAAAGCATCTGCTTTTTCTTTCTCTATCTCACTTAATGCTTTCATTAACTAGTGGGCTCCATTATCATGTTTAGGCAGTTGAGAGCAGATCTATATGTTTGAGACCTTGTCTCTTGTCTTGAACTCTAGGACTCTTTTTAACAACTACCTGCTGACCCATTTTGAGCTCAGATTTCCTAAAGGAATCTCAAATTCAACATGTCCAAGACAGAACTTATTTTCATTTCCCTCAAACTTTACCATCTTCTGAAATTCCTTATTATTATCCACAAATCATAAGTTCAATTATCCAAGTTCAAAGCTTCAGTAACTCCACTGACTCCTCTCTTGTTCACCACACATTTCCAATCTTAGCTGTTAAATTCCATCATTTCTTTCTTTAGTACATCTTTATATATGTCCTACTCTCTATTCACATAGCTAGCAGTTAGTGCAGATTCTCTTGACTATAGCTATAGTCTTCTAATTGGTATTCCTAACTAAATCCACCCTCCTTTAAACAATCTGACCCTATCAGTCCCCCTGCTGAATAAACTCTATTGCCTCATTATTATTATTTCTAAGTCCAATTTTAAGGTCAGTAATTTAGAGCATTTCATAATTTAGTCCCTTCCTACCTTCCTAATCTTTCCACACACTTTATGATTTAGTGATATTAGCCTCCAGGTGACCCTCATACAAACACTTCATCTCCCACCTCTGTGCCTTTGCAACAGGTGTTGCTCATGATTGAATGCTCTTTATCCCAAATCTCCACTTCAGCATTACTTACTTTAGAAGGCCTGTTCTAGTCCCTCTAGCTGCTAGGATCATCTCCTCTAATGTTTTTAAAATTTTCTTATTATTTCCAGTACTTACCACAGTGCCTGGTACAGAGTACTCATTTAATAATGTTTACTGATTGATTATAAAAGTGTATGTTTGAGTATGATTAAGCAATCATCCCACCTCCTACCCCTGCCCCCCCCCCCAAAAAAAAACTTTTAAGGTCAGGAAGTTCTTTTAGAACTGAGATGGGAAAAAAATGAAACATTTTGATTTGATTGAGATGAAAAACCATTATGACTTCAAGATAAAGAATTGAGAATATGAGTAGAGCAGTGAGCATGAATAGCAATGTGGGCAATAAGACAAAAGATAAACAGAAAGTATTTATATACATGCAATATGATCTAATTTAGTTTACCTTACCTGTTCACAGTAAAAGGTTGTCTAGAGGGTTGCTGCTTTGGCATACATATTATGCTTGGCGAGCTTCTGTTAGGGCTACCTAACCCTGAACTGCTCATGCTATTTGTCCTGCTGGCAATTCCAATGCCCTGACCAACCTGGGAGTGGTTGATCATATTCCTAGGATTCATAGGTAATATACCCCTGAAAAAGAAATTGTTATAAAAGATGGGACTTGAGAATCCCTCATTAAATTTCTAAACAAAAATCTGTGTTATAATCTAGATCCCCAACATAATCATTCATAGTGAAAGAAACATAAAATATCATTAATCGAAAATAAAAAAAATTCTTATTAGATGAATATAACTGAGATGAAATAAGATAAAATAACTGAGAATGTGATCTTTCTTCTTTCTGTTAACAAATAGTAAACTACAAAAATGGAAAATAATCTATACTTTTAGTCCCAATCACTTCAGCTCTGTTAACTTTTTTTGGGGAAAAGGTGCTAAGTGAGGAAATTGGAGCAAGGGGAAGATAATTGCTAGAATGACTAATTTGACAAAACAAAATGAAGCAATAACTCTTGTAGTATCAAATTCCTTTTCAAAATAATATGTTCCTTCTAATTTCTCAATACTATGTATATACTATTCACTCATTTTCACCTAAGGGAAGATATATTTAACCTACCACAATACAAGTATTTAAATTAAATGAAAAGCATCCTAAGGACAGTGCATCAATTCCCTGCCTCAATGAAAAGCAACGAAGCAGGAAAAAAGTTTCCTTTAAAAAAAAAGTTTTTTTATATTATACATCCACAGGTCTGCAGGTTTATTAATAGATTATCTTTTTCATAACATAAGATAATAAGCATAGATCTAGGATACTACTACAGGCATATACACAGATATAATTTTTAAAGAAATATAATAAATACCTGCTTGGAGAAGGAGGCGTATGAAGTGACATTGTTGGTACCCCTGTTGTTGGCGTAACGTGGCTTGGTAACTGAGTGCCTTGTGATAAGCTGCGATTTAACTGAGGGGTATTGTTGCTTATTCCCCTCATTGGAAGGCCTAGTGCACCTATTAAAAATTATAGGAGGGAAACATAACCAATTTTGAAAGATGCTAAATAGAATAAGAAATTGAAAAATTACAACTTTCTAAAGACATAAGTTTAACTTCTCTGAATGGCATCTCAAAAGAAAATTTTTACAGCAAGCTATTCTCTAATTTATTAAGATTTTAAACAGAGTACATACATGCTTATAATTTATAACACTCAAGAAGTTTTCTGTATTCATGGTTTGATAATAGATTAATGTGCTTTAATAAAGTCTATGGAACAATATTTTGATTTTATTAAAATCATTGTACAATGTTATACTTTAGTATCTATTTCTATTAAGCTCTTTCTTTGCCAAGTTAAAGCATCAGTTACTTGCTATGTGAAGAAGCTTAATTTTGTTTAGTTTATATTTAATTTTAATTACTTTTATTGGTGTTTCTGAAACATGCTAAGACTTAGAGAAAATATTTTCATTTAGGGAATATATTTACAAATAAAAAACTGTTAGCAAAGGAAGGTTAAGTAAAAAAAGTCTATCAAAAATGTACAATTGAAACCTATCTACCAATTTTTTTAAAAAAGATTTTCTTTCTCTTCAGACCTTTGATACTAGATTATCATTAATCTAATATCAGGAAATGAGGTGTTTTAAATCAGAGAATTTCCCCCAGAAATTTACCATTCATGAACTAAAACATAAGTTGAGCAGCCTTTTTAATGGTAATTGTTCTAAAACAGGATACAGAAGAAAATTTAACTTTTTTTCTTTATACCTACCACCAGGCTTCTCTCCTTCATAAAATTAGACTTTCCAACTTTGAACTGAAGAGTTAGAAGGGACCTTATAACCAAGATTTCAGACCC
Organism: Macrotis lagotis; assembly: GCF_037893015.1. NCBI lineage: Eukaryota > Metazoa > Chordata > Mammalia > Peramelemorphia > Peramelidae > Macrotis > Macrotis lagotis. The sequence continues at coordinate 266,140,584 of NC_133659.1, read as the reverse complement.
TTCAAGGTACAGATGAGGAAACTGAAAGTCTGCTACTTCCATGCCTGCTCTTAATGCACCATCCCACATAAAGTTTTTAATTTGTAACTTCTAATCTGCTATGAATGGATAGGCAAAGCAGGACACAGAAATTTAGAGCTGGAAAGGACTTTGGAGAGTAATTTTATAAGTGATAGACCCAGAAAACAAAAGTGGGCTGCATAGTATTTTAGAGCCAGAATTCAAGCCTAAGTCTCCTAAGATCAAATAACTTTTTCTACTACAACCCAGAATTCAGAGACAACAGTCAGATATATGAATATACTAAGTTAATCATACACATATATCTGACAGTTGTCTCTGAATTCATAGACATAAGATTTACATTATGAATATCAAAGAAGGCCATTTCTAGAGTCTAAGTTTATAAATTCTTCAATATTTAAAAGATCTCTGAATTCATACACATTGGGGTATTTTCTAAATGGCTCAAGAAATTTGTGCAAAGGACTGAAGGAAAACGGCATGAATAAAAGAAACTGGCAGATAAACTTAACTAATTACTTTTCTTATTCTAAAAAACAAGCACTATTTCACTGATTCAAGAACCAAAAGTTTTTTAATGCTGTGAAAAGAATTACATGTCAATTAAAAGTCAACATTGCCCTAAGTGAGGAATTAATGAATTAAATATACCACATTAAATGCTTCTGTGGTAGAGTCCCATATTTTCAAGGTTCTCTAAGAGTTACCAACAGTGCTCTCTAGATATCATGAACATAAACATGAGTTAATTTTTCATTCACCTGCATAATGAAGTACTATTTCTCAATTCTTGTATTACAACAGACTTTTGCAATGCAAACAAGGCTGATTTTTATATTGGAAATTAGTACGCTTAAAAGTCAGGCTGCCAAACTCCTTGATTTCTACAGACTCAATATCCACAGATGTCATAATGCATACATGGTGCTTACCGATGTTTAATTTAGAAATGAAAAACCATGAGAAGCTGACCCTGTAATATATACCACCTTTGGGGGAAAGCACATTATCACTGAGGCAACTCTCAATCTGGGACACAACAGAAAAGAATATAGATCATAAAGGAAATGTCCAAGGAAGCAACATAAGAAATATTTCCTTCAAGCTCATAGTCCCCCCATTCCAATATAATATCTCCTTAGGTCATTTCAATTCCTTTTCTTGCTCTTTGTGTCAAATACCACTTTGGCATTCTGGCAAAGTCCATGGACCCCTTCTTTTAATAATGTCTGTTATTTACATTAATAACTGAAGGGAATGCTATACCACAGTTATCAGTTAGTGAAAAACGAAGGTGAGATTTTTCTCTAGTTCAAGTTCATAACCCCTCACCCCTTCTTCCCACTCTGAAATCTATCCATGGACATTATTGTCTTTAGGTTAAGAATCTCCGCTGTATATTCCATCCTATTCTAAAAAATGTACTTTTAGTTGTAGATGTCTTAATGAGATTTATTTCTTATGCTCTTTGGCCTAGAAATGTAATCACAGAATGTTACAAGTTAAAGTTACCTAAAAGAAAGATCATCTAGTTCAGCTTTCATTTTATAAATGAATTAACTGACAGGTTTAGGGACTTGCCCAAGGTCACAATTAGAGACAGGACAAAAATTAAGACCAAGGTTTCCTGACTTAAAATTTAGTGTTCTGCCCACTACAACCTGGATAGCACAAATTACACAGAAATGTGAATGCAAACCATGACCCCATTTCTCTTTTAAAGTCCAATCCAAAAATACTATATCCTCTCTCTCAAATATTACTACTACCACTAACTGAAGTCTTCACTCATCCTGAGAATAACAATTTCTTTAGATGGAAAATGTCATTAAATTTAACTTAAATTCTTCCTGTTCCTTCCCTTCTCCCCATTCTCATTTTTTTCCCTTTTCTTCTTTCCTAATTTTTTTTCTATTTGCTCATCTGTTTCATTAATCTCCTTTCTCTTCCCTAATTGTCTTCTTCCTTACTCCATATATGCCTTTAAAAGGCCTGCTACATCTACCCTCCAAAAGAATACAATATTAATCTATGGTTCTTAGGTTGGGTTTTTTTTTATTCATGGTGATTATTAACCCAATACACCCCATGGCTTTCCATAAAAAAAAATAACACCCGAAAAATTAAGGACTTGAGAAAAATCAAATCAAAGAAGTTTTCAAGCAAGTCTTGTAAGAAAGAGCAGCTTTAGGGGTGGCTACGTGGTGCAGTGGATAAAGCACCGGCCCTGGAGTCAGGAGTAGCTGGGTTCAAATCTGGTCTCAGATACTTAATAATTACCTAGCTGTGTGGCCTTGGGCAAGTCACTTAACCCCATTTGCCTTGCAAAAAAAAAAGAAAGAAGCTTTAAACACAACAAAACATTTAGTCAACTATAAGTTGACACACTTTCTTTCATTATTTGTGCTAAAAATCAAAGTAGATGGCATGTACAGATAATCTTCAATACTCAAATTTATCACTCAATATTCACCATACTCCCTTCACAAAGCAATTAACATTTAAATGATATCAGTCTGAAGCTAGGGAAGATGCTAACTAGCAAAGAAAAAAAATGGTCAGAAGATGGGAGACAGGCAAAAGGATGGATAATTTCAGCCTTCAGATATTTAATAATATTCCCATTAATACCAAAACTCTACAAAGGATTTGTTATTTGGAAACTTTGTTTTTATCATTTACTGAACTCTCATAGTTGATCCATCTCTCACTCAACTACAACCATAGCTCAGGTCCTATCACCTTGTTTTCTGGTACTCCCTGCCTTAAGATTCACAACTCCAAACCATACTAAACACTAAGAGAAAATAATTTTTCTTAAAGGCAAATCTGATCTTGTCATTCAATAATTAAATAAAATTCAGTGGCCATTGAGACTCATCTCTTAGATAAAAATATAAACTCCTCTTCAGCTGGTAATGCTCCACAAAACATGGAGTCCACCACCCCTCTCATTGCCCATTACTCCTCAGATAGAACACTCTGTTTTCCATCAGGCAATAATGATTCTCCACGTAAGAATTCACTCATAGAAGTAACAGCTTAAGAACCATCAACCCAAGCTATAATCATCCTGCTCTCCCCGTGGCACATAGTAGGTGATTAACAAATCCTTTCTTTGTTACTTTGTATATTTATTCTATATTGATTTACATATGAACTTGTTGCCTTCCTCCATTAGAAAATAAGCTCCTTGCAGGGAGGGACTGCTTTATTTTTAAAAGTTTTATCTCTTGTGCCTAGCACAGTCTGAATACATAAGAGACATGCAACAAATGCTTGCTGATTGACTTAGTAAACTTCACTAAGTCAAGAGGTTATAATCAGAAAGGATCATTGCAAACCTTTTAATTTCTAGTATGTTCATACCAAGTAAGAGTCCCACTGTCAAAAGTAACACATAATGTCTTAAGAGTATGATAACTAAACAAGTGAAAACAGAAGAGTTTTGCCATAGGAAAACTACAACAATAAAAATCAATTCAACAATCATTAATTATGTTACTACTCTGAACAGAACCCTCTACTAGACACAAGGTTAAAATGGAGGATACAGTCTAACTTACATATTAGGAGAGGGATGATGTTTGTCCTTCATTCAGGGAGGTAATGCCATGACAAGAATAGGATTGGGGGGGGGGGGCGCTGTGCTACAACCAGAGCCATCTGGGTCCAGTGGTCAAATAGGAATCAGGATGACTAGGAATGACCCTGGATGCAAGGCAATCAGGGTTAAGTGATTGGCCCAAGGTCACACAGCTACTGAGTGTAAAATGTCCGAGGTCAAATTTGAACTCGGGCCCACCTGACTCCAGGACCAGTGCTCTATCCACTGCACCACTGCTGCGGAGTGAAGGGATAGGGCATGATAATGTTAATGCACAAAAGTACATAATCAGAAAGATATAAAATCTGATGGCTCTTATTGACTTCTTTGAGTCCACTGCCATTACTGAATACTCTTGCCTCCTAAAAACTCTTTCCTATATGGGTTTTCATGACTGGAGCTCTTTCATGGTTATCCTCTCACTTCAAGTGCCCTGCTCTCTATGAGACCTTATCAGCAAACTATCAATTTAGCTATCATCTTGTTATAGAATCTTAAATATCTCTTGCTATGCCTCTAAGTCAGCATTGGCTGAGAGCTAAAGAAATTAGGGTTCCTCTCCCCAAATCACATAACATGGGGATTTTCAAATACAAAAATAGGGTAGAAGACCACACTGCTATGGAATACACAAAAATTTCTGCACAGTATAGGCTATAACCCATTTTACTTAGAGGTCTAAGAAAGGAATATTACAATTTTACAACTTGTGAGAAAAGGTTGAGTAGCAAGAAAGACAAAATGATTAACTAATATCTGAAAGATATGAGAATTTTACAAAGGAAAAAAAAGAGAAACAGAGGAGGATGCTGAAGTGAATAAGGAAGTAGAAATATGACAGCTCTGTGGCAATTGCCACAGGTAGCAAGAAGGAAGAAGAAGAAGAAATATAAAAGTATCTATTATAAAGGATAAGGAGGAGGATTTTGCTTACAGAAAGGAAGAGCAGGAGAAAGTGTGAAGTGGCATGCAAGGAGTGACACTTCAACAACAGCCAAGTATTTGCTATCTAAATTTAAAGTTTAGTAAAAATATTCACCTAGAAGAGAAGGTAAAGGAGCATAAAAAAAAAACCTCTCCATTCTCTAATGTATAAAACATGTTTCTTGGTTTTTCTAAGAAGGCATTCAATTAGAAAACAAATAAAACAAATTCAAAAAAGGATTTACAAAGAGACGGAAATTCTGACCTATATCACAAGGCTAAAAATTAATGGAGAAAATAAGACTGTATCATCTGATACTATGTAAAAGATATAAAGCTCTCTTTAAAGAAAAGAATATAGCTTCTCTAAGAAGGAAGCTTTTTATGTAAGAAATATTGATAAAGATCCAAAAGAACCATGAGATAAGAGAATATCTTGATGGCCAAGAGGCAATGAGATAATTACAGATGTCTGCAGATTAACTGGGACAAATATAATTAAATTTAATTATATATAATAAGCCTTACAACTTTTTACATCTTTAAAAATTCAATATGTCCTTTTTCTGCAATCACTTCTTTTATATAATTTGACATTGATTTCATAATATACTGACACATTCTTTAGTTTATCATGAAATCATATTATCATAGTGGAAAGTGAACCCTTGAAGAACAGGCCATTTTTCTAAGTCTGGCCAAGTGGTTTACAACAAAATTTAAATAAAGCAAGATCCAAGGGAATCAATGCATGTTTATCTTCATCTCTTGATTAAATTTCTAGGCATGCTACAATAGTCTATGTCCACTGGGGATTTCTGTAACTCTTGAATGATTTTGTTTTTAGTATATCAATATATTTATCAGCACTGGCACTGCCTCAAAAGATACAAGGTAGATATGGAAATCAACCAAAAATTTAAAAAATTCTCAAAGTATTTTTCTTGGTGGCTGTTTTATAATTGGATGAAGATATTCAGCTTTCATAAGATCACCTGGCCTTCTGACAAAAGTTTCAGTACAGCATAAAGAAAAAAGTTAAGCATCATCAGTTTCACAATACTGTTTTCCAATCTTCAGTATTTTAGATTTTTAAAATCTTGCCCATGACATTTTTTAATACCAAATGTAGTTTTTTTTTTTAAATATGTCTTCTCACTGTTCTTTCAACATCAAGAAAACTTTCATATTGTGAAGATCTTCTTTGACTGCTTTCATGAGATCAGTTAAGCTGTTTTGAAGGAAGTTTGTTGTGGCACTGTTTCTTTGTTTCTGAATGTATTCCATGTGACTGGTCCTTTTTTCACATGGGGCATGAATGATTCTTGAAATGTCTGACAGCCCACACCAACATTTACTTCAATATCTCTAACAGGCACTGAAGCGTGCTCTTTAAGAGCTACAACTTCTGCAGATGTTCTTGGAGTAATAGCCATTCTTTTAAAATACAGAATTAAAAACATAACAAGAGAGCAATATTTGTATGGCATAAAATCCAAACTGAATACTCAACTAACAGAGAACTAAACAAAGGTGGAGAACCAGCTCAGTTGGAGAACCAACTAGTCTGATAGTCTGAGTTAGCCTAGCATCAGCAAAAGCATGCACTCATGACCACTAATGTCACAAAGTGAAATCATGTCATAATCATTGTTCATCCCAAGTAATTTTCACATGACTGTGGCTGTTAATTTCACTATACTAACACAGAAATCTCCTATCTTCTCTGTGTATATCTACAGAACAGGTAAGGAGATAGTAAGAGAGGATCTAGCAATTCTTAAAAAGTTCTAGTCACAAAACTCAGATGAACTGCATTCCTTACCACTAAAAAAACAAACAACTAGTAAATGGAATGGTTGGTAACTGTTAATGATTTTTGAAAGATCATGGTGAAAATCAAGAAATTCAATTATATTAATTAGGGTAAATTCTTTCCAAAAGTAAAGAGATGAGTCAATAAACTGTAGGCCAGTAACCATGATTTTGATTCCTGGAAAATATAGACTATATTATTAAAATGAAGAAGGCAAATGAATATTCAGAAAAGGAAGTAATCACAAAAAGTCAACATATTCATCAAAAAACAGTTCATACCAGATATCATTATTTCCTTTCTTTTGGACAGTTTTTAGATTGGCAGATGAGAAAACTATCAAAGAAAACAGCTACCCTAAATTAGAAGAAAGCATTTGACAAAGTCTCAGAAAAAATGCAAATGTAGTTTAGAGACCTTAAATTAGATGGTTTAGAAGGGCTGCACAGTGTGTACCCAAAAGGAGTTAATTTCAGTTTATTGTTAGATTAAAGAACTTTTCCAGGGCAAGGTCTTGCAAAACTAAATGTTGCTCTTTACAGAAACACCTTTTTTTAGTATGCTTACCAAATTGACAAATAATAAACATAGGAAGGTTGCTGTTATTTTGAATGAAAGAACTAGAATCCAAAAAAAAAAAAATCAGACTTCTTTTGTTAAGCCTACATAAATGAACTAGGAACAATGGGCACAAAAAACAGAGGCAAAAGTTTGGTTTCTTGAAATGCTGAATAATAAGAACTATCAAAAAGTGGAATGGGTTGCCTCAGAAGATAATGGATTCCTGTTCACTTAGAGGTCTTCTGGTTGAACATTGTTGAATATGCTGTCGAGGGGGTTTTTATTGTCCAGTTTGAACTAGTTAGCCTCTTGGTGTCCTGTCCAACTCTGAAAGTATATGAATTTTGTAAAGAGTTACTGACCACACACCTCTGGCTATGTGACAATAACAGAACTATGCTTTCAATTAAAAATCAATAGTTCTAAGTTAAATATTAATAAATCTCTCAATAAAATGATTCAAACCATAACTGAACACTTCATTTAAATAATGCAATAACATTTTGATAAAAATGAAATATTTATAAATAAAATACTATGTTTTATTACTACTTAATGAACGCTTTGAAAAGCCTAACATCTGTCTGTCCCTTTTCATCACTGTTGCTGTCATCATTCCACGAGCATATCATATTAGACTCTTTCCCCTTAGAGAGATATATTACAATTTCCAAGTTTTATATTCATTCCATTGCCTTTTATTCTTTTAAATATGAATTTAATGTGAAGCTCCATAATTAAAATCTCCCCTTCAGGATCTATAAAAGCTTCACACGGATAAAAGTGACATGGACAATGCTCAAGCTCTTCTGCATAATGGACAATTCCAAAATAACATTTTGTTTATGGTTTCCACGAATATAGTTTCTTCAAAATTGTATGATGTATGCTACTTTGTTCTATTTATTTATGTATGGCCAACTCGTTCAATCAATTAAGAAGATGATATGAGAATTAGAGTTTACATTCTTCATTAAGGACAAAAGCAAAAAATTTCATTTAGTTTTTAGTTTTCTTTCTTTTTATCTATGAATGTATCTTTTATAGCAGTGATGAAATGATGTTATTGATTTTTCTAGCTTACTTCCTCCTGCTATCATTACCTTTAGAGCCAAAGCTTTCAGATGCTCTTCTAGTTTTTGGGTTTTGGGGTTTTTTTTTTTTTTTTGGTTTACCTAATTTGTATTTTGACAAGAACTAGAACTACAAGGTCTTCTCATTTAAACAATCCTTTTCTTTTATTATATAATATTACATATTATATAAAGAGCAACTTTCAACTAGACCTCATAAAAAGTCAACATGAATTCATCAGAAAAATCCATATCAGACATCATTATTTCCTTTCTTTTGGACAGTTTTTAAATTGGCAGATGAGAAAACTATCAAAGGGATAAGTAAGGGGTAAGTAAGAGAAGATGATGACATTTCCAGAGGCAAAGGTTCTGGAAAGAGTATAGGTTTTTCAGCTAGAGAATAAGAATCACTTCCATAAAACAGAGACAAAGGATCTTAGCAAAGTTGAAAAACAAAGAGGCAAGGCAAACCAAAACAAAAATAAAATGAGATGTAGCATGGAAGAAGAGGCTTGTGTTTCAATCTCATCTCTAGCTGTTCACTAACTGCATAATTATGTATAACAACCTGTTGTTGGAGTTTTCTCAATTACAAAATAGGAATAAAATGACTTGCACAACCTAATTCAGAGGGTACTGTAAGGAAAGAATCCTGAAAACTTTAAAGCATTATATAATTATATTGCTGATAAAATGCATTAACCACTAATGACATATATTAGGCTGGGGAATAAGATTCAACATGAGAACTGCTATCTAGCTAGATAATATGACTATTTCTATGAGGAAAAGAGTGACAGAAGCTATTATTTTAAAAGGAGAAAGAAAAAGGTTGTTCTGGTGTTTTTTAACTTGAGCTTTTCTAGAATGGTCGTTTTCTATTAAAAATATCCAAAATGCATCAATGAATAACAGCATCAGTTTTTCAAAATTATACTTCATGGATAACACCTTAATTATCTATCTATCTATCTATCTATCTATCTATCTATCTATCTATCTATCTATCTATCTTATAACCTGATGGAGAATCACTGAGTTTTCAAGGTTTTCTCTCTTTTTAAATTTTCTTTTTGTTGTGAACAACAAACTGAAATATTTCAATATGCAATGAACAAGAGAAAGGTTTGTAATAAGAACTATTTACATATAATTTATGTTTTAAAACATATGTGTATAATTTAACACTGTCACAAAATTCCTCTATATTTTTCCCTTTGAAATACCTTTTCTTTTGTGCATTTAAATGTCTTAATTATGTTTTTAAAAAATGTTTAGCACTACACTCTAAGCCTGCTCCTCCCAATAGTCAAGCAAGACAAATCAAATTGGTCATGTCTCAGAATGCATGTCTGTTTCTGTAATTCTAATTCATCACCTCTCTGCCAAGAGAAGGGGGACATGTTTCATTATTAGTCTTTTGAAACCATCAATGGTCACCGTTAAACAGATTATTTGCTGTCTGACAATTTGTATAAGTGTTAAACTGGTTCAATGTAAAAGAAAATCCAACTTAATAATTTAATTTCAAATACAAACTGTTTTCTTCCAATGATTATGAATTTAATGCCAAGTTTAGAATCTGTATATATGAGTACAATAAATGGACAAAAAAGAAAATAAAGAGTGATAAAGATTGTGAAGATATTTTGTATTTTATCTTCAAATTATTAACAATACAGGAAAAAACTCAACAACTTATTAAAATTACTTCTCAATTTTACCATCTTATTCATAAGATTCTAAAACCTATGTTGTGGAAGCAATAGCCGAGCATCCCCTTTGCAATGCCTGTTCCTATTTGAATGGACACCTACAAAGTAAGTCTTATCTGGAACATGAGGCAGAAAAGATACTTTAGCAATTATTCAACTAGTAAAACTATTTGAATGTGGAACACATTCAATTATAATTTTGATTTTTTTATTATTCAATCAAAATGAAATTGCTGAATGAATAAACAATCAGCAAATTCTGACCACTGTATATGATGTCATAGTTACTAGAAAGATATAAAGATGCAATGGAAAAACTGGAAGAAATTATTTAAAATTACCTTTTAACTCATATTCACTTTAAAAGGTAAAATGGAATATATATCACACTAAAACAGCTTTTATCCCCCTGATATAATAATGATATCTTTTAAAATTTTAAATAAAATTTGTTAAAGTTGTTACTTGATCTACTTTTAAATCTATAATTCTATCATCAGATAATATCAACCATTCCATAAACTGATGATACTTATTAAGTTATTTCAGGTACAACATGGAAATTAAAAATTATAATCTCATAATCTTAAATTCATGTGTTCTATTAAACTCTCTAAATGGCAATGATTGTGAGAAAGCCAAGTTTGAATAAGTATAAAACGTTTTTAAACAAAACTTTTCATTGTGGAAAGACAACTGATATCAGCCAGAACTCCTAGATTCTAATCCTGAGTATAGACATGAACAAGTCAAATATCTTTTTGGGTCTCAATTTTCCCATCTATAAAATAAATGATGTGAACTATAATGTCCCTTCCATCTCTGCTAGTATTATAAAGATAGAATAATATTATGGCAACTAATACAGAGTTGTCCTAAAGAAAAGTGCTATTTTAATCTAGCTGAAGTTGTAGTAAAGTGTGCTAAAATATGACATATTAGTCTTATAAGTAAGATATTATTTTTAGAATGAAATTGTATTCTCTCAAAATACTTGAACCCTGTAAGTTAACTTAAGGAACGTTCTGGCAAACTTCCTTATATTAATTTTCTCAGTAAAGATTTTTTTTTTTCAAAGCTATTCCAAATGGTAAAATTCAATCTGGTTCATGTGCAAATTTTAACACATTCCAAATAGCAAATTATGAATTAATTTGGTTTGATTATAAGAATACATAAGAAAAAAGACTGAAAATGCCTCTTTTGAAATTTCCCATTAATGCAATAGTTTTCTTTCTTAAAAAGGGAACCCCAAAATAAATGCAAATTCTTACTTTGTTGCCCGTATAAACTTGCCCCAAACTGAGACAGCTGACCTGATGTTGATGGTGATGCCAGCATCTAGAAACAAATTAATTACATTAGAGTATAAAGAGCTACACAAAGCACTCAATGAACTTAGATTTTAGTAATGTTATATATATTTTGTATGCTACTATAACTGTAATTCATTCTTATAGTTTTCAAAATATGAAGAACATAAAATACAGGTATAAAATATAAACAATTAAAATTTTATTAAATTGAACATTTCTTAGATACATAGCAAGTAAATTCAAACTGCAAAAGTGAAATTAATTTTTTATAAATATGGAATTTTATAAGTTTTTCTAAACTGTTACATCATTCAGAATACACATTTTTACACCTATATCCTCACGAAGCTATAAATCCAATTAATAAGTTCTTTCAAGAAATATAGACTTATAACATCCATGACATTAAAATAGATTACAAATCCACTGAAAAAATAGGAACTAATCATTGGTTCAGAAAAAATTCAATGAAAAAATACCTAACTGGACTGTTTTATACCATTAGAAGTTCACTTTATCATCATTTAGTAATAACAGAAATGTTTCCTTCATATTACTCAATGACTACTTTCCTTTTTATTGTTTACAAAAATATTTCAAATACAAATTTCAAAATGGTTATGTTATTCTTATTAGGAGGGAAGTAGTCATATTATTAAGAATGAATAATTATATGAATGGAAATTTGGGTTCTTGTAAAAAACCTCAGACCCAAACTATTAAAAGAGCTAAATACTTTAAACCACTAGATTATTCATTGCTTTTCAAGAGAGATATTTCTCTGAAGAAAAATTATTCTATACAAAATTAATCAAAGATCAAAGTCAACACAGTAACATGCATGAGAATTTCATCCAAAATCCAGAATTTTGTGAAAAGATTGGAAAAAATTTGACATTAAAAAATTATTTGAAATCTAATGACCAAGAATTTTAAAATAGAAAAGTCCCAATTTCAAAGAACTATAAAAAAGTTAACAGAATAGTTCAATTTAATTTAATAGTTCAATTCAATTTAAGTCAATTAAACAAACTATAAAGCTATACTATTAAGTTTAATCTTTGTGTAAAGTATGATGTGCTAAAAGCTGGTTCTTTGCTGTATACTTACATTAAGCTGGATTTTAAAAAAACATAAAGCATTAACGAGGGGGATGTAGGTCTGGGGACTTGGTCCAAATATATTAAGGACAAACACTGAAATGATTATAAAATGAATGAAAGCCTGACCAAGAGCCCAGATCCTTTTATAAATATAGGCAAAGAATAAAACGAGATGACCACAAGTATTTGTTCTTTGAGATGAATTGAAGTTATTAGACAGGAAAACCACTGTGTTGTTTTCATTCAATAATGAACTCTGGGCAGAAGTGTGTGATTTTAAGGTCTCAGAAAAAAAAGGAAAAACAATATTTGCTATATTTAAAACATATTCCATGATAACTATAAAGTCAATGATAACTTCACAGTTTCATGACTGGGTATCTTATGTACAGAAGAATTGTTATATCCAACTGAAATTTTGAGAATGTAATTTTCTAATAGGACATAATAAAATTGCAATTAAACATTTTCTCCTTGCATAATCAAGGCCCTGCACAATGACTTTATCATGCCTTTCCAATTTTATCTGTCACTACTCTCCTACAAAGTCATTATTTAAGCTAAAGTATAAACTACTAATTTATAGTACTTAGGCTCCCCCTCTTTTTTTTTTTTTGCTCAGGAAATTTGTTTCACCTCAAAAGTCCTAGAAGTATCTTCATTTCTACCCACAATTAAATTGTCACCTTTTCTAAAAACTTATATCCCAGATGAACAATCAGAAATTTGGTCTTCCTCCTCTAATCTGCTCTGTTTCTAACCTGGGTTTGCTCCTACTTGGGTAGTCCACCCCCCTACAAGAATCTCACCAAATTTACGCCAACTTAGTATGGAGACTCAATGAGTTTTAGTCCTGATGCAGCTCAAATATCAGAGCTCAAATTATCCATCAACTTCTGTCTTCACAATGACAAGATCAAGCAGAAATCACCATTTTAATGAAGGATCTTAAAAATATATAATTGCATTACATGCTAGATTATGGTTATCTATCTAATGTACATTTCATGTCAAATTTTTGCATATCAAAATTTTTTAATGCTTGAAAAATTACAAATGAGGTTAGTTAAAAGAACAAAGATGTTTTCAAAGAAGTAACAAATTCCAAAGAGGGTTTGTTAATGCTAAAGGATGAAATCTGCAAATCGGAGGTGACCTGTCTACATATTGCCCATCTTTCTCATTTCCCTTAGGAATGAAATGTTCAAAGTTAGCATTCCCAAACTCCAATGAATATTTTCTAATTATTGGACAGGGAGCAGCTCTAATACTTTATAGCTACATGTTCCCAAATATAAGAAACATTACTTAAAGATAATGTTTTTAACCCTGACAAATCTTCAGTAAACAACTAAACTAGAGCAGGGAGACTACAGTTAAATGTAAAGCAAAGTTCCTGTCTATAATAATTATAAACTGAAATGGGAACAAAACTACTGCATGGACAGAATTGTATTTTTGTGCAATAAATTTAAAAATAATATGTTTGCCTAAGTAATCTCTTGTGATAATAATTTTCACGTAAATTCTATATCAATTCCATTACTAAAACAAATTCTAAATTATAAATAAAAATGGTCTAAAAACAATAATAAAAAATCATAGAAAATGATACAAGCAAATAAGAAACATACTAGATGTAAAGGGAAAAAGATTAATGTAAGGGTTTGATATTTTATGAATAAGATTAAGAATTATATTAATAATATTCAAGTTATAATAGTTACAACTATTAAGAATGTAAAGAAGTGAGTTTTCTCATCAAAATACTACTTTTTACTGCAGAGCTACATACATAGGAGAATTTTGAAGGAAAGCACTAAAATATTGGTTATCAAAAAATTTCCTATGGCAAATGATCATGCTTCTCAGTTGCCTTGATTCAATGAATGAGTGCAACTGAAGAGATAGGGTTATTGGCAAAGAAGATCCAGTAGTGAGGAGTACAATGCAAATTTTAAACACCTGGCTCTAACTTTATTTCATATTACTCTTAAAATACTCAAGTTTTGAGCATAGTAATTTGTTCCTAATTTCTGCCTTCATATGATCCCTATTTCCCTTTATTGACTCACACTAACATCCATGCCTATAACATATAACTCTGTATCCACATCTATTAAAATGTAACCTCTTCTTTGAGGCCCAACTTTGATGCTACCATCTTCATGAAGTTTTCATCTGAAAGTCATGTCTCCCTCTTTCACATTTTCACATCATTGACTAATTCTCCTCTGACCTATCCATATAACTTGGGTCATAGTTATTTGTATAAATATCTTTGTATGCCTCACTCAAAACAGAAAGTAGATACTAAAAGACAGCATTTGTATCTTATTTTTATGTTTGCTAATGCTGGCACTCAGTATCATAATCTCACAAATGCTGGGCCCTTTAAAGGCAGCACACAGTAGTAGATAGCACTGGTAATGAAATAAGGAAGACCCAGGTTCAAATGCCTCAAACATCTTAGATATGTTAAGCTAGACAAGTAATTTAATCTCTCTGGATCCTCAACTCTTCATCTATAAAATAACAGGTAACTGTTAGGTGCTAACTGTATAAAATGAGATTCAACTTTGACAGTCTCTAAAGTCTCTTTGCACCATGTATCTATGATCCTTATGTTTGCTAAATTGAAATTCATTGAAAAAAAAGTTCTCAATTTAATTCAATATATGCAGTAACCAGTAGCCTCTTATAATAAGCAAGCCCTGTAGATTGGTAACTTTGAACTCAAGGGCCTTTGCAGTTACCCCCTACCATTTTAATTTTAATAGATAACAAACTTGAGACCAGAAAGGTTGAAAGGTGACAGTACACAACTACACAGAAATGAGTCACTTATAGAACCTAATTTCTAACTGCAAATTCTAGTAACTATTACACTCTTATTGAGAGTCTTTTTTAAGTTTGCTTTAGGATGGTTAGGGAAGGGAGGTGAGGGAATGACTCTCTAATGGGAGTTTGGTATTCACAAATTATTACATTTGAAAATCCTCTAGTGCTTACCCAAAGTGCCTGGCAAAGAAAAAATATGTGCGCAAGATTAAGATATTTCTCAAATTTTAGAAATATAATGATGAAATTCATTGTACTCAAAAATTATGAAAAAATATAATGAAAAATTTTAAATATTATGTATATTATAATTAAAGAATTAATATTCTCCAAAGTAGTAAGGAAATTCTGCAAAGGAAAAGATTCTTGGTCTGTGAATACAGGCTTCAAGAGTGGTCAATGATCAATGTACGTTTCACCTACTCTAATAACTTTTCATTACTAATCTGATAGAGACAAAGTGTTATTAGAAATTATTTCACAAATAATTCCAAAATAATGTTTTTTGAGCCTAACATTTTGAATGAGCTGATTAGATGCAAAGAAACTATTTAAGTTATTCTTTCAGTAGTTGTAACTTCAGAAGTTTCATCACTGACTAACAATATACTGGGTATACAGGACATTACAATATAATGAGCATAAAAAGTGAAGTCAAATCTCCTAGGTTCAAATCCAAGCTCTGCCACTTCCAAGAAAGGGCAGTACCTGGTTAGACAACTTTACTTCCCTAAGCTACAAATACCTTCATAGGCTCTTTCGGAAAACCATTTAGTGCAAAAATCACTCATTTTACAAACTAGGAAACTTAAAACCTCAATAGGGCAAGTGACATTTCCAAGGTCACACAGGTAGGTAATAATGACAGAGTCAGAACTGGAACCCACTTTTACCTCCAAACAAATGTGTGCTCTTTCCACTGTACCATAGTGCTTCTCATAGCAAAAACAATAAAACAGTTTCAAAAGTTTGAGAACTGTCAACTCAAAATCTTTCATACTTGAAATGCATGTATAGACTATTAAGTCAATAAAGTCGATAATAAAAATGGCATTTAAATGCAAAAAGACTCTTACATAGTCCAGAGAAGTGCCTAGTTAACCATATTACTACTTTTTGGTCATTAATTTAGCCTAATAATTAGTGAGATTAAAAAAAATTCTAAGATTAATCCAGACTAGCTTAAAGATTTAATCAATAGATTACAAAACTTTCTTAACTAATTTGATAAAGTCAGTTTAAAAATGTAAAATTTTTAGCAAACTTTTTCCCTAGAAAAAATTGCATATGCTTATTAAATTATTTTCAAATTTTAGCCAAGATTTAACAATATTCTCATCTTTGTGCTGAATAAGAATATTATTTCTCTTGAAAATGATCTGATTAGGGGCGGCTAGGTGGCACAGTAGATAAAGCACTGGCCCTGGAGTCAGGAGTAACTGGGTTCAAATCCGGTCTCAGACACTTAATAATTACCTAGCTGTGTGGCCTTGGGCAAGCCACTTAACCCCATTTGCCTTGCAAAAGCCTAAAAAAAAAAAAAAAAAAAGATCTGATTGAACATATTTGTACACACACCACGCGCACACATACACACACACACACAATTTATGATCACATCAGATATATTAAATATATTAACTTTTTTACATATACTTCTATTAATAATTCTTTATTTCAGGTTTTGTTCCTGTTTGCAAAAAAAATAAATAAATAAAGTAGGTCAAAGTGACCTATTAGCATTAAACCTCATTTATTTATTTTGAAATTTTCTGTCAAAAATACTCTAGAAAAACTTTCATA
The DNA here is from genome assembly GCF_037893015.1 of Macrotis lagotis. Lineage (NCBI taxonomy): Eukaryota > Metazoa > Chordata > Mammalia > Peramelemorphia > Peramelidae > Macrotis > Macrotis lagotis. The sequence goes on along the minus strand of NC_133659.1, from coordinate 266,123,798 downwards.
TATGCAAATACTTTCTAAAAGATGCATGCTTATATCTATGTGAATAGTAACACAATTTCTTAGTTCTTGTATCATATGGTCGCTTCTCTATCAACTGCTAGCTGACTAACAATAGTCAGTAACTATAATGATCAATAACCCAGAGGAAAAGTATAAGAACAGAAAAGTGTGCCAGCCTAAATTACTTAAAAATGCTTAAGCATTTTTGTATTATATAAGATATAATAGACAAAAACTAAAACAGGCCCCCTGATCTCTCTCTCTCTCTCTCTCTCTCTCTCTCTCTCTCTCTCTCTCTCTCTCTCTCTCTATATATATATATATATATATATATATATATATGAAAGCTTATTTCTAAAAGGCTGAATAGGACAGCAATAATGAAGTCAGTATGCCCTGAGATCAGGGTGAATATTCAACAGGGATAAGGGATAAAAATTCATAAATATAAAATAAAGAAGTAGCCTATTTGGGGAATATGATACAGAATATGTAAATGCTTTGAAAATCAATAAGAATTATGTGACTATGTATTGTTTGTGGAGAGGGAAAGGGAGATAAAATCACCAACAACTGTATTTCAAATCAAATTCTCACCATCAAGGATGACCTGGTACCTGGGGTTCCCTGGGGGGAACAACCACTTCATGTAAGAGTTTGTGATTTAAAAAAAAAAAGTAAAATTGAGAATAGTCTTGCAAGGACTCCAGATTTTGGGAGTAGAGAGAGGAAGAGGGGTAGAGATCTCAAAAGGGTAAATGAAAGAATTGGTAGAGCAGAAAAATAGAGCACAGAAGTCAATGGTATTGAAGGAGCTTCAGCAGACAGCTCCATTAATAATACACTAACTATTAATTCAACTGTTATTTGCCCAACCACTCTAAAAAGCAATTTGGAATGCAACTTTAAAAAGTAACAATGGCCATAATCTTTGAATCAACTATCAAACAATTTTTTTTTTGCCAAAGATGTCAATTATAAGAAAAAGGACCCAAATACTGAGAGCAAAACTTTCTGGATTAACAAACAAAAGGAAACTGAGTAGTTAGCCATCAATTTAGGAATAGGTAAATTATGGTATATAAATATAATTTAATAATACTGGGACATGAGAAATTATGCATATGAAGATTTCAAAGAATGAGAAGACTTAAGTTGAACCAAATGATCTGATGAAGGGTGAAGAAAACAGAACCAATAAAATAATACACACAAGTACTACAACATTATAAAAGTAAAGAAGAATAAAACAGAATATTGTATAGTAAGGACTAAGCTTGAGACTGGACAAAAACGTGCCCTCATCCCTTCAGATAAGAACTTGGTGATAGACACAGTGTAAAGCACTAAGGGCACAAAGAAAGGCAAAAATGTGGTCCCTTTCCTCAGGGAACTCATATTCTAATGGGGGCAGGCATAGTAACAATTAGGTATGTACTAAACATAAAGAGAGGAAGGTAATTTTAAAGCCATTAGCAGAGACAGACAGTGAAAGTGGAAGGTAATTCCAAAGAGAAAACACTAGAAGCTGGGAGGGTTAGGAAAGGTTTTCTACAGAAAATGAGATTCAACTGAAACCTGAGGGAGGGAATCAAGGAAAGCTAGAAGTGGAAGGTGAGGAGAGAGGGACAATCCAAGAATGGGATGGAGGAGAGTCACTGCAAAGCCAAAGTTGGGAATTGTAAGTATTGTGTATGAGGAACAAGTAGATCAGCACTGCTCAATCATAGATTACATAGAGTGGAGTAAATTGTAAAAAAAACCCAAAAAATTTGGAAAGGCAGAATGTGTAAAGTAGTAAAGGGCTCTAAATGACAAAGGATTTATTAATGCTTGAGATAAAAGAAAGTCAATGGGGGAGGCAGAGCTAAGATGGCAGAGTAAAGGCAGGGATTCATTTGAGCTCTACCCCAGACCACTTCAAATATCTTTAAATAATGACACTAATCAAACTCTAAAGAGGCAGAACCTATGAAAAGACTGAGTGAAACAATTTTCCAGCCCAAAACAACCTGGAAGATTCCCAGGAAGTGACTTTTACACTAGGATTAGGAAAGGCCTGCAGCAGAGTGAACAGGCCCCAGCCATGGAGGACAACCCAAGAGGCATCTGGGTCCCTGTGAGTGTCTGGGTCCATGGCAACTGTGATTTCCAAACCTCAGTCAAGGGATTGCCAAAGTCAACTTGGAAGGTCAGTGGGAAAACTCTGCTGTACCAGAGTAAGAGGGCAGGGCAGGCCAGTTCAGGGCTCAGTGCAGACCCAGTCCCAAGAGACCAGAAGGCCTGGGGAGCCACTCAGCAGCTGCTTCCAGAGAGCTTAGTCCATGGACAGTAAGGGAGTCTGGGGAATCTGCAAGGGGTCTCTTTGCTATCTCTGAGGCAGGACTCTGTGATTTTGCTCATTTCACAGTCTGGGCCCCAGTCTCAGGAAAGAAGCTTTACTGCCATACCCAAGCAAGGACCCTCCTCAGGGTTCCAGGGCAGAGGAGAGTGCTTGTACTCACCCACAGACCAGAACACAAGGCAGGAGAGCAGTCAGAGCCTGTCATTAGATCTTGGAGGAATTGAAGTCCTTTAGGGGTGCTCCTGAAAACAGTGGCAAAAATACTCAAAGCTTGGGAGAGTGTGTCCTCCACCCTGGAAGTAGAGTTCCACTGTAACAAAGAGCTAAAATCAGGTCATAGGCTGGAGAAATGAAATGAAGAAATGAAGAAAAAAATCCAACTATAGATGATTGCTTTGATCCCAAGAAGGATCAAAATACCAACTCAGAAGATAACAAGGTCAAAGTTTCTGAATCCAAAACCTCCAAGAAAAATATGAATTGATGTTAGGCTATGGAGGAGCTCAAAAAAGTCTTGAAAATCACATGAGGGAGATAGAGGAAAAATTAGGAATAGAAATGAAAGTGATGCAGGATAATATGAAAACCAAGTCAGCAGCTTGGTGAAGGAATTACAAAAGAATCCTGAACAACATCTTATAAACCAATTTGGTTCAAATGGAAAAAACTGTCCAAAAGGTCAATGAAGGGAAGAAAGCCATAGAAAGCAGAATTGGCCAAGAAAAAGGAGATAAAAAAACTTTCTTTAATTTTAATTTTTTCTTTCAGGTTTTTGCAAGGCAAATGGGGTTAAGTGGCTTGCCCAAAGCCACACAGCTAGGTAATTAAGTGTCTGAGACCAGATTTGAACCCAAGCACTCCTGACTCCAAGGCCGGTGCTTTATCCACTGTGCCACCTAGCCACGCCCTACAAAAACTTTCTTAAGAAAATGATTCCTTCAAATGTAGAATGGAGCTATGGGAAGCTGATCACTTTATGAGAATCAAGAAAAAATAAAACAAAATCAAAAGAATGAAAAACAAAGAAAATGTGATCTCAATGGAAAAATAACTGATCTGGAAAAGGGATCCAGAAGAGATAATTTATAAATTATTGGGCTACCTGAAAGTCATGACGAGGAAAAGAAACTAGGCTTCATTTTTCAAGAATACAGCAAAATTCCCCTGATATCCTTAAATGAGAGGGGGGAAAACAGCAATTGCGAGAGTCCACTGAACACCTTCTGAAAAAGATCCCAAATTAAAAAGTCCCAGGAATACTATAGCCAAATTCCAGAACTCTCAAGTTATGGAAAAAATATTACAAGCAGCCAGAAAACAATTCAAATATCATGGAACCATAGTCAGAATTATACAAGACTTAGTAGCTTCTACATTAAGGACTTATAGGGCTTGGATTTTGTTATTCTGGAAGGCAAAAGAGCTTGGATTACATCTGAGAATCAACTACTCAGCAAAACTAAACATACACTTTCAGGGGAAAAGATGGACATTCAATGAAATAGGGGACTTGTAAACTTTCCTGTTGAAATGTCCAGAAAGTTTGATCTTCAAGTATAAGGTGAAGCATAGAGAGGGGAGATAGGAAGGGCAAATTATGAGGGATTGAATGCTGTTGAACTGCCTGTATTCCTACATGGAAAGATGGTACTGATAACTCATATGAACCTTCTCATTTATTAGGGCAGTTAGGAGGAGAAAAAATATATATATATATATATAGATATAGATATAGATATAGATAGATATAGATATAGATAGATAGACAAAGCACAGGAGGGAGCTGAATATAATATAATAAAGTAAGAAGATGAAGTTAAAAGTCAAGAAAGAAATTAATAGGAGAAAGAGGAAGAAGAGGTAGAATGTTATTGTACATAAAAGAGGCAAGAAAAAGCTTTTACAATAGAATGGAAGGGGGGGTAAGAGGGAGTGAGTGAGCATTTTTCTCATCAGAAGTGGCTCAGAGAGTGAATAACATACACACTCAATTGGATACAGAATTCATCTTATCCCAGAGGAAAAGAGGAGAGGAAATAGAAGGGGGAAAGGGGACAAGAGTAGGGGAGGGGGGGTGTACATGATAGAAGAAAGGGAAGATCATGGGAAAGGGTAATCAGATACAACCTACTTTTGAGTATGACAGGATGAAAGAATAGAATAAAGAGGAAAATACAGCAAAAATAGCAATTGTGGGGAAAAATATTGAAGCAATTTCTCTGATGGACTTATGATAAAAAAATGGTATCCATTCCAAAGACAGAGCTGATGGTGTCTAAACAGACTAAAGCAGACCCCCCCCCAGTTTGCTTTACTTTAGGTTTCTCTTCCTGGGGAGGGGGAATGTTTATTTGTACAACATGACTTTTGTAGTATTTTTTTTCATGGATACATATTATTTTGGTTGGTTTTTTTTTGGCAAGGCAATGGGGTTAAGTGACTTGCTTAAGTCACACAGCTAGGTAATTATTAAGTGTCTGGGGCTGGATTTGAACTCAGGTCCTCCTGACTCCAGGGCCAATACTCTATCCACTGAGTCACTGAGCTGCTGCTGCACGCCCCCACCATGGCTATATATTTTTAACCTATACCATAACTTGTTTTCTCAATGAAAGAGTGGGGAGGCAAGGAAGAGAATTCGGAACTTAAAGTTTTGCAAATAAATATAAAAAGTTACTTCTGCATGTAACTGGGATAAAAAAAATTTAAAATAAAATTTGAAAAAGCCAATGTTGTTTATTAAATAGGGGAAGAACATGGTAAGATGAAATATCACAATGGTAGCTGAAAAAGGGGTGGATTAGAGTGATGAGACACCTGAGGTAGGGAGATCAATTAGAAGATTTTGCAGTAGTCCAGGAATGGGGTAACAATGACTAATATTAGAACACTGGCTATGTGAGTGGAGAGAAGGGGATGTATTTGAGAGATGTTGTGAAGGTAGAAATGATAAAGTTTGACTGGATACATGGTCAAAGTTTGAGTGAGGAGATGAGAATGAAACCGAAATTGCCAAGCTCAGTAATTGGGAGAACAGTGCATTCTCACAAGAAATGGAAATGTTTCAAAGAGGGAAAAATTTTGGAAGAAGGATAATATGTTCTGTTGTGGGCATGATAAATTTGTGATGCAGGATTAGGGTCTAGGACAGGGAGAGAGAGAGAGAGAGAGAGAGAGAGAGAGAGAGAGAGAGAGAGGATGAATTACTAGCATAGACATGAGAATCCAATTCATGAGAGTTGCTAAAATTACCAAATGATAGAAGAAAGTCCAGCAAAAGACATTTGAAAGTAGTAAGCATGACATGGGTGAAGATCCAGTAGGAGACCAGGAGTGGTTAGAAATAGAGGAGTGATCACAAACCTCAAAAGGAGAAAATGTCCAAGAAGAAAAGGTGACCATTCATTCACTAGTGCCAAATACTGCAAAGAGCTAGAGAAGGAAGAGGGCTGGGAAGAGTTCACAGATATGCCAATGAGACGATCAAGGATAACTTTATAAAGAACAGGCTTCAAAGGGTTTAGAAGCAAGTGGGAGCAGACTAAGTGAAGGCATCCGGTGTAGCAACTTTATCACAGGGAGTTTTGCCAATAAACGGAGAAGAGATTTAAGTGGGGATGCCCTTCTAGCCCAACTGAGGGTTTTTCAAGGGCTGAGGAGGCACAGGAATGTAGGTAAGTTGTGAGAAAATGGAGAAGAAATATTACATGTATTATCACATAAAACCAACACAATGCTAGACTGCTTCTTTTTTCTTTTAAAATCTTAGTGAGGGGCGGCTAGGTGGCGTAGTGGATAAAGCACCGGCCTTGGAGTCAGGAGTACCTGGGTTCAAATTCAGTCTCAGACACTTAATAATTACCTAGCTGTGTGGCCTTGGGCAAGCCACTTAACCCCATTTGCCTTGCAAAAACCTAAAAAAAACCCAAATAAAATCTTAGTGAAGGGGAGGAACATATTTAGAAATGAATGTGAGGATGATGAGACAATAATAAAAATAAAAACAAATAAAAAAATTTCTTAACTATGGAAGATAGACTAATTAGGATCACATAAATTAAAACTCTACCTGAGAATCAGCCCAGATAAAAGAGAAACTCTCAAGAATGAAATATATTGGACAGAAGGAAAAATAATAATTCCAATGAAAAGGCAAAGGGGAAGTGATTTAAGAAGGACAATATAGAAATTCAACAAATTTAATTTTAGATTTTCAAGACAAAAGATACATTAATAAGGAAGATAAATACAAAGTACGTTAGTCTTCTTAAAAGTTGTGATAAGAGTGCTAAGATTCAAAATGACCTGAGTTTGAAGAAGACTAAATAAGCATAAAAAAGGATTTAATTTTTCTTAAGACATGGGAGGAAAAAAGAGAGTTGCATTAATGGTATGGGGTGGATGAGATGATAGCAAATGGAAAAGGAGCATCTTTGTTTGGAGATCTAAATAAATAACATTAAGATACTGGGAAAAAAATGCCAGATATGAAACACAATCTCTGAAGAATTAAGCATCCATTCTTAGTAAACAAATAAAAAAGGAAAGAGATAATCACAAAAAGTCACCATGGAAAGCCATTCAAAACAAGTCATCTTTTCCTTTTTTGATAGGGTTGCAAAGACTGGTAGAATAAATATTATTACCATTAAAAAAATCATTAGAAACTAGACATTTTCATATTCAATGCACAAAATAAGAATTATATAACCTAATTTAGGAATATATTATTTACTCCAATAGTTCCTATGGTTTACTATTCTCTTCTGCTCTCTTCTATATATCTATTAGATGTTACATTTGTGCAATTTCTTTTCTTTTGGTCTCACTGTTATTCCTCTCTTTTACCCTCTGAACTTCTCCAAAAACAAAAGTCCTTGCTTGCCCATTATATGAATAGTCAAGTAAAGTAAATTCACACATGTATCCATTTTGCAATCTTAGTAAATCCTCTCTATACCCTTAGGCATTATCAGTCTTTTTGAGTCAGACTTGGTAATTTCATTTACCAAGATCCTTAACTATTTAAAAGTTAATTTTCTTTACAATATTTTACACTTTATACTCTCCGTTGTTTCTGTCCTCTTTACAAAGGAGGAGGTAGTGAAAGAGAAAGAAGATCAACATTAGTAATTTTTAAATGAAGTAATCTGTTCCCACTCCTTTCTTCATTCAGCTCAGAACAGGATCACTAATTCTTACACATCTTTTCTACCTTTTAATCAACTCTTTATGAGTTGTTCTTTGAAGCTGAAGCTTCATTCCCTCCAGGGTGCATTAGACTCAGCATGGACTGGCTTTGGAGCTGATAGTTTAATTTTCTGCCTAAGACCCTTGAAATTTGCCAAACATCAACGTTTGATTTATTGTTTTCTTGGCTGTCTAGACTTATGACAATGATAAGGGAAAATTTTGCTAGTGCAGCAATTGTGTCAAGTATTGTTAAACATTTACTAGCAATGCCCCTGATTCCTTCCAAACTCCACCTTCCTTCTTAAATTCTCTTCCCCCCCCCAACCCTGTCATACCTGTCAGATTTAATACATTTCTGCAACCAAGCTCTTTGCAATATTTTCAATTTTGTTTTTTCTGGTTCAGATGAGATGTTATCATCAGTTGATGTTCTCATTACCCTTTCCTCCATATTTATATACTCTTCCTACAAACCCCAATTATGAGAAATAATACTTTAAACTTTGACCTCAATTTTTCATAAACATATTCCTTGACCTCTCATTAACTCCTCTTGACCTGTGCTCCAAACAAACTGTTTCTGACAGTAAATATCTTGCTATCCTCTTTTTTCTTTCCCTCCATATTTTCATCATTCTACTATTTTCTTGAAACCATTAGTCCTGTTTGTTCTATATGGTTTTTTAGCTTTTAAGACTTTCATTTTCTTTCCAATTTCTTCCTCAGTCACAATTTCATTTTTCTTGTGGTCAGGCCATTACTTTCTCTGGAACTCTACTTATACTTATAAAGGTAATCTCTTCTGTATTAATCTCTTGGATTTCTCAGAATCCATAGCGTTTCTTCATTATGTGCTATGTTTTCTTCATTTGTCTGGGCCCAGTTTCTGAATGAGATCTGTGGGTAAGGTCCAGGGGTTGCCCTCTCCTGCTCTCTTGGACTCAGTGTAATCATCCATGTTTTGTCCTGGTGACTGGGTGGTCAGGACACTGCTAACATTTCTGTTCTAGAATCAGGCCCTACTCTCTGACTGAGTCTCTGCAGCAATGGCAAGTGGTGACTACAGCTTTCTCTGATTCTTTCTCCTTGTATAATGCTCAAGGGGAAGCGGACTGCATTCTCTGCTATGAATCTCAACAGGCTCCAATCAGATCCAATAGATCAAGGATTTCAAGACCCGAACCCCCTCACATTGAGCCTACCTTGTCTCCTACTGAGGCTTTATATGCTTAAAGGAGTGTGCTTCCTGGCCTCTTCCACTCCTGAGTTCAGTGATCTATGGGGCTGGCTTTCCCTGATGCTACTCTAACAATCCAGAGCTTAGTTCTTACAAGTTTTAGACCTTGATTACAGGAGTTCACACTGGCTTTGGCCTCCCTGACATTTTCATTCTCAGAATACATACCCACATTCCAGGACCACTGAGATAAGGATAGTTGCAGGTGCCTTTGAGGTCTTTGCCCTGTCTCGCTGATATTGGGAGGAAAAATATCATACTCAAGGACCAGAGACTCCTACAGCATCAGACCATCAACACAAGTCCCATTTCCTATCCAATAAGGCCATGTGGTGAAATGGTTCTACTATAGGATGCCTCTGCCCAACACTCCCCTCACTGATTATGTCATCATACAAATGACAATACGGTCTTCTCTGATTAAAAAGTGAAAATCATGATCAAGACTGAAGAGAGAAGCTTACTGCTATCCATCTCTATAGTCACCAGTTGCTGCTCTGTCTGATGTTCATTTAGGCATATGTAGTAGAACTGGGTTTCTCTGGTCAATAGCCTTTCAAGTTGAATTCTAAGCAGTTGCTATTAACCTAAGCTAGAGCAGAGGGTGTCACAAAATTTCCTGACATTCTAATGAAAAGGTTGGACAAATGTAGGCTAGACAATAGTGCAATTATACTAAGATAAATTATACTAAGGTCCCCAACAGAATACTCTAGAAAGCTGTGATTAGTTCCTGTGATGTTTAAACAGTTTCTCAATGCCTTATCCATAGGGCACATGCATCCCTCCCTTTTTTCCTTCAAATATATCTTTGTAGAACATATCAATAATGACTTTTTTCTTTCCAGTCATTTTCTACCTACCTCCTTCAGACTGAACCCTGAAAAATAAACAAGAACATTCAGTGTAGAAACTTTATCTGACAGCATGAAAAATGTACTAAGATCCAGAAAAGGGAAGTAGATGGAGCCAGTAAGCAAGAGCCCCCAGGCAACTGAGCCTAGAGTGCTCAGCCTACCAAAGGTAAAGGAGTGGAGAGAGACTTTGGAGGTCTGTCCTCTGTATCTAGAACAAGACTCTGGGGCTCTGACCACATTTGGATCCTGATCAAAGTCTAGGCCCCCCCATAGAACAGCAGCCTCTCCCACACCTCAGCCCTATGGCAGAGGTACATTTATGGTCATTCACAGACCAGGAGGGAAGACACAGCTTCACACACACTGAGATCCTTGTGTGTGTGTGTGTGTGTGTAGGGGGGTCCCAATAATACTCAAAAGCTCAGGAAGCACCCCAAAACCAGGCATAGGCTGAGGAAAATGAGTAAACAGATCAGAGATCAGCAATGGCAACAGTGGAAAAATATGCAAGTAGCTTTTGTGATGCACTTATCATAAAGAATGTGATCCACCAGCAACAGAGCTGGTGGTGTTGGTACACAGATTGAAGCATTTTTATTATTTTTTTAAATTTTTTTTCTCTCTCCTTTATTGCTCATGAGGGTCTATATTTTTTTGGGGGGGAGGAGTATTATGTTTACTCTAAAAAACATCATTTGTACAAAAAAATAAAAATAAAAAATAAAAAATTTATTTCTTGGGACAGCTAGGTAGCCCTGGAGTCAAGATGTATCTGAATTCAAATCCTGCCTCAGACACTTAATAATTACCTAATTGTATGACCTTGGGCAAGTCACTTAACCCTATTGCCTTAAATTTTAAAAAAAATTTTTAAGGCTTTTTTTGGTAAGGCAAACAGGGTTAAGTGGCTTGCCCAAAGCCACACAGCTAGGTAATTACTAAGTGTCTGAGACTGGATTTGAACCCAGGTACTCCTGACTCCAAGGCCGGTGCTTTATCCACTACACCACCTAGGCAACCGAAAAATTTTTTTTAAAAAAATGTTGTAGTAGGTCCTTATCTCAATACAAATGAAATATTTTTCAGACTTTTAGATGACAAAAAGCTGAATTAAGTAATGGATTAGTTGACAAAATCAGATCTTAAAAAAAAGACCTTGAGAGACTAGGTCTGGGTCAAAATGTTTTCTTGGTTTGACTTGAGATTTCAAGAGAGTAAGCCCTCCCTGGTGAGGAAACTCCCAGAGTCAATGCAGATTAGGTTATTCTGAGACTATATATTGCAGAGAACAAACCTAACAGGCATAAAAACAAAGTCCTATACTTAGGATAAAAAAAAAATCCACTTCAGGCAAGAGTGATATGACTAGATTACAATTTTCTGAAAAAAGATTTAAAGGTTTTAGAGCACTATAAGCTGAATAAGCCAACAGTAGCTTACAGTAGTCAAAAAAGCTAACGGGAGTCTTATATTGCATTTCAAAAATAGAGACCCAAATAGACCCAAAGATAGAGAGTTTAGGCCTTGAAATTCTTGATGGACACCTAAGGCACAATCTCTGACCTGACTGGGACCTGTCAGAGTCATTTCAGGGAATGTAATCCATTCCCTCTGGAGGATGGTGCAAGAAGATAGAGACAAAAGAATTCTGTGGTCAACACCTGCATTGTTGCCAAAAATAGGAGCTAAAAGTCAGAAAGGTAAAGAGACTTAAGATTGTGTCATACGAACAAAAATCTAAAATCAGGAAGAGATCTCAGGGACTGACATATTCAATCACATGAAGGGAAAAAAAAAATTCTCTCTACAACTCCCCAAAATAGAAATCTACTGATGGGACAGGCAATGTTTCAGTTACAAAACACCTAGGAGGACAAGGCAAGTTAATCTGTCAAATCTTTTTAAAAGGGAGGGGATAGGGGTGGTTAGGTGGCGCAGTGGACAGAGCACCAGCCTTGGAGTTCAAATCCTGCCTCAGACACTTAATTACCTAGCTGTGTGACCCTTGGGCAAGCCACTTAACCCCATTGCCTTGCAAAAAATAAAAAATAAAAATAAAAAAAAATAGGAGGGGACAGACTCCTTCTTCTTGGTTCAAGAGAATATAGTAGCAGCAAAAGGTTCATAATTTAAAGAGAAATATTTAAGTCAGACATAAGGAATATTTTTCTTCAGAACAGTTAGAGCTATCTAAAAAAGGAGGAAGTGGATTCCCAGTGACCAAAGATCTTCAAGCAAAGGCTTGAGATGACCTGAGATTCTATTTAATATTTCTAGATCAACAGGTGGGCTGAAAGTGGCACACTTTGGGGAATGATGAGAAAACTGATCTTGATAGTTTGAAGATGACTTCTTTCCCTGAGCTTCCCTATAGAGAAATAAAACAGTCCTACCCTAAAGAATCTTCTTCTGGAAGAATACAAGCACAAAGGTAAGTCATGCAAAGTGCAAACACATTTTATACAGAATATTGACAACTGAGAAGAAGACAGCTATTTCTAGAGATAAGGTGAAGTACATTCCAAACACAAGAATCACATGTGCAAGAACATAATAGTGGGAGACAGCCTACACAGGGCAGTGGGAGTTTGGGAGTAGATGAGGAGAGTGCTTCAAGAGCAGTCTAGCAGTGATTAGGATAGTGCTGGTCACATAGTAGGCACCACTTAAAATTCAGGGTGTGTGGAGAATGAAAGGAAGGACAGAGACCATGAGGAGGACTAATTAGGAGGCCACTCTTCAGGGCAGTTTCATGAATTCAAATCTATTTTCTGCTTTGCCTCCCAAGTGAAGACTGAGCTCTTGTGACTTCCTCTAGCTGTGGTTTGCTGGCAGGTGCACAATGAACAAAATTCAGACCTGGAGACAGGAAGACCTGAGTTCAAATCCAGACTTACACTTTCTGTGTTTCTTCATTGAAGTCAAAGGAAAAAAGGGTGTCCAAGTAGGAAAAAACCATCAACAGTGTCAACCTCGACAGAGATCACAAAGAATTAGGACTCTTACAAAACTACTGGATTGAAGTTAGAAGATATTGAAAACTTTGGAAACAGCAGTTTTAACTGAGCAGTAAGGTTCTAAGCTAGACTGTAAGGTATTTAGATGAGGGAGATGAAGATATGAAGAGAATTATGTAGGTGATGACCATTTCTGGAAGTCTACTTAAGGGAGAAGAAATGTAAGATAATAGCTTGAGGCAATGGCAAAGTCAAGTGAAAATTTTTTTTTTAAAGATGGAAAGAATGGTGTCATGGAAGAAGCCAGGGATAAGAATTCAAGCATGAGAAAACAGAGAATTTTGAGAAGACACTAAGATGTATAGGTTGGAGAGGTTGACTTTGCAAAGAAAGGAGCCACCCCCTTCATGAGAGAAGGGGTAGGGGAGAGAAAGAAGGTAGTGTGGAGTGACATTAAAGTGTGAATGAAGCATGGAGAAAAATGGAGGTTAGGGTAGAAGAGAAAGTGGAATAGAATATTCAAAGAGAAAAGAGGTCTGGGATAGATATTAAACAAGTTGTGATAAAGAACCAGTGTGTGAAGAATAATTATATCATGTCAATGAAGGTCTAAATAACATAAATTGGAAAGTTTTTTGGCTTACTCTAAAGGAGTTTTCAGCACTGAGGCGTTGCAAGGTAGGGTAATGCATGATGAAATGGTCAATCACCGGGTCAAGACTATGAAGGGCATAAAGTGAGACCATAGCCGAGGTAACAGACTGGGAGAACAGAGAATGAGAGGAGAACTCTTCAAGGCAGTCAGAGAAAGGAAAACAAGAGAAAGAGCAAATAATAGGATAGGAAAAGTGGTTTGGAGGTGGGAGTGTAAGATAAGAGATTAGGGAAGAATAGTAATATATAGAGGAAATGGAATTATTATCAATGATAAGCAAAAACAGGCAATCTCCACATTCCTATCACTAAGGAGAAGTGGGTAACCAAGGTCAATTCACTCTTGGCTTGGGAGGAAAAAGGAGATGGGAGGAGTCCAACTCCAGTCCAAATCAAGGACCCTCTGACCTTCCCATACAAGCCCTGATCTAAGAAAAAGGAGGCAACCAAAGGTTCAATGCTCTTGGCCTTTGCCTGGCAACACCACTCCAAGAAGACGGAACAATTCATCTGCCACAATCTATTCATTAATATTATTGATACTACAAGATAGCAAACTTCTACCACCTGCTATTCTCCCCACCTTTGTATTAATTATTAGCCATTTAGAAGCAAGTCATCTTAAACTATGATGATGATGTCTGTCCTTCATTCTCAAAGAAGACCATGTCATCAGGGAGGTGATACCAACACAAGCATGTGTCTTGGATTTGAGTGAGGAGGTACTGTGTGCAGTCATCAGCCCCACTTTCTGCTCCAGATCCATTGGGATCCAGTGATCAGATCTAAATCAGGATGATTGGAAATGGTCCTAGATGGGAGGCAATCAGGAATTCCCTTCTCTCTTCTCCACATTTTTCTTGACTCTACTCTATCCATGTCTCATCTAACTCAGACCACTCTGTTCTACTGCCCTATGGAATTTTTATTACATAGACTTCATTCTGGTACTCTTCTGGGCCCTCACTGCCAGAAGGCGATCATTTTTCAACTGTCTAATTAACTTAGTACCTAATTCTCCAAGATGGCTTATCAAAATTTTTCTATTTCTCTTCAAACTGAATATGGTTTTCCCCTCCTCATCCTCTCCGCTGAAAACCTTGTTTCCTATTTTACTGAAAACATTCAGGCCATTTTTCTCAGAGGTAGATCCCTCTTCTCTCTTCTTCCTTTTCAACTTTTATTCATATGCCTTCCACCACCATCTCCTCCTTTACCCCACGTCTCACATGAAGAGATAGCTTTACTCCTTCCCAAAATAAACCTTTTACACTAACAAGTGAACTCATTACATCTTGTTTTCTCCAGCAGGTTTCCACCTCTTTAACACCTATTCTCACTTATTTCAATCTCTCTCTGTCTACTGCTACTTCGCTACTGCCCACAAACACACTAATATCTCTCCCTAGCTTCAAAAATTCCTTTTTTGATCAATTTGCCCATCTAGCTAACTTCCTATTCCTTTCTTGTCACTTAATTCTTAACTCTATCATCTGGCATCCAACCACATCATTCCACTAAAACTGCTGTTTCCAAAGTTACTAACAATCTCAATCGCCAAAACCAATGAAATTTTTTGACCTTTCTAATGAGGACACTAGATCAATCATCCTCTTCTACTCTAGGTTTTTGTGACTCTACTTTCTTCCACATTCTCCTCCCTATCTTACCCCTCCTACTCAGTTTCCTCTGCTTGATTTTCATCCAGGGCTCTGTCCAGGCTCTTTATCTCTCCTCTCTATATTCCATTTAGTGAATTCAACAACTATCAAGTATTCCACAATCATCTCTATGGTAATGATGCTCTAATCTATTTATCCAGCTCTAATCTCTCTACTGACTTTTCATCTTGCATTCCTAGTTGCCTCCTAGCCATTTCAAACTGGATGTCCCATAGACATATTGAATTCAATGGATCAAAAATTGAATTCATATCTTTCCTCAAAACATCATCTCCTTTCCCCACAATATATCTATTACCTTACCCTCAAGGGTAGCATCTCTCTCTCTCTCTCTCTCTCTCTCTCTCTCTCTCTCTCTCTCTCTCTCTCTCTCTCTCTCTCTCTCTCTCTCTCTCTCTCCCTCCCTCCCTCCCTCCCTGCCTCCCTTAGGTTTTTGCAAGGCAAATGGGGTTAAGTAGTTTGCCCAAGGCCACACAGCTAGGTAATTATTAAGTGTCTGAGACCTGATTTGAACCCAGGTACTCCTGACTCCAGGGCCAGTGCTTTATCCATTGCGCCACCTAGCCACCCCTCTCCCTTCTCTCTTAACATTACCACTGATTGCCTCATAACCAGACCATTGCAATAGTTTGCTAATTTGTCTACTGCCATGAGTCTCTTCCTACTCCAGTTCATCCTCCCCTTATCCGTCAAAATGAAAGATCTCCCTCAAGTGCAGATCTGACCATGTCACCTCCTGACTGAATAAATTTCAGTGACTTTCTCACTTCCAAGTTCAAACATGACACTCTCTGTTTGGCTTTCATAGCTTGTCCAGTCCTAAACCCCAAACTACTTGACATCCTTTCCCCTCTATGGACACTGACCTTCTTATTGTACCTTGAACAACATACCCTGTTATCTCCTGTTTCCAGGTACTTTCACTGACTGTTCCCCCATGGCTGAAATGTCCTGCCTCCTCATTTTCTTTCAAGTATCAACTAAAATCCCACTTTCTAAAGGAAATCTTTTTGTTTTTGTTTTTTAGGTTTTTGCAAGGCAATGGGGTTAAGTGGCTTGCTGGATTTGAACTCAGGTACTCCTGACTCCAGGGCCAGTATGCTATCCACTGCACCACCTAGCTGCCCCAGGAAGTCTTTTTCTAATCCTCTTAATTCTACTTCTTCACTCCATTGATTATTTCCGATTTTTCCTGTATGTAGGTATATAGCCTGTTTGTACATAGCTGTTTCCATTTTGCCTCCACCTTTAGAATGAACTCCTTGAAAGGAGGGATGGCTTTTACCTTTCTTTGTATATTCAATACTGAGTACAGAGTTTGGTTGATTGGTTGGTTCTTGTCCTTCATTATCGAAGAAGACCAAAATGACATCACTGTGTTTGAGACAAATTACAGTGTGTCCAACTATGGCTGATAAGACCAATATGAGCTTTGGATGCTCTACCACAGGTTGGGTACAAATGGTCCATGTGAACACCCAGGGTGGGTACTCTATACTTACATATGTCAGGTTTCCTTTGAACTACTTCTATTCTGCCAACCTCTGGGAGTGCAGCACTCTCACTGATGAGGGCAGTCCTGTGCCATTGTCTTCCATACTATATAATCAATTCCAAAGTTCTTCAATGAGACTTCCAGAGTGTCCCAGCATGGCTTCTTCTGACCCCTCTTGTGAGCACTTGTCCTGTGTGAGTTCTCCAAAAAAATAGTTTTTTTGGCAAGGGTGGATCTGGCATTCTAACAGCATGTCCAGCCCTTTGTAGTTGCACACTCTGTGGTAATGTTGGAATGCTTGACAGTTGAATTCGAAAAAGGACCTCAGTGTCTGGTATCTTCTCTCCTGCCAGGTGATCTTCAGAATCTTCCTAAGACAATTTAAATGGAAGTGATTCAGTTTCCTGACATGGCACTGATAGCCTGTCCAGGTTTCACAAACATATCAATGAGGTCAACACAACAGCTCTGCAGACCTTCAATTTGGTAGTCAGACTAATAACCTCTTCTCTCCTACACTTTCTTTCATAGCCTCCCAAATACTGAGCTAGTTCTCGAAATGTGAGTGTCAACCTCATTGTCAATGTGTACTCCCTTGGAAAGGGCACTGTCAAGATTAAGTGGACTTGTCCACAATACTCAAAACTTCTCCATTTGCTGTAATCGATGGTTCCACATATGGATGGTGTGGTGCTCACTGATGGAGCACCTGGGTTTTCTTGGTGTTCATTGTCAGACCAAAATGAGCACAGGCAGCAGAGAATCGATCCATACTTTGTTGCATCTCAGCTTCAGAGACTGCATTGAGGGCACAATCATCTACAAACAGAAGATTATGCACCAATACAATTTGGTCTTGACTTGTAGATCTGACCAAGGTCTTTGATAATGTCAGCCATGAGTGCTTATGGAAAATGATGTCAAAATTTGGTTGCCAGGAGAAGTTCATCAGTATTGTATGCCAGTTCCATGACAGCATGCATGCCTGGGTTCTACATAGTGGACGATGCTCTTGAGATTTTTCCAGTCACCAACGGAGTGAAACAAAGATGTGTTCTTGCTCCCATACTTTTAGCAAGATGTTTTCAGCCATGTTATCAAACGCTTTCACTGAGGTTGAACATGGCCTCAAGGTCATGAAAAATTCATGATAAATTCAACAGAGTTTGGTAAATATACTCGTTCCTCTCCTCCTCCTATCCACTTGCTCTCCCTGGGCTTCTCCAAGACTTCACTCCACTCCCAGTCATCCTCTCAGCTCTGCTTGTAGGAGGCTGCGAGTGAATATACACAGGACTGAAGGAAGAGCAAATACAATAACTTCTTGCTCCCCACTACCACTTCCAGATGTTTCCTTTGCAACATTACCCAGTAATATTTCCTACTCTGAAATTCCCTCTATTAAGAGTTTCCACTCTATTCAGATCATGATGGTTTCTGTCCTTAGTTCACTATTCCTCTCAAGAAGTTCAGTACTTGACTAACCATCTCTCTTCCACAATTTCTGTCTTTAATCTATGGGGCTTAAAACATTCAGCATGAATCTTCCCAAAATATCTTCAGCAGCTAGGAGGCGTGGTGAAGAGAGCACCAGCCCTGGAGTCAGAAGGACTGGAGTTCAAATCTAATCTCAGACATGTGATGCTTAGTAGATGTGTGACCCTAGGCAAGTCACTTAACCCTGACTACCTTGTATCCCAGGGCCATCTCCAGTCATATTGATTCATATCTGCCCATTGGATCTAGATGGCTCTGGAAGAAGTGAGGCTGATGACTCAAATACAATTCTTGTGCATATCACAGCATCACCTCCCTGATGGCATAGTCCTCTTCTAAGAATGAAGGACAAACATCAATAATCCTCACTTCCTCAACCTTCTCAAATTCTATGACATACTCTGATACTCTACCTCAGCTCCATAAAGAAATTGTAACAGCCTATGTATCACCAATATTCATAATGGAATCTAAGAGGTTCTAGCTCCAAGAAAAAAATTCTGATATCCCTGTTCTCTTCCTAAACCATAACCTTCTTAAAACTATTCTTCCTCCCTCTACTCCTCAGTGTCATCACCTACTATTGTAACTGCATAGTAGTTAAACACTAAAGTTAAAAACTTTATCCCCTTACTGTCCTTGATCCTCAAATACTATTCCTCATCCTTTATCAAATTCAGATCCTGAATACTCCCATCTTTAATTCTCATGCTCCTGAAAGAAGCTGAAAAATAAAATCACACAACCATACTGAATTTATAAACATCCAAGTTCAACCGGGTCCTTGTTGCAAAGGCTGTGTGACTTTCTAACTTATGCTTTCTCATTCCACATAGAAGCTTCTAGGGTAGCCAAGATGATGAAGAAAGGCATCAATTTGTTTGAGCTCTTGTCCAAACCTCTATAAACATCCTTAAAGATAGGGCAAAATAATTTTCCAGGCAAAAACAACTTAGAAAGTCAATAAGATCTATTGCACCGGAATGGGAGTAGAGGACAGTCCAAAGAAAGCCAAGTCAGCACAGCCCCAAATACAGCAAACCAGGAAAAGGCCTTAGGAGTCACTGAATCTGCTGTGGTAGTAACTGCTTCCAGATGCTAAAGGGGTCAACCAATAGGTCAGAAGGATATTACATGGGTCCATTTGCTAGCATTGAGGCAGAACTCTGTTGCTCTGCCTCAAGTCACAGTTCTGGATGGCAGTTCCAAGGTCAAGGAAGAGCATCATCAGCATACTGAAGTTTATGACTGCAGTGGAGCAAGAACCCTTGTCACAGTTCCACGGCAGAAAAGAATGTTTGTGGTAGCTCACAGACCAGAATACTGGTATAATTCACCTCTCCTTCAATCATACCACCTTCAAAGAACTGAAAACTTATAGGTTCCTAGAAGTATCTCTGGAAGCAGAGTCCTACTTTAATAGTTAAAAGTCAAGAAAACAACAGAAAAAAAATTCTGACAATAGAAAAGTTACTATGGTGATAAGAAAGCTCAAAATACACACTCAGAAAAGGATAACAAAAGTCAAAGTCCCTATTTCCAAAGTCACCAAGAAAAATATAAATTTATGTGAAGTCATGGAAGAGCTCAAAAAGGGTTTTGAAAATCAAGTAAGAAAGGCAGAAGAAAAACTGGGAAGTGATATGACTAGGCTGCAAGAAAAATCAGGGAAAAAAATGGGTCAATTGCTTAGTAAAGGAGACAAACATAAAAAAATACTGATGAAAATAAGCCCTTAAAAAACAGATTAGGTCAAATAATAAAAGAGGTTCAAAAAAAATCAATGAAGAGATGAATGCATTGAAAAAGCAGATATTTGCCAAATAGAAAAAGAGACTCAAATTCACTGCAGAAAAAACTACTTAAAAAGTAGATTTTGTCAAATGTAAAAAGTTACAAAAATCTCACTGAAGAAAATTATTCCTTAAAAATCAGAATTCAGCAAATGAAAGCTGAATTTATGAGAAGTTAAGAAACAATAAACAAAACCAAAAGAATGGAAAAAAAAGACTTAAATATCTCACAAGAAAAATAATTGACTGGGAAAACAGATGCAGGAGAGATAATAAGTATTGGACTACTCAAAAACAATGATCATCTTTTAAGAGATTATCAAGGAAAAAAACTGCCCTAATATTATAGAACCAGAGGGGAAACTAGAATTTGAAAGGGTCTACCCATTACCTCCTGAATGAGATCCAATATGAAAACTAGGAATATTATAGCCCAATTCTATTGCTCCCAGGTCAAGGGGAAAATATTGTAAGTAGCCAGGAATGAACAAGTCAAATATCATGGAACTATAGTCAGGAGACCACAAGACTTATCAGTTTCTATATTAAAGGATTGGAGGGCTTGGAATATAATATTCCCAAGGGCAAAGGAACTAGAATTACAACTAAAAATCGCCTACCCAGAAAAATTTAAAACGATCTTTCAGATCAAAGAAACAGAATAATTTCAAGCAATCTTGATGAAAAGATCAGAGCTGAATAGAAAATTTGACATTAAAATACAAGATTAAAGAGAAGCATAAAAAAGAAAGAGAAGGAATTTAATAAGGTTAAACTGTTTACATTCCTACATGGAAAGAGGATAAACTTAACTTAGAAGAACTTTCTCATTATTAGGGAAATAAGAAGAAATGTATATTGTTTATGTAAGCATATGTATATATGTACTATTATATACACATACACACACACACACACACACACACACAGAGGACTCAAGTATGACTTGAGTATGAAGTGACAACATATTAAAATAAAATTAAAAGGTAAGAGAGGAAGGTATTGGGAGAAAGAGAAAAAGAGAGGCAGAAAAGGGTAAATCATCTCACATAAAAGAGGCAAGAAAACACTTATAGTAGAGGGAAGTGGGGGGGGTTGAGGGTAAACCTTACATTCATCAGAATTGGATTAAAATAACCCACAAACTCATTTGAGTACATAATTCTATCTTGCCCTTCAGGAAAGTAGAAGAGGAATGGGATAAGTGAAGGAAGGTTGAATGCGAGAAGGCAGGGTAGATTCAGGGAAAGTGTAGTTAGAAGCAAAATACTTTTGAGGAAGGATAGGGTAAAAAGGAGAGATTAGAATAAATGGGGGGGATTCAAATGGATGGAAATAATAATAGTAACTCTAAAAAAATTTGGAAGCAAGTTTCTCTAATAAAGGCCTCATTTATAAAAGAGTAATTTCCCAATTGATAAATAATCATAACATATTAACAATTTTCAGATGGAATGATGAAAAATGTATAGCCATATGGGGAAAAAACAACACCTCAATACTTACTGAAGAAAGGCAAATTTAAACAATTCTGACAGAAAAGGAAAATGACAAATGTTGGAAGGAATGCAGGAAAACTGGAACACTAATGCACTGTTGGTGGAGTTAGAAACTGATTTAACCATTCTATAGAGCAATCTGGAACTATGCCTCAAACTATAAAGAGCTAAAAAACAAAAAGAAAAACAACCTATATGTACAAAAATATTTGTAGCATGTCTTTTCTGATGGCAAAGAACTGGAAATTGAGAGGATGCCCATCAATTGTGGAATGGCTGAACAAATTCCATCACAATTATGATGGAATACTATTCTGCTATAAGAAATGATGAGCAGAATGCTCTCAGAAAAAAAAAAAAACTTGAACTGATGCTGAGTGAAATGTACTGTGTACAAAGTAACAGCAATATTGTTACATGATCAGCTGTGAATGATTTAGCTATTCTCTGCAATGCAAGAGTCCAAGGCAACTCTGAAGGACTTAAAAAGAAAAATACTAACCATATTCAGAGAAAGAATGATGGTTTCTAAATACAGATTGTTGCACACCTTTTTTTTAACTTTTATTTTTCTTGGTTGCTTTTTTTGGGGGGGGTTATATCTTCTTTCACATCATGAGTAAAATAGAAATGTTTTGAATGACTACACATGTATATAATCTCTATCAAATTGTTTGCCTTCTCCACAGGTGAGGGGAAGTGGGAAAGAATTTGGAACTCAACATTTTTAAAACAAATGTTAAAATTTGTTTTATATGTAACTGGGGAGAAATAAAATACTAAATAAATTTTGTGGTATTTGATCCACACACATACAACACTCCTATCTTGGCATCTCTGTAATGGTTGTTCCCAAGCCTGGAATATTCTTGCTCCTCATCTCTACCTCCCAGAATTCCTTACTTCATGTCATACTTCAAAAATCATCTTTCTTTACAAAGACTTTTCTGACATCCTCCCCAAATGCTAATTACTTAGTATTTAGCTATCCTGAATATATTTTTAAATATATTAATAATTTTTCAGTATATTCTTTTATACTGAGGTAACATTGAGTAATGGATAGTGCTATCCTGTGAGCTGAGAAGTGGTCTCAAGTTCAACCTGTAATTGTGTAGCTGTAGAATAGAATGAAGAGTATTAAGTTTTGACCCTCGGGATAACTCCAGAAAGTACTTTGGATTCTTAAGTTTCAGAGAAAGTAGTTCAACTCCATAGTTTGAAATTCTTCAGTAGAAAGTCCCTAAACAGGGGTGGCTAGGTGGCACAGTGGATAGAGCACCGGCCCTGGAGTCAGGAGTACCTGAGTTCAAATCTGGCTTCATACACTTAATAATTATCTAGCTGTGTGGCCTTGGGCAAGCCACTTAACCCCACTGCCTTGCAAAAACTAAAAAAAAAAAGGCCCTATACCAATTAAATCACAGGATGGTGGTGCGGATGGTCAGTTAGAATGTGGGAAATTGAAGGCAAAATAATTTTCTTATCTTTGAATCCTTCGCATGGTGCCTATCACATGGCACAAAGCAGGTGCTTTCTAAAAATGTTTTTAGGCTAATTCAGGGGGACAAGACTTGGGGACGTGGGGCACTATTATTTTTTCCTAATTACATGGAAAGATAGTTTTCAACATACATTTCTGTAGATTTGTAAGATTCTGAGTTTCACATTTCTCTTTCTCCCTTCCCTTCCTCCCCCAGGACAGCAAGCAATATGATATAGGTCATACATACATAAACATGTGAAATATATTTCCACATTATAATTCTTTTTTGTTCTTCATTCTTGAAGAAGACCACAACATCAGAGAGATGCTGCCATGACAAGCATATGAATTGGATTTGAGTGGAGAGTGCTATGCTAAAGTCACCAGTCTCATGTTCTTCTCCAGAGCCATCTAGGTCCAGTAGCCAGATATGAATCAAGACAACTGGAGATGGCCCTTGATGCAAGGTAATCAGGGTTAAGTGATTTGCCCAGGGTCACACAGCTATTAAGTGGCAGTGTCTGAGGTTGGATTGAAACTCTCTTCCTCCTCCTGACTAGAAGTGCTCTATCCACTGAGTCACCTGGCTATATTAGTCATGCTGTGAAAAAAAAGAATCTGAACAAAAGAGGAAAACCAAGAGAAAGAAAACACAACAAAAAAAAGGAAAAATAGCACACTTAAATCCAAATTCAGATGCCAAAGTTCTTTCATTCGATGTGGATGACATTTTCCAACACAAGTTTTTCAAAATTGTCTTTGATCATTGTACTACTGAGAAAACCCAAGTCCGTCATATCACTGCACAATGTTGTTAATGCTCTCTTGGTTCTGCTCACTTCATTGGGCATCAATTCATTAAAGTCTTTACAGGTATTTCTGAACCCTGTCCATCTATCATTTCTTATAGAATAACAGTATTCCATCATATTCATTACCACAACTTGTTCAGACATTAACCAATTAATGGGCATCTCCTTAATTTCCCATTCTTTGCCACTATGAAAAGAGGTTCTAAGAATATTTTTATACATGTGAATCCTTTTCCCTTTTTTATAATCTCTTGGGGATACAGACCAAGTAAGGAGTATATTGCTGATTCAACTTTGGGTACAGGGAAAAGAATGTGTGTACTGAAGTTTATCAAGAATGAATGAATGGGGGAGGCTAGGTGGCACAGTGGATAAAGCACCACCAGCCCTGAAGTTAGGAGTACCTGGGTTCAAATCCAGTCTCAGACACTTCATAATTACCTAGCTGTGTGGCCTTGGGCAAGCCACTTAACCCCATTTGATTTGAAAAAAAAAACACCCTAAAAAAAAAGAATGAATGAAGTCAAGGATTGGAGTAAAAAGAAACATTGAAGGGTGGCTAGGTGGCAGAGTGGATAGAGCACCTGCCCTGGAGTCAGGAATTCAAATCCAGCCTCAAGACACTTAATAATTACCTAGCTGTGTGGCCTTAGGCAAGCCACTTAACCCCATTAGCCTTGCAAAAACCTAAAAAATAAGAAAAAAAGAAGAAACACTGAATTTTTAAACAAAAGAAGGAGAATGAAGTAGAATCCCATAGATGATGATGACAAGGAGTTGGATCAGGTGATAATGATGGATGATAATTATCTCAAAAGTTAAGAGACTGCTAAGTGATGGTGAAAAAAAGGAAATGGGAGTGGAAAGAAGGAAACCTAGTACTCCTGCAGAACCAATAATAGGGATTAGAAGGGAAGTAGCTCCCTGTTCTAGAGAGGTAGCCAGGGATTCACTGTCTCCGGTGAAACCATTACATTTTCTAGAGAAACACACTCTGAATGAGCATCTAAGTGTAAGCTTTAATAAATACATTTCAGTATACAACAACATCATGTTTTATAAATCTAGTTTCTATTCTACCATAAAGTAAAATCTGCAGGGGCAGTTAGGTGGCATAGTGGATAGAGCACTGGCCCTGGTGTCAGGAGGACCTGAATTCAAAACTGAGTCTCGGACACATTATAATTAGCTAGCTGTGTGACCTTGGGCAAGACACTTAACCCCACTGCCCTGTAAAAACTAAAATAAAAAAAAAACCCATAAAGTAGAATTTGCCAATGTATATTTGATTCATTTAGAAAATCAAAAATATGGTAAGAGTTCTGAAATTAGAAATATTTCCTTCTAGATAAGGTGCAAAAACTTTAGGCTTCACGAATAATTATCAAAAACCAATATAACTTATTTAACTTACATCTTTTTCTGACCGATGTGGAAACATCGAAGACTGGCTGTAGTACATGTTTTCATCATGGTAGTCACTGTCGACCCCCTCTACAAACTTCTTTCTTGAAGCACCAAACATGCTGTTTGTCACCTAAAGAGAAAAGTTATTTTAGGGAAAAACAGTATTTTGAGTAAGTAACACCTAATTTCTATGATAGATTGGTTTGGCAGTGAAGATGGAAAATTAAAGGAAAATTGAAGTTCCACACAAGAGACCAAACGGTGGTCATAGGTAAAAATGGAGTGATACTAGATGGTCTCCATTTAAGCCCCTTTTTTATTTAAGTCTTAAATGAAATAATGAAAAAAATTATACACAAATATGCTTGCAAGAAATGTAGCCCGAATTAAACACCTAGGTCTCTGGTGATATTATGGTAAACATCTTCTTTCTATTCAAAGAACTATATCTAACCAGTAGTGGGATTCAAATAAATTAACAGTTTGCCAAACTCATCATAAAATCAGGTATAGATTCTGCAGAACCGGTACAAACCAGTTCAATTCCACCACTGTATCTAGTTTGCTCTTATCTAAAATTAAAACTACTAAGTTTAACTTATATTTATTTTCCTTTGATTTAAGCTCAATTTTATTCCTCCTGAAGGAGTTGTAACTGCATACACAGTCCTTAAACATTACAAAGTACCATGTGAGCTCACTAAAAGTACCTATACTTTTTACCAACCTTACTGATTCATATTACATTTGAACTCCTATGCAACCCATGAAATCCAAATAGTTAACCATCTGTTTTAGATGGAAACAATAATCTTTTTTCATTTTTTATGAATTATTTTCATTTTTTTCTTCTCTACATCCCTGTGAAGTTGGGTGGTAGTGGAGGTAGTCAGAAAGTACTATCTCCATTTTACAGACTAAAAAAACATAGACCTAGAGTGATTACATAATCTTCCCAAGATTACTTATTGTTCTAAGTAATCATAGTATCATGTGATTTGAAATTTAGGATATGAATGATTCAATTTCTTTACTTCATAGACAAGTAAACTTAGGCCTAAGGAGAAGTGATTTTCTCAAGGTCACACATATAGTATATAGAAGGATTTGAATCCTAGTTTTTCAAATTTCATATCCAGCACTGTCAGATTAAGAACCCTAAACTCAGAGGTGGTTTAAAAGGTATCTAATATTAAGTCCTAAAAGTAAATATTCAATAAATTGTGGTATGACAATGACAATTAAATTTTAAGCCTCATTCTTTAGCAGTCAAGCTACTTCCTTACATTTTAAAAATTATTAATTCTCAACTTGACCAAGAGGCTGAGTCTCCTAGATTGTGCAGAATGAGTAAAACGATGACTTCATTTCTTTTTTTTTCTTTTTGGAGTAAAAGTTTAGAAAATCAGAACAAACCTGTTCAAAGTAAATTTGAAAACACATTTCAAAGCAAATTAGAATTTATGAAAATCTAAATTTTAAATCAGCAATTCTTATCTTCCCTATATTTATTTGTTCATATAAAAAGAAGACTGGTATATACTGTTTAAGTGAGTTACACATAATAGCTCTCAAGTTGAGCAGTTAAGAAGAAAAGCAGTTTTAAGAGTGTATGGTACATACACACACAATAATGAAAAAATTGTGCATATATACATATATATATATATATATATATACACATATATATGAAAAATGTAACCAACACAATTTAGCAATACTTCAAATGAAAGTCCAATTCTCTGACCTTTATCAAATTTTAAACTTTCAATTTAAATAATTCAAATGAACCACAAAATTAATTCAAAATTTTATCCTACCATTTTTATAACTAAAACATCAGAATGAATAGAATATTGGAGCTGGAATGAATGGGCCTTTAGAGAAATTAAAAAAATATATTTGTTAACATTCTCCTTTCCTAGAGTCCTTTTCTAGTAGTCCATTCCTGGTGGTTCTGGGTTCACAAAGGCTATATAATTGCAGAATTTATTAAACTAACAATAACTTGAATAAGCCAAACAAAAGATTCTCTTGTCAAAAGATCAGGCATTAAAAAAAAATCAGTCATTTGATAAAGTGAATATTTATTAAAGCATCTACTGTGTGTTAATGCTAGGGATGTATGCAAGAAAAAAATCAATCCTTATTCACTGTCATTTCCATTCTAATGGAAGAGATAGGTGTACACAAATACACAAGTATATAGGAAAAATATAAAGTTAATAAATAAAAATATATACAGAGTTAAATTTTGTCACTGTTACTTTTAGAGGGAAAGCATTCAAGGGGGCTAGGAAAGATTCAGGCAGAAAGCAAGGTCTATGAGGAGGCCATAGCAAAAAATTTCATTGACATGAGATAGCCAGTAAGTGATAGGAGGAGGAGTGTTGTGAAAAGAGGGACAAAGAATAGGTCAGTTTGACTGAACTGCAGAGTCCATGAAAAGGAGTAATGTCCACTGTAGGTGGAGAAGTTAGAGACAGGTTGTGAAGGGCTCTGACAGTTGCTTGTTTTTTTAAAAAGAGAAATTTGTTTTATCCTTAGGAACAAAAGAAAAAAATGAGGAGAAACACAGGTCATATCTTTATTTAAGAAAAATTACTTTAGCAACAATATTCAGGATGGAATGAATGGTAAGACAAGGGCTTAATTAGAAAGCTGTTGCAATCAGAAGGGCAATAGAGGTCTGAACAAAGATAATAGCTGTGTAAATGGAGAAAAAAAGTTATGAAAGTGGAAGTGGAAAGATTTGGTAACTTACTGAATATATATATATATGAGGAGGGCTAATAGAGAATAGACAATAATGCCAAGATAGGAGAGTGGTGACTGTCAGAAACAGAAAAGTGAAAAATGATGAAGATTAGAGGAAAATATAACCAGTCTTTTCAGGATCTATTGAATCTGAAATGTCTCCAACACATTCAGTTTCATTTAGTTTGAAAGTCCAATAAGAAATTGATGATGCAGGACTAAAGCATACGTTCTAAGATGCTCACAGGAACTGATGAGGTAACCTAAGAGCTAATCTAAAAATCCACAGATTGCCCTCAGGAAAAAAAAAAAAAGAAACAAAACAACTTATGCTACAAACCCTAAAATACTTGATAATTTAACCTGATCATTCTAATGACAAATTCTGCAACAAATAATAGTTAAATATAAGAGAAAGAAAATATGAATAACACAAGACCATTCTGCATATACCATAAACCAAAGGAGGGAGTGAAATAATAAGCTATGAAAAGGAAAGGAGGTTCAAGATGTAATTCAAAATGACAGATTCACTGGTCCAAATGCTATCTTCTGCCTGAAGCTTTACTGAAACTTCAACCACTAGTGCCCATCTTCCCAAAACATTCCATAATGAACTATTTTGTAGATATTAGTACTAAATGACTTTATATTAATACTGTACATATCTGTAGGTATCATTTATTGTCTCCATTAATATGTAAGCTCCTTGTGAGAAGGGATTGATTTATTCTTTGGACTTCTATTCCCAGCACTATCACAATACCAAGAATAGAGTAAGTGCTTAATAAATACTTGTTGATTGCTGACTGACTGCTTAAGAATTTAAAGTAGAACAGAGGTATAGAGAAGGTAAGAAAGAGATGGATACTAAATATATTTTAAAAGAAAATTCTAGGGGCAGCTAGGTGGTGCAGTGGATAGAGCAATGGCCCTGGAGTCAGGAGTACTTGAGTTCAAATTTGATCTCAGACACTTAACAATTACCTAGCTGTGTGAACTTGGGCAAGTCATTTAACCCCATTGCCTTGCCTCAATCTATAAGTTGAAAAGAAAAGAGAGGGTTTATTGCCAAAATTTTAAGTCTGGGTATTTGGGAGGGTAGGAATCCTACCCACAAAAAAAGCTGAGAAACCCTAGATACGATTTTTGTTGTGCTTTTCTCCCTTGCAATTTGAGTTTGAGCCAATAATGAACACTGTATAATCAATTCTATTATTGAATTTAGAATTACAAGTTTGGATTCAAATTCCAGCTCTGGTATACCTATCTGATCTTCACTAAACTTCTTGGGGAAAAAAAAGGAATAGGTTTTTACTAATTAATCAGTAAGGTCTCTTCCAATTCTAAATCTTGTGATCCTATTGAACTTCCTTGTCCAAACTCCTTTTCTCTGTCAATGATTTAAATACTTGGGTTAGTCTCAATTTTAGTGACTTCAACAGTTATATACTGATGACATTGTTTTTTTGGTTTTGTTTTTTAGGTTTTTTTGCAAGGCAAATGGGGTTAAGTGGCTTGCCCAAAGCCACACAGCTAGGTAGTTATTAAGTGTCTGAGACCGGATTTGAACCCAGGTACTCCTGACTCGAAGGTCTGTGCTTTATTCTCTACGCCACCTAGACACCCCCATATTGATGACATTTTTGCCACATTGGACAGCATTCACTGACCTCAACTCTCATGATGAGTTCCATAATCTCCATTCTATCTCATCCAACCACTGCTTACACCTCAAATTATTCTATCTTCAAGCTGAAAAGTGCTGACATTTCTCTTTTAGATTACAATTTCCTTAAATCCTCCAATTCCCATATTCTTACTTCTCCTAAATCACCATACTTTGATGCTCTAGAATCTTGTTCCTAAATCCAGGGAGGCAGAAGACATTACTGTGTAGTGCAGAGTCTGGAATCAGCAAGATTGAATCTGAATCTCAGATCAGACATGAACTTGCTTTGGACTCAATGAAGAATCTCATAACTTCATTGAGCTTCATTGAGATTGTATGTGTATTTGATCTCAAAGATCCCTTCATACTCTAAATCCCTTCATAAATCTTAATCCAACTACAACACTGTTTTTACTTCATTTTTCTTTTTTACCAAAGAAATAAAATATTTGATGCATTCTTAATATGATAAAATCTAATTAAATAATATTAATAAAGCAAAACAAAAGATTTTATAAATGTAAACTATTCTTCTATTATCAACTTTAAGACACTTCCAGGTGCAGCTAGGTGGCGCAGTGGATAAAGCACTGGCCCTGGAGTACCTGAGTTCAAATTCCACCTCAGACACTTAATAATTACCTAGCTATGTGGCCTTGGGCAAGCCACTTAGCCCCATTTGCCTTGTAAAAACCTTAAAAAAAAAAGACACTTCTACCACCTATCTTCCTTGTTTCTATTCAGAAACTAAGAGATAACAAAGAAAGACATCAAACTGTGCTAACTAGGTCCACACAGTTTAACTTCAAGGGGATTCCTTCCTTACAAAAATCCTTTCAATACATTCTGATTAACTATATCATACTTAGTTGCTGTCACAAACTTTTTTTTTTCCATGCCAACAATTTCACCCCACTCTCATTAATTTCTCCCAGTTGGTAAATGACCACTGCTTTGCTAATATCTAACCTGAGGGGTAGCCAAGT
Source organism: Macrotis lagotis (assembly GCF_037893015.1). Taxonomy (NCBI): domain Eukaryota; kingdom Metazoa; phylum Chordata; class Mammalia; order Peramelemorphia; family Peramelidae; genus Macrotis; species Macrotis lagotis. The sequence continues at coordinate 266,093,470 of NC_133659.1, read as the reverse complement.
AGTGCAGTGGAGAAAGCACTGACCTTACAGTTGGGAGGACAGGAGTTCAAATACAGCCTCAGACTTACTAGCTGTGTGGCCTTGGGCAAGTCACTTAAACTTTACTGCTTCATATCCAGGGTCATCTCCAGTTGTCCTGACTGATAACACTGGACCCAAGGGACTCTGGAGGAGAAAGTAAGGTTGTTGACTTGGCACAGCAAACCCTCACTCAAATGCAATTCACATGCTCAGCATGGCATTACCTCCCTGATGTTGTGGTCTTCTTCAAGAATGAGATAGCCTATCTAGAAATCAACAATGGTTCTCATCTTTCCTTCTACCCCCCTGCTTCAGAAATGTGAAGCTCCTTTGCTATCCCAATGCTAGACTAATCTTGTGTCTAACTCCTATGGAACTCTTCTTCAATGATCTTCTTCTCTTGCTCATTCTCAGCTTTTATCTCTTAATCTACAGACATGTTGAGGTTTCTCTGTATCAGTTCTGTAGTAGCTACCTTGTCTTTACCATGAAACCTTCCTGGACATTCCTTTACTGGGTTTTTATGATAGTGCCTCCTTCTTTCTCTTCCTACCTTTTGAACCATTCCTTCTAAATATCCTTTGATGAAACATCTATCCATGTCAACTTCTCTTTGTATAATAAGTGTGTGTGTGTGTGTGTGTGTGTGTGTGTGTGTGTGTGTGTGTGTGTGTGTACCCCAAGGCCCTAATCTCTTCTTTCTCCATTCTCTCTAGAGTTCATCAGCAGGCATCAATTCAACCCTTATCTTTATGCAAATGATTCATAGACCTACTTATCCAATTACAAATCTAGTGATCATGTCACTAAATGTCTACTGATCATGTCCAACTAGATGTCCCATAAGAATCTGAAATCTAACATGTCTATAATGGAACTCATCCTATTTCCCCAAAAAACTGCCCCCTTCCAAAGTTCTCTAGTTTGGTGAGGGTACCACATTTCTAGCAGTTACTCAGGCTGGTAGCCTTGGAGTAATCCTCAGGTCATTTTCTCTTACTCTTCACATTTAATTTTGTTATCTTGTCAATTTTATCTTCATAATATATTTCATATATTCTCCTATTCACTTACACATTCACTGGATCTACAAGTTTCTTAAGTCTCTGCATCCATTTTCTCCCTCTCTTAACCATCCTACATATGGCTGTTTGACATCTAAAGCACAAGTCTATGCCATTCCCTTGTTCAATTTCCCTTGGTTCTAGGAAAAAAATACAATTTTTTTCTTTGACTTTAAAAGCCCCTCATAATTTAGTTCCACCTTTTCATGCAAATTATTATTCAGAAATTTCATTCTAACCAAACTGACTTGCTCCCAAGCTCCTCACATATAACATTCCATCTCCCATCTACATGGTTTTGCACAGGCAGTCTCTCAAGCATGTAATGTACTCTATCCCCAGACTCCAGGAATAAGATCCTTGGCTTCCTTCAAAATTCAGCATCTTCTACTTCCCACTGGCACAACTAGCCTGATGCCCATCAAATTGCTAGTACTGTCACCGCAGAAATTAAGTGACAAATATTTTCTATTTAATTTTCTGTGTAATCTTTTTTGTATGGTTATGTTTTTACCCATCAAATATAATCTCCTTTTATATCTATGGTAGTCAAAAAAGTTCTTGATCCACAGTGGGCACTTAATGCATTAAGTGCATAATGCTTAAAAAAATTCATGAAGATACAAATCCATCCTTTTTCTTCACTGCCCAACTATCTAGGATAATCTATAATTCCTACCTCCATTCACTTCTTTCTCATTACACTTCTTCATTCTGACTTTTGGCACTACTTTTCAATACTCCAAGTTTTTAATGCTCCAAGTTAACCAATGAACTTCAATTGCTAAATCCAATGCCCTTTTTTCAGTTCCTATCATCCTTGATAGATGTTTCTCCAGAATTACAGAATCTCAAAAGAATCTTAGCTACCACTTCATTCAATTTATAAGTAAAGAAGAATTCACTATAGACTCTGCTTTAAATACAATAAACACAACCCTCTCCTTGTCATCTCTGCCAGAGAGTTCCTTTTCCATCTCCTTTTATATGTTTAATTTCCTTTTCCAGGAACTTAAAAATGGATGTCCCCAAGGTTCTTTCCTAGAGCCCAAATTCTCCTCTCTATACTCTGTCCCTTGACCATCTCACTCCTATTGCTTAATTTTTAGCAACCATGTAGATGATATGCATACACACACACACACACACACACACACACCCCTTGGCTACCTTAATGCCATTAGCAATTCATTATCAACATGTCCAATACTTTACTCAATCTAAGAAAACCATAGGCATAGAGTTCCCCATTTTCTAGAAATTGGAAAAATATACTTTAAAAATTCAAGCTAGAATTTTTCCTGGAATTTAAGTAAAGCTCGCTGATCTATAGTTTAATGACTCTAATCTCTTTCTGTGGGAATGCTTTGGGGTCTTTAATCTTTTAAAGACCATTGACATATTAGGAATCATATTTACCACTTCTTTTAATTCAGTTCTTCTGTGTCAGGTAATGTGAACACATTAAGGTGTATCCTTTCTATTTCTTTATCTTGGGTTAGCACTACCTATTAGCCATTTTTGCTGAATTAGCCTTTCTAGTTCAGAGCATTCATATATGTGAATAAAAAAAGAACCAGCATAAGACCAAAATGGCTTTGCCTTTGCTTATCATTATTCCATAGACTCAAAACTTCAATCCTTCACATGCCTTATCCTTCTCTCTCTCTCCTACTGTAGTACCCACTGCTAATCTAGTTTAATAATAAGCACTTGCCATTAGTGGTATCACTGATCCACTTAAATCTTGGATGATTCCTATTTCCTAACATATCAAGTCAAATCTTCACTTGTTTTTTGTTAGTAAAGCCCAGAAAAAAAAAAAAAGTGCAGCTAGTTGGCACAGTGGATAAAGTACTGAGCCTGGAATCAGGAAAACATCTTTCTGAATTCAAATTTGGCCTCCAATATTTACTAGTTGTGTGACCCTGGGCAAATCAATTAACCCTATTTACCTCAATTTCCTCATCTGTAAAATAATCCAGCAAAGAAATAGCAAACCTTCTCCAATATCCAGATAGCTAGTATCCAAGAAAATTCTAAAAGGGGTCACCAAAAGTTGGACACAACTCAAAAACAGTCAAACAAGAAATAAAATAATCCCCCACCCCCAGATAGGAAAAATCTACAGAAGTTTGCACATATGAATATGACAGAATGTGATGGTTTGTAAAAAATGATAACCACAAGGAATAAAGAGAATGGGAAAGCTGTAACAAAAATGATGCAGTCAAACAAGAGACCAGAAAACAGAACACAAAATTACAAAACACTGCAAATGAAATTAAAAATTGCAATAAAATAATGAAAAACCAAAACTATACAATTTTAATGACCAAAGTTGGTTTCAAAGGAGAGATATAATATACTAAGTCTTTGCAGATGTGGGAGATCACAGACATGGAAAATTACATGTAATGTTGAATTTTAAAATAAGTTGGTTATTTTTACTGAATTTCCTGTTTGTCTTCTATTTAATTCTTTATGGTAAAGAATGGTTTGATGGATAAAGTACAAACTTTAGATGAAGTTTTTCTTTTAATCATTCCTATCAATGATTTTTTAAAGTCAGTATTAAAAAGAGTGACTAATGGATTCAACTACTTCAAAATTACCACACACAGAAAAATAAACAGGGGAAGAGAGCATGGAAGAAAATAGTTAGTAAACATATAAATGTGAATGGGATGTTTTTTCTTTCTCATGGTTTTATTCCTCCTCCCTTAATTCTAATTCTTCTTTCACAACATGACTAATATGGAAATATATTGAACATGAGTGTACATGTACAACTTTTACCAACCTATTCAGTCAAAGGGAGGAGGGAGGAGAAAGGAAAGCAATAGAAAAAATGTTGAACTCAAAAACTTGCAAATGAATGAAAGATAAAAACTACCTTTGCACACAATAGGAAAAATTAAATTAAAATTTGAAAAAAAAAAAAAAAGAAATCTGATATAACTTCAGTCTGGAAAGACTTATATGAACTGATGTTGAGTGAAGTGAGCTGAACCAGAAGAACATTGTACACACTAACAGCAACATTTGTGTAATAATCAACTATAATGGATTTGCTCTCAGCAGTACAATAATCAAAGGTAATTCTAAAGGACATATATTGGAAAAATACCATCCACATCCAGAGAAAGAACTGTGAATTCTGAATGTAGACCCAAATCTAATATTTCCAGTTTTTAAAATGTTTTATGTATTTAAAAAATAGAAAATAGACTACTATTCATAGTCAAAGAACTTTGCCAAAGTATGCTGGAAAGAAGTCCTAAACTGTAAGAGAGTGACAACTAAGAAAATATAAGAAAATTGTAGGTTAAATTCATAGTTTAGCAATCAAGTAGAAATGAAGACTTCATAGAAAAATAGTAATAGATCTAAAGCTGGAGGTGACTTAGAAGACCATCTAATTCACCTGGTTTATTATACAATGACAAAACTGAGTAACAGTACTGGTTAAATGATTCCAAGACTCTCTACTCCCCACCCCTGGGCATAAATGGCAATACCAGGATTTGTCTTTACTCTTTTCCAGTCAGGATGAAAATATCCATTAGGTTTCCCTTCTGAAAAATCAGTTCATGGAATTTCCTTGTATTCAACCTTCAAGGAATTCTGCCAAAGAACAAAAATGAAGTTCAGAGCAACGTGATTTTTTGCTATGGTCCTTCTTGAACACTTGGAGTTTCTCAGCCAAAACCTTCCCTGCATTAAGTTTCAATCCCCATTTCTAATGACCTACAAGTAGTTTCTACCTTCATGAATGTCTACCAGTATTTTTTTTTTTAGGTTTTTGCAAGGCAAATGGGGTTAAGTGGCTTGCCCAAGGCCACACAGCTAGGTAATTATTAAGTGTCTGAGACCGGATTTGAACCCAGGTACTCCTAACTCCAAGGCCAGTGCTTTATCCACTGCGCCACCTAGTGGCCTCTACCAGTATTTTAAAACTCAAGAGTTCTAAAAATCAAATTAATCACTGTCATAACAAAACCATTTCTTCTTCCAGACCTCCCTATTTCAGTTCATACACCTTTCCAAATATACAGAGCCAAAACCTCAAAAAGTTTCTAACTTTTTTCTTCTTTGTCTCCACATCAAAACAATTGCCAATTCATTGCTGCTTCTTTTATAGCATTTTTTCCCTGTTTTTATTCACACTATCACAATTCTAATTCAGGCCTTTATTTCATACCTATAATTATTTCAAAGTCTCCTGGGTTCTCTGTTTATATAATTCCTTTTCATTTTAAGTCTGTGAAATATTTCTATTACTTACTTGCTAAATAATCTTTCAGGACTCTCAAGTTGACATTAAAACCTCTCTACAATTAGAAGCATAGCTAACTTTAGCCTCATCTCTTTTGACTTTCATTGAAACCACAGTACAGAGTGGCATCACTTAACTTGTACTTATCATATGAACCCTTAATCAAGTCATCTGCCCCTCTTGCCCTATTTATCTTTTATTTATTTAAAAGAACTTAAATGCACATAGAGTTGCTGGGAGGAATATAAAGCATTATAAAACCTTGCATGCTTTAAAATTTCACCTTCTTGGTTTTTAACCTCTTCAATATATTATAATCAAGAAATTTTGGTTCCGAGCTATCATGCAACATACCATCACCTCCCAGATTTCCCAGAGTTGTGTCACAAAATTGATAAGCACATTTTCTATATCAATAACCACATCACTGACAAAAATACTGGACAAGCTAGAATCTTGTATCAATACTAATAATTTCCCTCCATGATCAGATGGATATATAATCAAAATCCTTTGGAGCAGTTTTTCAAACGATAGTGAATTTTCATCTGTACCATCGCCCAGGTCACACTTTCTCCATCTTTTTTTATTTTTATTTTTTATATACATAAGTTTTACACACACACACACACACACACACACACACACACAAATGGAGAATATATTTTTCTTAAAAACTGAATCTGTGATTTCACTGGTATGGAGAACTCCCAATGAAGAAACTCTCTTGATCAATGTAAATCAGCGTCTAATCTTAAAATTAAAGTTTTATAACTAGATGTGACACTGAGAAGTTACTTGACTTGTCCCGATCATACAACCAGTGTATGTCAAAAGTAAAACTTGAACTTATATCTCTCTTTTAAGGTCAATTTTTCAACAACTATTCCATGCTGTGCTTCTCATTTTTTTAAAAGGATATTAAAAAGAATGGGCTAAGAAACAGCCATCTAAACCTAAAAGTCCACTTCACTAATTTCAACATTATTAAATAAGAGCAACCAATAATTAGGGAAAAAAAAACCCTAAAATTGAGTATCAACATTCTACTTTTGCATTTCACGAGACAGAACTATAAAGCAACCACAGAAAGGTATACAAAAATTCTCTATGATCTAAAAGTAGGATAAGTAGCGAAATAAACACAAGTTACTATATTCCATTCCAATTTAATACAAGCAATTATCTTATATTCTTCAAACAGATAAAGTCTGACTATCAGAAACCAAAATAGTCTTGATAACATAGAAGGAAGGAGTAAAGTCAACAAGAAGAAACTTAGGAGCTAAACCATATTGTTTGAAGATTTTTATTAATGCTATCAGTTTTATAATAATCCAGTGTATGCTTAACCACTTAAAAACTAGTCTAAAAGGATATGTCAAATAAATTGGGTAGACACAAAGGTTTTAATTTGAACTGTGAGCTCACTATTTTAACTTGAATGTTTTGAATTTGAGGTTTATCTTCCTATTCTATACCAATTAGTGGATCAGTTGGTCATTTCCTGTTAACACTAAAGGAAATGACTAAATGTGGCAAGCAACATAATACAAAAAATTCCACATATCTGTAATTTGTAGTTTGTTATTTTGAAATAAAATAATTTAAATAATAGAAATTTGCTTTACATCATGCTTTAAGGTTTGCAAAACACTTTATGTACAGGTAGCACTGCATATAGAGTGGAGTTAGGAAGAACTGCATTTGAATCCTGATCAGACAAATGAGAACTTATATAAAGAACATGTAAACCTTAGAGAGATATGTTATTTCATTTGAACATCACAACAATGTTGTGAGGAGATAGTATCATTCCCATGTTACAAATGAGGAAACTGATCCGAAGGAGTTTAAAAAACTAGAGTATAGTCACACAGCTATTGTGATTCAAACAGGATTCAAAACTCAGGCCTTCTTGATCCCAAGGCACTCTCAAGTAGTCCATCCACTACAAAACCTAGTGCTTCAATATTTGAAAAAGCACTCTTTTTTTGGTTTGTTTTTGTCTTTTTTTGGTTTTGCTGGGCAATGGGGTCAAGTGACTTAGCCAAAGTCATGCAACTAGGCAATTATTATGTGTCTGAGGCTGGATTTGAACTCGGGTACTCCTGACTCCAGGGCCCATGCTCTATCCACTGTGCCACCTAACTGCCCCTGAAAAAGAATTCTTACAAAGGGCTGTGTGACATAAATTATATAATCATTTTACGGACAACCAAATTAATGTTCAGAAAATTTTGATGACTTGTTCAAGATCCCATAGCTCTACAAATGGGTAAATTCTTGGGCAGTATTAATTGGCACAGAGTGAGAAAGCAGAACCCTGGGAAACACAAAAACAAAAACAGCAATGTAAACAAAAACAACACTGAGAGACTTCAAAACTCTGATCAGTCTCCAAAGGTCCTATGATGAAGCATATCACCCATGTCCTTTTACAGTAAGGTAAGGCAGTTGTTGTTTTCTACTTCCTTATCAAAGAAGACCTCCCTTATCAGAGAGGTCATGGATTTGAATGAGGGGTAGCTGTGCTAAGTCACCAGCCTTACTTTCTCCTCCAGTCATCTGAATCCAGTGACCAGATATGGATCAGGATGACTGGAAATACCCTGGAAAGCAGCTGGAGACCTTTTATTTTTTAAACTTTGTTTAGGGATCTCAATTTTTGAACACCTAAGTAAGAAATAAGGTAAAGAATAACTTCTTTTATCTAGTCAAAAAAATATTAATCTGAGAGGGAAGACTCTAGGATTTCTGGTGAAAACAGGTGAAACACAAAGGGCCAAGGCTAAACATTTTGAATAAAGCCATGGTGTGATTTGTTTTGTTTCACCATGCTTATTTATTGCAAGAACTTTTAATTTCCTTCCTTTCCCTTGGTTTTAAGTTGGGAGGGGGAAAGGTAGTTAGAAGGGGGTACTAAAGTTGCAATAGTAATGCTCAAAAAATAACTTTGAAAGACTTAATAACCCTTATTAATGTAATGAACAATAATTTCTGAGAACCAATAATAAACAGTACCACCAACCTCCTGACAAAGGATGAACTCAAAATCAGAATGGGTCATATACATTTTTGGGCAAATCCAAGGCAAAAAAATCTGTTTTGTTTTGGGGGTTTTTTTCTTATAGAGGATAAGAAAGTAGGAGGGAGATAAAATATTAATTAGGAAGACAGATTGATTGCTAGATATAAATATAGAAACAGAGAAAGATATATGTTCTATAAGGTCAGTATTTCACAGATCCACCAATTTGCTTATTATATTTCAATGGATCTATCAGCAAATACTTCTCAAGGACCTATATAATGTGCAAGGTGATAGCTATTCAAAATCAAAAAGACAACTGTGTTTGCCTTCAAGAAGATTACGGTAAATTCCATATACTATATATAGAGGTAAATATACATATAAAAGTAAATACAAAAGACACAAACTAAATACTATAAATAAAATTTAAAACACATCCCTTGTTAGTATCTATCCCTAGCAGCATTTCTTCTAAGACTTACTTAATGAATTTCTTTTGTTCTTATTTTTACTTTACAATATAAAATAACTTAAATATAATAAGGGAATATTCTGCCTTGACACCTTGGGGCACAGTAAAAAAAACTTAAAAGTTATCATTTTCTTGAGTCGGTACTTCATAACATGTATGAGTATTAAAGTCTTAACACTTACAAGGCTTTTGCATAAAAATCCCATGTACTTAAATATGATTTGCATTTAAAAGAAGAAAACAAGACAAAAAAAGGTACAATTACTAAAAAAGCAAGGACAATAACAACAAAATCACCAGAAACATCTCCAAAAGGATGCAGATAAAAGGAGAAGTGAATATATAAAGAAAATATATATATATATATATATATATATATATATATCTCAAAGAAAGGACTGAACTGATACTCAGAAAGAAAACTGGTCACAGTGCAAACTTTCAATGAGACTGACATTATTAAAAGCTTATATTAACATCAAAATGAACCTAATTTTATTGAAATAGTTAGTATAAGCAATTTTGAATTCAAATTTGCTCCTATTCTACATTCTCTTCCAAGGGTCCATGTATAAACATTAAAAAATATTGTTTCAGGAAAACACTATATTTTATATTCACATGCTACTTTTCCTTCTCAACAAATACAATAGTATAATTTTAGGCACAGGAAATAACATTTTGAGTCATTTTTAATTAAGTAGTGATAGAAATAGTTTAAAATTTTAAGAATAATAAACTTTTATAATCTAATCTTTTTTGATGATTTAGGATCATCACTCTGTCAAATCTAATTGTATAGTACTCTAGATGTGATGATATAAGTAATTAAATACATAGACTCCTAGATAAAAAAGTACTACTCTACACCAATTTATAGTTTTTACCTATTTCTGATAATGAAAAATATACAAATATTCCATAAAACTAAAATCTTTTGCTAAATGGAAGGTTCCAGTTAATCAAGATTTCACTGCAAAAATGCTTCAAACTTTGCCAATCCACACAACAAAGATAAACAAAACTATGTTTTCTTTTTGAGGTTTTAATCCAATCATCCATTCTTAAACTCAGCCTTACCACCAAAGTCAATGTAATTACTATGAAACACACTAGGGGAAGAAAAGAAAGAACTATTTTATTTTGTTCTGCTTTCTAATGGGATCTCCATAAATGTATTACAATGAAAAACAGAAACAAAAAAGCCTTTCACATCTCATTTTCTTTCCTTTTATCTCTACACTGAGCTAATACCTAAAATTTCACTGTTAAAAATCATTCAAAAATCAGAATATGTCTGACTTACTACAGAAAGGAATAAGGTATAAAATGCTACCAAGACTTTCCTTTTCATTTCAACATTGAATTATATCAAGCAAGGAAAACTGCAATGCCCCAACCGGACAATACAATATAAATTTTTTAACACAGAATTCTGAAAACTAAGTGACACTATCAAAAATGTTAATTAAATTTAAAAATCCACAATGATTCAGGTAGTCTCTTCTTTATTTACTATCTAAATGCACACATTTCTCTTTCTCTCCTCTATTAATATAGGGAATGAAAAAAGAAAGTAGCCATTTACACATGTGCTTATGATATAAGCAAATCCTAAGAGGCAAAGTTATCCTTCTTCTAAGTAAGAAACGCACATAGAATAACAGTCTAAAAGCTTGAAGGCCCTTAAATAATTCCATTTTAACAGTTTTGAACGACTCTTTCCTTACCCCCTTCAATACTCAGTTTACATGTGATATCTCTCTGACTTTTTCCCGATTTAACTTGCATTAAGCTTTCTGCATACATGGCATATGCTCCCAGAGAGTACAGCAAAGCTCCTAGAGAGCAAAAAATGCTTCACTTGTCCTTTAATTTCAGGTACTACTTCCATGCCTGGAACAGGGACTCAGTAAACATTCAAAACTAAATGATTGGTTCTGGATCACACAAGATAAGTACAGAAGCCGGGATTAAAGCCCAGGTCCCCAGACTTTACAAATGATGTTTTTTTTTATACATTACTAAAATATTCTTGTTTAAGAGTAAACATAATGCCCCCTCCCCCTCAAAAATATAGCAATAAAGGAAAGAGGAAAAAAATTAAAATTAATAATAATAATAATAATAATAATAATAATAATAATAATAATAGCAGCTTTAAACACAAAGTTCTTTCCAAAGCCTCTGAGAAACCATAAGGCTTAAATTCATTATAACTGGGGAGGCTGGGTGGTGCAGTGGATAGAACACTGGCCCTAGAGTCAGGAGTACCTGAGTTCAAATCCCACCTCAGACACTTAATAATTACCTAGCTGTGTGGCCTTGGGCAAGCCACTTAACCCCATTTGCCTTGCAAAAATCTAAACAAAAAAAATTCATTATAGCTGTGTTGTATTCTTTTTAGACACAATGAAAATCAGAAATGCCCAGTCAATTAGATAAGCATTTATTAAGGATTCAGTTCATTAGGAGTAAGCTTGGATTTAGAATATCTAAATGCCTCAAAGTGTTTATGGTTTTAGAAAAGTGGGTACACTTGATACCAATGCCAGGCATCACCATTCTATACCTTAGTGCAAGATATAGCTAAAAGAATTCATCACTTGGTGAACAACAATGGCAAATTTGACTACATTTATCATCATAAAAAGTGCCTAGGTAATTATGTATCAAAATACATTTACAAAAACTTTGAACTTGAACTTTATAAACAATAGATGCCTTCATTAGCATATAATTTCCTTATTGTTCTGGTGTCTAGCATCTTGAGAAAACACACTACAGCTAAATCAGAGATTATTTCTGATTTCTCACTGAGTAGTTGTATTAAGATATATATATATATATATATATATATATATGAAATTAAGTTTATTTTATACCTGTATATGAGAGAAAGAAGGGGCAAAAGAGAGAAGGAATTCTGATTTTGAGAATCTGTAGACAATAGCAATTAACAACAAATTATAGAATTTCTCATCTGGTAGGATACAATGAGTAACATATTTGATTGTTTTTTTTTTAACTATATTACATTTAAAGACAGTAAATGAGGGATAAGAGACACAGAGTCAATTCCTGGGGTCAGCAAGACCTGGGCTCCAGTTTGCTCTCAGAATTGGATAGTTTAGATATAGACAAATCACATAACTTCCTAGTAGCCTTGAGCAACTCTTTAAGACAAGGACAAATGAGTTATAGGCCTTCACTGGGAAGGAGAACTCCCCCAGAAAAGAATAAAATCACCACCAACTCCTCCCTCAATTTAAAGAAAAATGATTCATATATTACAGATTTCATAAAAATATCAATGTTTTAAAATGGAAATGATTTATGGTAATCCCTAATTAAAAAAACTAAATAGAATGTTCTTTAATTAAATCCTTCAATAATTTCAAATATATATAAGCACAATAAAATGACTCACCACATGAATGAATGATATGAATTTCACACTTTAAAGGCAGGTACTTGCTCACTCTATTTGCTTTAAAACGTTTTTCATTATTTATAGTAAATTACACATTTCCATGATCACAATTTTCCACCATATTCTTTTTAAAGCTATTTTTTTTTGTTTTTTTGTGGGACCATGGGGCTAAGTGAGTTACTCAAGGTCACACAGTTTGTAAATATCAAGAGTGAGGCCTTATTTGAACTCAGGTTTTCCTGACTCCACAGTTAGTGCTCTATCCACAATATCACCTTGCTAACCTCACTATCATTATTTTTAATTGAAATCCTTACAATTTTTAAAAAAAATTATTTTCAGGGGTGGCTGGGTGGTGCAGTGGATAGAGCACCTAAAAATTTATTTTCATCTCTGAATAAATTCTAACATTGAAACAATAATTAATATCATCTACTATTAATTGTTCATACATACACACATACATCAAAAAGGGCGATTTTAGAAAATTTATTGAATAGAAGCAACAATGCTAAAAAATAGACCTCTGGACTGTGTTCAAAACCTGCTAGTCAAAAGACAACCTGTCATTTGAAAAACAGGAACAAAAATCTCTGCCCCACTAACATAACGTTGTTTTGAGGCTCCAATGACCTAATATGCACATTAAAGCTCCTTTGTTAAAAGAGGAATTAAAATTACTTTTAGAACCAAGTTTTTTGAAATACACACACACACACACACACACACACACACACACACACACACCTGATTTGTTTGCAGAGATACAGGCAAGAGAAGAAATGTCTGAAAAATTTTAAAACTCTATCAATGACCTCAAAAATAACCTTAAGAATATTGATACAAAAATTAATATAGGATCTTTATATACTGTTGACATTTGATAAAACTTGAACTGAACTAAATCAAAAGTAGTATAAGTATAGCTACTAGACTTCATCATTATAGAGTACTTCCAGAAAAAAAAATCTTGACTATAATTAGGGATAGCCAAGATAGATAGATAAGAGAAAAATGATAGATTAGACAGGCAGGCAGATATATAAGGTAGCTTCTAGTACAAATACAACAATTTTCATTTCAAAATTAAGAAGACAGAAGATTAGAGAAGAAAAAAATGAAATCTCTTAAGATAGTATTAAAGCCAGAAATATAACCCTGATATTAGGACCATGAATACAGTGATGTTAATCCTCTTTTTTTAGAAAATCCCTTAAGTTAAAAAAAAGGTCAAGAGGTCATTGGGAAGGTGGAGAAGCAGCAAGAAGCATAGGTTATATCCATCAAATATTCTCCACCTCTCACAAAGACCAGATCCAATTCATATCAGAAAAGTCAAGGAAAAGTTAATAGTGAGTCACTTTTGAAGCACAGGATAGCTTAAGGAGACAGGTAAAGAAGTCTACAGTTACTAGGATATGATCTGGCCCAGTGTTCACATTCATCCAGGGAGTGAAAGAGAGCAGAGGCTAAGCACTAGAGTAGGAAGCACCTAAAAAGGAAGAAATTCCAGGATATCCCTGATCTACTTAGAGTGCAAGAACAGGTTTCATCTGATAGCTATCACTTTACTAACCAGTTATAGGTAGAATTCAAGATAAAAGAATCTGCAAATCTTGCGTTGTACTGAGCAATAAGCAAGTCTGAAAGCAATAAGCAGATTGTGGCTTTTATCCCAAGAAGCAAGAAATTCTTACTGGCTCTACTCTATAGTCTTGGGAAAATGTCTGTTGTAGAATAACTGGGCAAGAAAAGTCTGGGAAATGATCTACAAAGACCTGTTTGTTCCTTTATGACTATTTTCAGTAAGATTTTTGGAGAACTTAAAAAAAAATAAAGTCAGTAGTGGTATTTTTTTGAATTTGGTAAAACCTGAGATCTTTCCCATTATCTTCAGAATCTTCTTCAAAAATATATAAAGAAAAAACAAACATAACCATTTTTCCTAACTTTTTAACTATCATGGTTATATTTCCTCACATCATGTATTTAAGTGTTTTTGTACATCTATAAACCATTTTTTAAAAAATGATTCTGAGAGGTGATATGGATATGATCATTCTTTTAGGAAAAGGGGGGATTTTTGCAAGGCAACGGGGTTAAGTGACTTGCCTAAGGTCACACAGCTAGGTAAGTTTTATGTGTCTACAGCCACATTTGAACTCAGGTTCTCCTGACTCCAGTGCCAGTACTCTCTATTCATTGCACCATCTAGCTGCCCCTGATCAATCATTCTTCCCTAGGTTTTTCCCCCCCTAGGTTTTTTTGTTTTTGTAAGGCAAATGGGGTTAAGTGGCTTGCCCAAGGCCACACAGCTAGGTAATTATTAAGTGTCTGAGGCCAGATTTGAACTCAGGTACTCCTGACTCCAGGGCCAGTGCTCTATCCACTGCACCACCTAGCTGCCCCATGATCAATCATTCTTAAAGATCATCACAGTAAAATAGCAAAATTATTTTAGGAACGTAACAGATTTCTCCTTCTCCTTACGAAAGTAATACTGAATTTTCCCCAAAAGATATAACGGGGAAAATGTTTCTTTCCATGGCTTTTAAGCAAGGATTAGTTGAAAGAATGCTTCATTCTGACACAAAAGACCAAAATTTGAATCTTTAAGCTCAATTATTTGCTAGCTTATGGCTTTAAATAAGTCATCTTCATCCTCCTTAGTCTCAGTTTTCTTGCCTGTAAAAGATGGACAGTAATATGGCACCCTCTCATGAGGCTGAGTTAGGAGGAAAATGCTTTGCTCTTAAAGCAATACAGAAATGTGAGTTAGTAACTATTGTAATATGTCCTTATTCATGAATCTGCTAATGGGGAAAACCTGGGACTAATGAATTCTAGTGCTGGTTCTAGCTCTCTATGATCTGAGCATCAGTTTCTACATCCAAAGAAATGAGGGATTCTAAAGGATTTCTGAAGTCCCTTCCAGCTCTAAAATTCTATTATGCTATGAGTAATTACAAAAATTTTACAATTATAAGGGAAGGAAGATAGAATCAAGGAAAGGGTCAATGAGATACTGGGCTGAAGACGAGATCAAGCAGGAAAAAACAATCCCTCCCAACTTTTATTTCCCATATACTTACCTTTGTAACTTCTTTCACCACTTGCAGATCTGGACATTGGAAAGCACACATCTGGAGGATGAAGCAAAGAAGCAGAAACTGAGGGGTGAGCCATGGCACTAGCCAGACACACCAGGGGTGCCCCTGATTTAACATGTAACAAAGATGACATTGGAACACTGATATAAAACTCCCAACACAGGGGTTTACCAAAATTTTAAAATTATAGGATTCTAATCTTTAAAAAAATAATTACATGACCATGCAAAGATCTAAATGTATAGCTTCCTTATTATGATTGTTCAATATTTCTGCTAATTCCAATTTCTGTAAACCACCTCCATGGCAGATAGGTTTAGCAGAGGAAAAGCAAACCTGAAAAATTTTCAAGAAGACAATGCCCCTAAATACTGATGATGACAATGATGATGTTTGTCCTTTGTTCTCAAAGAAGACCATGACATCAAGGAAGTGATGCCATGATATGCACTTGAATTAGATTTCAGTGGGGGTGAGGGGGTGGGCAGAGGTTGTTAGTATGTGCAATGCTAAGGCACCAGCCTCACTTTTTCCTCCAGAGCCATCTGGACCAGTGACCAGATAAGGATCAGGGTGACTGGAGATAGTATTGTCTACAAGGCAATCAGGGCTAAGTGACTTACCCAAGGTCACACAGCTACTAAGTGTCTGAGGCCATGTTTGAACTCAGATTTCTCCTAACTTCAGGGTTGGTGCTCTAACCACAGCACCATCTAGTAGCCCCATACCTGAAATACTTTACTTATTCCTAGTATGTTTTACTGGCTCTTCTTTCTATATATCATTCATTTATTCAACAAACTTTTATTAAGCTCCCACTATATGTAAAGAGTAAATGAAGCACTGAGAGAGTACAAAGGACAGATAAATCACTTATCAAGGTCCCTATAGAAGGCATTCCTAATGCCATAGGATTAACCTCTGAGGTCCCTATTAACATTGAGATTTTGTAATTTTGCAACTTGGTTTTATTATGTATCCTATAAAACCTAAAACTTTACTATATACCTTCAGATTTTGTAACTATATTAGAAAACCAAATGATGATGATGATAACCACTTCGCTAACCAAAGATTACTGAAGGAAACAGTTTAAGTCATTTAAAGGCTAATTTTCTCCTATTTGTTATTGTGAATAATCTTTAAATATCATTAAAGATGGTATCTAAAGATATTGCTTTACACATTTTAATTTATTTCAATTATAAATGTGAAATGTGTTTTTAAAAAAATAAATAATAGGGGTGGCTAGGTGGCATAGTGGATAAAGCACTGGCCTTGGAGTCAGGAGTACCTGGGTTCAAATCTGGTCTCAAGACACTTAATAATTACCTAGCTGTGTGGACTTGGGCAAGCCACTTAACCCCATTTGCCTTGCAAAAAACCCCCCTAAAATAAATAAACAAACAAATAAATAATGTCAGTGAGTTCAACAGAAATCAAGGGGTAAATTCATTTGTACTCAGACCTAGCCCACCACAATTAATCCTTTTTTTATTTACTTTCACTACAAACTTATTTTTAAGAGAGGTAAAATGTATGACTCAGTACACATAAAACATTAGAGTACTAATAAAGTTAATAATATCTTTGATCTCAATTATTAGTGTATAAACCCCTAGAGACAAAAATACAAATTGAAAATTGGGAGTGAGCCATGTCTAGTACTAAATCAGACATAAAATGTAGCATGGATAACAATGAATTAATGATATAAAACTCAAATTAACAAGTTGAAAACCAAAGATCTTACTAATAATTTAGGTGCACCTTCTAACTTCTGTGTGGTATAAAATTAGTGAATTTGTAGTCACATTGGCAGTCACCATTGAACCATTAACCAAAAGAGTCACACCACTATTATATACCTTATACATTACTGAGTAAATAATATAATAATAGAGAAATCTGAATTCTCATAGAACTGGATAGGTAGCAATTAGTGCCGGAGTTAAGCTCTAAATTATTAATATTCTGAATGTTATACTGACTACCAATGAAAGACTTATTTTTTTATCATTGTAGATGAACCTCTAACACACTTCAACTCAACTTATTTCCTAATTATTCTTTCTAATTTACAAGTAAAGGCTTTATCATTAAGGTTATTAAGACCATTAAAGTATTTGGGAGTTTAAACATCCTTTATAAGGAAATAAGCTAAAAGAGTTTTCTCTGCTCTGTTCCACCATCTCCAACCCACTCCCTTTTCCATAAGCTCTATGTTTCCACTTGCATAGATTCAAGTTAGATGATATTTTTTCTTTTTTTTAGAAAGATTTTGTTTTGAGTTTTACAATTTTCCCCCATTCTTGCTTCCCTCCCCCTACCCCCACAGAAGGCATTCTGTTAGTCTTTATATTGTTTCCATGGTATACATTGATCTCAGTTGAATGTGAGGAGAGAAATCAGTAGATGATATTTTTTTCAATTTTCTCACTAAATAAATGAACAGATAAATAACTTCTAAATATTAGGACCTAATCAGTGATCTTATATTAGAAACTTGCTTATAGCTTCTCTTCTGTTTTCCTCCTTTGCTTTATACATTTCTCATTTTGTCTTTACCTTCCTCATAATATGTTTATATATATATATATATATATGTATATATATGTATATATACATATATATATATATATGTTTATTCCTTTAAACTCTTTCCCAGGATAGTCACAATCATTCCCTGAGTCCCAACTGTTCCCCCTACTAGGATCACTCCAAATTAATATCTCTAATTCACTTCTAAGTTATCTCTAATGCCAATCTCACAGGCATTTCAAATGAAAAATATCCTGAATCAAGTTCATCTTTCTCCCTAAAATTATTACTCTCATCCTAAATTTCTCTGACAAAACATTCATACAGTATTTCACAATATTAGCACTGGTATAAGCTAAAATTCTACTTGAGAAATAGGCTCAGGAGGAATAAAAAGTTCTCAAGAAGGAAATTATAAGGAAATGAAGAGAAATAATGTCCATAAGGAGAAAAATGGGCATTTATCTAAAGAGATGAATATGGATATGATGAGATTCTCATCAGTCAACAGATTAAAAAAAACTTGCAGAAAAAAGGCAGATAAAAATGTATATAAAAGTGTGGTATGCTGCTATAATAACAGTGTCAGTCACTAAAACTCAGAATGAACTGAGTAAGGCTGGGAAATAAAAGTGTTTTTTTTAAAAGGGGGGTCATGTGGACAATATAGGGGATTTTTGTTTGTTTTATTAGAGAAAGAAGAGAATCAAGAACTGCTCCTCAGGTTAATTCTATGAAAACTCAAAACAGAGAAAACAGAACCTTCTAACTTATTTTCTGACAGTTTTCTCTGCCAATTGGAGAATGATTTATGCATAGACTGAACAAAGAGTTCATTGGAAGTTGAAAGGGTAAGTAAATGATATAATAAAGAAGCTGCTAGTTGTCCTAGATGAATTTGAGTTGCAATTAGCCACACCTCTTGAATTGGAAAAAACTACTGATGAAGACTGTTAAGTCACTCCTTGATCATTTAAATATAGAATGGAGAGTAAGAGAAATAAGCAAGCAGTTCAATTTTTGAAAAACATAGGAATGAATTAAACAAATTATATACCAGTGACCATGTGATAGTTTGCTGGCTACACTCTCAATTAGCTATTATTTTTAAACCTTATTAGTTTTTTGGAAAGGACTACTAGCTTAGCAGATCAGAGAAATGTTGCAAATACCCTTTGTGTGGATTTTACAAAGTTTCCTAAGCAGCTCTTATGGGAAGGATGGAAGCAAATTTTTGAACTAGATAATATCTAGCTAATATATTTAGAAATGATTGGAATGGCAAGATCCAAAAAAACAGTTAATAATGATTCAATGACAGCTTGAAACTAAAACTTCTGTGTAGTGCCAGAGATCTATACTTGGCCTGTATCATTGATATTTTTAACAATTTATCTGATAAGTCATAGATATAATGACTATCAATCAACCTTAAAGTTGACAAATCTGGGAGACATTAGCTAACACACTTTAGAGGTCAGGAATTCAAAACAAAAATAAAAACTTCAACAAGGCAGAATATTGGACTAAATCAAATAAGACAAAATTTGGTGAATGCAAATGTACATTTTATTTGGGATTTAAAAAAGGGCAAAATGGAAAAGATGTAGTAAGATAGCATTTTACCTAAAAAAAGATTTAGAGATTTTAGTGGACAGCAAGGTCAATGTGTCAACACTGTTATGATATGGAAGCCAAAACAATTTAATATAATCTCAAGTTACATCAAGAGAAGGCATAATGTCCTGGACTAGAGAAATGTTAGTGATATGGAACTCTGCCCTGATCAGAGTACAGTAGACCAGGGTGATCAGTTCTAATAATTACAATCAAAAAATGGAAAAGGTTTCTCAGAGGTAGCTAGTTCCCCTTCCTGAAAATCTTCTACTAAAAGACACGTCTTATCAGGAATTTTAGAGGAAATTGTTGCAAGGTATGTTATAAAGGAGACTTTCATTCACATATATGTTGAACAACACGGCATTTGAGATGTTATATGATTCAAATATTCTGTGGAGAAAACTTCTCATTTATTTCTCATAGCTAGTCCCTTATGAAGTCCACTCAATTCTTTCTTTACATTACCTTCTTCATCTATTACTAACCACTCTTGCTATTCACATAGATTATTGCAATAATTTTTATAATTCCAGCTTCCACTCTTTCTCCCTTATCTAATACATCCTACATGCTGTTGTTAAATATTACCCTTAGGTGAACTAGTCACTCAATTCAATATGGATAAATAAAGTTCAAATTCCCATGTGGAGAATTGAAATTTCTAAATAATCTGGTGTCACTCTACCTTTTCCAACTTGTCCTCTCATACTACGCATACTATCATTCATTCATTCATTCATTCATTCATTCATTCATTCTATGTGCCTTTCAGATTTTGCTGAAGTATTTTTCAATACTTAAAAGGTTTCCTTGAATTAGACCTCAACTCCAATATGATCTCTAAAAAGTCTCTATGGGGGAGCAACTAGGTGGCATAGTAGAAAGAGTACCAGCCCTGGAGTCAGGAGGACCTGAGTTCAAATGTGACCTCGCATACACATAATAATTATCTATCTGTGTGACCTTGGGCAAGTCACTTAACCCCAGTGCCTTGCCAAAAAAAGTCTCTAAGACTCTTTTCCCAAACCCAAACTCCCACTCAAGAGTTGAGAACAATTTCTCCCACATTAGATCTTATTTAGAACTCAGCTTACATTTTTTCTTTCATTATAAATTTATTTTTAATCTTTTTTATCATGAATGTAATAAATATCAACAGATATGCTTCAATATTAAAATTAACAGAAAAGGATCTATATATAAAAAGTGATTATTTCATAGACCTGTTAAAGTGTGGTATTACTAATTAACATGATGGGAGAATATTGCCCTTTTTGTTAATGTTCACATCAGAGTTTCTGCTTTTTTCAGTATGATTTTTTAACTATATACATCTACTATATAATATTTTGTACTGATTATCTGTGCACATCAAGTTCCCATTCGACTATAAGCACCTTGAAATCCCTGGTCCTTCTTGCTCATTTCCTCTTTCATTTGCCCTCTGAGGCACCCTGTAGAATTAAAAACTGTAAAGAGACACAAGATATGACTATAGCAGAAATGAAGTAATGACCTTGATTTTTTTTTCTTATAGCTGAAAAGCTTTGCTGCATATGAATCTTCGCTGACTACCCAGTGCCTCTAGAATAAAAGTGAACAGTTTAGTAACTCCTTTCCAGACTTACTTCAATGCCAGTGTTGCTCACACACACTCCAGATACCCTCCATTTGAGCCAAACTGGCCTGCAAGCTTCTCCCTGAATACAAGTACTTCCCCTCCTTGCTCTGGGCCCTTGGACATGCTATCTCACTCATTCCTGGAATGCATCACACAACACATCAATGCCTATTTGAATCCTGAGCTTAGGATTCTGTTTAGATGCCTTTTGCTATAGGAAACTTTTCCCAGTTCCCCTGGTGTGCTCTCTCTTCAAATGATATTAGAATTCTATCTGTTAAGATGTAGTACCCTTTTCCTCTACCAGAATGGAAACTCCTTTAGAAAAGGACTGTTTGTGACTTGCATCCTCAGTGTCTAGCACTGGAATATCACCCAAAGCACAGTAATGAAGGCTTAACAAATACTTTTTCAAGAAGTTAAATGTTATATGCAATAAGATAGGAAAAATAAAGCCTGAATATAAAAATATTAAATAATTCTTAAGAAATCTACATTAATAAAATAAAAAGACTACTTAAAAACCAAACTACATTACCAGAACCGAAATGAGTATCGTAAACTTGGAAATATAGAGAAATCAAAAATTATAAAAGTTAATTGAGATCTCTAATCTATGGCTTAAAACTGATACAAAGAAACAGAAGACATGAATATATAGGTTCACAGAAATTTAGAAGTGAAAGGGATTATCAGTGGTTATCTTGGTCAACCCCTTTATTTTTACAAGGAGAACCCCTAAGAAAGTTAATGACCTGCATACATGGTTAGTGTTTGAGAAAAGAATAGAGCAAAATCTCGTGTCTCCCCCCCCCCACACACAAAAGAAATATCCAGGGTTTGGGGGGTGGAGGAAGTAGGTAGGAGTCAAGGAGACTTAAGAAAATGTTTGCTTTGATTTTTTTTTAAAGGGGAAATTTATTACTTGGTGCTCATAATGCCTAATTAGTATTTTCCAGTGAGGCTTGGTGAGAAAAGAACATGCCTCAATCAGGAACATCTGGGTTTAAATCCCACCTCTGTCATGAAATAGCTCCAACTCTGGACAGTTAACAACCTTCTAGTTCTACAATAAACTTTTTAAAAATGATGAACAATTGTAGAACTGCATTCATACCAAGTTTCATAAACTGATGATATACATCACAGTTCTGTACTTAAAAAAAGGTTTGTATGCAAAAGTGAGCTCTATCTCAAATGTACAATATTCTATCACCTCCCTGAACAGCCAACGAATGAACAGTTGCCAACTGCTGAAAGGCACTGATGAGAGAGAGCATAAGAGAGGAATTTTATAACAAGATAAATAGAAGCCTGTGCATTTCTACAGGTTGAGACTAGACTTCCCCTTCCTTTCAGGCTCTCTCAGGGTTCCAGGGTAACTCTCCAAACCTCGAAGGTAGAGAATCAAGTATAGAGAGAGTCCTGCACAATCAGAAGGATTCTCCTTACCTGGAAGTTTCCTCCCTGTAAGAATGAATCCCTTCAGATAAATGATCCTTAGATTTTAATAGGCCATCTTTGAAAAACTGTCCAGTTTGGGTACTGACCCTCACGAGAGAAAATAACCTACTCCTGAATGAAGATACATTCCTTGGAATAAAATTACTAAAAAATTAACCCACTTCTATTTAAGAACTGTTGAAAAGGATTTTTTTTTTAATCCGATTCACAGTGATTCTGGCCTTTGATACAATTTCAAAGTCTACAATAGATAAAATCATAGAAAACCAAATTCAAATCAAAATGTGTTTGTGTGTGTGTGTGCGCGCGTGCACACGCACAAAGAGAAAGAATCCTTAAAAAGAATGAAATGATACAATGTGTAAACTAAGATGGGGATGAGAGGAAGACCCTTATTTATCCACCACTGATGGAAAAGGTTTTTTCCATTCAAACTTCAATGTTACTAACTAAAGATTCAGAGATACCTACTCATAAAAATACACATTTTAATGTTTTCATTCTGAGCTTATTTTTGTTATCAAGTACAAAGGATTACATATAGATTTAACTTTCTATAATAGAAAACTTAATATGATGTCCCCACTTTCAGAAATCCATTCTTCTGTTATATAATACTCCTAAGGAACTAATTTATGTTGGGCACTTTTTAGAAGAAGATGATTATTTATGCAGCATCTTCCACATTCCAGATAAAAGTCTCCTAAAATCATCAACATGTCCTTCTACAGTTCAGAACTGAACAACCCATCTTCTCCATATTCCTTCCTATTCTGTTGTTCTTCACACAATGAATGTTTATCAAGCAAGTAGGCATCATTTATTAAAATCCTATCACTTGTCGGGCACTGAGCTAGGTGGTAGAGATGTAAAGACAAAAATGAAGCAATCTCTGACTACAAGGTCTTTGTATTCCACAAGAAAGACAACACATTAAGGGAAAGGTATCATGTACAAGATTGTGTTTTAGCTGATTCCAAAGGAAAGAAGGCGTTTCTTGTAAGAGGAAAAGGAGTGGAAGAGGTACATTTGGGGGGGGGGGGCATGTGAGAATGTATGTAAAGGTCTGAAGATGGTAGAGGGAATGCTGTATATAAAGTACAGCAACATGGTCAGTTAGGCTAGACCAAAGAATGTATGGAAGGCAGAATAATCTATAAATAGAAAAAGGTAGGAAAGGTAGAAAAGAATTGTGTTGTAAAGGCAGCCCTGTAATGCAGTAGACAGAGCCCCAGACTTTGAATCAGGAAAACTCATGTTCAAATCCAACAACATCAGACACTTATTAGTTACATGACTGTGACTAAGTTAATTAAGCTTTGTTTACCTCATTTTGTTCACTGTGAAATGGAGGTACTAATAGCACTTACATCTTCCAAGGTTGTTGGGAGGATCAAATGAAAGAACATCTGGAAAGTGCTTAACAAGGCATCTGCTTCAGATATCTTCAGAATCTTGCCCATCCCCTGTCCCTCCTCTCCTATCAAAAAATTCTATGTGTGACACTAGGGATCGAATTGGTGCTGGCAGTTGTGTTAAGGATGAACTGTAACTGAAGCTCTTGGAGGGAGAGGACTATATGAGAAGCAAAGAGGGCCTGAAGCAGGATGGTCACCACAGTTAAGGAACCACAGTAAGATGGTCACCACAGATGAGAGAGTTCTGTAGTAGAACTGACCAGGCCTGGAGGCAGTTTTTCAAAAGTGACTGGTGATAGAAACCAGGAAGTTCAGAAGGATAGGATAAGTAAGTGCTTACTATGGACCAGGTATTTGAATACAAAATAAAAGTGAAACAAATCCTTTCTTTCAAATTGAACAGTCTTCTCAACTAAATCTCAATTATGGTTTCAAAAATTTGGCATCTTTCCTTTTATAAACTGAGTTTTTCAGTACCTAATGGAGTTGGCCTAAACTATCTAAAAAATATAATCCAATATAAAGTATATTCTACCAAAACATTTTTAAAATTTGAATCTTCAAGTTATATTTTTTTAAAAATATGTTATGTTAGCTATTCTGCATATGAAAACTGATACATCAAATTCACTTAAAATCAGGTACGTATCTTGTACTTTTATTCATATATGCCACACATGCAAGATAGTTTTTCTGTTCCAAATTGTGGAAGTTCCTAACACATATATGCAGCATCCCTATTCAGAATTAAACTAATACATATAATTTATGGATGACATTATGCCATGAGTACATACCTCAGGTTTATTTCAATACTTAAGCAAAAAAAAAAAAAGGGGGGGGAGGGGACAGCTTATTTCAAGTATATTTTAGTGCTACATCTGCAATTGCAAAACAGAAGAGAATAGTAATTTCAGCCAAAATATTTTTCTAACAAACCTAAGTGACTTATTTATTTGAAAATTATAGCACTATAACAAAGGGATACATCAATAAAGATGAATAGTATGAAACTCTTATTTTTAAGAGCCTATTCCTAAAAGTTTAAATTTTTATTAGTTTTCTCTTTCATAAACACAATGTTTTTTATGATAAATTGAAATATTTGTGGGACCAATTAATCATGCTAAAAATATTTAATCTTATTGCTAAAATCATTAATCTTATCAGTAATCACCCATTTCTTCAACCCATATGGAAAACTGACTATACAGTTCTACAATCCAGGTTTGGAAACAAATAAATGTATAATGTTTTATTTAGTCACCACATATTCGTAGAAATCCTGGTAGGCTAATCCTGGCTAAGGCACCTTGAAAATGATATCTCATGGAGAAAACGAGAATGGAGAAAGGATTCTATTAAGAAATCCTGTAAGAAACCCACTCCAGTATCCTGTTGTCAGGGCAACTGAAGATACAAAGTCTCAATTTAATCTTTCTTAAAAGTCATATACATAAATTAAATCATGAAATTCTAGAACTGGAAGAGATTTAAAGGCAACATTATGCTTTGCTTGATTTAACCAAAGAAGAAACTAAGGCTTAGTGGTTAATGTGGTTAAAAGCATAATGATAGTATTAGCTATATTATAAATAATGTCTCAATCTTATTTCAATTTATAAATACTTTCTTCGCAACAGTCCTGTGGGCAGGTAATAAAAATAGTACTATCTTCATTTTTCAGACAAAGAAATTGAGGTTAAGAAGATAAGTGACTTGACTTGCCCAAGGTCAACAATACAGGGAAATGAAAAGGAATGGTTTGAACACAAGTCTCCTGATTCCAAATCAAGTTTTCTTTCCATTTTAAAATAGCACCTTATTTAAAACCTCTTCTTTTCTCATTCCTACTTGTTGAAAAAAAAAAAGAACAAATGGACTGAGATTATTCTAAATCCAATAGTTACTTACAACAGGTTATTGGGGCTGCTGTTAAACCAATTTAATTTCTTGTATTACAAAGTAATAACATTTCAGAGCTATAAGGGACATTAGAGATCAAAGATTGTCACCCCCTTCCCTTACAGATTAGGTAATTAAATTCCATAAAAATAAACCAATTTGCCCTATTAGAAGAGTAAGGATTGACCTCTTCACTCTTACACCAGTGATCTTTTTGCCACCTCTTCTCTCCTATACTGCTCACTATCTGATCTGTCATACTAAAGGGAGAAAGAAAAGGAAGGGAAAGGGGTGGGGGAGAGAGAGCGTAAGTAGAGGGGAAGTGAGAGGAGAGGTAGGAGATGGGAAAGGAGGAGACAAGAGATAAGGAGAAGAGAGGGAGAGAAGAAGAAAAGAGGGGCAAGAGAGGAGGAGCGAAAAAGAAAAAAAGAGAAAGGAGGAGAGATAAAAGTATATGACTCACTCCATTCCTTTCATCATCCTTGGTATTCACTACTGTGTAACTGCATCTAAAGCAAGGGATCTTAACCAAGGATCTATGGACTAATTTAAAAAATACTTTAACAAATAAATTTCATTTAATAAACATATTATTTTCTTTTGTAATTCTATATATTTTACATTATGCATTTATGTTATTATGAGAAGTGGTCTGTGGATTTTGTCAGATTTATAAGTTCTTTATACAAAAAAATTAAGAACTAATAAGGGGAAAAAGAAGTGGAGAGGAAGAATCTCACACATTTAAATCTGAGAACATGTATATTAGTATTAACTGAATTCTTCTAGACTGCAGGTAAAAGGGGAGCACTACATAAAATGGAGCATCTTTGGAAAAAAAATAATCAAAGGCCACTTTTTTAAAAATTTTATCCAAGTGACAATTTCTTAAATCAACTTAAATGAAATGCTTTTTTTTTTTTAAAAAAAGTTACCTATTATATGGATATTATTTAATTTATCCTGAAAACAACCCTTATGGTTATATATGAGAGAAGATATAATTGACTGATTTTATGAAGAACAAGTAATAGAACCTTAGGTACCATAAGTTCCTAGCAAAATCAACAGAATAAAAAATTGTCCCAATAATCAGACATTGTATCAAACAGTTAAGTTTCTCACTTACTTTTTTTCTTATCTGCCATCTTCCAGTTTTGTTAAAATTTCCATTACAATATTTCCAAAACTTGAATGCAAGAGGTACAGGTTTAATCTTACCAAAATTTTCAGAAGAGTTGTTGATTCATTACTACTATGTAATAATACTTTTGAACAGACTAGAAAAATATTTGAAGTAGATCATATATCAAAAAAAAAAAAAAAACCCAAATTTAAATTGTGGTTCTAAAGGAGTATCCTTAATGATAGGCTTTAAGCAATATCTTGATATGGGAAAAAACTGTCTGATTCTTTCATTTGTCTAACATAGTTTTTAAACTGCTTAAATGTAATCACGCTTTCTCAAAGTGATTCACACCTAACTTTATCATCCTGGTTGATATACATCTAAACAATTTTATGAAAGTGATTAATGGAAAAAGTGAAAAAAATAGGGTCTTACCTGGTAGTTTCTTTTCTCAGATAATGTATGTCCATCAGTCCTCACCATAGAGTCGTGTCCTTTCCTCACAGTACTGGAGGCAATCAAACAGAACTGTCACTCAAGGGTCGTGTCACAGGAAGGACCGCCCACCAAGTTCTCCCTCTAGAGTGGAATTATCCAAAAGCCGTCAAAATTACTAACATGTAAAAAATAAGAACAGCAGCAAAAATATCCAATATGATACATAAAAAAACAAAATGAGAAAAAACTAAAAACAAAACCTTCCTGTATAACATCTTAACAGATTCCCCTTTCATAAACTTGGGGGATGCTGGACTAGCAGGTATGCTTTACCTGAAACAAGAAATTATCCAGGTATGAAAACTTCCCTCTCTCTCTCTCCAATTAAAACCATCTGCCAGAATTAATGACAAGGAAACAAGTAGTTCATAGAGAGGGAAAATCGGACAGACAAATAGTCTGCTCCCACCTATTTTCTTTTTTAATAAACACACTCTTGTCAGGCTCAGAAACTTCTCAGGATGACTGAAGGTGCAACCTAACAACACTAAACTAATAACACTTCTTTTAAATATGACCAGTGACTGACTAAACAATGTCTTTTCCAAAGATTGCTTTTCTCATAATCTATTTAAAGCAATTTCTCTAGAGTAAATTTTAATTATTTGCAAATAAACAATCACTTATGAAATTTTAGGCCAATATATACAAAATGGCAATTCCCCACAATGAACATAATGAAAACGACGAATATTCTGAAAGCTATCATCACATCCTTTCAATCTTCATTATAATGCTGAATCCTTTTGTTTATACATATAGATTATATAGATATATAGACATATAACATTAAAAAAGAAGGTAGTGTTGACAATTTAAAAAGAGATGGCAATACTGAATTTCCATGGCATGTGTAACATTAAAAAGTACTATAACTATTCAGAAATCATTCAAGCAGATATAATAATTACCAGAAAAATAATACTGACTGTAAAAGTGATAGGTTCAAGAATTCAAAATAAGTTAACAAGGACTTAAAAAACATGATGGTAAGTTTCCTTGCCAAAAGTTTTCTCATCTAAGGCAATTTTAACAAAACCACTAAAGTTGAGGTATATAAGTATCGAATCCTTATCTACACATTAAGAAATGTGGGAGATGGTTTTCCCCCAGACACTCAGTAAGCTTTTTACAGTCTCAACCACCCTTTAAAAATACTTTCTCTTCTAGATAATGTTAATGTTGGCAGTATATTCTGACAAATATGACCTTTGAACTTTAATAGAAAAATCATTTTGGAATACAGAAGCACACAGATTCTGTTAACACATTTTAGTATCTGTCTTGATGACCAGGTTATCACATGCTGTTGGGATGGACAACTTAAGCTATATATCCTATGTATATGTCTATATTTGGGTCAGACAGTACAAATGGGATAGCAAATTAGTTCCAGAATTAAATAGGAGAAAAATGGACTGCATTGTCTTTAGGAAATTACAATTCTACTTTGAAAGGACCCAAATCTCACCCAAAGACTTATTTTTTTTAATATCAGTATTATTTTGAGGTAGTTTTCTGACTAAACATTATTTAACCATCTATTAAATCAGAAGATTTCAAAATTACTATCAACAGAAAGCAGTGGAAAAACTAATGATAGCTGTGAGTCAGCAGCAACATCCAAGAAATGGAAAATTTCAAATAAGAACAGGAGAAAAAACTAATTATCATGGAAACAGAGATAGCAACAAAAGATGGACTAGGACTAGTAAACTGAGTAAGGTGAGGGATGCCAGTTAGACAACCAATCAGAGGGCTCCCTAGCAAGTTCCACATCACCTTGAGATCAGGAAAAAATAAGGAAGAACGTCCAGGACAGAGCTCCTGTGGCAAATTTATGGAAGAACTAAGCCAAGAGTAAAGAAGGATGAACAAGGAGGGAACATCCAAATTGTTGAGAATACAAATCTATTAAGTATTGTAAATGTATTCTACAATAAACTGTGAAATCTTTAATCTATGGGACTAACTTGGCCAAAAACTGCCAGGATAATCAGTCAGCCAGTCAAAAAGCACATGTCAGGAACTGGGGATATAAAGAAAGGCAAAAGACAACTCAATGAAATGGAAGAGACAGCATGTAAATAACCATGAACAAACACATTATATACAGAATAAAATTGGAGAGATTCAAAAGGAAAAATACTAGTTAAGGGGGATCAGAAAAGGCTTCTTGAAGAAGGTTGAGTTTCACCTGAGACTTAAAGAAAGCTAGGGGAAAGCCAGGAGGAAATGAAGGAGAGAATTCTAGGCATGGGGGACAAGCCTGTGAGAATCAGTAATGAAATGATTAAATACATTTTAATGAAAAGTGGTATTAAAAAAAGATCGTACAAACAGATAGCAAATTAGTCCTAGAATTAAACAGGAGGAGAATGAACTGGATTGTCTTCAGGAAATTGCAATGCTATGTAAAGCAGTATCACTTTTTAAAATTGGTATCACTTTAAATATGGTATTTATTTTTTTTAAGGTTTTTGCAAGGCAATGGGGTTAAGTGGCTTGCCCAAGGCCACACAGCTAAGTAATTATTAAGTGTCTGAGGCCGGATTTGAACTCAGGTACTTCTGACTCCAGGGCCGGTGATCTATTTACTGCGCCACCTAGCCACCTCATAATATGATATTACTTAAAAAAAATTTTTTTAAAGAATCAGAAACTAAAAAAAGCCATTGATCTCCTCTAATGGGGAATCACCTCAAAAATTTTTAAGTTCCTTTGAAAACCATATAATTCTATTAAAATAACTTAATTTCTTATGAAACTGGTTCAAAACCTTAGAGTATATAATTAATAACTCCTAGGATACATTTTTAATCTAAATTATAAAGGGACTCTTTCTCTTCAAATTTGAATGTCTTATTTTGAGGATTTGAGTGAACTCTTTCTCCAAGATATCTAGCTCTAGAGCAGAGGTTTGAACTGATTAGATATTAAGAATGTTCATATGGAGGTTTTACAATGAATCATTTAGATCTCCAAAAAATAAGTCCATTAGAAAGATATGGAATAATCATTATTAGAAATGTTAGGTAGACAAAGAAAAACAACTCAGGATAACAATTTATCTTAATCTCAGTTTAAATTTTTATGACTGTCAGGGAAGGGTAAAGAATAAGTATTTCTATAGATTGCCTTCTATGTTACTGGCATTATAACTAGTCCTTTATAAAAATTATCTCATTTGATCTTCACAAGCTGTTATCACCATTTTAAAGCTGAGGAAACAGAAATAAACAGAGATTAAGAAGTGATTTATCCAGGGTCACACACGTTAGTAATATCTAAGTCCACATTTGAACTTGGATTTTCCTGATTCTACCACTATCCTAGTTATGCTATCTCTAAACCAGGGCTGCCCAACCTTACTTTTAAAAGTTTTAATTGAAACAACAGACAATATATTTTGATTTGTCATTTTAATGAAAGCTCTGGAGTAGCTTGACTTCATTTACCAAAGCATTTGGTAAAACCACAAGGAGAAACATAAAATCTTACTATGGGTTGCACATAAAGCTTTGGACAGACCTGCTCTAAACTATAAGAATAAATTTTGCAGAAACTTCATATGTGGGTATTGCATTTCATTTCTGGAATTCTGTACTATTAAAAATACTACTCCTTTATCATTGCTCTATTCCCAATAAATCAACAGAAAGCACAAAATTTTGGTAATTTGTAAGCAAGGATGGTTTTCTCTTTAAAGTATTAACCACTGATTTTCTAATGATGCATATAAGAAAAGTAAATTCAAATCAATATTATGTTCATATGTACCCCTTAACTTGTATCTCAATGTTATCACAAACAAGATCACATGAAGTTCTACAAAAATATGATAGACTTTTCATTATAGTTAAACACATTATTTAAACTGTTCTGTCAGTTGTATCTTCTAGTTCTCTGAAGTGAAAGAGTAAAAACAAAAACAAGCAAACAAAAATACCCCAAGACTCCATACCAGGGAATTCCCAATTTTGGCCAAAAATTCATTCTTTTTTTCATAGAATATCTTGAAATATTCTTATACCTTAAAGATCCACTCAGCAACTTCTACACATACTTGTATCAGGAAATCAAGATTTGTGATCTATCTATATTCTCACTCTTGGTGATCTCACTAAGTTTCCATGGATTCAACTATTATTTCAATGCAACTCCCAGACCTATATATCAAGTCTGTTTTCTCCTGACCTTCAGCTCCAAATTGTCAATTACACATTACATATTTTCACAGGCACATCAAATTCAATATAGGCAAAATTAAAGCTTATCTTTTCTCAAATATCTTTCATTCTTCCTAACTTTTGCATTTTTGGTTAAGGGTACCATTGATTTTCCAATCTCCCAGACTGGTACTCTTATAGTCATACTCAACTCTTTTTTCTCTATCTACTTCACCCTTAGAGCTAATCAGGAGACAAATTTTGTTAATTCTACCACAATATATTACTGACCTCTATACTCACACAGCTACCAACTACCCTGACTCAGGTACTAATCATCTCTCATTTGAACTGTAATAAGTTTCCAAATTAGTCTCTCCAATTCAAATTTCATCCCTTTCCATTCAGTTGATAAATGGATATTCCTGAAGTAAAGAACCTTCTTGTTTCTAGGATAAAATACAAAATCCTCTCTGACTTTTATAACCTGGTTCCATTTTACCTTTTGGGGAATATTTATTAATTTCCTTAACATATTCTTCAACTTGCAGTTTCCCAGACAAGACACACTGTTTCCCTTCTACATGTCTCTGCAGAGAACCAAGCCAATCTAGACCTCACTCCCCTAATCACTTAAGGGAATCTTCAGCTTCCTCCAAAACTTGGCTCAACTGACAAAAGTAGTCTGACATACAGCAAGGTAAAAGCACTGAAATGAAGAATCAAAAATATTAGGTGAAATCCCAACTCTACTGCTTACTGTTTCTAAGACCAAGGGCAAGTCAGTTAGCCTCTGGACCTCAGTTTCTTCATGTTTAAAATAAGGCGATTGGACTCAATAACCAATTTTTAAGTGCTATCATCCAGTATACTAAGCTAGATTTTAGGATCTATAATGCTAAGATCCTACCAGTCATGAACATTCTCTTTATTACATCTAAATTTCACATATTTTATATTTCCTTTTCTGAATATATGTTGTTTTTATCCAATTAAATGCAAGCTCCTTAAAGACAGGATCTATTTTTAAACTTTCACTGTGTATAACAAAGTGTCTAAAACATAAATGCAAACACTGAAGAAAAGCTAATAATCACAAACACAATTTACAAAATAAATGAATAGGAATTTCCTACATGTTCACTTTTGTCAGATTGAAAAAAAAGTTCTTCAGCACCTCCCGTTTTTAAGATACCTTTTGCATAAGAACTTGAGGAATACATTTTTTGTGAAGATGAATGAAGATGAAGGCTAATTACATTTGATTGTTTTTACATTTTTTTTCACATAGTCCTTCAAGTCAATGATTCTGAAACCTCATAGGACCGGTCACAAAAGAAAGTCAACCACTGAAATGTAATATTTTAAAAAATCAGTACTACAGAGGCAGCTAGGTGGCATAGTAAATAGAGCACCAGCCCTGGAGTCAGGAGGATCTGAGTTCAAATTTGGCCTCGGATATTGCCTTGCAAAAAAGCAAAATTTTAAATTAAAAAATAAGCACTAGAAAAAAAATACTTTTCAAAATTAGTTTGTAATCTCTTGGGAGCATGTCTTCGGACTACGGTGTGAAGTTTCATAAAATAAGGAATAAAAAATTCTATAAAAGTAACGTTATTATTTTTCTACTTTCTCAAAAACTAAGGTTTTAGGTACCTAATCCTTTTGTTAAGAAAGCATTCTATTTCCATGAGGCTTCTGGAATAAAATTCACTCTTTGGAATACTGGATTTAACTCTCATGTTGTTAAATTCATTTTCACCAGACATTCTGCTACAATAAAATATCTTATACTATGAAAGAAAGATAATAAATTTACCACAGGCTTATTATTATTATACTTCTTGAATCAATGCTTTACTACCAGTGAGTCACTGAACTCAGAATCTAATCAACTGAAATACTGTTCTGTTTTCTAGAAACAACTATTTAGATTTGAAGATAATTATATTACCAAAGGAAATAGTTCTCCAAAGAAAAACAGCAAAACTGTATGAAAAATTACTCCAAATCACAAAGGAAACACTAATCAAAACAAACTCTAGTTTTTAACCTCAAACCCCAAACTGACAAATGACAAAAATGAAAATAATCAAAAGTGGCTAAGATAGTAGCTATTGGTCTAATCATTATGGAATACAATTTATAATTATGCTAAAAGAAAGATGTGACTAGATGTCTACTCCCCAAGTAGAGACAAACACAATTAGTTATTTGCTCTCAAGGAGGTGAGAGATAGAAAAAATCCCAAAACAATCTTCTGTGGCAACAAGAAGATAGATAGGGAAATCATTAAACTATCTATAGTATATAAGTGCAATGAACATTATTGTTTCATAAGAAATGAATTCAGAAAGGCATGGGAAGAGTTTGTAAATGACAGTAAAAATAACATATATACTATGACTAAAAAATGTAAATTATAAGGGTGACAACACAACAAAACTCAAATGTTGGGTTAATATGACAAAATATGACTTATTTCTAATAAATATATTCCAATATAATTGTTTCCTTTTGAAATTTTATGTATTTCATTTATTTAAAAATATTCCAAGGAGGAATCCATGGGTTTCATCAGAATGCCAAATTGGTCCATTACATAGACCAAAAAAAAATTTAAAAAAAGGTTAAGAATGCCTAATATAGGGGCGGCTAGGTGGCGCAGTGGATAAAGCACCAGCCCTGGAATCAGGAGTACCTGGGTTCAAATCTGGTCTCAAACACTTAATAATTACCTAGCTGTGTGGCCTTGGGCAAGCCACTTAACCCCATTTGCCTTGCAAAAACCTTAAAAAAAAAAAAAAAGAATGCCTAATATAGAAAGAGATAGAGTCTGAAACTTAGATAATGAAAAGGAAAAAAGAGAGACCAAAGTATTAGGCAGTTTAAGAGACAATTCTGTCCAAAAAAATAGTCAACAGTTTCAAAGGCAGCAGAAGTCAATAAAGTTAAGAAAATTTGCTAATTTAACCTGACTTAGAGACCTTTGGGCAAATCACTTTAACTTTTTTCTTCCTCAATTTCCCTGTAAAAGGAGAAGGCAGAAAGAGATTGCCACAATCATCCCCACAGCCCTACATTTAATCTTTTGTAATTATGAATACAAAGCTACATTTCTTCTGGGCATTCAATAAATGCTTTAGCACAAAACTTGGATAGTTTAAGTTTTCCTAGAATAAAACAAGGTTCTATCATCAAAATTATGAGTAACGCTGCTAGTTTCATCCATATAAAAATATGCTAACAGAGTAACTTTATGTTTAAAAAATGTAACTACCAGTTAAGCCAAACATTAAAATGAAATTTAATTCTCAACTCATAAATCTTAAAACTTACCCAAATCTTCTCTAATTAAATACTCAGAATACTGAAGAGAAACTCTACTGACTAAAATGTGTGCGTGTCATTTTTCAGAAAATAATTGTTACTGAAACTTAATAAAAGCCTAGGTATCTTGAAACCATTTTCATTGAGAAGTTTTTCAGGCCTGTTTGACTCTATGACCCAACTGGAGTTTTCTTGGCAAGGATACTAGAGTGATTTGGCCCTTTCCTTACAGATAAGGAACTGAGGCAAATAGGCTTAAATAACCTGTCCAAGGTCACCCAGCTAGTAAGAGTCTGAGATTGAATTTGAACTCACAAAGAGGAGTGTTCCTGACTACAGACCAGACACTGAGTCACATAATTGTCCCTTTTGAAGTTTTATGGGAATAAAAAACATTAAAAAAAATTTTATGGAAAAAAGGTAAATATATAGTATTTATTATTTCAAAATTCAATAGAAAGTCATTAGAAAGATGAAAGGGATTTTTTACAGAGAGAAGGAACCAAGGAGACTTAAATTTTTTTGCTCCTTCACTTCAACTCCATTTTTAGGGGAAAACCAAAAGTCATCAAAGAGTAGATTATTACATATTAGTTTCCCCCTTAGGCTTTCTTCATATAATACTTATAATAAAATTTTAATTTTAAGTTAGTTACTATTCATCAGGAGGGTGTTAGGATTTAAGTTGAAGCAACAATCTATTCTTTTTTAATAGTTCAAATGAAGCATAAAAGTTCTAGAAATTGAGGATACAAAGACAAATGCTGAAAGAAAAGAGAGAAAAGTTGAAAAGGGAGTCAGAAGATCAAAATGATCTGCTCCACAGCGGGGGTGAGAAAAGCAAAACCCCAAACAGGTGGTCCCATTCCTCTTACACTAAATGCATTTCCTCATTCAACCAATATTTAAGTTACTCTATGTTCCAAGTATAATATAAGGTGATGCAACTGCCACAGAATGAAGTATGCTGGTCTTAATCTTTATACTTTTCACAGAAGCAATAATATATCACATACAGTATTAGTCTTCTATATTTTCTCAGGGAGCTCTTTTCTAAGATGTGAGTGACTATCTCCCTGCAAAATGACAATTAACATTCTCCACCCCCCAACCTGTCCAAATCAGGTACCCTTTCACAATCTGTCCATACCATGATAAGAGCTCACATTTCCTACATAGCATTATCTGCTATCTCCCATCCAATACACAGACCTTTACCCAAACAAGACTGCAAAATTTCACTTCCCTAGTGAAGAATTTACAGTGCCTAAAAAAGAAGGGGGGGAGGGGAAGAGAAAATGGAAAAGGGAAAGGGAGGGAGGAAGACAATAAGCATATATATAGAACCTGGGTGGCAAACACTATACTTTTCTTTATAAATATTAACTCATTTGAATCTTACAAGACACTTTGAGCTAGGATTGAAACAACAATAAACTTAAGTGCCTGTACAACTCCTTTCAGAAGATCTCAACTAAAGTAACTCTATAGTTGTTATTTGTCAAAGAGGGTCAATGAAAAGGTTAGAAGAGGGAGCTTGTGGTAAAAAATGGTTGTCAGAGTATCTGGCCTAGAGTAGCTGCTTAATAAATTTTTGTCATTTCTTCTTCCTATCTGAAGAAGAACAATGACATCACACAGGATGTCATGATTTGCAAGTGAACTGCATTTAAGTGAGACACAGTTGCCCCAAGTTATCAGCCTCACTCTCCTTTGGAGTCATCAAAATCCAGTGGCAGGACAAAAGTAAAGACCTGGCCCAGGATGCTGAATGCCTATTGTTTTCATCTGTCCATTCCATCACTGAAAATCTTCACATGTTTGGGGTAAACATCCTCTTAACTCAGTAATGGGTTTAGGGGTCAATGGGTTGTCAGCCATTTACTTGGATACCAGAGAAAACTTGGTGACAGGTGGACACCAATGGTGGATGAGCAGCTCCCAAAAGGGCTCAGCAAGCCTCCATACCAGGGGTCAGTCCTCTGTGAACACTCATACAATCCTTACTCCATTAGTATCTTAAAATCAGACAGATGTCTGGCTCTGGTTTCTCCAAGTTAAAGAGAGATACTACCTATAAACACCCCTGGGTCTGCCAAATTGAATCCAGTTGCCTCAACTGAAAAGACTTAGATTCAGAACCAACCAATCCAACAGAGCTAACCCTTAATTTAATTTCTGGTCCTCATAGACTGTACTTTCCAAGATCTCCTAACTTTCTCATATTAATGGTTTGAAAGCTATGGACAGGTTTGGTGTTCACAGGTTTTGTTTTTAAACTGATGATTTATTTGTCTGAAAAATAGTTTGAAAACAAATCTTTACACAAAAGTAACTTTCTGAATTCTGGCTACATTTTTTTTCTGAACACTTGGAATTATCTGAGAAAACTGCAGTTATATTTATCTATAAAAAGAGTTTTCTACAGCTATAGTTTTGTGAAACCTAAATGCCAATGGAACCAGATCTAAGGTAACTTTGAGCACTCCTACCAACTTTCCAATCTCTAAATCTATTATAAACCATCACCTACCACTTCCTTAA
The DNA here is from genome assembly GCF_037893015.1 of Macrotis lagotis. NCBI lineage: Eukaryota > Metazoa > Chordata > Mammalia > Peramelemorphia > Peramelidae > Macrotis > Macrotis lagotis. The sequence continues at coordinate 266,055,818 of NC_133659.1, read as the reverse complement.
ATGACACAATATAATAAAGAGGCAAACATTCCATCTGTAAATTGTCTCATATGTAAATGCTGTTATGATTATTAAAATATAAAATTCACCTAAAAGCATTACTGTATTGAGAACAGTAGTAGTCAATGAAAAAAGCTACCATTATATATAGTGATCAGCAAATCCAAAATGAACAAAAAGTCTCCACAGTCAGAAAGATTGGGAACCAATGTCCTACAGTATAACCTCTTCTTTGGAACATGCCATTTTCAAGAGAGATTTTATTCAGCAACTTCTGTTGTGATGGGGACTAAGAGTACACATCCCAAAGGATATAGGACATGTATATAATTCAAAAAAATTATATATATAAACACAACTGATGAGGAGGGGGGGAAAGAACTTAACTAGGCTTCCTGAAGAAGACAGCACTTGAGCAGAGAAATGACAGTAACTAGGGATACCAGGAGGTCAAGGAAGAAAATATGTCACTTCAGACAGAGGGGCCAGACTATTCAAAGGCTCAGAAGCTAGAGACAGAAGGAGATTTGAGAAAAAAAAATGTGTGGGACAGTAAAACAGAAGACCGTAAAGGTAAGACAGGACCTGAAAGTGAAGTGCTTTGAATGTCACAGAAGAGTTTCTCTTTCATCCTTGGAGAAATGAGAAGCCACTAAAACCACTTAAGCCAGGGAGGGAGCAATGATAGTCCTTCGCTATGGATCAAATTCTACCAACTTCAAAATGGCAACTTTAAAAATGTCAGAATCAATCTTCTGAGGATAAATTAATTCTAGAGGTTCCATGAAATTAGGATAACAGAAGAGTCGGCAAATAAATGCTTTTCAAGCACCTGCTATGTGCTAGTCACTATGTCAAACAATGATAAGATGACAGATAGTATTCTCAAAAAGCTAACAATCTAAGGTGGGGGAGGGAAGAAAAAATTCAAACATGATAGATGAAGAAGCTACTTACAAGATAAACTGGAAGTAATCAAAAGAAGAAAGACTAGAAATAAGAGGGTTAGAAAGAATTTCTGGAAAAGAAAGGCAAGCCAAAAGGCAGAAATGAAGAGGGAGAGACTTCCAGGTACAAGAGACTGAACACCAGAAAAAAAAATGACCACAGACAGAAGAGTGTGGCTTGCTGAACAGCAAGGAAGTCAGCCAATGGCTCTTGATCACAGAGTATGGGTGATGGGGAGCTACTAGACAGAGTAGGAGGTCATGTAGTCAGACCTATGCTTTAGGATTGTTTTCACTTTGACAACTCAGTTCAGGATGGCCTAGAGTGGGATAGATTTTTGACAAAATGGTAATCATTTGATTCAAAGATATGATTCTCAAAATACAAGGAAATAAAAACCATTTTAACTTTTAAAACTAGCTTAATATTCAATTGATTCTTTTTGTTTGTTTTAAACTATAGGCTGACAAATCATTGTAAGTAGGATGTCATTCAGATTACTGAAGCCCACTTTGAAAAGCAAAATTTTATTTTATATATGAAAACAAGTTTAAAAAATTAACAATAACAAAATTTAGGAATTAAGGTAGTATAATATTACTAGAACTAAACTATATTTATAAATGGATAGAACACCAGCCCTGGCATCAGGAGGACCTGAGTTCAAATCCAGCTTCAGACACTTAATAATTACCTAGCTATATGACTTTTAGTAAGACTTAACCCCATTGCCCTGCAAAAAACCCCCAAGGAATAAATAAATAAATAAGTAAGTGAAGTGAGCTGAAAGAGTAATATGTTACTTGAGGCTAGTTTTTAAAAAAAAAGATAATTAAATGAGTACAACAGCCCAGATAATTCTGGTATATAATGCTGGTAAAGACCAGAAACAGAAGCCTGTGTGTGTAGCATGCATATGCCCAAGGCATTTAAGTTTGAGCTGCCAGGGAAAATGGAAAGCAGTTTTACTGAAATTAGGTTCAGATTAACACCTGGTACTATAGATGACAAGTTCCATGTGGATACACATTTTAAATGTAAATGCCACATTAAAAAAAAGAAAAAAGATCAGAGGAAAGGGTATGCTCTCACAACTATAATTAGAAGTTAATTCTTAGCTTAAATTTCATACAATTAAAGTTTTACATTAAAAACATTAGTAAAGGAAGGAAGAAAACAATTATTTATTAAGTATCTATGGGTCAGATACTATATAAGTAACTAAGAAATATTACCTCATTTGATCCTCACATGAACCCTGGAAGGTTGTTATAATTATTATCCCCATTTTACAGCTGAAGAAACTGAGGTGACCAGAGGTTAATTGCATCACAAACAGCTAGGAAGGATGTGAGGCAATCTATAAATTTAAGCCTCCTTTTAATTCAGGTCCAGCACAGTATCCAACTAAAACTAGAAAGAACTTTAAAGAAAAAGACAAAGGAAAAAATTGATATTAAATATCATTTATAAAACTGATATCCAAAGTCTATTAAGGAATTGGCATAAACATAAGACCAAGTGCTGTTCCTTAAATGACCATATGAGTATCTGCTCAAAAATAGTGACAAGAGAAATGCAAAAACCACATTGTGCAAAATGGCAAAAATGAGCCCCCAAAAAACCCACTGGAGAGACTATGTGACCTATGCAATGTTAGTAGAGTTGTGAATTGATTCAGTTTGCATGATATCAATTCAGAATTAAGCTCTTTCCCTCAACAAAATGGTTTCTATAGATCCTCTCAGCCACAAGATTTCACTACTATGCTTATACCACAAAGAAGTCAAAGACAGAACTGCAACTCTGACCATGTCTCTCTCCCAAATAATAAACTCCAATGACCTCTTTTGCATTTAACAGATATTGAACTCCATTTATACTATCACAGGATCAAAGACTTAGGGATATAACAAATTTCCAATGCCATCTCATCTATGTCCCTCTTCTATGATGAATAAGTGAAAGCCCAAGTAGATTAAATGGTTTGTCCTGGGTCAAAAAGGGGAACAGAAGCAGGATCTAAACTGAGGAAGTTTTTTTGATTCCTCACACTATAACAAGTTGGATTTTTTTTGAAAGTCCTTCCAAATCCCAAACTATTTTTCCAATCTCACAGGGTCTATCAATTAATCAATCAACATTTATTGAGTGATTATAATATGTGCGTGCATGGTGTGTGTGTGTGTGTGTGTGTGTACACTCCCCTTTGGGCACTGATCGCCATCTTCTTAATTCTTCAAAATAACATTGTATCTTCTCTCTCTGTGACTGTACACTGAGCATCCTCCATACCTGAAATGTGAACTCCACTTCTTCATCTCTTTCCTCAGAAAATCCTTATTTCCTTTAAGCAGTAGCTCAAGTATCATCATCTTTCCACATGAAGGTTTTCCTGATTCCCTCCAACTGTTAGTTAGTTGTCTACTCTATTTTACTACCTTGTATTTTTCTGTATTTTTTTATATTCATTCTGTGTGTATACATATATATATAAAAATACAGATATCTGCATAAATAGATGTATCTGTACATATACACACACATACATATAATGTTCTAAAAGTCTTACTGCACTTTAAACTTTAATAGGCTAAAAACTGCACTAAGATTCCTGGGACATCCTATATATCCTTGTGGTTTCCCCATTAGAATACAGGATCCCTGGGGGTGCATAGCTTATTTCATTCTGTGTATTTGCATTCTCAGCACTTAGGACAGGGCCTAGCATACAGCAGGTGCTTCAAAATCCATGTCAAATGGTCCTGTCTTCTCTCTCTCTCACTCATTCTTCCTAAACTGCCCTTTATTCTGACTATGATCTCCATTCCTTCTAACACCTTCATTCTAGCCTCATGTTACTCTTATCATCAGGACACTGGAGTTAACCAGTTCAACTAGACACTATTATTCTCAGTTCTTCAATACTTCACACCCCCATTTTTCTACCACCATTCTTGCATCTTGCACTGTCAATCCTCTCTCTCTGCTTCCTTCAGACTTCATCAAACCTTCAAGCCTGGTTCTTTCTCCTTCATCTCTTTCAACTTCCTTCTGAATGTTGTCTGTCCCCCTTATTAGATCTTTATTCATAACTGTACCCTCAATAGTTAATACAACACCTTGCACTTAGTAGGAGCCCTATTTGTTCCTATTCCCAAGCTGTTGAATAGTTAGACACAATCCTGAAACTGTCACCTGAGTTCACACTATCTAATATTTATTTCATTGTCCCTGCTGCAAGGCAATCCTTTTTATTCTTCCTTCACTATCTGTCTCTCATGTTTATCTCAGTGGTTCCTCCAAACTGCTTTCCTCAAAGAAGTTGGAATAATATTGTGAGGAGGAAAGAGGGGGGAGAAGAGTGGGGAATCCACTTAGTGAAAAAAGTCTGGCCAAATTCTGGCTCTGCTAATAACTAGCTACCTGTCTTCCGTAGGCTATCTGTAAAAAGAAGGGGGTTGATGTAGAAGATCTCTAAGGTCCCATGCAGTGTTAAATCTACATCTTATGCTCCCTCCACACTACCCATAATATCTTCACTTGGAGCATTTATAGCTTTCCAACTACACACATCAAAATTTCTCTACATTTCCATGATCTCTTCTCTTCTGCTAAAATCTGAATAAGTGGCCCTGCTCTTGACCAAGACTAACTCCTCCTCTCTACTAGTCTTCAATCCAATTCTTTTTTTATCTTCTAAAAGTTTGGTCCTTTGATCATTCCATCAATTTGTTGCTATCTCTCTCTCTCTCTCTCTCTCTCTCTCTCTCTCTCTCTCTCTCTCTCTCACACACACACACACACACACCACACACACACACAAAGAAAATCACTCTTTTTTCTGTTTTCTCACTATCTATTCAAATCTGACTGATTTCATAACTATGCACCTATACTGAATTCAAGGAAAACAAATACAGCTATCCCTTCTACATCACAACATTCCCCATCATGGTTTCAATATATCATTTGCTGCTAAGAAATTAAATGGTAATTCGGGGAAAGTTCTGTGGAAGTCACAGACATGTGAGGGATGGCAGATAACAGTGAAAATGTTTAGAAACTCAGAAATGCATAAAAATATACGTATAATATTGTATAGTATCAACATTTCATATTTTTAATACCATAATAATTCAGATTTCTTTTCTGGTATGGGGGGGAGGGGGACAAAAAAACTTTACATATATTTTTCCACCTAATCTCCTCAAAATGGAAGAATTAACCGTATACACAAATCGTGTCCAAAAAAGTCACTTTCTGTACTTTGGGGTATGAAAGGTAGGTTTGAGAATCATCAGCATAAGATGGTAATTAAATCCTTAGGAGCTGATGGGGTCATTAAGTGAAGTAGTCATAAAGGAGAAGAAAAGGTGGCCCAGGACAGAACCCTAAGGGACACCTATGGTTTGAAGCAAAGGAAACAGAGAAGAGATCAAATGGATAGAAGGAAAATAAGGAGAGAATGGTGTTACCAAAACTGCCAGAACCACCAGGATATCTATCCTGTGCTTATTTAATTCCATTAATAACCTTTGGAGACACTAAAGGATTCTAAAGGGACCCTTTTTTTTTTCAGCCTCACTGCATCATCATATAGTGTCTTTCAATTGCTCAAATAAATTTACCTTTCTACAACATGGAAACAAAGTAAAGACTGGCGGAGTGCTATCTGTGGGGTGGGGGTGGGGAGAGGGAAGCAAGATTGGGAGAAAATTGTAAAACTCAAATAATATCTTTAATAAAAAAAACAACAACAAAATAAATAAATGAATGAATGAATGAATGAATTTACCTTTCTAGGTTTCTCTTGATTCTTGGGGTTATATTTTAAATTGCTATTCATGATGTTGAGTCACGTGAGCAAAACTGGAAGAACATTGTACACATTAACAGCAACATTCTATGATGATCAACTAACTATGAAGAACATAGCTCTTCTCAGCAGTTCAGTCATCAAGGACAAAAAGTCTTATGATGGAAAATGCCATCCACTTCCAGAGAAACAAAACAAAACTATGGAGTTTGAATACAGAACAAAGCATACTATTTTCATTTTTAAAATCTTGTTTTATGTCTCTTTTCTCATATTTTTCTTTCACAACATGACTAACATGGAAATATGTTAAAAATGATTGTACACGTCAACCTATATCAGATCACTTGTTGTCATGTGAGTAGGGAAAGAAGTAGGGGTAGAAAAATGTGCAACTCAAAAGCTTATAAAAAGATGGAATGTTAAAAGCTATCTTTGAATGCAAATGAAAAAAAATAATAAAATTGCTGTTCAGCTCTGGTATTTTCCTCAGAAATGCTTCGATGGCCTCTATTCCTTTAAAAAATATGTTCTGCATCCTTTAGAACTGTACTCAGCTTACCAGAATAGCTTATTCTTGACTAAGTCCCACATCGTCAGTCATAACCAAAATACTATATCCCAAGATCTATTCTGTGTAGTTGTTTATAGTAGAATATGCTATGATCCAGATTATGGCTCTTTAATACTTGAATCCCATTCTGGTGTTTGCAACATGTTTTTTTTTTGGGGGGGGGGTCTTTTAGGAGGTGACTGGTGAATTCTTCCTATTTTCAGTCACTGGTACTAATAAATCTATGCAGTTTTCATTTATGATATCTTTAAGTACAGAATGTAGACTTTTTTTGAACATCAAGGTTTTAAGGAAATCCAATAGATTCTTAAATTCTCTCCTTGATCTTATTTTATAGGTCAATTCTTATTCCTTGATCTTGATCAAAGTTTCTAATAATAAGTTCAAAAGATCCAATAAAAATATTTTACATTTACTTCTATTCTTATTAATCTTTTTGTTTTATTCCAAAATTTATTGTTGCTTCCACATAATTACTGATTTTTATTTTGTCTATTTTAAACTTCAGGGAATCTATTAAATGAGTAAGGTTCACTATTAATTTTGTTCTGAGCAATTTATTCTTCCTCCAATTCTTTCCTTCAGAATTTTTACTTCTTTTTACTTCTTCCATTTTTTTTTCTGGGTTATCATGCAGGCCTAATGGAAAATCTTTTTATTTTTTTCCTTTGGAGTTTCTATTTGCAGTTGCCATAGAATGTCTCTTACCTTTTAGGTTGAATTTTTGAGTTTCTCTGGATCTACAACAGTTCTTTATAGTGGTCAGTGTAACTGGAATATATTTATTTCTTAAGCATCAGTTCATGAACTGGGGGTTTTAGGACCATTGCCAAATTCTACTCCCTACTGTATTTTTGGGTAAGAGGGATCAGCCCCTTCTGATTTCAATCTTGCTAACCTGGGTTCTGTTTCTGCACTGATAATCACCTGCCAGGTTTAGGTCTTCCCATTAAATCTTTGGGTTCAAAGTTTTGGATCATCAGGGCCTTCCAAGGCATCTCAGATCAGAGTGCTAGGAAAATAAGAACCCATTCCTGATGGCTTCCATTTACGCCCACTCTTGGGCTTTCTCCTGGAAGTTCTTCATTCTTGCTTTCTCCAGACACAAATCTTACAAGTGCCTCTGTTCAAACTGAAGACTACCAGTTTTTCTGCCTAATCATTGGCACTGGTTTTCCTGGAAACTCCCCCTCCCTTTTCATTCTTAGTAGGTTTCTGATTGGCTACTTGTGCAATTCTGGAGTGGAAGTAATTACTTTGTGGATTTTTTAAAATTTTCGTTATAACAGGTCTTTGGAAATTGATCTACCTGCCTCTATTCAGGAAATCATCTTGATCTGAAATTCTAACCCTACCACTTTCAAAAATGATTTCATTCCTCCTGGAACTTATCTACCGCAGATTTTCAGTTGGAAGGGATTGCATTGGTCACTTATTCCAAAGTACTGGGGGAGGGGGGGTAGAAATGCCCTCTACAATATATGCCACAAATGGTCTTTCAGACTTTACCTCAAGATTTCCAATAATGCACTCACAAGAAGGAAACACACCTTGTTGGGCAACTCATTCCACTTCTGGATATTTCTAATTATTGGAAATTTCTTACCCTATATCAGGTATAGATTTGCCTCTTTGCAACCTCTACTCCCTTACTTCCATTTCTGTACCCCTGAGCAGAGCAGAACAAATCTCATTCCCATTCATATGATGCTGATTAAAAGATTTCTCCAGTTCCTTCAATCAATATGGTCTCTTGATTGCCCTGTTTGGCATCTTCTGGAAACCATCACTGTTCTAACATTGTAGTCGCCAAACTGAATAAAGTAGTCCAAATGTAGAATGACCAGGCCAAAGTATAAACAAATTTATCAAAATATAACAAAGACAACATTACCTAGTGGAGAAAACAGGATACTGACTTTGGAATCAGTAATACCTAGGTTAAAGTTCCATTTCCAACATATACTGACCCTGAACAAGTCACGTAACGTCTCAATGACTCTTTAAGACTATTAAGTTCCAAAGACTTAGTTTGGGTCCTGAAATAAGAATGAATGCAAATAGCAATTATTTCTGTTTTGGCCAGAAACCATGAAAACTCTTCTCTCCCAGATTAGATTATTGCTTTTTTTGGACTAGTTAAAGAAGCCATTCTCTGCCTCATTTCTTTCTTATCTAGCCTTAATCACTGAATGAGCATTGCCTCAATTAAATTGATGATGATGATGATGATGATATTTTTTTCCTTCTTTCTCAAAGAAGACCATGATATTAAGGGAAGTAATACCTTGTCAAGTACTTGAATTAGGTTTTAGCTCAGTCTAGAGGTCATATGTGAATCAGGATGATTGGGATTGCCCTGTATGTGAGGCAATCAGGGTTAAGTGACTTGCTCAAGGTCAAACAGTAAAATGGCAAGATTCTGAGGCCAGATTCAAACTCTCATTCTTCTGATTCCAACACCAGTGCTCTGACACTGTGTCAAGCTGAGACCTTTAAAAGACCCCTAAGTTAAAAATGTCAAGATCTCCTGCTGCAACCAAGGCCATCTCCAGTTGCCCCAATCCATATTGGGTCACTAGACAGAGGAGGTGCTGGAGGAGAAAGTGAGACTGGTGTGCATGCTTCCCAATATAGGAGATGGTCACATTAAGCTTTTTATTTGCCATTTCATGCTGATGATTTATCTTAAACTGGTAGTCCACTAAAAATGCAAGATCTTTTTCAAAACCAAAATGATAGACATGTCTTTTATCTTGTATTTCTGAACTTAATCTTTAAAAAACTAAAGTTTAAAATTACTATTACCCTTATTATATTCAGGCTAATATTCTACTCTTAGCAAGATCTCTTTGAATTCTAACTCTATTACTCATTGTGTTAACTCTCCTAGATTTTGTGGCATCTGCAAATTTTATAAAAACACAAACTAGGTCTTTATCCAATTCTCGAAGGGAAAAAAAATAAGAAAAAGCTGAAGATGATCTCCCCAGGGTATTGTACCAAAATTAGCCTTCCAAATTGAAATCAAATCATAAATTTTAATATACCACTTTTAACTGTTTGTAGCATACAACAAAATACAGTCAAAGGGCAGAGATCTCTCAGGCTTGCCCAAAACTACGAAAGCTCAATAATGGGATATATTTGACTATTTACTCTCTTTACTTCTGACTCTCTTCTCTAAAGTCAAGGCATAAGGTTCATCACTTCAATTGCCATTTCTAACATTGTCACTTCCACTACTGAGCTGTTCCATTCTCCCTCATTTTGTCTCTGATCTCATTTTCTTAAACATTTAAATTTGCACACATAAAAACCAATCCAGGTCAGGCCAAACAGAAGAAGTGGAAGAACTGTACTCCCAATAGAGACCTAAGGTATACCCACTGTTATAGAATGGGTTAAGAATAATGATACAGCAAAGGAGACTGAGAAGAGGCTGTCATACATGCAAGAAGGGACTAAGAGAAAGCAGAGAAGATGTCATTAAAGCCCAGAGAGGAGAGAGTATATAGGTCTTGGTATCTTAAGTAGAAAAGAGGTCATGAAAGATGGAGACTAAGAAAAGACCATCATATTTGGCAAATAAGAAATCAATGATAACTTCTGAAGAGAACAATTTCAGTTGAGTGAGGAGGCTGCAAGCCAGATGGCAAAGATTTGAAGATTGAGAAGGAACTAAAATCAAATATAGATGATTTTTTTCTAACAGTATGAATGAAAATGAGAGAAAGAAAGTAGAATGATAGCTTGAGGAGAGTGGGATCTAGTGAAGATTTTTTTTTAAGCTTGGGAGAGATTTTTGGAGAAGAAATTAATAGATAAAGGTTGAAGATTGGGATGATTGAGAAGGAGGCAACATGCTAGAAAAGAATGCAAGGGATGGGGGGCAGCTCGGTGGCGTATTAGATAAAGCACCGGCCTTGGAGTCAGGAGTATCTGGGTTCAAATCCAGTCTCAGACACTTAATAATTACCTAGCTGTGTGGCTTTGGGCAAGCCACTTAACCCCATTGCCTTGCAAAAAACCTAAAAAAAAAAAAAAAAAAAAAAAAAAAAAGAATGCAAGGGATGGGATCATCCATCATCAAGGGCAAATGTAGCAGAAAGGACCATTTCATTTTAAGAAAACTAGAAGAAAGGAGAGTGCAGGGTTTGGGGAAGAGAATAGGGAGGTTCAAATGGTAAGGTTCACTTATCTGAGACTGGTTCTCAGCTGAGAGAATAGTGAAAAAGAGAAGAGCTTTTGTCTCAAGTGAGATAGGGCATCAGTTAGGGAGCTATAAAAGGATGGTCTTGTTATCAGGAGAATCTATTTGTAGTTGGATAAACAATTTATAGTGCACTCAGAGTGTTTGTGTGACTTCCTTCAATAGCAATCATAAAGGCTCAGGAGGTGGCTGATAGAAGTAATCCAGTCCAGAAGTTTTAGGATTAGCAACAGAACAGGGTAAGAGGAGTTTGAGAATGGAGGATGGGGTAGAATCATACAAGTTCAATCTGGGTTGCAACCTAGAAAGAAGGAAAGAAAAGTCTAGAAGGATGAACCACAGGAAAAGATAGAATGATAAATTCAGGTCAGATAGGGTTTTTGATTAAAGAAGTAGAACAGCTGTGTATTATAACGTATGTGAATATCTTTGCATATTATTTATTGTTGAATATCAGAGCTAAATATGCAGACAAATTAGAGGTTTTACTAAAGCTGTCTTATAACAAATTCTCATAATAATAAAATAAAAAATAACAATACAGCACTACCAAGTACCTTCTTGCACTCTGGTAGAGCCAATCTGGACTTGTCTCTCTGCCATCTCCATGCCTCAAGTGAAATATATTTATAAAGCACTCAACACTGACTGCTTCTTCCCTTCTCCCTTCCCCTTTGCAGGGGTCAGTTTTTCATTACTGGAATATACTCCCTCCTCATTTAGGTTTCCTCAAATTCCTTTAAAGATGTATGATGTTCATCCTTCATTTTTTGAAGACCACAACATCAGGGAGGTGATGCCATGGCAAACATGTGAATTGGATTGGGGGGGGGGGGGGATGGTTTGTGCTAAGTCACCAGTCTCACTTACCAGGATGCCTAGAGAGTCCTGGATGAGGGCAAGGGGGTTAAGTGACTTACCCAACTTCACACAACTAAGCAATTATTAAGTGTTTGAGGCCAAATTTGAATATAGGTCCTCCTGATTCCAAGGCCAGTGCTCTATCTAATGCACCAACTAGCACCCCCTGTTACCTGAAGCTTTTCCAGATTTAAACTGCTAATGTCCTCACCATCTACCATTTAACAACTTTGAATTAATCTGTTTCATATCTTTATGTGTAGATGTAGTCTATCCTGAAAAGTTCTTTGAGAGTAAAGAATGCTTCATTCTTTGTCTTTGTGTTCCTAGTCTAACACAGGTTCTCATTAGGTGCTTATTGATGATATTCATATGAATTGAGGTAAAAGAAAATGATATTCATGGGCAAAATATTTCATGTGGAAGAGTTTAAATGACTAATTATCAAAGAACTAATCATCCTTCTAGATAGGCTTTGTGAGTGGCACTATATTGCAGAATAAGTTGGATTTTTAAATTGTTTTCTTAGTTTCAATTTTACATCTAATATTCAAAAAAATTTAGAAGATGCTTTTTGATGAAATGTTCTTATTATTAGTAGCAATATTAAATCATCATTAGAAGGAAGAATCTATTTTGACAAGGCAGACACAAAAGCAGTTACAAGCTAACTGTGTAAGTGGACATAAATTAATTCCCGATCTATAAAAGCGGGGAGAATGTTGAAAAGATACTTGGTTCAATTCTGTTCGGCTTATCAAGTATTAAGCCTCTACTGTGGCCAGAGGTATTAGATGCCTGGGGAAATTCAAAGTTTAGACAAATAACACAATTTTAATTTATTTTTTATTGGGGGTATTGAGTCTTAGGGGAAAAAAATGCCAAAAAAGTACATGACAATGAAAACACACAAAGGTGGAAGAGGATCTGGGAAGGTTTGCTGGGCACTGTATTTACATTATTGCACTGTAAAAGTTAAATAGGCATTTATTAAATGCCTAATAAGTAACAAGTATTGGGATAGGCAGTAAAGATTGCAAATACAAAGAATAAAACAATCACTACTCTCAAGAAGCTGATATCCTTACAAGAGAGAAAATAATATAGTAGTTATAGAAACTAGATGGAGCCTGGATCTATGATTTCATCTGAGTAGAGAAAAGGAGGGGAAAAAGGGAAGTAGTTACCTCAACCAATCTACCAATGCAAATTAGCACTAGTTCTGCAACTAATAGTCTTATGTCAAACTCAAAAATAAAGACAATTCTTAAACAATTTATGTCTTAGAAAACCAAAAATTAATGATTTGTGGTTGTATTATATTTTTATTTATTTTGTAAACTATTTCCCAATTACATGTTAAACTAATTGAATTCCCCTTTAAGTTTTTGCAGGATGCAAGGTCTAGGATCCTGGAATTTGCTACCTGTGTGACCTAGCACATTAAGAAGTAAAAGGAGTAGCCGATAGTCACACAGCACAGAATCTTAAATTAACTCAGATCTTCTTGGTTTTGACAGTGAGAAACCCAAAATCTTAATATCAATATTACCTAATTCTTTCTATAGAAAGTCAACATAGAAAATACTAATTTCTGCCTAACTCGGGTAACTCTAAAACCTTTTTTTGCCATTACTACTACCAAGAGGTTTAATTATCAACATATATATTCTTCATATGTGCAAGATATACATATTCCTTACTTTCCTCATTATATGATTAACCATTTCACCAAAAATATCAATCTTTTTTAAGACTTATTTTTAAATTTTTTTATTTAAGGGAATGGGGTTAAGTGACTTGCCCAAGGTCACACAGCTAGGTAATTATTAAGTGACTGAGGTCACATTTGAACTCAGGTGCTCCTGACTCCAGAACCAGTGCTCTATCCACTGAACCACCCAGCTTCCCCTAAAATAGAAATTTCAATATCAATTCCCAAAAGGGAATAAAAACAAACAGCCTGCAAAAAGTCTAGACTGTCACAGGACTCCATGGAGGAGCAAGAGATATCAAAACTAAGGCAAGTTATGATAAAAATCCACCCAACAGTTAAAATTTTATCCTCTAAATATAGAATTGAGGGGGAAAAATAACTCTAAACTTCCCAGGATAATACCATTTCTATTAGTGAAAATGGTGATTTACAATGGCACATTTCTTTTTGTAGAAAATTAACCACAAGTAGAAATAATCAGAGATAAAGGGATAGGGATCAAGGAATGATATAAAGAGGACATTTTGCCTGGTAAGAGTTGGTCTAGATAGTCTCAGAGGTTCCTAGGAATCCATAAGAGTCTAAGGAAGAATAATAAAAGTTGCCATTTACAATAGTGCTTTAATATTTCCACTATCTCAGTTGATACTGCAACTCAACTAAGTCCATACTAGTTAATTTATCTTTTTATGTATAAGAGAGCACAGAGTTAGGCACCAGAGATACAAAGAAACAAATTTAAAAAATAATACTGCCTAAGAAACTACAAAGTGATGCTTAAAGGTGTTATCTCTATCTTACTGATAAGGAAACGAGGATCCAAGAATTTAAGTGACCCTCTCCTGGTCATTTAGCTAAACTTCAAAGGTCCAAAAAAGTCACAAGTCTCTCATGACTAATAAGAAGTGCTCTTTCCACTATACATGGGAAAAGCAGCAAAAATGTAGGGGTTAGTAGGAGGGTGAAGGGTGTGAAAGAACATATCTGACAGTAAACCTAGGTCAGGGTTTGACCCAAAAGCCTGAAACATTCCGAGGACAGGAATACAAAATAATCTGGCTCCCAGGATCTCCCAGAAAGAGTCCTTCAGCAGCCCAACAGGGCAGTGTCCAGTTCATCAAGTCCCAGAAAAAGAATAACTGAGAAAGTAATATCATTGATAGAAGAATTCAGGGCCCATCTCCCAAAATAATCACTTTACTTTTCCAATGCTGTCCTTCTAATCTCCTCTTTCCCAATTCTTTGGCTTCCTTCAAATTGTAAAGTCCTCCTTCTCTAAGAAGTCTCTCCAAGTGCTGCTTAATCTTGAGGCTTTCCCTCTGAGATGAGCTCCACTTTGCCTAAGATTTATTTTGTTTCTAGATAGTTGTTTGCATGTTGTCTCCTTCCTTCCTTAGACAATGAGTTCCTTCAGTCAGTAAATTAACATTTACAGTCAACTCTGCCATAACCAATGTATATTTTCAAAAAAACACAGAGGTATAAAAAAATCACACATTGAAAACCAGAGTTTATGGGGAGAATGGGAATAGGTTGATAATATTCAAAAATTTTGTCAAAAGCACCTTAAAAAATAGACAAGAACTTAAAAAAAAAGTACATGTGAAATGATTTAAAAAATACATAAATGTGGCAATTTAAAAAAAGATCTTGTTTTCAGCCTTGACACCTTGAACTGCAGGAACAAGTTGGGCAAACTTCACTTTCAGGCCTCCTGTTAGAGGCTATAGGAAGGCTGTAGAAGCAGGAGGCAGAGGGTGGGAAGCAGCCCTTCTTCACTCACAGCTTATTACTGGGGGGGGGGGGGATGGGAGGAATGAGGGTGAAAATTATTACAAGTGGTGTCAAGAGAAAAAAAAGGTTTCAAGAGATGCTTCTGAAGGGAAAAATCAACATGCCTTGGATGGGGGAGGAGGGTTGGAGGGAGGTTTGAAAAAAAAAATGAAGCAGAAGTGAGGAGGGAATGGATTTCAGGCATGAATTTACAACCAGTGTAAATTCATAGAGATGGGAGATGGAATGCGGCATGTAACAAAGAGCAAGCAGACCATAACAGCTGGACTATGATATAAGTGGAATGGCAAAGTAGATGGACAAATGATATATAATGACAAATAACAGTTTATATATATTTGAACTTCAAAGTAGTTGACAGGAAGCCATTAAGAGTTCACTGAGTAGGGGAATGAAATGGCCAGAGCTCTAATAAAAATAATTTTGGCAGTTTGGTAGGATATGTAGTTTAGTAAAGAGAAGATTAATACCGGAAGATTTATTAGGAGACTACTACAATTGTCCAAGTGATAGGTGAGAAGGGCTTGAACTAAGTGGAGACTATATGAGTCAAGAGAAGATGATAAATGTGGAGAAAAACAAATTTAGCAACTGATTTAATAAGTGGGATGAGAGACTAAAAAATCAAGAATGATACCAAGGCTTACGAATCTGGGTGATGAGGACAGTGGACCCATCAACAGCAACAAAGTTCCAATTTTGGAGAAAAGTATAAGTTCTGATTTGAACATGTTAAGTTTGAGATATCTTTGAGCCATCCATTTAGAAACAACCTACAGGTATTAGAGATACAGAACTGTAGGCCAAGACATTAGGCATGAATATATAAGATGAAGGAATTATCTATATAGAGATGATATTTGAAGTTGATCAAATAAGAATGTAGAGAGAAAAGAAAAAATGGTCCAGGACAATACATCAGTACACAATCACAATTTAGTAGATTAAGAAAAAAAATAAAGAAAACTAGAAGCACTTATATAGCTAGGAAAAGAATCAAGGGAAGGCAATGTCACAAAAACCCAAAGAGGAGACAAATAGTTGATCAGCAGTGTCAAATTCTGACCACTATTCACATTTTTTAAATTTTAATTTTAAAAAAGAGGAAAGGACACTCAGTGTTAATGGCAAAGCAAGGACCTAGAAATAGAAATGAAAAGTAAGAAGTATTCCAACACTTGCTTTCTGGATGGGAAAACATGATGAATAATGTGATATCCTAAAAAAAAGTCATGCTTCAGTCAGTAGGAAGAGGAAAGTAAATGAGAACAAGAAGTTAAGGATAAAAAAGAACTTAATGACAAGGTAATGGATGTCTCTAAGACCCAACAGAAAGAATGTGCAAAAAATAGCTATTTAAGGAATGGGGATATAAAGAATTAGACTTGGAAATTAGGGCAAACTGGATTCTAGTCCCACCACTGAATACAAGGCATGCTACTAAGGGTTAGCTATTTAATACATGAGCCTCAATTTCCTCATTTGTAAAACAGGGAAAACAATACCTACATTCCTACTTCACAGGCTTGTTATGCAGTTCAAAAAGAATGATGTTAAGTATTACCCAAACCTGAAAGCTGGTATTGTTTATCCTTCATTTTTGAAGAGGGCCAATGACATATGGGGTGATGTCTTGACTTTTAAGTGAATTAGATTCAAGATTTATAAAAATGTCAGCTATTTCTTGTAACAAACACTGACCATTTTCCTATTTAGAGCAACAGAGCACAGCAAACTGGTTATCTTTTCAACAATATACAAGAGGACACTTAATGGGAATGAACTTCACTGAAGGAAAGGACAATTTTGATTGAGAAAAATATTTAACATGAACCCTCAGGCACAAGGTTCTTGGGAAAATTTTTTCAGTATAAATAAGTCAAAATTATTTCTAAAAATTGGAAATATTTCTTAATAGTAACCCTAAGGAAGACATTCAAACAGGATAGAAATACATTACCAATGATTCCTGTCCTAGTTTCAGAAAGGCCTGCCAATGTCTACCAGGAATATCACAGATGGGGCAACAAGATGCAGTGGTCTTCCCTGATAATTCAATTCTCCATAAGACAAAAAAGAAGAGTTGATGTTCTGTGCCTCCATGAAAAGAGAAAAGAGGACAAGAATGAAAGCAAGGCTTTGTAGAACTCTAAATCATTAAGCCTAGCTACTACCTTCCTAAATGACCTAGACCCAACATCCTGGTCAAGTAAGCAATTAGTGAATGTTATTTTCAGAAGCTGTGCCAACTGCCCTGAAGGCATGCCAAGCTCTATGTGGCCTGAGAGTTAAAAGAGGCAACACCCCCCCCCCTCCTCAAGAAGGACTAGAGGAAAGGTCTACCAACTGACAACCAAAAAACTTCTTCCTCAAATCAATCATATAGCTTAAATGAGGCTTACTTTCCCAAGATGTTTTGGATGGAACAGCCGAGGGGGAAGGGCAAATTATCATGCCTCTCCATTATCACAACTCCTTCCAAAAAAACCTAGAAGCTAACAGTGTCAGTTGATAATTATAATATTGCCAAGGCTGACTCCTAACAATTTATGAAGACAGAAATCAGGGAACCTAGGAGTCAGATAAACCATTCTCCATAAGGGCAGAGGGAGTACAGACTAGACAGTAGCTCAAGTCGACCTATGTTCCAAGCTGTTCCTAACTGTGGAGTGATTTTGACTCTCAGCCCAAATAAAATGATATTGAGACAAAAAGACAAGCTGTTATTTTGGGACAAGGTGTCACCTATTTATAAGGCAGACTCTGAACATGGTTGCTGGAGGGTCTAAAGATGTACTATGGGATAGTGGAGATGGAGATTATGAATCAGTAAAATTTTTTGCTCTATCCTTCCAAAAATCTGTTGCTGTCAGAAGTCTGAGGCTGTGGGGAAGCATGCTCCTTATGTCTTCAATCACACCTTTATGGACAGGCTATTGTACTTCCATAAAGATTTCTGGAAGATAATCTGTGAATGGCTGTCCCCCTCTGTTACCACATTAAACCTACTAACAGATAATAAGCATCATTTGATTACATATTCTTAGCTAATTTTATGATAGGTCTTGGATGATGTACACTTAAGCACAAAAATCAAAACACTCAGCATATGTGACAGATCAACTTCATTTCCTGAGTTAAAAATATTTACAAACAAGTATAAATAAATAGACTTGGGCATTACCATGTGCCTTTCACCTATGCATCTAGCAATCAGACTGGTCCAGTTTCTAGAGGACCATGGGTGATTGACAAGAACTGTTTGAGCTAATTAATATCTCTCCCCCTTCCTTTTCCTTCTCTCACTTTTTCCACTTAACTGCTCACAATTTAGTTAATTCTACCTTGAACTCTCAGATGCAGAAATATTATAGTATATGTAAAGAACTTAAAAGTCAAAATAAATGTCAACTATTATGACCACAAAACAGCAGCAGCACAGAATTGTGAATAGAATGCCTGAATTGGAGTTGAACATGAAATCAAATTCTGCCTCATACACTTATTAGCTGTGTAAAGAAGGATAAATCACTTAATTTTTCAAAGCCCCAAAGCAATTCTCTAATCATAAAAGAGTCTAATCTCTATCAGAGGAAGGTGTTTCTGAACTGGGAAAAGTTGAAGTCTCAAGTTGAAAACAATGCAACTACACTACTACTGAAGTTGTTACTTACCACCTTATTTTTCTCATCTTTTTCAATAGTTACTACAGAGTCAGTCATCCTGAAATAAATCATTACACAGAGATAGAGACACAGATGGATCCAGAGAGATGAGTCAGCATTTATCAAGAACTTGCTAGGTGTCAGGAAATATATATTTAAGCTTTAAGTACACAAATACATGCAAACAAGACAATCCTTGCCCTCAAAGAGCTTATAGTCTAATGGAAGATAATATATTAAAAGGCAGCTGGAAAAGGAAAAAAAGGGGAAGTGCATACCTACATAGGATATAGTGATGGCCAAGAACTGAAGTAGAGGTTTGCTTTTGGGCAAGATAAAGCAAAAATTCATCTTATCAGAAGCAGAGGACCAGGGTTCAGAGTCAAGATTGCAGAGAAATTGGGAGAAAAGGGAACTAGAAGAGGAAGATAAGAATGGCACCCAGGGAGTGGAATGGAGACCTGGTTCTAAGCAAAATAATGCAAAGCTCACGTATTTAAAGGTTGGCATCTCAGAGATTTGAATACAGGATTTGGAGAGAAAATGAGAATCATGGCAGAAATGTAGACAGCAGGGTAAAGCAAACAGCTTGGAAATGATCAGGATGGAATCTTGCTATTACTCTAAGAGTCAAAAAGTTGGACAGCTTGATTAGAAATTATTTTTAGTTGAATAAAAATATTTGGATGTAACCTCATCCTCTTATGGGCTCATTGCAAGCATCTTATACCATGAGTCACATCAGAGATGGCTCTCCTGTTCTCCCCTGACCTTGATCTCTGCTGGGTCTCTATATTATGATACCTTTCCATTCCATGTAACTTGAATATGATTTAGTAAAAATCTATCAATCAAAACCATTGTTTTAAGTTCTTATGAATTAATTTGGAATTGTGGGCAACAATTCTAATTAGTCCAGTTCTAACATTTATTAATGAGGCATTCAAGACATTCTAAGGTTTGCACTAGTAGAATGGGAACTTTTTATATATATATATATATATATATATATATATATATATATACACAGATTTATAATATATACTGATAACTTGAAAGATAGTGAGCTTCTGATGTCTAATTATGGTCACCAGGTCATCTCTTGCTAGATATTTAGATTATGGTTTGTAGTAATTTATCATATGGTTTCTACCCTTTCCTTTCATATCAAC
Source organism: Macrotis lagotis (assembly GCF_037893015.1). Taxonomy (NCBI): domain Eukaryota; kingdom Metazoa; phylum Chordata; class Mammalia; order Peramelemorphia; family Peramelidae; genus Macrotis; species Macrotis lagotis. The sequence goes on along the minus strand of NC_133659.1, from coordinate 266,036,055 downwards.
ATTTACTACTAAATTCTTTAAAAGTTGTCAGACTCTTTGTGATCTCACTTAAGGTTTTCTTGGCAGAGAAATGGGAATGGTTTGCTATTTCCTTCTCCAGCTCATGTTATAGATAAGGAAACTGAGGCAAACAGGGTGAAGGGATTTGCCCAGGTCATACAGCTAGTCAGTATCTGATGAGTTTCCCTGACTCCAAGTTGATGCTCTATCCACTGAGCCATATAACTGCCCATCTTTCTGTAATTTCTAGTGGCAATAATTGGTTTCTGAATTGCCATCATAAATTCTTCCATTCCTACAAACAATTTTGTATAAATTAATCATTTGTTCAATGCTTCTTTCTTTTTTTTTCTTTTTTAGGTTTTTGCAAGGCAAATGGAGTTAAGTGGCTTGCCCAAGGCCACACAGGTAATTATTAAGTGTCTGAGGCCGGATTTGAAATCAGGTACTCCTGACTCCAGAGCTGGTGCTCTATGCACTGCGCCACCTAGCCGCCTGATGCTTCTTTGTCAATATACTGGCTGAATTTATTCACATTTTTTTCAGAAGATGAACTTTCAATTCCAGTCTGGGACATTTAGTCATTCAGAAGCTGGACCTGGAAATAAACTACTTACAGCTGCCTTCAATAAACTTGAGTAGCACCTGCCTACTATTGGTATTTACTTATGCTCAGAGAAATGGTACCTTCTTGTTCCAAAAACACTTCTATCAATTTTCTGACCATTTAACATGTACTATAATTATGTCCATCAGTTTTCTTCATCTTTTTGGGGGGGGAAGTGCTAATCTTTCTAGAAATGCCCTAGGAAGACAGGACCCAGGTGTGCTTTGGTGGACCTAAGACAAGCATTGTGCACCAGCCTGATATAAGCCATCAAGGAGGCCTGACCTTGTACCACACACTGTGCTTAGTGCTAGGGGTACAAAGGAACATCAAACAAAGAGTTCACAATCTACTGAAAAAAGTAGTACAGTTCAGCTCTCTCACAAAACTCCTCCATCAGAGAGGAAAAGTGATAAGGAAAGGCAATGATAAACTATAATGATCAGTGCTTTATTCCAACACAGCACGGTCCAGGGAGATAGTCCCAGGTCTGGGCACTGTGAAATGGGTCCAGCTAGAAAAGCATGTGGATGGGGTGGGGGTGGGGGCTGCATCTTCATACCAGGGCCAAAGTAGCAACTGTGTCACTCTTACCCAACTAGACAGTGGAACCATCCAACTTGAGGATAGAGATGGTGCCTGGAGTTATGTGTATGGAGAAAGGAAGGGCTAGGCTGTGTTGATCTCACCATGATTGGCTCTTCCCTATAGATCAAAGACTGCAGCTGTCTACCAGGCAGAACGTAGCCCAGGAGGTCCAGAGTCGGCTTACAAGTGTGTGGCTCTGACCAGAGTCCAGGAGCATCATATTGGACCAGGGCAGAAAAGAGCTACTCAAGTCTGCAGTTAGCTCTGAATAAGCAGAACCTCTCAGCTTTTTAACAGAGAGTAGAGCCATCTCCAACCAAAGGCAAGACTATCACGGAATCACTCAGACCTAAATGAAGTCAGAAGCCTGCAAAGCTAAGACTGGGAGGGCAACAAGAGCAGATCAAACCCTAGATGAGACCACCAGGGAGCTGAAAGTTTGTAAGCAGTTTAGGCCTGAGCCAACCCTGGGCTTCTCTGCACAACACCGGGTTCACTTTTGGGAGGATGTAATGGCACTAACCTAAATAATACAGATCAGGACCAAACAGATCCCTATCTTTTCTGCTAGAAGTGCACAGATGCTAACCCTGACATAAAGTCCTAATTCACAATGGCTTAAAAATAACTAAAAGAAAAAACTCATATTGTATATTAATTGCCTTAAATATGATCTCAGTATTTCGCTTGACTTCAGGATATCAACAAGCCTCTATAGAATCAGTCATAGCCTTTCTTCTTATCTTTATGTCTGAAATCTCTTCCCTAGAAACCAAGGTGTTTGTAGCTATCTCTTTCATTCATTGCTTCAATGAAGCCTCTAGATTCAAGCTTTAAAGTCCTCAGACTCTTATCTTTCCTGGAATACATTAAGAATTTTATAGTTAAGATCAAGTGACATTAGATAGTCAATAAGGTGAACAAGTTGTTAGAGAATTTTTGGTGGAGAGATATAATTTGATGTCATCAATGACATTAAATGATGAATAAGATCATCAAGTGGTTGTCCTCTAATTTGGAAGCCATACTTGGTTCTATTTAAGAGGGATGATAATCAATTTAGAGCCAGTAAGAACCAGAGGATTTAAATTGTATCCCTGAAACATGTAGAGTTTATTTCAACTTCCATGACACTTTCTGTGACATGTTTTCAATAAAGAATAATTTTCCAAGTGGACACCAAATTCAAACTTAAGTCAAAGGCTTTGCACTAATCAGAAAAGGTTATAAGATATGCACTTTTCACTAGTTCATGAAGTAATTACTGAATCAATAATATATTATTTTTATTACTTCTGGAACTTTTTGGCAAACCCCTTTTTTCCCCCCAACTATTACCTCACTTACATCTTTTTTTTTCCCCCAATGCTACTAAGAGAAGAAATGTTACCAGAACAAGTTATTAGCTAGTATTCTTTTATGTATATTTTATGCAGATATTTTTTCATCAAATATGTAAGTGGTACATGGAATATCTGCTTTTTTGTATTGCATAAAAATATTAAAAGCAAGTTCATTCTCTGTAACCATATTGAAAACTGTTTAATTCATCATCATCATCATCATCATCATCATCCCTTTTTTCCCTTCATTTCCCAAGGAATGAGTTAGGAAAACTCTCCCAAGACTGACAGTAATTCAGAAAGGAGTTTGTCCTCGAGAGGGATTTAGTTTTCATTTGTTTAGACCAGTGGTCTTCAAAGTTAACTGCCCCTAACTGTCCAGTGTGTTATGAAAAGATCCTGAACTGTGACAGAATAAGAATCAACTAATTAAAAGTTTAGAGGGTGGGTCATATCCTATCTTACTCATAATAGTCATGGAATCTACTGCAACACAATCAGTAACACTTTCCCCCTACCATTATTGCTCAACTCTCCTTCACTCTGAATTCCTCTACCACTAAATTCCTTTAGTTGTACAAATCACTCCCATTCCTCTCAGGGCAGTTGTAACTTAATCAAAACCCCCCAAAACTTCCAAGAACAGCTAACAGGCAAAATTATCCCTCTCCCTCCCCCCATAATTTCTGGCTGAGTCTATTCATTCAATAGTCCCTTCACTTCTAGGCAGTGACTAGTGAGATTACTGCTTTCTGCTTTTCATTTTTCAGTGAAGTCAAGAGTACAACAGAATGAGCAGGTATATGAAAGGATCACAGAATTATGCTATCATAAATAAATTTAGAGCTGAAATGGATGAACTCAGAGACTGTTTATTCAGTCCAACTACCTTTCAAAGATCTTAAAATAAATGTTCTATAAGCACCTTAAAACCAATGTACCCAAAACAGAGGCCCTTATCTTTACCTAAAAAAATGTTTGCCCTCTTCCAAACTTTGCTATTACTGTCCTGGGCACCAACTAGGCTGGTAACCCCACTGTTATTCTCATACCATCACTCTCACTCAACCCTATACATACAATCCATTTTCAAAATTTGTTTCTTCCTTCACAATTTTTCTTGAGTAAGTCCCCTGGTCTCCATTCATAGAGTCCCTACCTCAGGTTCAGGATCTCAACACCTCTTACCTATACTAGTGCAATGGATTTCTAATTGGTCCTCCTGTCTAGTCTCCCTCCACCCTCAATTAATCAATCCCCCACAATGGTGCCAAAGTGATTTCCCTAAAACACTGGTCTGCCAATATTACAAACCCTAGTCAATAAAATCCAAAGGCTTGTTCTTAACTTCCAGAATCAAATATAAAGGCCTATTTCACATTTAAAGCTGTGAAAAAATACTGACAACCACCTACCCTTGCCTCTTTAGGCATTAGATTAGAAAACATAAGAATAATACTTTTTTATGATGCCCTTAGTCTAATCTGAATGAAACCCTTATTAGTCTATAACTATCAATCCCCAAAGTCCTAAACTGAAAACTATTTAATATCTTTCTTATCTAAAGCCTAATCAGTTTGCAAATAAAGTGTATAGTCAGTTCGGGAAGGACTCTACCTTTATGTCATCAAGGGAATAATCTAGTAGTAGTTGATTAAAATCAGTGAAAATAAATGAATACCTGTAAAGAAAAATCCTCAGGAGTTAAAGAATGAATGAATGGTTAAGGGAAATATTTCTCCAGGATGCCCTGTCATTTTAAATCACTCTTGTTCAGTTTGAAGATCAAACCAGTTAAATGAACTTTCTTTGAGAATACAACTAAAACTTGTAATTTCAAAATGCCTTATCAGAGAAAAGAGTTTTCTGAAGCAGAATGAATGTTTTTTTTTAATTTCCTGAGACTACATGCTTGGAATCAGAATTTAATTAATAAAATTCTATCTGACCAGTCTCTGTCCAAAATACTGAGTATAGTATTTTTCTTCCATAAAGCTCTTCACAACCTGGTCCTTTCTTCCCTTTCTTCTCTTCTTACATATCACTTCCTTTCATATACTCTATGATTTAACTATACTAGTAAACAACACTTTTATCTTCCATGACACCCCAGCCCCATTTTCAGTTCCTTTGGAGTGGAGGTCCCCCATGCCTGGTAGATTCTTCCTTCTAGGTTCAACCTTGATTCAGTTCAAATCTCACTTATCTGTAAGATACCTTTCCTAGTTTCCCTGTTAGCCACCAGCTGCTAACAGCTTTCACTGAGATTATATTTCATCTACTCAATATATATTTTGAATATACTCAATTATTTACATATGGTCTAAATCCATTAGAATGGGAGTTCCTTGGGAGCAGGCACTGGCTTCGCCTTTCTTTATATAGTCACATACAAATATCTGGTAGTCAATAATTGTATAATAAACACTTTCTGACTTATGCCCAGGGAAATTAAATGAGTTACCTCATAAGGTCACACAGCTAGGTGATGAAGTAGATAGAGCCCTGGGGCTTGCAATCAGGAAGACTCTCCTCTCTTCATGAGATGTGGCAAGTCCTCATTTGTAAAAATGAGCTGGAGAAGGAAATGAATGACAAAGTATTCCAGTTTTTTTGCCAAGAAAACATGGATTCACAGAGACTGACATGATTGAACCAACTCAACAAAGCCACATGGACACAGTGTCAGCAGTAGGATTTGAATTCAGTGTTCTTTCCAGCGGGTTGCAACTGGCAAAACATCACACAACATTATCATCCCAAGATATTCATCCCTAGTTGAGGGTGCCACTATTTCTTCATTCTTCCTACTCTACATATCCAATCAATTGCCAGGTCCCATTAATTCTACCTCACAACATCTCTTGCATCCATTCCCTTCTCTCCACCACCTTGTTCAGGTCCTCCTCATCTGTCAGTTGGACAAGTAAAACAATTTCTTAATTAGTTGCCACTTCAGGTCTCTCCCCCTCCAGTAAAGTTTCCATACAAGACCTGAGATTTCAATGGAATAAGGAACTCCTAGATAAGGCAATACAATGTTGCAATCTCTCTGCAACTTATTTTTAGGGAGCTACTGTTCTCTAGCATGTACAACCATGAAAAGAGTAGGTAGGGCATGTAGAACATTTTTAAATTTCATATGTGTATATGTGTGTGTGTGTGTGTGTGTGTGTGTGTGTGTGTGTGTATAACAAATTTGGAGGGAGGGAGGGGGAGAGAGAGAGAGAGAGAGAGAGAGAGAGAGAGAGAGAGAGAGAGAGAGACACTATATGCTCAACATTTTTCTAGTGAAAGAAAAGTTCACCATTAAAAAGGTTTGGAGACCACCAGCCTGGATTGATATTTAGTTAGAAGTGATCCACCTTGATCAGCACTACCCCCTCGGAAATGAACCAGGCTCACCATTAAACAAGAGGATGATGGCCTGGATTTCTCCATAAAACAAAGACTCATCTTTTTAATACAATACTGTTTTAGTGATGTTCTACACAAAGGAAGACCAAAGTTTGCAAATAATTAAAACTGAAAGTCATCCAAGGGGCACCAGAGAGACATATGGTAGACATAAGTAGACTACAGCATACTGCCAATCAAAAACCACACATGAGAAACGGTTTAAAGACTGTCACAAGAGATAAGTGACTAGAAAAGGCATGCTAGTCATGTGAAAAGAATAGAAAAAAAAAAACAGCTGGAATGGCCTGGATGTGACCCTGATATCTACTTGAAGCCAAGAGAACTAGAGGAAGGTATCTATCATACTGGATGAGGTCGCTATGGAGCATTTCTTGGAGGACACTAGTAAAGCTCAAGTAGAATGAGAAGGAATGGCCAAGCTTCAATCTGTATTGATTAAACGTATTGATATTATTGAGGTATTCAAGTATTTTCGACTGATAATGGTTAGAAATGTTTTATTAGTGAGATTATGTTCCAGTAGTGATATTAAACTCCAAAGTTTAATTTTCTCTCACCCCAAAGTCAATATACAAGGGTAATTTCTTATTAAACATAATAAAGCAATATACATGGTAATGGCAGTCAGTTATTTTTCTGAAGATGGATTTTTATTGAACATTACATTGACCACTAGACAAATGAGTCTGAGCAAATTTAAATTTCTCTATCCCTATTTCCTCATCTATAAAATAAAGGTATTAGACTAAATGATCTCTAGGGCTCCTTCCAACTTTAAACTTGAATAATTCTGCATGATTTTTCTATAAATGAAAATTACCTAATCTTCCATAATAGTGAGAAAACCAAGTTCATTCACAAGTTACGTATCAACTCCACAGACTAAATGTTAATTTAATTATGCATTTTCTTTTTCTTTCATAACAACAAAACTTTTTCTAGTTAAGAATTAAGATACAAAGCAATGTCAAAGTATGAGACCTCCATTGAAGTAGAAATATCACTAGGTACAGAAAGAACTGAATCTAAAAAAAGAACAAAAGAGGATAGAAAGGATGAGACCAAGCTTTCCAAATACCATCCACAATAGTTGCTGACAATTCCAGGTAACTGATGCTAAGCACTCTTGTTCTGCCTCCTTCCCCACTGCACCCTCAATCCTGGACCCAGGTAACTCCCTACCCCCTCTGAATGTATGCCCACTGACACTCACTTCAGTCCAGAGTCACCCTCCAACTTTCCTGTCCCTTTCATTCCTTTTTCTCCTCTTGATCACTGAACCACCACCAACTCCATCCCATCATAAGAAACCCAAAAGTTCCATTTGCTCCAGTCATTACACCCAACCCCCACTTCTCAATAATGGTGTGCTGTTCCCCTCTTATATCCCCACTCTTAATTCTTAAGGATTCGCTATACTGCCACCACAATTAAAATGTGAATTCCTTGAAAGGTATTTTCCCCAATACTTAGCACAGTATTTGGCAAACAGTAAGAACTTAAGCTTTCTTTTTTCACTCATTCATTTAATGATCTGACTTTATGTGTTTCCCTAACTGCAATTTTTCTGAGTCAATCTATGCCCCAACTAAAAGAGCTAGAGTAATTAATCAACTTCTTTTGTATTCATCTTCCTTTGCTTTTGCCCCTCATTTTTTTCCCATCTTCCATCAGATGTAGCCAAAATAGAGAAACACAATTATCTGTCAATTTAAATTAAAATATAATTGGTTTGGGTGGTAAAGAATAAAGTATAAATCAACTTAACACTACAGAAACCTGGAGCTAGAGGAGACCAAAAGTATTCCTAAGAATAAATAATAACATAATATTAATTTTTGATAAAAAGTTACAAAAAATCCAGAAGAAACAATAAACACATTCACAACTGAATTTGTGCATCAATTAAAACTTTACAGCAAAATAAAACCTATCTAAGCTGTGCATATTTTAAATTGAACTTTTAAAATATTTCATTATTACTTTTAAAAGTTGTACAATTTCTAACAAGATGTCTAAGTTTCTTTGAAGAGCCAAAAAATGCTACCTTTGTAAATACAAACATAAAAAGAACTTTGCATGAGTACAAATAAAAAAATATTCATCAAAAAAATGGGTGAATCATTCATTAATTAATCCTATTTCTTTTTCATTCCATTTATGCCTTCTAGTTTATTGCTGAATTGTTTTTCGGTCATGTCCAATTCTTCATGACCCCATTTAGAGTTTTCTTGGCAAAGATAGGAGAATGGTTTGTCATTTCCTTCTGTAACTCATTTTACTGATGAGAAAACTTACGCAAACAGGGTGAAGTGGCTTGCTCAAAGTCACAGAGCTAGCAAGTGTCTAAGACCAGATTTGAACTCAGGAAGATGAATCATCCTTACTCCAGGTCTGGCACTTTATTCATTACATCAACTAGTGCTTTCCAGTTCCCTTCATCCAATAAACTGCTCATTATTTTCTTGTGCTATAACTCTAATAATTACTTACAATATTTCATTTGAGCCTCACAAAAATTCTGTACTGTATTTAATAAATGAGAAAACCAAGGCTGAGAAGTTAAATCCCTTATGTATATAGTCACAATGCAACAGCTGGATCTCCAAACTTCACAATTCTAAAATTCACTATTTTGATTTCTAAAATGCTTTTAAAATCTCTAAAATTTCTAAATCTATTAGTCTTCTATCAATATTCATAAATATTAGGTGATAGAAAAGATTATAAGCCATAAATTCTTAAAACAAAAGCTAGGGGAATCTATAAAGTACCAGACCTTTAATCTTTCTGTTTAGTTATAATTAAAGATCCTTAACTAGAGCCTGATAGAAAATAAGCCTTGTTCATTATGCTCATCATAGTGAATAAAAATTATTATGCCTCTCGCCAGTCATGTTACATTATGCTGACCTGAATATTTTCAATTGTAATAAAATTTGTGAATAAATGTATCTCTGTACATAAAGATACATACTCAGTGAACATAAAATGTAAATATACGTATCTATTCACCCCCCCAAAAAAAAACTTGTGATTATACCATCCTATTTTCTCCTATCATTTACTTAGCAACTAAATTTTTTGCAGTTTGTTCTAACTGAAGACAACATTCACTCTAAGACAGGACTTCAAAAATTCTTCTAAGATAACTTACCTAAAAGAGATCAAGACAAAGAACTTTACAATAACAATGTTGCAATGCAATGCTTCATTTAAGGGTCAGTCAAATTTATTTTGAACTTACTTCAAAACTACTAGTTTTTTCAAATGAATTTCTTCCACTCTCTTGTTCTCTCTCCCCCAAGACTTTGAGATAAGATTCTCAAACTGTGCTCTGAAGTAATTTTAGAGTTGAATACAAGGTCCCATAAGAAAATGTCAACATTAGTAATATTTTCCTATAAAATTACATGATGGGTACCTACTACATTCAACATATTTGGTCCAAGAAGAGCTTGATTTCTTCCATTTCATTGCAAAATATCCCTATCTCCCTATTTGTAATCTAAGTAGCTCAGATTTTAATTTATAGGAATCATCAATAAAAAGTCAAGGCCAAAAGTATCCATGGAAGAGTTGCTAACAGTTTGGTTTAGTGGAAGTGATGGAATTCCAGCTGAACTATTTAAAATTCTAAAAGATCATGTAGTTAAAGTACTGAACTCAATATGTCAGTAAGTTGGGAAAATTCAACAGTGGTCACTATTTTGGAAAAGATCAGTTTACATCTCTTTTTAAGGAAGGGCCATGCAAAAGAATGTTCAAATTACCAAACAACTATACTCATTTCACAGTCCAGCAAGTTATACTTAAGATTCTACAAAGTAGGCTTCAGCAATACAGCAATATTTGAACAAAGAAATTCCAGAAGTACAAGCTGGTTTTCAAAGAGTCAAAGGAATTAAGAGACTACACTGCCAACTTTCACTAGGTTGGGGATAAAAGCAAGTGTATTCTGAATGTACATGTACAACTTTTACCAGATTGTTTGCCACCATGGGGAGGGTGGAGGGAAAGGAAAGTGGTAGAAAAATGAGTAATTCATAAATTTGCAAATGAATGAATTTTGAAAAACTTACCAATGCATGTTAATTGAAAAAATAAAATTTCAATTTGAAAAAAAAGCAAGTGGTCTAGAAAAACATATACTTCTGCTTCATTGACTATACTAAATTGACTAGATAAATCACAACAAAACATGGCAAGTCCTCAAAGAGATGGGAGTACCAGATCATCCGAATCTATTTACACAGGTCAAGAAGCCAACAGTCGGAATCTAACACTGATTGATTTAAGAAAGGAAAAGGAGTACGACAAAGTTATATATTATCACCTTTATTTATTTATCTTATATGGAGAGTACATCATGTGAAATGGTAGGCTGGATGAATCCAAAGCTAGAATATACCATTCAGATGACAGAACATGAAGAATTAAGAAGGCTCCTGATGAGGGTGAAAAGAGGAGACTAAAAAGAGTATAAAAGTTGGGTTGAAGTTTATCATCAAAAAGTTTTAAGATCTTGGCAAGTGGTCTTATCACTTCCTGGCAAACAGAGGGGGAAAATGGAAACACTGTCAGATTATTCTTAAATTCAAAGACACTTAATCCTCAGAAGGAAAACTGGAAAATCTGAATGGCATACTATGATGCAGAGCCATCACCTTGCCAGCAAAGGTTCATAAGTCAAAATTAAGTTTTTTTACACTAGTACTGTATATGGATGGCTCTGAGAACTGAACTATTAGAAAAGCTGAGTACTGTAGAATTTTGACATTTTTTGTATTGTGATATGGGAGAAGACTTGGGATTCTTGTTTAGCAAAGAGTTCAAATCCTTTAATACTTAAAATAATTCAAGCTGTTTACTAAAAGATCAAATACTGAAGCTAAAGCTTAAATTCTTTGATGATATAATGTGAAGTCAGGACTCACTGGAAAAGATCCTGGTGGTGGGCAATATTGAAGCACAAGGGATCTGCAGTGAATGAAATGTCTAGATAGTGTAATGTTAAGAGTCAGATGAGACTGACAACTAAACAACAAAACAGAAAAACAGATTTAAGCAAGGATGTCTCAGAAACTCAGTTTTTGACAACTCCTTTTTCAATAAGCTACTTAATTTAAAATTCAGTTTTGCAAGGAAAGCTGTTTCTCTGCTTACTATCAAGTCAAATAAGCCAGCAATAAGCACTATACTGTGCCCATGATTCACCAAGAAGTTTTACTGAAATATTTACTAAAAAAAAGTCAATGTTTTTTATATCATTTCTTACTTTTGCAATATGTCAGGGCAATCCAGCATCTAAGATGTTGATCCAGGTAATCTCTCAAATATATTTTCTATGTTGTAAGAAAGCACATTGTGGCAAAAGAGCACACATTAAACAAGTGGTCCTAAGTAAATTTCCTGGAAAAAAATCTGATCCTGAATTTAAAAAAAAAAACAACCAAAAAAACCCAGCATACTATTCTAAGGAAAATACATACAAAAATCCAAATTGAATAAATCAATTCATATTATAGAAAAGTCTTTGAAATTCCTTCCCAACAACTTTTAAAGCGTAATTTTATTGAGAACTCAAAAAATATGTATCAAATAACAATATTTTTTTCTTATGCTCAGTTTTTGGGGACTTTTCTAAAGCAATGAGATGAGACATTTTCTAAAGCAAATCTAGTTTACAGAGAATGCTCCTTGATGGTAAGAACACTATCTTAAGATTTTTTTTAAAATTTAAACTGTTCACAGGGTTTAGAATACAAATGTATAAAGTATGTACAAGATGGATAATTGCCTGAATGTTAAGCCAAAAAATCTTTGTTCTTTTTCTAGAACACAAGGACAGGAAAAAAAAAAGTTATAGAAATAAATTCATTGTCAGGGAACTATATGTGGGCTAATAATTTTAAATATATGTGTGTATAAATATTTTAATTATATATGTGAAAATAATTCTCCTTACCTCCATTCTGTGTGGAGACAAAATTACAAAAGGATAATGCTTGTTTTGAATGTACTGATTTAAACAACTGATCAATATGAAAGTGAACTATCTGCATTAGACCTATCCCAGAAGTGACTTGGTTCAAGTATGAAATCCAACAAACTTAAAGTGATTTTATATTGTACTTATCAAAGTAAGTTGTTGAAAGGAAAAGATTCTATAAACCATAAAGAACTTACACAAATTATAGGAACTATTAATACTGTTCAGCAGTTCATTTAATAAATAAAAATGATATACTTTCAGGTCTAGCAAGAGATCACTATAAACTACAAGATTTATTTCATATATGTACACACATATATATGTATATTATATTTATATATGTCTGCACTGTCCTTGAAGACAGACTTATGACTTATTATGTTTATATCATTCTCAGTACATAGAATAAACACTTTATCCAAGTGGTATCTGCTAAACAAAATTCAAAAAGCAAGGCACAGTAGAACTGATCTACAAGTCCTAGGGCTTGAGTTCTGTCCTATCTCCACCACTTTGTGTTTGTGGGAAATCCCTTTACTTCTCAGGATCCTCACTTTTTACCAACCGCTCTGTCAAAAAAAAAAAACCAGACTAGATAATCTTTTCAAGTTTTATACAAGCCTAACATTTTATAATTCTAAGAATTTTATGATTCTATCTCCTCCCTTTTAGAAATAAAAAAATGAAGTCTGGAATAGAAAGAGCCCTTAAGTCAGAATAATCTAATAGTCACATAATTGTGATAGTCACTTATACTTTGAGTTTTAAAGTACCATACAACAGAGACAGAAAAATGACCTACTACCTAAAAGGTAGTTCTAAGGGAAGCATCTGAGAAAAGAGAAAGCATTACCCCATCCCCTCTCCTCAATGTCAATCTAGAGAAGTCTCCAGGTGTTGGTTGACTCAGGATTGTGTTCATTTTATTTTACATGAAGAAAAAGATGGCATTTTTATTAAATTTGCCAATCATACTGAGTTAAGAAAATTAGAGCTCAAAAAAAATGTGGATGGCAATCAGCATTTTTAAAATGATTTTTATGGGTTAAAAGTTACATCTAAAATGGACTATGATGGAAATGGAAAACCCTACAACTGGGTTAAAAAATATCAACAGCACAAATCACTATGGGAAAGAAATGATGAGATGGCAGTTTATATGAAGAGAGGAGGGAAGTTAGCAGACTGAAAACCTAATGAGATAACAGAATGGCATAAAGGCCAAAAGTCAGTATAATCTTAGATTGTATCAATAATGTATACACATACAATAGGTCATTTATAAAGCACTTTACATTATCTTCAAAGTAATTCTGTGAGTTGTAGGATAATTCTATAAGGATAAAGCATTATTTTTATAAATGAAGAATGTCCTATAAATATTTCAAACTCAGCATCCAAAACTGAATCCATTATCTTTCCTGTAACTAAGGGTTTTTAAGTGTGTGTGTGTGTGTGTGTGTGTGTGTGTGTAAAAAACATACACAAATGTGTATACAACTTTTTGTATAATCTCTGAATTTTCCTTCTCACTCTTCACACCTCTACCACCCCATCCAATAACAATCAACAAATATTATAATGCTTAAACATCTCTTGCAACTGATCCCTTTTCTCTATTCACAGTTACCATCTTAATTCAGAATCTCATCTTTGCTCCTATAATTTACTACAGCATTCTCCTCATGCATCTCCCTGCCTCAAAACTTTCCTATCTACAGCACTGTCAAAGTGATTTTTCTTTTAAACATAGATCTGACTTTATCAGTCTCTTATTTAATCAAGTCCCAGTTGTCTTCAAGATATATTTTGGTTCAGTTTTTAAAGATTTTCACAACTTCCTAGATCTAACCTATCTTTCCAGATCTCTGGGATCCAACCAAACATACAACACTCCATCCCCCTATCTCTGACTTTGCCCTGATATCCCACGTCTGGAACATCCTTTCCTCCAGTGTCTCTCCCTTTTCCTTTCAGACATACCTTGGGCACATCCTTCTTCATGAAATCCTTCCTAATCCACTCAACAACTTGTACCCTCTCCCAAACTACCTTGTATTTAACTACTTTGTATAACTTTGTATTTGTTCAGTTTATCTTCATGTTCATGTACTTGTTATCTCTTCCATTAGAATGGAAGTTCACCGAGAAGGAATGTTTTCATAATTTCCATCTGTCTCTCCAATGCTTAGGACAATTCCCCCCAAACTAATTATAGATACTTCATAAAAGCTGGTTGATTGAGGAAAATAATCACAGAAGCCAGAATGAAATAGATGGGAGTCCACTGTCTTCTCTCCCAAATCAAATCTGGAATATCATGTTCAGCTATGGGGATTCCATCACAGGAACTACAGAAGCAGAACAAACACATCAACCAAAGAATGACCAAAACAAATGAGTGGGCTGAGAAGCTACCTCTCTATTTCTAATAGCCTAGGTCAGAGGTGACAGGATAATGGGATTATAAATCTAGAGCTAAAAGAGATTCAGTGGCTAACAAATCCAAATCCCTCAATCTACTGAAGCACAGAGGTTAAGAGATTTTCCCAGGATCACCCACCTCATGCAGGAGAGGGGAACTGAACCTTGAGGCTATTCTTTACTCTAAGATAAGTGCCCTATCTACTACCTGAAGATGAGAGCATTGAGTAGGCTAAGTAAATGGCTGCAGCCTACTTTAACCTCTTACCTCAACCTGTTTAATCATATCCTAAATAGTATTACATTCTGATGTTAATTTGTATCAACCTCTTATGGACTCATAAATTCCTTTAAAGTAAGGACTGTGCTATTTTGTCCCAAGGGTCTTGGCCTAGTGCTTTGCACACAGTAGGCCCTGAAATAAACCAACCTGATATAATGGTTAAATATTAATATTTTGATACATGAATCTGAAATGGATGATAAAGAAATGAAGAAGACTTTCATTTTAGTGGAGTGATCCTTCTTGTCCTCTATACAGGACTGGTGAAGCGTAATGAACACTTACTTCTAAGAATATTTTTAGATGTATAAAATATATAGGATTACAAAAGAAACCAATTATATTGAAATAGTTATCAAAATATTAAATAAAAATGTTCATGGAAACAAGACTAAGAACACCTACTCTTACAACTCAAGATAGGATCAATGAACTATCCTGCATCATCCCATTTAGAATAGAATTCTTTTATGGGACATACTGAGTTCACAAATGTTATTTCAGGTACTTATATTGCTGACTATGGGTTATGAATTCCTTCCTGCCCTGATTTAAGCAATAAAGCATTAAGATTATGAACTCTTGTGAATAAAAAAAAATTACACAGCACTCCTACTCTAGAAAATCCACCTCACATATACTTTTTAATAGCAACCTGTCCATATATCTGTTTCCAGTATTTGGCAAAATTGATTCCTGCTGCTAATAATGCAAAGTAACCACATTGTCTTCTAATGGTCATGGAGTGTGGGGGAAGAATAGAGGGAGGAAAGTGGGAGAAAAGGAGAACCAGGATATATTTCTTTGGCCAGGTAGCTCAGAACAAAGGAAAAGAAAATGAGAGACAGTGAAGTAGAACTCCCTATGGATGCCTCAATTTTATTAAGGATGGTTTAAAGATGAGGCACACGATGTGATGGTAGAATCATTATTTATCTGCAGAATTTCAAAGTGATGGGTTGTCATAAATATGAAAGAGACATGGTGATTATAGATATGGTGAAGAGATCAAAGGCATGATCACCTATCTGTGTGCAGCTGAGGTGGAGCACTGGTGTAGGTCAGAATCCTCAAACTTACAATCCACCAGACTCCCCTAGTACTCCAAATTAAAATCTGAGAAATATTTTTAAAAATATACAATAAAACATAAATAATGCTAATGAAAGGCTTTCTAATTCAATATATATCAGCAATATGGATGTTTATATAATATATATGACTGAGTGGCCCCATTTGAGCTGGATAGCCCAGAGAATAGAGCAGAGCCTAAAGACCGAAGTTCAAATGCAGTCTCAGAAACTTATTAACTGAGTGACTCTGGGTGTCTGCCTCAGTTTCCTCACCTGTAAAATAATAAAAATAATGGGACCCAATCTCATGGCTGAGGATCAAATGAGATAATCTCTTTCAAATGTTTAACACAGTGCCTGGCACATAGTAGGCAGCTTAATTTTTTTTCCTTTTAAGGAATTTCGTAAACTGAAAAAAGGATATTTTCATGTAAATTGAAATCCCCAAGTATAAAGACAAGATACACACACACACACACACACACACACACACACACATACACACACACACACATACATATATTACATGAATGTTTAGGAGATGAACCAACAAGGTTAATTTAATTTTCAAGTTAATTTCCTTCACTAAAGTCCTATTCCAGGACCCACAGTTTGAAAAGGAAACATGGACACTCACAAGCTATGCCAGTGCAGCAAGAACTCTGGCTAACTCTATCAAGTTGGGAAGACTTGATTTGGTTGGCAGATTGTATGTCAGTCATTCAAGAACCAGTTTCAGAAGTCTAGGGTAGGGAGAAGTTGATAAGGGTGTCAACTAAGACTCAGAATAATACTAAATCACAGATCTTCTAAATTATTGAATAGGATTAGGATACGCTGCTGTTCATCCAGGTTCATCCCAAATATCCCATCAGTTGTCAGCTCTTGTATATTCCATCTTCACAGCTCTTGCACTCATTCTTTTTTCTCCACTCTCATAGTTCCCACTAGGTTCAGGCCCTCATTCTATTTTATATGGACTATTACAATAACCTCTTAAACCACTCAGCCTCCCAGCCTTACCTCTCTCCTCTCTCTAGTACAACCTCCACACAGCTGCCAAAGGGATCTCTTTCCCTTACTCAACTACCTCTCGTGGCTCCCTAATCATCTCTAGGTTCAAGTTCTACCTTTTCTGTTGGGACACTGAAAACCCTTCTCAACCTGGTTTCAAACTACCTTTCTAAGATACAAACTGGTCTCATTGCTGTTCTTCATATATGGCAATTCCCTATGCCTGCTATGTATTGCTTCCTTATTTCTGCTTCACCAAGTCCCAAGAATCCTTCAGAGCTCAGCTGACTCCTGCTACAAGTGGCACTAGAGCCAAAAAAAAAAAAAGATTACCTTGTATTTATTTTGTATATACTTATACATGAATATCAAAGTATACATACAATTATCTTTTCACACCTGATAGAATGTTAAGCTCCTTCAGGACTGAGACTGTTTCATCTTTGTTTTTGTACGCCCATTACCTAGTAGACTGGCTCAAGCTTTGTTGACCAAATGATCGAAAATCCTACTAAAATATAATATGCTTTCCTGTCTTAATAAGCAGAGTGAACGGAACATAGTGAAATCAAACCCTTTGATGAGCTTTCAGTTTTCCCCCTTCATATCAGCCTCCACACAGCTGCAAAACTGATATTCCTAAAACAAAGCTCTTTCCACTCTACCCCACTGCCTCTCTCTCTCTCTCTCTACAGGGCTTCCCCCTCTGCCTGAAATGAACTTCTTCCTCACTTCTCCCTCCTAGAATCCCTACCACCCCAGTTCTACAGCCTTCCCACACATGCTATTTCATATATATTTTGTATTTTTTTCTCTATTTATAGTTTCTCTCCCAATAGAATAATACAATGGCCAAATGATAGGGGAATAACTGAAGAAATTGCTGTGTATAAAAATTAATGATCATAATAACATATGACCACAATTTTTTTTTATTTGGGAAGACATGAACTTCTACAAATGAAGAAATAAGAACCATGAAAACAATATGAACAACAAATAAAACAATTAAACAGAACAAAAACATGAAACTAAATGTTCATTTATTAAGCTTCTGGGTGAGAAAAAAACATTCCTCTCTGCCTTCTTTTTAGAGATAAAAGATTATACAAATGTGTAACTTTTGAGACTCAGTGAATATGTTGGTAGATGTGGTTGACCTGTTTCCTTTAAAAATTTTTATTATAAGGGAGAGCAGAGATAGCAGATACAATAAGAAAAGAAGGTGGTATCAAAACAAATACTTCATTTCCCCCCCCAGAATGTAAACTCCTCCCAGGCAGGGATTATTTCATTTTTTGAAACATTTCAAGCATGTAGCACAGTGTCTGTTGACACATGAGGCAGAATCTAAGATACATTACAGTATTAATAACTAGCATGTATATAGTGCTTTACAATTTACAAAGTCCTCCTGAGGCAACTGGTGGCAAGAAGCATAGAGCTGGACCTGGAGTCAGGAAGAACTAAGCTCCAAGCAGCTTCAGCCACTAGCTCTATGCCCCTGGAGAGTCATTTAAGCTCCCAGGGTCAGTTTCCTCAACTATAGTAGGAGATAATGGCAGCACCCACTTCCCAGGGTTGCTGGGAATATCACATAAGAATAGCACAGTGCTTGGCACATAAAAACTTATTTCCCCTTCTCCAGCCATGTCCCGGCCCTCTGACCACTGGCCCTTCTGATTTCCTCAAAATTGTGATATTGCCCGATTTGCAGTCAAACAACAACCCAAATAAATCCCACAGAATTAAACCAGATGGACCATTTCAGCAATGACATACAGAATTATTAAACAAAACTGCACAAGTGAAAAGCAGTCCTCTACTCCTACTCCTGTGCAATTTTCCCTAGTGAAATTTTCATCCTTGTCTTTCCCAAATCCTCTAGAGAAGAACTATCTAAAACAATAGAGGCCTTCCTTTTTCCATGGATCCCACAGTATAGTCATTCAAGCAATCAATTTAACAAACATCAGATGTCAACTATGTACAAAGCACAGAAATGAAGAAAATTAACAATAGTTCCTGACCTCAAGGAGCTTATGAGATCTAGGAGGAAAGATAAGAGACTTAAGACAAATACTCAAAAAAAACTTAAGTGATAAGTGCAGAATAGAGGAACCCATCTGGGGATGGTAATTTAATACTTCAATTTCCTAAAGAATCAACCATGGAATGACTGACTTTTCTCCATTATCCTTTTGTCCCATTTTCACTCTCTATATGCTACCAATTCTTTTGAAGTTATCTGATAACAAGACTTTTTCTCTTGAAATAAATTCCATGGCTCTCTACTATTACTAGGCTCAAATAAAGACATTCCTTTCCCTACCATTTAAGGCCCTTTACAATCTGACCCCCAAATTACCTTTCCAGGATACATCACACCTCTTCAAAAACTCTCCATTCGGTCCAACTGTCCTTGTTATTTCTCATAAACTTCTAATTCCTATCTGGTTACCTTTGCAAAGGCTGTCTTGTCATTCTATTCCTGGGATGCATTCCCTTCTCCCTAATTTCCTTACCAGTTCAGCTCAAATGGTCTTTTAAGTTTTTGGTGATACTATCAGCTTTCAGGGTCTCCCTGCAAAAAAAAACTACCTTGCTTCAATCCTGAGTATATTTACTTAGTATTAACATCTAAATAGTGGCAGTATGGTGGAGTGGACAGAACTTGAAAGAAAGTCCTGGGTTTAAGACCTGCTGTGGTGCAAGTCATTTCACCTCTCAAAGTCCTAGGCCAGCTGATCTCAAAGGGTGTACTAATACTAGGATGTTATTTGCCTGTTAAAATAGTCATCTCTGCTCTGACTACTTATCTGCATAAAATCAGATGTCAGTCAAGAGACCAAAGAAGCAAATATGAGAATACAGCTGTCTTCTATTAAACCAAACTTTAAAACAATGGCATCAATTTTTTAGATTTTGGAAAATGAGGGGTTTTTTTTCACTGAAATTTTATGTTGACACAAAATGGCTTTTCACTTTAAATAAACAATTTTTAAAATTTTATCCATTTTAGGGGTGGCTAGGTGGTGCAGTGGATAGAGCACCAGCCCTGGAGTCAGGAGTATCTAAGTTCAAATACAGCCTCAAGCACTTAATAATTACCTAGCTGTGTGGCCTTGGACAAGCCACTTAACTCCATTGCCTTGCAAAAACCTTAAAAAAAATTATCCATTTTAATTTCTAATATGATGAACATCAATACTTCTAATATGATGAACATCAATACCATTGATACATACTCACATGAACAAAAACTCTTTGGTTTTCTCAAGAATTCTGAAGAGTACTGGCATCTTGAAACCAAAAACCACAAATTAACAATATCTGTGCTGTATTATGTTTTTATTTATCTTGTTAAACATTTCCCAATTACACTTAATCTGGTTCTTGCTGTACTCTAGAGTTCTGCTGGTTACTTGGGACTTTTAAGTTCAAACCTCTCAGGTTCCAAAGTAATTGAATATGTAAGATTTTTATAAACTTTAACACAGAAATGTTTAACAAAATAAATAAAAAGGCAATAATATCATAAAAAATGTTAATTTTTTTAAGTCAATATGTAGCCTGGAGGGATTCCTTTCTATTTTTATCTGACATCATTGCTCAATACAAACATAATCCAGTCCCCAAGCTTTAAATTATATATTGTCTCCAGAGACCTATTCTAAGGTGGGAAGTGTTTGTTTCATTTTTCTCTCAGTATCCCCAGTCCCTAGAGTTATACAATGATAGTTAGCATTTCTAGAGGACTTTAAGGTTTGCAGAGCACTTTTACATCTATTGTCTCACTAGAACTTCCCAATAACCCTAGGAGGTTTCCATACCTAGTGTCCGGTATCAGGACTTCTGGATTCTAAATCTAATGTTCAATGTACTCTGCCATCTAGCTGCTTAAGAGAACTACACTAAGCACACTGCAGGTATACAGAACAGGCTAGCTGACTGAGTACAAATCATCAATGGCAATATGCCACAAGCTGCTTACACATACGGTGCATCTTTAAATAGTAAGATTAGATTCTAAATTCAGTATTAACACCAAGACTCAGCCTCAAAGTTTTGTTCTATGACCTTTTTATGACTACTTGCTAAGAAATTTAGTTTTTCTTAACATAATATTACTTACTGCTCCAAGTTCTCTTAACACAAAGAGGTGTATTCCTTGAAGATAAAGGAAAGTAAAAAAAATATGTCACTAAAACATATATACAGTCTATTCTTTACTATTTGGTTCATTAATAGTATCAAAATTGTAGTTCATTCATGGTAATGTTCATAATGTTAATGGTAACATAAGACTCACAAGCTAACAATACAAATTTCTTAGGGAAAAGTATATCCAAATGTAAAATAATACAGACTACTGCAAGGTTTAGTGTCAAGAAAAGCTGGGTCTACTTTGTTCTCTGACATTTCATAGATGCATAGTCATGAACAAGTCACAAACTTCCCTGAGTCTTGGTTCCCTCCTCTGTCAAAAGAGGAGTGTGAACTAGAAATGCCTCTCAGGTCCCTACTAGTTCTAAATCTACAACCCTAGGGTCCCAATCTCCCAGTCTAAAGTTCCTTCCTCAGCACATGAGATGTTAAATGGAAAGATAAGCAAGATCCTAAGACTTACTGCCTCATATAAACTACAGAGGGACAAAGTTCTTCAGTATATAAAGGACACCAAGGCATTAAGTATTCTGCAATCATGACAGAATGGAAGGGACATTCCCCTTGTTTGAAGCAAACTTATACTGAAAAAGCATCTAACAAAATTTTTTATTTTTAGGTTTTTTTGCAAGGCAATGGGGTTAAGTGGCTTGCCCAAGGCCACACAGCTAGGTAATTATTAAATGTCTGAGGCAGATTTGAACTCAGGTACTCCTGACTCCAGGGCCATGCTCTATCCACTGCGCCACCTAACTGCCCTGTCTAATAAAATTTTTAAAGGGCTAAATAAAAAGTCCTATAAAAAACTGTAATATGATAAATTTTAAAAAAAGAATTATGAAAATTATAAAATAAAAACCAAAAACAAATTAGTAAAAATAGTCACAATATAAATCATGCATTTGCTAAAATAAATTGATTTTATTATGCTATAAAGCAGAAAGGCATTCAAAACTACAGTAAAATGTCAAGAAATTTTCTAGGCATAAATTTTAAGTTTTCCTCTGAATCACCCAAAACATTCCTCCCCCTCCCCACCCCGGGGTCTAGCCTTCTCTCTATAGGTTTGTCAACTTAAAAAAAAAATGAATATTCCTCATTGTTTCTGAAAAACGAATTAAAATAACCGAGGGTCTTAATAACTCTTTTGTACTGTAACTATTTGCAGGTAATACACACACACACAAACTCCTTACACTAATGGTCATATAATCTTCCTAAGATATTTTACTTTAAAAAAAAAAAAAGAGCTTTCATATCACACATCATTTTTTTCTTCCAAGCAGCCCCTGGATTCCAATTTTAATGTCCTCATTTGTATATAACAACAATCTTCACTTAATATCTGAAGCTCAGACATCAACTGAGAAGCAGCCAGTCACTAGGCAGCTATAAGTAGTCTTGCAAAATCTGGGCTTCCTCTAGGCAAAAACCACAGATCACCTGTAACAGAGCAGAAATTGGTTCCCTTAGTAACTATACTTTTATTTTTACCTAAGCAGTCAGATTTTTTTCTCCATTATTTAAATTTCTGCATTTTAAATTAACTACATATCCCATTAGAAGCTATCTAATGATAATTCCTGGCAGGAAAAAAATGTCAATACGCTTAAAATTTTTTTTTATTTACAAGTTTTATGTCAGAAATAAACAACAATAAAATAGCTACTCTTTATATAGTATTTTAAATATAAGAATTTTGCAGGTATAAGTTATAGCAAAATCTGTGACTCACTAATATACATATACTTCATACATAGAGATGATACTGAAACAGATTTCATCTTGCAATGACAATTCAATATTAAGCACTAACTCTTCTAGGATGTGCGATATTCCAACCTAATATTTCTCTATAATAGAAAGTAGGATCATAGAACCGATAGACAGAGTTGGAAATTACCTGAGGAGTCATCAAGTCTAATCCCCTTATTTTATAGATGAATAAGTGAATTCCATGGAGGGAAAAGTTTGATCAGAGTTCCAGAGGAAGCAAGTGGATGGAACAGGATTCAGACCTAAGGTATTTGAAGTTCAAGCCCAGGAGTCTTTCAACTACAATAGATCTCTCAACTTAATTAGTTTCATTATTTTTTAGACACATACAATCTAAAAGGACACATTATTTGTAGCCAAGTAATACTATTGATATAATTTTTACATTCAGTTATCAAATACTCTTCACTCTTTGTTAGTGAAGAAGCATAGCCTTTTCTACTTTTTTTCTTAAACATTTAAGGGCAAACTAAAATATTACCTTAAAAGTGTAATTATTTTATAAGTATCACAAGCATTGAAACATAACACTTTAATAGCATATAAAAATTTAGTAAATGAAAATATTTATATCTGAAATATGAAACAGTCCTCTCATACATAAATTTAACTAATTTAGAGTATTATAAAGTATTATGAATAACTTTAAGCAGCAGTTGATCACTAATTTTGGTAGTTCTGAATCTATTTTATGGCAATCATATTAAGATCCATATTTATAATAGTATAACACCATAAGGCCCATAGCTGTAATATGAAACAAAACTACTCAAAACTCAAAACTGTCTACAAATTTTATGTAACTGTATAAACTCTAACTAATCTGCATGCAAAATTTGATCTTTAGAATGTATAAGTACAGAATAAGAAAACTGCAGTGTTTATAATAAAGAAAAATTGCCACATTACATAAAAATGGAAATGCTAAATTTGTCTAATGAAGAATGTCCTTTAAAGTATGAAACAAAAGGTCTAAAAGAAATCATCTATTATTATACCAGCAAATTTGCCCTTTAAAAATTATGCAAAAATAATCAATTTTGACTAAGTAGGGATTCTACTCTAAATAGGTTACAAAAATTTTCCCCAAACCACAGAATTCCACTATATATAAAACTGCTATGCTAATGTAAAATTTTTTAATTTTTAAAAATAATATGTAATGTGCCAATGTTTAAAATTTCAAAAACTGAACTATTAATGTGCATGTAATATAAATCATATATATATATATCTATCTATATATATATATATCTGAGTATTTACATACAGTTGATAAAGCAGATAAATTGCTATTCATAATCAGAAAGGAAAAAAAAGATGGAGAAGCTGGGATAAAAACAGGTCTTCCTCTCCAACTCTAATTACAACATTCAAAAAAGTTCACTGTATTTTTGACTCCACTACATAAAATCCTCTTATTCATTGAATCTTAGAGCCTTTGAGGACCTTAGAAATATTACTTTTATCTGAATGATGGGATTATTGATTTTTTGTTTTAAAGTCTTACTATACAGGTGAGGTAAAAGGAACTGACAGTTTGAGAATCTTCCCCAATGAGACACAACTGGTGATCAACAGTTACTACTAGCTAGTACTAACTAGTCCAAAGTCTTCTAATCCCTACTCAAGTATTCTTTATACTGCAATAAAATTTAAAGATGAAATATTAAAATTCAAATATAGATATTTCTAATATTTTGATAAATTTAAACTAAGTCAATATGTAAATGTCATAGATGTCAAAACTGTTATTTGCTTAGTAATATGCAAAAACATTTTCTACTAGATGCGACAGAAACCAAAAATTCCACATCTACAATCTATCATTACATTTGGTGCACTTGATACCAAAGAAATTCTATTCCTACATCCAAAAGCAAAAATGAAGAATCTGAAGCTGAGATGACTTGCCCAAGATCGCATAACTAAGATGTATTTGAGGCAGAATTTGAATCCAGGTTTTGTTGACCCCACAATAAGCACTCTAGCCACTACACCTGTTCCTGAAAAAGTGCACTTCAAAATAACTTTGAAACTAGTTAACTACTAACTACTCAATATGGCAGGACTTATTTGACCATTGTTTCTTTTATCAGTGCTAATATTTATCTTGCAATCTTCTACCTTTATTCTGAGAGAGTTCTACTAAGGGAAGGTGTAGATAGGCCATCACTGTTAGAATTCAACAGTAAAAGTGACATTCGTAAAAGTTTTTAAAGTTTGCAAAGTGCTTTTTACAAACATCTGCTTCAAGTCCCACAAAGACTCTTGTGAGACAGGTTCTAAAGATATTATCTGCATTTTTACAGATGAGGAAACCGAGCCTCAGATATATTAAAACGGCTTGTCAATGTTCACTGAGCTAGGAAATAACCAGAAACCATATTCAAATTCGGGTCTTCCTAACTCCAAATCCAGTATCCTATACACTGTTAATCAATCAACAAGCATTTATTAAATGGTTACTGTGAACCAGGAAGGGAAGAGGAGGAATTAAGGGAAAGGAATAAACATGACAATTAAATGGTGTCTGTCCTTAAGGAGCTTATATTCCATTTGGAGGATAAAACACTTCCCCAGCTATCAGCTACTATCAGCTATTTATTTATCTAGGAATATAAATTAATATTTACTTTTCATCAACTTTGATTTCATATTTTAAAAGTAGACAAAGTTAAAAAATATAATATCAGTGTGATTTTCATCTCACTCTGTATGCAAAACTCTCCTACCTTCACTGGATTTCTACATTTTTTAAAAAAAGTTGAAAATCTTTCTTGTTAAGTACTACTAAGTACACACAGCTTTATAAATGTTCATCACAGTAACAACTCATTATTCAAGTCACTCACCCAACAACTTTACACAGCCAAGAACTCAGAGATGCAAATAACTATGTGGACCTGTCACAAAGTCTATATAATAAAAGATAGTATTTTTTTACTTTCAAAGAAAAGATCTCAACTCCTCCAATATACCCTTATATTACAAATAAGTATTAACTTGTGCTTAACTCAATTATGTTTTCCCAGTCCACAAATAACTACATGGAGGAATTAAAATCAGAGAAGAAATCAAGGGACTGCTAGTGGAATGCACAAAGGAAGCATAAAGAGTAATAACATGAAAGGAGAAGATAGGATAAAACTCTCAAAGGCCAAAGACTAAAAAGCATAGAATGAGCCAAATAACTTTAGTCAAATGATAAACACCTTAGTAATTCCTGACTATATGACTTCATTATAGCAAAATAGTAGTGCATACAATCATAACTTTGAATGATCAAGAAAAAGTCAAATTATCTTTAGCATGCTTAATTTAGGAAGAAAGGAAAAAATAAGATGTTTTTCAAAATGGCATTCTCAAAATAAGTTTAAAATAACAATTTGAGCATTTAAAGCAGAAGTTCTTAATCCAGAGTTAGTAAACTTTTCAAAAAATGTTTTGAGAACTGTATTTCAATAAGTGCTTTCCTTTATGATTCTATTTATTTTATTTTATATATTTAACAATAGTATTCTGAAAAAGGAATTGACAGATTTCACTAAATTGCCAAAGGGTCATGAACCCATTTTGATGGACATCTGCTTCTTTTTCCCCTCTAAGAAAGAAAGTTGTAGAGGAGCCTAGATCTCATATATGCACTACAGAAAAAAGAAAATCAAAGGTAACAAACAGGTGTGTCCCTTATCCAGTCAGGAATTATGCTGAAAGATAGAACCCAACAGAGAATAGAAGAATATTCACAACTAGGGAGGTCACTACAAGTCAAGATAATCATACCTGAACCTGTAAGTGCTAAAAAAGGATCCAAGTCAAGTAAAATATGAGTATATAAGGGGAAAAAAATATTATCCACCATAGTAGAGAGGCTCTGGATTTAATGTGTGTGTGTATGTGTGTGTTCCCAGATAAAAAAACAAAAAGGGAATTCCATGAAGAGAAGATGGTCAGCCACAAGGATCACAAAAGTGGCTACATACAAAATAAGAGATTTAAAAATAAAATTGTAATAAAAATGCTAGAGGAAAATAATTGAAAGGAAAATGAGTAACTTGGAACATAACACAGGAAAACTACTAAAGTAAGAGGTTTACTTAAAAAAAAAATCAGAACCCCATAATTCCATGACTTAAGAAATATTAGAACAAAATTAGGGACTTAAAAAAAGAAAGAAAAATGTACAATATCTACTACGAAAAACTGACCTGTAAAATGAGAGAAAATTTTAAAAATAAGACTGCCTTAAAGTCATAATCAAACAAAAAATCATGAACATTTCAAGAAAAACAAAATCAAGAAAACCCTTCAAAATCTGATGAACACTACATTCACTTTTTCAAAAATTTCTCTTATGTATTTCTTTCCCTTAATCCTAATTCCTCATAGGGAAAGTGACTAATCTGTAAACAGGTTTAGCACAAATGTGTATGTACAATATTCACCTGTTTATCGCTGAGGGGAGGGGGATGGGAAGAG
Organism: Macrotis lagotis; assembly: GCF_037893015.1. Lineage (NCBI taxonomy): Eukaryota > Metazoa > Chordata > Mammalia > Peramelemorphia > Peramelidae > Macrotis > Macrotis lagotis. The sequence goes on along the minus strand of NC_133659.1, from coordinate 266,008,883 downwards.
AGGGCAGAAGGAAACTACACAATTTAAAAACACATATGCATATGGATCAAGGTTGAAAAACTTTGATAACATGTATTTTGAAAACTAAAAAAATCAATTAAATAACATTTCAAGAAAACCATTCAAATCTATTGAAACTAGAAGGCAAAGTAAAATGAAAAAGAATCCACCACTTACCTACTGAAAGAAACCTCAAACTAAAAACACCCAGGAATGTGGTATAACCAAATTTGATATCCAAATTGAGAGGCAAATTGAGACCAAAGAAAAAATCTGAAGAATCTAAAAACAAGAGTTCAAGGAATTTGTGCAATAACTACTATGGGGGGGGGGGGAGATTTTAGAATACAACACCACAAAAGATAAAAGTTTTAAACCAAAAACTTAGCCTGTAAAACCTAGCATAATCCTACTGGGTAAGGGAGAATATGCATTTTTTTTAGTCATTTTGTTTGTTTTTTTGCAAGGCAAGGAGGTCAAGTGACATGCCGAAGGTCACACAGCTAGGTAATTATTAAGCATCTGAAGCAGAATTTGAACTCAGGTCCTCCTGACTCCAGGGCCAGTGCTCTATCCACTGTGCCACCTAGCTACCCTGATTAAATGGACTTTTAACAAAGGACTTCTAAGCATTCCCAATGAAAAGACCTGAGCTGAACAGAAACTGAAATCAAAAGAAAGGAGTCAAAAGAAAACTAGAAAAGAAAAAAAACTATGAAAAAAGTAGCTGCCTATCACTGGGAAATAAACAATTACAGTGAATGAATGTAAAGGAATATTATTACTTAGTGGAAAGAAATAATAAGAGAAATATTTAGAGAAACTAAGGAAGATTTGAATGACCTGATACAGAGAACATACTAAAGCACTACTAATGGTTATATGAACTTGTTCAAACCATTTGGGGAAATAATTTGGGAGTAATTTAATGAAGTAATTAAAATGCCCAAATCCTTTAGTCCAAGGATTTTCGCTCCTAGGCATATATCCCAAGGAGGTCAATGACAAAAAGAAAGATTCCACACTTAGCAAAATATTTATAGCAGCAACTTTTTTTAGTAGCCAAGAACTGGAAACAAAGTAGATGTCTATTAATTCAAGAGTGCTTAAGCAAGTTGTGGTACACAAAGGTAATGGAACATTGCTTTACTCTCAGAAATGCTCAGCCTGATGAATAGATAAACATGGAAAGATATGAAGACATGATGGAAAAATGAAACAAAAAGAACCTAGAAAACAATATATACAATGAGAACAATGGAAACAACAATAAAACAATCAGAAATGAATGCTGAGAGTGTGAGGATGGTTGGCCTAAAAGACTAGAGATAAAGAGAAAAAGTGTCTTCTTGCTTCTTTGAAGAAATGCTAGATTATGGGTATGGAACACATAAGCATTTAATATGAATATAGCAGGGGTTTTTGTTATACTTTAATTTTACTGATTTTTTTTTCCCTTCCTCTTTTAAATTCTTTGCCATGAGAAAAAGGTCTCTGGGTAGAGGTGGATAACACAGAAGGAAACAGGTGATATTTAATTTTAAAATATCAATAAAATTTATTTTAAAAAATTAACCAATGCTAAGCAAAACATGCAAAAACAGAAATACATGTATAATGACTACAACTCTGAAAAGGAAACAAGGAAAGACTTAAGAATTATGAACAATGCCATGACCAAGAAAGACACTAAGAGTGATGATGAAACATGCTTCTCCATCTCTTAGCAGAGAGATGGATTAGAAGTACAAAATTAAGACTTTCAAACAAGTCAATGTGTGTTTTGTTTTGATTTATTACCCTTACAGGAGGGGTAGAAAAATTTACTGGGGAAGGTGGTGATAGTGATATCAAAAAAAAAAAGAAAAGTATGAATGAAACTTTTAAAAAAAGACTCAGAAATTTTCAGAGAATGAAGCAGATAAGCAGAGCAGCTTTGAAACCACTACACTGAACTGTAAACAAACTTTTTAAAAAACAAGAAGTATGGTTTCACAGTGTCATAATCTTGTTTTTCTTTGTCTACAGAAATGTTGGTGCCTATTAATGTTCTAATGCTCATAGTGATTAAAAAAAAGTCAAGAATAATCCTTTAAGGATCATTTCAAATGCCACTTCCTCCAAGTAAATTTTACCTTAGGCCCCCAAATCAGAGAAGGATAACTGTCTTCTGAATTTATATAGCATATTGATAGTCTTTGTTAATGAACTTATTTGTGTACAATTCTTTAATTAGATCATTAAGATGCTTGAGGACAAGAAACTTGTGATATTTGTCATCTTACTAAAATTCCATATGTGTGAATTGAATGAACAAATGAAAAATCTTAAAACAAAAGAAAATTCATCTATATTTTATAGCTGCAGTTCCTAGCAATGGTAGAATAAAAGGTAATATACCTTGATCTGCTAAATTAAATGCTGCCAACAGAAACTAAGAAAAAAATAATCATATTATCTTTACATACTTATATAGGTATTGTTGTCTTTTTCCCCTAAGGTCAGGGACTATTTCATTTTTGTTTATGTAGCCTCACAGTATGGTGCTTGTAATATGCTAAGATATTTCATGAATACTTTATGATTGGTTAATCAAGTATCACTGATGAATGGCTGAACAAATTGTGGCACATGAATACAATGAATTATTACATAGTAGAAAGCAACATATATGAGGAAGTAAAACATGGGAAATTTTATACTAACAGATGAAGAAGACCACAAAAGCATATATAATTATGTCAATAAAGTATAAGAAAACACTACTAAAAGATGGACAAACACCACTAAAAATAGTCAAACACATATCACTCACAAAAGTCAAAGTTGCTTCTAGGAAAAAAAATGAAACAAAGTTCCTCTTAATTGAGAGGTTGGGAACTACGGATATCAAATGCTACATAATCAGAAGCTTACAAAGGAAAAAGATCAATTGGTGATGGAAAATCCAAGATAAGTAATGTCATAAAAATAACTGGGTATAGCTGTGATGTAAGCAGTCATAAAACTTTGTTTTTAAATGATAATATAAAGGATTTGATTCTACCATATGCACAGGACACTTCATCAATATATCAGGAAACCCTCTCTCTCTCTCTCTGTATTTAGTATTTCAAATCTACCTCCTTCCTATAAGGGATACAGTTAAGTGAGAACACACACACACACACACACACACACACACACACACACACAGACACAGCACACATCCGGTTTACATAGGAAGTAAGGACTTCAAGAGGGTAGCAAATCAAATTATGTCAAGCCAAAAGAAGGCCAAACCAAGAGAATTTAATTAGAGATGGGAAGGCCTCAGTAATATCAAGGAAAAGTTGTAAAATAAATTAAAAATGTATTTCCATAATTTCTTTCAACTCTCAATTTTAGTCTGAAACATCATCAAATCAGCCACATATATTTAAAACCTATCTATAAACCTGTGAGGTCTTGCAAGAACTGCTGCTGAAAGAAATGAACAGAACTAGAACAATTTATATAATGACCACAACAATGTAAGGAAAAGAACGGTGAAAGTCTTAAGAACTATATGACGAACACAATGAACAATCAGGACTCCAGAATACTGATGATGAATCTTGATTCTCACCTCTTGACAGCTTGATGGCGAATTGAGGTACAAAACGAGGCATAGATTTTCAGACATTACCAAGGTGTGATTTTTGTTTCATGTGGTTAGACTTCTAATAAGGAAGGGCTTTTTTGATGGCAGTAGAGGGGAAGAGTTGGGAATGTTCAGAGGAGAACTGATCATGATTGTCTCCCCTACCCCCCCCAAAAGAGCATCAATGAATCACCAGAAAAAATAAAAACAGAAAAGAACAAAAGGACAGAAAGGGAAACATACATACAAGTTAAGTAGTGTTGGAATTCATATAAAAAAAGTGGTAAGTAGTACAGCAGCATCACAATCCTCTATGTAGTTCTCTTTCTGTTCTTTGTAAAAAAAATAAAAATATCTAGAATAGAACACAAATAATCCCGGAAATTAAATTCCCAAAAGTTATCCCTAATATTTCCTTTGATAGTTCATTTGGATTCTCAATTGAAATTACCTTCTCAATGTAAATTAATGTTATCTACTGCACATAATGAATGTTCTTATGTTCTGGTGCCACTTAGAAGAAATCTGAACTTCTCACTAGTATCTTTTTATCTTGCTTCTTTGAATGAAAAATTATTAAGAGACTTAAGCAAGAACTAAAATCATAATCATTTGTTGTAATCATTCACTATCTAACATTTTATCACCATTTCTAAGGCCTTATGTGGGCAAATATAATCTTCCAAAGTCTATTTTTAAATGAGTGATCATTACAAAATAGATCAATAAAAATGGCGCAAAAGGCTGAATACATTTCAAAGCATCAATCTTAATATCACTTAACTTTTTTTTTTAAAAAGTGGGATGTAAGCTTTCTGTCAGCACACATTATCCTCCAGATTCAAATAAGCAAAGTCTGCATAAGTTTACTCTTATATCTGTCTCATTACACATTCTGAGGTGTTAGAAAATCATAAAGTGTATTAATGGATACTAAATAAGGTAACTTATGACTTTCCATGAGTTGTGAAAAGTTGTGAAAAGTCACTGATATGTGTCCTTAACCCTTTACTTAGAGTCTAAGAATAAATCTGAAAATAGCATTTGACAATCAAATAAAAACCCAAAACCCCAGTCTTCAAAAATCTCATGTATTTGCTTATTTTCCTAAGAACATTTTCAAGTACAGCTCCAAAGCATCTTTTAAAAAATATAAATTTTGAATGCTCGGGTTGTTTCAGGGTGCTAAAATAAAAAAGGTGTCATAAGTTCACTAACTTATAACACTCTATCCTATGTCTTAGCAATCCATTCAAGAAAAATATCCTATACTACAAATTGGTCATTACATTTTATAACAGCAAACTAAAGCATTATTTAAATGATTTAAAAGACAATTCACTCCTATTTATATATAAAAAAATACTACATACAGCGGCATGGTAATTGACAACTTAGAAAATGCTTTCGCCTATCTCTTTTATCCTCACAAAACCTTTCAGATCTAAATTATGATCCTATTTTACAGATTAAAAAACTGAGGTTCTGAGGTGAAGTGGCTAGTCCAGCTTCAGGGAACCTAAGAAAGTAGGAAAGGAGGGGTTAGAATTCAAGCTTCTGAATTCTGGCTGAAGGTCCTTTCACTACACCACACTATATCTCAACCATGACATCTAGTCTCATCTTTCCACCAGTTTGGTCTGCTTTGAAACAAAGGAGCACAGAAACTGAAAATAGAAAGGTTATGTTGATTGGCTGAAAACATAGTAAACTCTCATCTCTCCCTCCTCCCAGAATATAAGAAGGGGTTGACAGACATCTCTGAAAACAGTAGTCAGAATGAAAGGAGTCTGCCAAAAAATAATGCTTAAATTAACTTATTTACTGAAGCATCAAAACAGATGTAAAAATATGAACTCACTTCCTGTTTCGAAATGGGGAGGAATTTACAGAAATGATTGTAAATAAGGTACCATGAAAACCTGCTAAGAAATTAAAAACAATTTTTAATGGAGAGAAATTATGAAATTGAAAATTAAACTAAATACCTAACATTTGGATTATTTACTAACATTACTGAATCATTCTTTATCTCATAAGACTGAATTTCTAGTAAGAGTAAAAAGTAATCTTACAAAGGCTATATTAAATTTAAACCTTTAGAGAAGTTTTTTATGAATTTTAACTGCAAAAAGTTTACTCTGGGGGCAGCTTAGGTGGTGCAATGGATAGAGCATGGGCCCTGGAGTCAGGAGGACCTGAGTTCAAATCCGACCTCAAACACTTAATAATTACCTAAGCCACTTAAACCCACTGCCTTGCAAAAAAAAAAAAACCCTGAAAAAAGTTTACTCTGATCTCTCTCTCTCTCTCTATTGGTTCATAAAAGTGACTTCCAAGTATATACTAAAGGTTATCTGTTCCAGGACAGTGGTACAACATACAGAGTACCTTCATCCATTAAAAAAGAGGTATTTAAACTAAAATAAAACAAACTGAAAAAATTAACCTTTTATACTTAGTCCTTAATCAACTCTTCAAATTAATGTAGGGATGCCTTCAAATCAAAAACTGCAAATGACACTTTTATGTTATCAGTTTTGGAGTGTTTTGACACAATTGTAAATACAGCCAACTCAATATGCCAAACTAAAATGGAACTGTGAAATCAGGCAAGAGGGTTTAAAGTCTTGACTACTGTCTATTTCTAGTCTTGTTGAAAATCAAGCTAATAATTTCTGCAATAGCACCGGTTATATTCAACTCTTAAGCCAACCCTATTCAGGCCTTTCTTCGTAAGTGCGAAGGACTGAACTTTCAGCCCTTTCCGCCTAGGCGTCAGATACCTAAGCATAGGTATCTGGAGAATTAACTTGCATGAAAGGCTGCAAGCAAGCGAGAGTGCGAACAGAATCCTATTGTCGATCTCCATCTACTGGATGATGGCATGTGGGGATGGCTCCGTGCACTCCGGGGCAAGGAGCCTGACAGTCCACCGGCCCGCCCGGCCGAAGGGAGCGGGGTGAGGAGGCATCCGCCAGGGGCGGCAGGAGGCTGGCACAGCGGCCCCCACGGGGTGGTCGCTGTGCGCAAAAATCTACAAATCGAGGAATGCTTTTACAAACAAACTTCCCATCGGAAGTTATCTGGAGGGGGAGGCGGGGTTGCAGGAGGCGGGGTCCCGGGCCGGCCCCGGGGCCTCCATCGGTTCCGGACGGGCCTCTCCCGTCTTCTCGCCTCCCTTTTGGCCAAACTTTCAACGGAGCCCGGAGACCCGCGCGGCCGGGGAGGCCCCGGCGGAAGTGGCACCGGAGCCGGCCGCCCGAGCATCCTCCCTCCCGGCACCCCGGGCCTCCCGGTCCCTCCCGCCGCCCCGGGGCCCGGGCCCGTTACCCACCCTCCGAGCCCCCCTCGCTGGCTCCGGGCAGCACCAGCGGCGGCGGGAGGCCCGACGGGCGGCTGGGCCCGGCCCGGCGGCGGCGGCAGCCCGGCTGCTACTCCTCCTCCTCCGCCTCCTCGCGTCGGGCGGCAGCGGCGGCCCCCACGGAGGCTCGTCCTGGCCAGCTGGCGGGCGGGCGCTTCGGGGAGCGGGAGCCCGGGCCGCCGCCGCCGCCGCCGGATGGCCCAGGCCTCGGAGGCTCCGGAGCCGCCGCCGCCGCCGCCGCCGCCGCCGCGGGCCGGATCGAGCGACGCTTTACGTCCCGTCCCCCTCCCCACCCCCACCCGCTCCCTCCCTCCTCCCTCCGCCGCCCCCCCCCGCCCGCTCCGCTCTCCCTCTCCCTCTCCCTCTCTCTCTCTCTCTCTCTCGCTCTCTCTCGCTCTCTCTCGCTCTCTCTCTCTCTCTCTCTCTCCCTCTCTAGATTGGAGCCGAGACAAAAGCAACGGGAAGCGGCGGACCGGGACGCTGCCCACGGACCCCCGGCGCGACCGGCCCGGCCCCGGAGCCTTCCCCCGCCTCGCGGGGACCCCGGATCCGCCGCCCCCGCCGCGCGCCCCGCCGCCAGACTTCCGAAAAATTGCCAAAAACTCACCGCATGAATTTTCTTGTCCCGCGGATCCAAGATGGCGACGTATCAACCGCGGAGGCTGCTGGGAGCAGGACCTTTACCCTTTGACCTCCGCCGTGACCCCCCGCCGCCGCTCGGGCTGGGCTCGGAGGGGGTGGCGGGTGGCCGGAGCTGCGGTTGCGGGGCTCCGGGACGGGGGAGGGGGGGGGGCCGAGGCTAGGGGGGAGTCGGCGCCGCGTGCCGCGGAGGGGTCGGATGTGTGTGCGTGTGCGTGTGGGGGGAGGGGGAGGGTGGCATCATCCCACGCGCGCGCACACACCGCCCCCCGCCGAGGCCGATGCCTCTCGCTCCCGCCTTCCTGGGCGGCCGCCGCCGCCGCCTCTGCCGCCGCCGTTACAGCGAGCACAGCGGGAGCCGCCGCCGGCCGCTACCGCCCCCCGCGGGCCGGGCCGCGGAGCGCAGGGCGCCGCCCCTCCTCCGGGGGGCCCCCGGGAGCTGGCAAAGGCCCGCGGGGCCTGGGCATCCTCCGCACGGCCGTGCCAGCGCCGCGCCGCGCCGGCCTCTTCCTCAGGGAGTCTCCATGGCCTTCCCGGAGAGGTGCTTTTGCATCGCCTCTCCTGCACCCCTGCACCCCCACCCCAGGTTTGACTTTGCTTCTTTGGTTGTTGCTTGGGATAACACCCCAGATCTGAAGCGCAGGGGTCTTTAAAGGTAAAGTGCCCGCCGACTCTGAACTTGAGCCCTCTCACTGTGACCTAGTTTTGAGTGAAAACGTCTTCCTCCATAAATGTCCATGAGTGCTGGAGCCCATCGAGGCTCCCAAGTCACCCTGGCCAAATTTCCCGGCAGGGGAAAGAAGCAGCATCTATTAAGCTCCTACTGTCTGTCTTTTCTGTGTGGCTCTTCTCTCAGAAAAATAATGATAATTATTATATTAACTAACATGTGTAATAGTGCTAAGCATTTTACAAGTATTGTATCTCCACGGATCCTCACGGCGAGGCAGTTGAGGAAACTGAGACAGATTTAAAGCAACCTGCCTAGAGTGAGGAAGCAGCAGAGGCTTGATTTGAACTCGGGTCTTCTTGATTTTAGACCTGTATCCAGTGCTCATTTAACCTTTTTTTTTAAAAGAGTTCCATGCGACCATGTGAAATGAAGTTGAAGATCTGCATTAACTATTGAAAAAAATCCCCTTTTGAAACCATATCAATAAATATTAAGTGACAAGCATTGAGGCAAAAACAATCCTTGTTGTCAATACAGATATTTTATAATGCTACCAAGACAGGCAAAACATAGTTTGAAAAGTAATTTGGTTTTCTATATGCTTTCTATATGCTTCTACATGCTTCAGATCTCTCTTTTTAACAAACTTCACAGGTAACAGGCAAGGATAGAAAGCTGGTCCTGGATCCAGGAAGGGCTGAATTCAAGTGCTGTTTCTGATAAATATTTGACTGCACCCCCAAGAATTCAGAACTTAAAGCAAAATATGCAAATGGAAGAGAAAGGCATATTTACATTGACAAAATTTAGCTCTAGATCCCTCACCATCTGTAGCCACTGCCTCAGTAAATGCATTGAAAGAAGATGATTTGCTTCTAAAATGAATACAAGTATGTAGGTACCTCTTCCAATTCACCACAACCACTTCCTTGATTCTCTGACAGCAACATAACTGCTAGTTCCTGTTTGCTGATGAAAAAGGACTATAGGCCCTTATTTACATAGTGGTCTAAGCTGATCTTCAAGACTTTTATGTTGGGAGAGAAGGTTCAAACAGTAGTTGTTGTTTGCTCTGACATAGGATCATAGCTTAATAGCTAAAAAAACCTCAAAGTCCACTCAGCCTGAACCCCACATTTTACAAGTAAAGAAGTAAGAGAGAGGTTAAATGACTTGACCAAGTTCACAGACCTGGTAGGATTCAAACCCTACTGGGTCTGCTGCCCTCTCTAACAGGCCATTCCTGCCTAAGGCAGTTCCTTACATAATCCTCTACCCTCTAACCTCCATCTTTTGTTCTCCTAGCTTTCTTCAAGTTTCTGCTTATGTCCTATCTTCTACAGGTAGCCTTCCCAGGATCATTTTGGGCTGCTGATAGCTTCTGCTTTCAGATTACCTCCATCTACTCTGTACATATCTTCTACAGATCTGCATATTGTCTTTCCAGGTTGAATGTATGCTTCTTGAGGACAGTGACTATTTCTTACCTTTATTTTTGTGTCATCACAAAGTAAGTGTTTAATAATAAATGCTTGTTGACTGACTACCAACAAAATCACAAGTTTAGTCCTTAACCCTTTCAACAATGAAGAGCCCATGCACTATACTCAAAATAGACATTAGCAGTCCCTCCACTCAATTATAATTTTGTTACGAGGCTTTATTGGTCAATAGGAGAAACCAGAGAACCTGTGATAACGATTTACATTTTCACCGATCATGGTTTTATTCTTGTCTGAAACTCTCCTGTTTCTTAAAAAACGCAACCATGGTAGTACAATTTGATGTGTCCATTATTTAATGAGCTCTTCATAAGCAGTAGTACCAAAAGGAAAAATGAGAACCTATAAGGAAAAAAACCTATATTTTATCAGTAGATAAAATGATCAAAAGAAGTGAACAAGCCCTTCTTAAAGGAATTATAAATTATGTTGCAGAGCTCTAAAAATAAAAGAAATGCAAGCAGAACTAAGTGATATTTTACCTCATACCCAGAAAATTGACCAAGATGACAAAGTATGAAAATAGTCATTGTAGGGGCAGCTAAGTGGCGCAGTGGATAGAGCACTGGCCCTGGAGTCAGGTGGACCTGAGTTCAAATTCAGCCACAGACACTTAATAATTACCTAGCTGAGTGGCCCTGGCCAAGCCATTTTAACCCCATTGCCTTGCAAAAACCTAAAAACAAACAAACAAAAAAGAAAATAGTCATTGCTGAAGAACTTATTAAGACAGGCAAGTTGAGCTGTGGAGCTGTGAATTGGTCAAACTAGTCTGGAAATTCCAAAAATTTGGAATTATGCTAAAAAAAAGTAATGAAAAACCACACTTTTACTCAGAGATTCAGATGCTAGGTATGGTCCCAAGAGTCACTGACAGATAGGAAGACTAGACACAAAAATATTTATAGCTGCACTTTTTATGGTAGCAAAGATTTGGAAACAATGTAGATGTCTATGTATTGGGAAATAGCTATACAATGTGTGGTTCGTAGATATAATGGAATACTGCTGAGCCATATGAAACAGTGACCATGATGAATACAGAGAAGCATGGAAAGATTTGCATGAACTGGTGCAACATAAAGTAAGAGTCAGGAAAAGAGTATACAAAATGAATACAACAATGGGAAAGGAAAGAGCGACCACAAAACAATTGATGTTGAATGTTGCAAAATGAAAAGGAACTGACACCAAATAGATACAGAGGCATGCATTCTCATCTTGGTCCCCACCCCATCTTTGCAAAGTTCAGTGCCACAGGTCTGGCATATTGCTTGTAATATCAGGTATTTCCATTATTTTTATTTATTTTGCTGATCATTTTCTCATCCTCTCTTAAAAAAATTAATAAGGATGACTCTGGGAAGGAGTATGGAAGTGATTCAAGGGGATATCTAATTGATGTAAAAATAAAATGAATAAAAAATGATTTTTAGAGAATATGAGTATTTGTATATATATATATATATATATATATAATACGTGTATAAATGTATGTATATATATGTAGTATGAATACTGCTTTTAAACTCAAAATCATTTTGTACAACAAATAATTTCCTTGAGAAAATCATAATGATATAATTTCAAAGGGATGCTGACTTATCAAATGAAAAAGTATTCCAGGTTATATTCATTTATTTAAGCATCTTTACTACCACTTAATATTTTACATAGGAAGAAAGGAGCAACTCATTTTTTAATTCTGATCCTATTTCTAAAAGATCTCATTTCTTCTCTTTTTTCCTATTTTTTTTTAACCTTTTCCAAAATCCAAAGTAGGGGGTGGGTTAATGTTTTTGTTTTTGATCAACCTGATAGTGGCATTCACACCCATGCTATATATTGGCCATGGGTAGGCATGACTACTTGTACACAGTAGTATATCTCTGTTTTCTAAATAGTGTTACTACCACTATATAGATTAAAGCTATCCATCCAAAGTAATTAGTCATAGGATCTTGGAGCTTCAAGGCATCATAGAGATCATAGTATAATCTACTCAGAATCCTAGATTTAGACTTGGATTGAACCTTAAAAGTCATCTAGCCCAATCTCCTTGTCTTACAGATGATGAAACTGAGGCATGGAGATGTTAAGTGATTTGACCAAGGTCACAGTAATTAGAAATTGAGTCCAGACTCCATATGCAATCATTGAGTCATACTGTAATACAGAAAGTAAATCTAACCTGTTGGAGGTATTCTTTTGAAAAACATGAGAATATGGGGATGGGGATAAGAAATAGAAAAAATATTTTGTAAACTGGTCAAATGCACTTAAAGGGTTTTGTAGCTCTGGCTAGTTATCCAAACGTTTCAATTTATTTAAATCCTTGTAAGTAGATGGAGTAAAGAATGTAGAAAAACTTTTTTAAAATTACTATCATACAACCTATACAGATACACACACATTAGTTGATTTGGGATATTTATAGAATAACTTTATAGTATTTATCTGTTTATGATTATATAAGTAAACAGCAACTCAGTAGGCAATGGACAACTGTATGACTTCAATTCCTAATATGAAATATTAAGGGATAGTGACTATTTTTCACAAAAAGCTAATATAACTTTCAAGATAGGTCCCATCATACTAACATACTAACCATTTACCCCAGTGTTTACAAAGGAAGTAATATTTTCATGATATTCTCATGGAAAAGAACTATTTAGGCTAGAAATAATTCTGCAATTGGGTATATTCAGAACTGATAGAATAGCTGTACCAATGAATGATCATTAAGGTTTCGTTGTCATAATTTAAAATCTCAAGCAGACTGTTCAGGATCTCTTTATTGGTCTTGTATATTTTAACAGTTTTATCAATGACTTAGAAAAAGGCATAATTGGATTCTTATCCCATTTGCAGATGACATATCTGTTTGGGATAGTACATTGGATAGCAGGACTTTAAAAGGGTAAAAAATTGGGTCAGATCTAATAGGATGAAATTTAACTCATCAGCTTGGTCTCCAAAATTAATTCTTTCCTCCACTTCCCCTTCCTTTCTTTCACCTCTTGTCCTGGACACCATTATCAAATCAGTACTGCTTACAACTACTTTTGTAAGGAAGTGACTTAGGACTTTCCATTGGTCTATGTACTGCTCTGATGATTGAACAAAAGCAAGACTCCCTTCCCTGGCCGCTACTCCCCTGAAATGATTGCCTTTCTCTCTCTAGGCTTCTTGAGAATAAGAACTTTGTTTTTGGTATCCTCAGTGCTAATTGGTACAATGACCATGAAATAATGAATGAATGATAAAGCATTTTTAAGCACCAAATAACTACATGCCAAGTCTATGATTTTTATGTCATTTTGTTTTGTATTTCATGCTGGAATTTTTTGTAACATTCTTTTTCTTGTAAAATAGATTATTATTTAAAGTTCTTTTTCACTCCTCATGAGAGTTTTAACACATAACACATCGTCATTATAGCTAACATTTATATAGTATTTTAAACTTTGAAAATCACTTTCCATATATTATTTCATTTGATCCTCCCAGTGACCCTGTAAAGGAGATGTTTTTCTTATCCCCCAAATCATCAAATTAAGTGACTTGCCAAAGATCACATAGTGAACAAGTAGCTCAGGCAGAATTCAGCTTGGGTCTTCCTGGCTAAAAGCCTACTGTTCTAACCTCTTCACTACTGCTCTGCCTTCAGTCAGAACTCAATAAATGCTTTATCATTAATAGTGAAGATCCTTGTTCAGGGTTGAGTGAGCCTAGATGACCCTAGGTCTTCCTTTGAACACTAAGATTTTGTGTATCCATGACCCTATTGTTTTCTAATTCTTCCATAATCTAATGTCATGTGTAAAGAAATCTGCCCCAAAAGACAAAACAGTTGAATTATGATGACAGCGAAAGAATTCTTTTCTATATTGAAATTTAATTCAAGAAGGATTTATTAAGCATCTGGTGTGTTCAGGTCACTGGACTAGATGCTGGGATTACAAAGATGAATAAAGTCTGCCCTCAAGAATTTGCACATTATATACAAAATTAATTTCAGTGGGTGACAGATGGAAGCACTGTAACTGGAATACTCAGAAAAGGCCTCATGTGGTCCTTGAGTTGAACCTCAGATAGAGTTAGGTTTCCAAGATTAAGGTGAGGAGGAAGAACATTCCAAACCTAGACCCTGGGGGAGGATAAAGAGGAGTGAGAGAAAATGTCATGATGTCATTCTTGGGGAATAGCAAGTTGAAGTTAAATGCATTTTCTTAACTAAAGTAGATAGGAATTATGAGTAACCTTATTTTTCAGAAAAAAAATAGTAATCCTGGAAGATAATATAAAAAACAAAGTATTCCTATGTATGGTGGTACTATGAGCAATAATAATAATAACAGAAAGATAACATTCATTTCTGTTCCCCCCCTCCAAAAAAAGATAAAATCAAAATTATTTTGTATTTCAGTTTTGAAGAATTGTATTTCTTCAAGATCCCATTTGTGGTTTTCTTTGCAAAGATACTGGAGTGGTTTGCCATTTGTTTCTCCAGTGTTTTATGGATGAAGAAACTGAGGCAAACAGTGTTAAGTGATTTGCCCAGGGTCTAGTAAGTGCTTGCTAGTAAGTATCTGAAGCCAAATTTCACCTCAAGATTATAAATCTTCCTGACTCCAGGTCCAGCTCTCTATCCTCTATACCATTTAGCCTGCACCTAAAATCAAAATAACAATCTCAATAATAATAACTCTGAGACACTTGTGATTTGGACTCTAGTGACATTTAGCTTAGCACTCTGGTTAGGGTAATGTAACTACTTTTAAGAGTTAACAAAATATGGCACAGTGGTTTGAGTGCCGGCCCTGGAGTCAGGAGGACCTGAGTTCATCATCAGCCTCAGACACTTAATAATTACCTAGCTGTGTGACCATGGGCAAGTCACTTAACCCCACTGCCTTGCAAAAAAAACAAAAAGTTAACAAAATAGAATGTATGACTTAGGGTTACAGACTAACCCTACTCAAAAAATCAGGATGATCAGTTGAACATGGAGGATAAGGCAAATTATATAGGAAGAAAAAAGAAATACAATATCCCACCTGCTGGCAATGGGTTCACTGTGGGTGATTCCACTTAAGCAAATTCATAAGCTCAAATTAGATGAAATGAGAAATGAAATAAAGGAGCTATTAAAATCTAAAAATGAAGAAAGTTAAGTAACCTCAGGTCATTAAAAGTTTTCACCTAATAGAAACTAGATATTTATGCCTAGTAACAAAAATAGATGAGAAAAGCAGTGCTTAAGCCCCAAGTGATTTTGAAAAGAAAATGGGCATGTTTTTTAAACTAAAATTCCAAAAAGCCCTTTTTTGTGTTTGGCAATATAAATAGAACTAGCAGGATAATTATGCCAAAGCAAAATAATTTATAAAAGCTAATATCTCTGATAACCATCATGAATGAATACATTGCCTAACAGTATATGTATGACAAAAGGTATAAAAAAAAATTTCAGTATTCACTCATAGCAATATTTGTGTTAACTGTTGTCATGATAAGAATTATGAAAGGAAAGCTGGAATTAACATATTAAGGCTTATATCTAAGCAAGTATCAAATAATAACATGACCA